>NC_083724.1:124387345-125002345 GCF_028564815.1 Eubalaena glacialis
GCCCCTGGGCCAGGCCAGGTGACCCTGAGGGACGTCTCGGAGACACCGCAGAGCAGCAGCCCTGCCCTCTCCTCCCCTTCCTTCTACCTCTTACTGGTGGGCCACTCGCAATCAGAGGGGAGCTCAGACGGCACAGAACCCAGGGATTTAGTTGGGAACCAGGCGGAGTGAGGAAGGGTGATAGGGGTCAAGGGGCAGAGGTCAAAAGACAGGAAATATGGCAAGAATGTGAGCGAGTTTTTCCTAAGTTGGACCACCTGACCAGCCATTAATAAAAATACACTAATCAGTGAACTTCAATCAGAAAAGCAGAATGTGTGTGGGTGAGAAAGAGAAAAGAAGCAAGAACGGCCGAGGGGTTCACCCTAGTGCCCCTGTGGGTGTGCAGGGGGGGCACATGCATGCACACACATACGTGCTCACAGGGGCACACACATACACACACACACAGGGGCACACACATGCATGTGACACATACCCACACAAGGGGACACATGCATGCATGCACACATACATGCACACAGGGGCACACACATGCATGCACACACACATGCACACAGGGGCACACACATGCATGCACACACATACCCACACAGGCGCATGCATGCATGCACACATGCACACACAGGGGCACATGTATGCACACACAGGGGCACACACATGCACGTGACACATACCCACACAAGGGGACACATGCATGCATGCACACATACATGCACACAGGGGCACACACATGCATGCACACACACATGCACACAGGGGCACACACATGCATGCACACACATACCCACACAGGCACATGCATGCATGCACACATGCACACACAGGGGCACATGTATGCACACACAGGGGCACACGCATGCACGTGACACATACCCACACAAGGGGCACATGCATGCACACACATGCGTGCACACAGGGGCACGCACATGCACGCACACATACATGCACACAGGGGCACACACATGCATGCACACATACACACACATAGGGGACACATGCATATACCCACATATACACACACACAGAGGCACATGCATGCATGCACACACGCGCACACACAGGCACACACGTGCACACACATACGTGCACCCACACACATGAGAAATACAGGAAAACTGTATCAAGAGAATTCAACAATGTTCCCTAAATATGCAAATTCCAAACATGATTTTGTCCCAGGTTCCCTAGTTGCTTTGGAAGTCTGTCGAATACCTTCAGAAAACATTGGATATCAGTCCCTCAGCCTGTTCTCACCAAATCATTATCTATAAATTATTTAAGGGGGAATTTTCAGTAGCAACTGTGACCAAATTCAAACAACAACATTAAGTTCTTGGGAATATCCTCTGCCCAAAATTATTTACGTAAGTTGCAGCAAATAGAAATTGTGTCAGTAATCTATAAAATTCATCCTTTAATTCTTATAGCTGTTCTGCAAAAATATATTCAACACTTAATGGAAGTCTTTCGCTTGAAAATATAAGTTCTGCCTTAGTCATGACATCCTAAGTTGTTCCTGAGTATTTCCTCTGCATATTTTAGAGAAAATGTGTGAACTTTGAAATGGGCAAAAAGATCACTGGGTACCTGTCTTCTGGCTATCTTCATCTTTAATTCTCTCTGAGATATTTTGCAAATCTCTAACTTGCAAAAAAACTGACACTATTGCAAATGATTCTGCTCAGATATGCAAATAAACTCTGTCCAATGCAAAGGAATTGATTATTTCCTGTGAATATTGGCCACTTTTGCATCAATTTGTAAATTCATTTCACATTCTAAGTGCCTAATATATGTGTGGTTTTTTGGATTCTCCCTGGAACCAATTTTAACACCTTAGTGTTTCACTCATTAATTAATTAAACAAAATCTTTAATACATGTCTCTTTTGCATTTATATGAGGCATGGTTTTACCGTTAAAAAAAATTCCCTTTACTAATAGCATGACTCCAGCCCAGGGTCATGATTTAAACTGAAGAAAGCAAGTTAGCTTCGAAAGATGTTGCTGGTTCCTTAGAGCGTGGAAGTCTTGCTTAGCAGCAGCTCAAGGAAACATCAATTCAAGCACTGGAGGTGCTGCGTGTGAAGCTGGTAAAGGAAACAACCTAAAAAGACCAGCACATCCAATGCTTCTTAACTTGATCTGTGATTTTTATGATCAACTACAGTATTTAAAAAGCCTGCTGTGTAGCACTTCGAAAATACCTCAGAGAATGACAGGGTATGATTTCCAGTATTTTTATGGTACAGAAAAAAGTAACTTTATTGTTGTTTGAATATTTTTATACACAGCCTTCACACCTGGGCTCCCTTATCATGAAGGTTGTGGGTTTCCTACTGTTCCACACTGTTATCAGGTTAAGGAGAAAAGGTTTACATCGCCTATAAGATTAATTAGGTTTCCACCCATTTTAAAGGTATCATCTGTGTTCTGTGAGCTGAGAGAGAAGTTGGCAGTGTGGTCCATCACCTACCAGTTTGCCTGTACACATGTAGATAGAAATAATATGAAGTCAAGCATGATTTGTGTGTAGTTACAGGGAGAAATGTTTCCCTTTGATGTGTTTTCAATTTCATGTAAAAATGAATCCACAAGTGCCTTTGATAATAGCCCAGAGTTTTACCTATATGAAGTGCCAATACTAAAGTAAATATATATTTTTTGTATAACTGAATCACTTTGCTGTGCACCTGAAACTAACACAACATTGTTAATCAACCATACTCCAATATAAAATTGAAAAGTTAAATATATATATATATATTTTTAACTGGTGTTCTTTGGCATAGGAATCATGCTGAATGCCATAAACTATAGCTATGTGAGATGAACCCTTGGAGATAGAAACTCAGATGTATTCAAAGAGTGTTTGGTAAGTGGCACTGTGGTTTAAACAAATGAACAAACAAAGGTCTGTGATTAAGGTTCAGATCTAGTGACCCTTTTGACATATGAGCAGAGGTTGAGGGAAATGATGCCCGTTAGGTGTGACTGAACCCTGTGTAAAAATTCACAGAGGAAGGGAAGGAGACTTTACTCATGGCTTGGCTCCTAAGGGGTGAAAGCCTTAGTTCATCCTCATTCTCTGCAGACCTGAAAGCTTTGAATTTTTTCTTCTTGTTGATGAAAAACGTAATTGCAACCACTTCTCATTCAAATAAGAGGTCACCTATGACTAGAGACCAAAAGCACAAAATCACCATCAAAGCACTTTCTCAGCATCAGAGAAGCATAGCAGTTAGTGGTGCTTTAGCAGAGGGTCCCTGACCTTTGGAACTTTCTTCTATTTGTCATGTGGATCTCAGCCAGTCCCAATCAGCCATGGAATATAGCCAAGAAAGCAAGAGAGGTTAGAGACTGATAAACAGATGGTAAAGAACAAACAGATCTACTGACTTTGATGCAATTATGCAACCATTTCTTAGTTAGGGTCTGATTAATAGTTTCTCTCAAGCTGGAAGACTATCATTCAAACTGATTCCTAGCGGTGGGGTCCTCCAAACTTGTAATGCAAATGCTCACAAGCAAACAAGGAGATTGTTATGACGGTCATGACATCAGCTACCAGTTGGATTCCAGGCAGCAGGATCCGTCTGGAATTGGCTGCTTCTAGTGTAATGTAAACAAACGTTGAGCAAGGAGTTAATTTGGCCAAAATAGAATTATTTAGAATAATACAGCACTGATCTCTATTGCATGTTGACATATTCCCCACTATCTCTTTGGACAGATGATTGAGGGCAATTTCTTAGTTTCTATCTCCAGGGCCAAGTGGGTCTGCCTTCACAGGCATTTAAAATGTCAGATTCTGTGGTTTGGGGTTTATGTCTGAATGTAAGGCTAAGCATAAAATATCTTAACTTGTTCCTCACTTATCAGACACAACTCTCTCTCACACACATAAATGTACAGAAGAATACTGCATAGTTTCTGAACCTTCAAAAATTACAAATTTTAGGTTTAAAGTCTCTTAGGCAACAAAAACTTAGGTCAGCCTCTGGGTGATGGCCAAACTTTTGGTACAGGACTCTCATTTCACTAACATACAGTATCACCTTCAGTAAAAGTTACTGTGAATTGCTACGTTCTAACCCTCAGTGTAAATCACATAGCTGTCTCCCCTTCAGTCTTATTGTGGTCTTAAAGTTACTTAAAGATTTATCTAGCTTCAGGTGACTAAAATCTTTGCTTTTCATTCTTAGTGTTTTTACTCTGCTATTTGTAAGAATGGGAGTTGAAACTGACCAGGACCCTGTTGGTCTCCTGAGCACAAAAGCCTTTCTGTGTCCCCCCATTTTCTTGATTACAGGAAATAGGCTTCATTCAGCCTCCATGCCCTTCCCGGAGTTCCAAGGGGCAGATTCAAACAGCGGCTAATCAGGGAAGGGAGGGGATGCAGAGACAAGGGAGGAGCAGTCAGGAAACAATAGTGCAGCCTTGGGGCAGGGTCCGGTTCCCCTTCAAGGGATACACAGAACCATATCTTTGAGCTCTTTACAGTACTAAAATCCCCAACAAATGGAAGATGAACTACTTGATGAAGCAATCTTCATTCCAGAGAGAAGGTCATGGTTTGATAACGTTGAGAACCACAGAAGCTCATCAGGAGACCACCTGAGGCCAGATTAAAGGAGTGCAGGCCCTGCGCACGCCCTAATCCTTATCAGCAACTCCGCCCTTGAACCACCAAATCCTCCCAGGTTGGGACACACGGTTTTTGAGGCAACAGTCTGCTGTGTCCCCCTTTGCCTGGCAAAGAAATAGCTATTCTTTTCTAGTTCACCCAAAACTCTGTCTCTGAGATTCGATTTGGCATGGTGCATAGTGGCCCAGTTTTCGGCACCAGAGTCCCCTTTATAGGCTGGGTCCCCCGTCCATTTTAACAAACCAGAAATTTTAGGAAGCATCATTGCTTCCCATCAGCCGTGAAATACCCCAGGGTCACCTTGCTTTTCCCACTGGAAGGTCCGGTTCTGCTGACCCATTGAGGAAACCTTGATTACTGGTAGTAAACAATAGTATCATGAGAAGGGAGTTGTGTGATTGTCTCTTTGTGGAAACAAACAAACAAGCAAAAAAACCAGCTATTGGTGTAAGGCCCTGAATTTACTTTGAACAGTCCTATTTCACTATCTTCAATTTATAACCAACATGGTCATCTATGATGTGTACAGAGTGACTCACAACAGTAACAGTTTTACATAAGATTGTATTATATCAATACTTATCTACAAGTTTTCATTTTGAAACACCTAGCATAAGTGTAAACTAACTACAAAACAAAAACATTTATATTTTTATGTGAGCATACAGATCTAATACGTACTAATTGAAAGCAGAAAGCAAATCACAGAACTGATAACATGGGATACTCACAGCAGTCCATGTGTCTTTTAAGTTGTAAAGCAAACAGTAAGGCAGTGTGAAATAAAATTCATATTTTATGGCAAGACGAGAAAATTTTAAGAATTTTTTTTTTCTCTGCCCTGTGGCCTCCTCTCTCTCTGCACTGCGCACTGCGTGTCTGCATTGTGTATCGGCCAAACCTCCCCATCAGCAGAAACACCTGCTGGCCCATGAAGAGCAACATTCTCCCAGCATCAACAAGACAACTCCTTAAACATAACATTCCTTCTTGATCTCATAAGAAATCACACGGCACTTAGATCTGGATTGTGTCAACTGTCGATAAAACATCATTTGATGGAATGCCCTCTGTCTCAAAAAACTTAAATAACTGTGCCTTGACTTCTAACAGATGGGACGTTTCTCAGAGCCTTCTGAGATGCTCTTCCAGAGTTATAATCCTCGAATCTGGCTCAAAGAGAATTTTCCATTTCTTTCTTAGATCGAATGATTAATTTTTCATCAACAGCAGTGAGCACAGACCTGTGTGTGATGTCCTATCGTCTCCATCCCATTCACTTCTGATCTTTCTCTTGGAATCATTCATGCACAGTGTCCATCAGGTAAGAGGGGGCTTTGGGCAGCTCTGCAGTGACCGCACATTACCCACCGATGCCCTGTTACTGTGACCTCCCCAGGTTGTGAGATGATACATCCTCCATCATAGACACTGTAATTGAAGTGTGTTTAATGGTCAGATATTTAACCTGAGCCAGTGATTTTCTCACAAGGGCCACCCCCAACAGCAGCACTACAGCACGGCTTTAGCTTAGAAGCTTAACGGTCCCAGTCAAGTTCCCGGGGACAGGAGGCCAGCCACTCCCATTTACCCGTAGGTTATCCAGACACTCTTCTGACCCTCCTCTGGGAGGAGGGGCCAAACACCTCAGACAGAGGGTCTGCTCATTAGGCCGAACTCCACCCAAGGAAAAAAGCAGCTTAAAAATTCCATCAGTGGACCGCAGTTGGAAGGTAGGTTTCGTGGCTGACGGAAGCACTGAGTTTCCCCCGGAGCATCTGATGAAAGCTGAGCAGTGGAGGAAGAAGTTTATCCCTGGCTCTAGTGAAAATGTCTTTAAAAATCCCCACCTATGGGACTGAAGGTAAGTAAACAATGCTTCTCAGGGAGTGATGGATCTTGCACCCTTAGGTGGCTCACCAAAGCTGGACTTCCGCCCCCGCTGCTTCTCTCTGTGTTTATAATAATTACGTCCTTGAAGTGATGTGTCACCTACGTGCTTGTCAACAGCTCTAAATAGTGAGGTCCCTGCAAGCAAGCGTGTGACAGACACAGGGTGCTTCTGTCCGCTCTCCACACAGACCCGCCCTGCTGTGTCCTCTGTCCTCAGACCCACAATTCTCCCATGATCTTCACGCTCAGCTGATGAACTCAAGTGCGTATTCACTGAAAATATTAAAGCAAACGGAGTACTCTTTCATAACTCCCTGTGATCACACCTACTGGCCACCCGCCCCCGTGGCCCATGCTGTGTCCGTCATCGGTGGTTTCAGTTTCCACCGTCCTGGCCTTCATGCCCCTCCTTCCTCAGGAGCATCGCTTCCACCAGACTCTTGCATGTTGTCTGCACCACTGAACTTTTCCTCTTCATTGGATTATTCAAATCAGCATGCAAGTATGGCTTAATTTCTCTCGTATTAAAAAGACACAAATAAGCACAAATCTTCTCTGGGTCCCACCTATGCTTCCAGCTCCACAGCATCCCTCTGACCCCCTCGGTCCCTGACTCCACCGTAACCTTCAATCATCTCAAAATCTCTAAACCCCATTCAAGATTTTACCCTTGTTATTCTAATGAGACTGTTTTCTTCAGAGTTCTAGATAATATCTACATCCCTAAATCAAGGACAATTTACCCAAGCTCATAACACTGGACCTATAAGCAGAATTTGCCTCACTTTATTGGTCCTTCAAAATCTTTTCTTCACTCACTTGACTTGTAGGATATTATCTTTCTCAAAAAACAGGGGGACAGTGGCCAGTATGAGGTCGTGGGCATGTTAGGAGAAGGTTTTGAAGGATCTTACGTGTTGCATTAAGAAGCTTGGATTTGTTTGTACACCACCTGAAGCCAAAGCTGAAGTTTTAAGCAGCAGAGTGACAACAGGATTTGTTTTGTGAGGACAACTCTGAAAAGAGTATTATTTAAAAATAAACAGAAACGTGGTGAGATTGTATCTCCCTCTACCCCTGTAAGAAAATCGTACACCCATGCTCTTTGCTAAGAAGGGAACATCTCTCCAAGCTGATGACACAGAAAAAATATTATTTCAGGAATTATTTCTAAAATAACTTCCAGATTCAGGCAAAAGAACGGCAATGCTTTACTGCTAACATTCTTCAAGAAACAGAAGCAACACTTTAGCTCAAAATTTGGTTAGAAAAAAATGCACAATTTGGGGCTAAAAATTATGAACTTGTGCTTGGGAATTATAGACTGTTCTTCTAAAAAATCTAATAGCCAAGTCCGACTAAAGTTATTACAGCCACATGCTAAGCATCATCTCTAGACCATGTTTTCCCAGGAATGCTCTGGATTCAATATTGGATCAGAAGCCAACTCGTAATCTTGACCTCATTTATCATTTGGAAAAGTTGACTTTTCAAAATTCTCAAGTCTTGGCTCCTTTATGGTTAATAGACTCTCCCTCTATCATCTCTCCACTGTCACATTTTACTATAAGCAGCACAGAGAAACCAGGTGTCAGACTAAACACTTTCCTTAGAAACCTCCTTAGCTAGGTCCCTCAGGTAACTTGAGATAGAACTTGAGCCCTAGCTCAACACCGACAGTGCAAATGCTGAGGGCAGTTCTCTAACCTCATAAGGTTGTTGTCAGCATTACTTCACATTAGGTCTGAAAAACTCGTTTACAATAACCAAGACATGGAAGCAACCTAAATGTCCATCGACGGATGAATGGATAAAGAAGATGTGGTATATATACACAATGGAATATTACTCAGCCATAAAAAAGAATGAAATAATGCCATTTGCAGCAACATGGATGAACTGAGAGACTGTCATACTGAGTGAAGTAAGTCAGACAAAGAAAGAGAAATATCGTATGATATCGCTTATAATTGGAATCTAAAAAGAAATGATATAAATGAACTTACAAAACAGAAACAGATGGATACCAGGGAGGAAGGGTGGGGGGAAGGGATAGTTAGGGAGTTTGGGATTGACCTGTACACACTGCTCCATTTAAAATAGATAACCAGGGCTTCCCTGGTGGCGCAGTGGTTAAGAATCTGCCTGCCAATGCAGGGGACACGGGTTTGAGCCCTGGTCTGGGAAGATCCCACATGCCATGGAGCAACTAAGCCCGTGAGCCACAACTACTGAGCCTGCGCGTCTGGAGCCTGTGCTCCTCAACAAGAGAGGCCACGATAGTGAGAGGCCCGTGCACCACGATGAAGAGTGGCCCCTGCTCGCCACAGTTGGAGAAAGCCCTCGCACAGAAACGAAGACCCAACACAGCCAAAAATAAACAAATAAATAAATTTATAAAAATAAATAAATAAATAAAAATAAAATAGATAACCAACAAGGACCTACTGTATAGCACAGGGAACCCTGCTCAGTATTATGTAACAACCTAACTGGGAAAAGAATTTGAAAAAGAATAGATACATGTATATGTATAACTGAATCACTTTGCTGTACACCTGAAACTATCACAACACTGTTATTCAACTATACTCCAATAAAAAATAAAAAGTTAAAAAAAAAAACTCATTTGTAAACTGAAAAATGTCACAGATACTAGATACGACTTCTGTTCCCACAACCCTTGCTGTCTGTCAGTGCTGCTATTTTCCTGTTAATCAATACAGCCCCACATTTATCCCTCAGGATAAGTAACACCTTCAGGGACACTGTTAGTGTATGTTTTTAAAACACCCAGAAAAGGATTAAATCACACAGAAGAAAGTGTGTTCAAGAGCTGAGGTTCTCCACGATGACAATGACCAGGGAAAGTCACCACAGAGCAACGATTTATCCCAGAGACCCTGGGCCTCTTTTTGCCTACAGAGTAGAAGCAATTTTGTATATTATTACTTTGAGCTACACTCTACTCTCAGGGGCCACTCCTCTCAGAGGGACCTTTAGCTGTTTTTATCCTGGAAAAACAGCTAAAATTGTTAAAAATACAGATTTCTCTATTCTACACCTGGAGACCTGGATGGTGTGGTTTCCAGGTGGGGACTGGGAATCTTTATTATTGATCTGCCCCAGATGATTCCAAAGCAATAGCTGACGTACCACCAACAGGGTCCCACTATAGCCATCCTAGAGTCTGGTCTTATTAGTCAAAAAAATCGACCTAAAATTTATTTACAACTCAATTTATGGATCTAGGTCAGTTATAAAACCAAGTTACTTCATGTAATTCCTATGCTACTTTGTGAAATTGCTTTGCTACTTTGTCTCCCTGAGGGACCTGACTCAGATAGCATCGAATTACAACTGCTTTTTTTTCTCAATTTTCTCTCTTCAAAACCTTTTTTATCTGACTTAGACCCATCATGTGTAAAGCTCTTATTTACTAAATGTTTCCTTGGTGTTACCTTAAATGGCAGGTGAATTTTTTTTTTAACATCTTTATTGGAGTATAATTGCTTTACAGTGGTATGTTGGTTTCTGCTGTATAACAAAGTGAATCAGCTATACGTATACATATATCCCCATATCTCCTCCCTCTTGCGTCTCCCTCCCACCCTCCCTATCCCACCCCTCTAGGTGGTCACAAAGCACCGAGCTGATCTCCCTGTGCTATGCGGCTGCTTCCCACTAGCTATCTATTTTACGTTTGGTAGTGTATATATGTCCATGACACTCTCTCACTTCGTCCCAGCTTACCCTTCCCCCTCCCCATGACCTCAAGTCCATTCTCTACATCTGTGTCTTTATTCCTGTCCATGGCAGGTGAATTTTAAGAAGCTGTTTTCTTCTCAACACACGGATTTTTGTTTTCACCATATACTTTACATTTTGCTGGTTCATATGGACGGTATGGGGAATATGGACCATATTTCCTCAGGTTCGTGTGGAGCTGGCTTTCATTCTCTGTTGGGAGGCACGTATGAATGACCTCATTAATGATTTGGGGGAAACTGTCTAGGAATATAGCTTTCACTTAATCTTTCAGTTTCCTCACAGGATCCATGCGTTTTATGTAACTGACTAGACAGATTACAAGCCAAGTGTAACTCATAAAGTGCTTCCACTGCACAATCTCACAATCCTTCTCCGGGGCAGAGGTCACAGAAGGGAAACCTGGCTCAAAGTGGTTCTCTTGAAAAGCCCACAGAAAGCTCTAACCCACCACCTCCCTTATGACTTTGCCTGCAGTGAGCACCGTGTCTGGGGAGCAGACGTTGGGGGTAACCAGCCTGTACCTCTCCTTTTTCTTTCTCTCTTTCCTCTTCTTCCTTTTCTATGAGCGCAGGACACTCATAGGCAGATGCGTGCACCCACTGTCTCCCGTCCAGGCAGAGAAAGGATCAGATAAGCGGGGTGCTCTTAGCTGAGTTAGGGAAGCTAAGGTCCTTAGCCGTCTCATCTCCCTGAAATATCCTTCTGCGGACATGCACATCATCTACGTCTTTTCCACGGCTTTATTCCTCAGAGGTGTCCAAAACAACTACTGCAAGCACCTGGGCCATATGGTATCCAAGGGCCAACACAAATCTGATAAGATGGGCCTGACCTGCATTTAGTAAGTTGCTGCCTGGCTTATGCAAGAATTCATTAAAAGAGTACCCCTAGCAGCTAATGGTGGCACTGGGTCATAATTTAGGAATGGTAAAAATCAAACTTGGTTTAAAAACTATAGTCAAGGCATGACCCATACCAGGATGACAAGAGACATGTAATTTAAAATACGTAGGTTGAGGTGCAATTTGAAGTCAATTATGAGTAGTTAAATCATTTATAGATTACACTGATTCTCTGGGTCCTCAATACCCAAACCAACGAACCACCCAAAAACTGGAACTTACATTTTCCTGAATAAGAATAAACAGTTTTAACATTCAGATGGCATTTCCAGTAGAATAACTGCAAATAAAAGCAATGTTCACATCTCTAAATCCCAAATATTTAATAATGTATAAGTCAGATTCCTACCAGGACTAAATTCATACCTGGTGTCTATCAAGGCCTTTCCTATCACATTTTATTATGCGACTGTCCTCTGAGGTGCCCACACCTATCAAACCACAGAGGGGAGAAAAAACCACAGGAAAAGGTCACAGCATGCCACGGGGAGCAGTTCCAGTTTCAAGGGAATGTGAAATTCAGATGCTGAGGAGCTGCGGACCGCGTCCAGGAAGCTGCGAGGAGAAAGCAGCGCCTTTAATGGTCACAGGCCTCTGCGTGCAATTGAGCATGACCGGGTAGAGCGGGAACCCAGACATCTCCACCTACTCCGCTGCCGATTGAGATGTAGCTCCTGATAGCAAAGCGCTCCCCGGGGCCACCTTCTACCGAGAAGCCATAGCAGCCCAACTCCAGACGGGGGAGGGCTCCTCAAGGGACCTGCCTGCAGAATTCTGATGAGTAAATAAGCACAGAGAGGGATGGGATTCCAAGGTGTTTCCTCCTAGTCTAGCAGATATTCCAAAAATAGTTTATGATATAGTCCTTATTCCTCAAAACCTCAAGAAAAGTAATTTTTTTTTTTCTTTTTTGGCTGCGCCGTGTGGGTTGTGAGATTTCAGTTCCCAGATCAGGGATACAACCCTGGCCTTGGGCAGTGAGAACGCCGAGTCCTAACCACTGGACCGCCAGGGAATTCCCAAGAAAAGTAATTTTTATTTTGGTAAATCATAGCATCTTTAGAATCATCTTATTGTATATATATAATATATATATTATTTTATTATATACCTTATTATATATATATGTATTATAGATATTGTATATACATCTTTTTATATATGTATATAATTGTACCTAGATTTCCAAATAATACACATTACTTAAGTCAAAACAGATTAATCTAGACCTAATGTATAGCACAGGGAATTATGTTCAGTATCTTATAATAACCTACAATGGAAATGAATCTGAAAAAAATATGTATGTATATATAAAACTGAATCGCATTGCTGTACACCTGAGACTAACACAACATTGTAAGTCAACTATATCTCAATAAAAAAAAGATCAATTTATTGAAATAGAAACAGACCAAAAGTGATAACCGTACCCAACTCATTTTTTGTGCATGTCATTATTTGAACATAATAAGAGTACATTTCGCCACGCAACCTGAGGTTTGGATTACCAAATGCTATGACGGTGCTTGAGCAGAAAGGTGTGGTGGAGGTCTGATTCAGTGTTTCTGTGACACAGACAAGCAGGCTGAGGCCCACGGCACCTGTGAGTCAGGGCACATTAACCATTGACGCGTGCGGCTCTCCTCCAGTCTGAGGGGTGTGTGATTGTGCACGAGGAATGGATAGGAAGGTCTGGAAATACATACAGGTCAGTGAGCACACAGATAAGTTGTCAAAGGGCTTCTCCTCACCAGCCGCGTCACTGGGAATGCAGATTCACAGGCAGCACCCAGACTTGACGATCAGAAAATCCGGGGCTGGGGCCCGGACATCTATGTTTAACTGCACCCCCCTCCCCAGGTCACTCTGGTGCACGTAAGTGTGAGAGCAGGACCACTGACACGTGTGACAGCCTGTCTGCCTCATACCTTTGCTTTTTCCATAAAGACCTTTAGAATCAGCTTGTCAGGTTCTCTGAAAGGAAACTATTGCTGGGAGAGTTTGTTGGTATTGCACTGAATCTGCTGATCAATTAGAAAACTGACAACGTCTTCATATTTGCTCTTCCTATCCAAGAACATGGAATGGCTTCCCATTAACTTAAATATTCTTTGACGTTTTTCAATAAATTTGTACAATTTTCTGCATGACATACTTGCTGATGTTGTCAGATTTGTCTCTATGTACCTTGTTTCTGCTTAACTAAAAGGCAATACCTTTTATATACTGATCTTAAACACAGAACTCTTTCTGAAATCTTTCATTCAAATCATTTGTCTGGTATACCAGCTAAGAACTCCAGTGTTATGTTAATCAGAAATTATAATAGAAATGGTATCCTTCCACAGAAATACAAAGGATCATGAGAGATTACTACAAGTAACTCTATGCCAATAAAATGGACAACCTGGAAGAAATGGACAAATTCTTAGAAAAGTACAACCTTCCCAGATTGAACCAGAAGAAACAGAAAATATAAACAGACCAGTCACAAACACTGAAACTGAAACTGGGATTAAAAAACTCCCAACAAACAAAAGTCCAGGACCAGATGGCTTCACAGGCAAATTCTATCAAACATTCATTTTGAGCTAATTTTTGTCTCCGGTATGAGGTAAGGGTCCAACTTTATTCTTTTGCACGTAGAGCCCAGTTGTCCCATTACCATTTGTTGACAAGACTGTTCTTTCCCATTAGATGGTCTTGGCACCCTTGTCAAAAATCAGTTTCCAATAGAAATGTGGGTTTATTTCTGGACTCTTACCTCTATTCCACTGATCTACATATCTGTCTTTATACTAGGACCATGCTGTCTGTATTACCAAAGCTTTGTAATAAGTTTCAAAACCTGCAAATGTGAGAACTCCAACTTTGTTCTTTTTTTTAAAGATTGATTTGACTATTCTGGGTGCCTTGAATTTCCATGTTCATTTGCATATCAGCTTGTCAATATTTTGCAAAGAAGCCAGCTGGAATTTTGTTAAAGCTCGCATTGCATCTGTGTATCTGTAGATCACCTGGAGAGTATTGCAATTTCAGCCTTCTGATCCATGAAAATAGGATGTATTTCCATGCAGTCAGATATTCTTTAGTTTCTTAAACAATATTTTGTAGTTTTAAGAGTATAAATTTTGAACTTTATTGTTAAATTTATCCCTAAAGATTTTATTCCTTTTAATGCTACTGTAAATGAAATTTTTTTATTAACTTCATTTTCAATTTGTTCATTGCTACTATTTAGAAACACAATTGATTTTTTATATTAACTTTGCATCCTATAAACTGGTTGAACTTGTTTTTGAGTTATACTAGTTTTTTAGTGGATTCCTTAGGATTTTCTGTATACAAGATCATGCCATCTGCAAATAGAGATTAAGTTACCTCTTTCATTTAATCTTTAGGCCTTTTATTTTACTAAAAGAAGCCATTTTGGCATAGGTCTTTTAAAATTTATTTATTTATTTATTTGCCTGCACTGGGTCTTAGTTGCAGCATGTGGGATCTTTGTTGTGGCATGTGGGATCTAGTTCCCTGAACAGGGATCAAACCCGGGTCCCCTGCATTGGTAGCGCAGAGTCTTAGCCACTGGACCACCAGGGAAGTCCCCTGGCCTAGGTATTTTTTTATCAATAGTTATTTGAGTACTAATTCAATTTCTTTATTTGTCAGAGGTCTATACATATCTTCTATTTATTCTTGAGTCAGTTTCAGTAGTTTGTTTCTTTCTGGGAATTTGTCTACCCAACTAAGTTACATACTTTATTGGCATACCATCGTTTATCCTATTACTTTGTAATCTTTTTTATTACTGTAAGTTCGATTTTAGTAATTTGAATCTTCTCTCATTTTTGTTAATCAGTTGACCTAAAGGTGTTGTATTATAAGCTGTTAACCTCTCCAGCAACTCCTCCTGTTTACCCTGAGAGATTAACTTAATCATGCCCTCATTTCAGACCCTTAATTGAGCCATGTTCTCTCTTGACTCAGGACTTGTCATACAACCTTCCCAGTGACCTAAATATTTTAGTGATCCTTTCCCTTCCATCCTCTAGTTAATTACTACTCAGCTTTTATATCTTCATTTATGTGTCGTTTAATAGGAACCTAACCATGTCCAACACGTTTCTCCCTCTCTTTTTAATAAGATCCCTCATCTCAATGTTAAATAATGAATAACTGTGTGATTATTTGATAAAGTTTTTTTCCCCTCTTCTAGTATGAGAGCTCAGTGAAAATTCAAAGATTATATTTCTCTGCTTCACACTATTCACTATATGGAAAGCATGGCCACATCACAAAGTTCTAAATTTTATTTGTTCTGCTTAAGGTACCAGAAAAGACAGATATAAAACCTCATAGTTCCAATTTCAAAATATTAATAAAGAATTGTGCTGAGCCACCTAGATTCAGTTTTCATCAAATCCTGCTAAAAGGACAGACCACATAGTACAAAAATTACTAGAAGCATTCCACACTTAAGGCTGCAAGAGCAATGCAGTCGGTTATAGTGAATTCAAAATATACATGAGAAGGAAATTTAAATTTTCTTCTTCTACATTATAAGTTCCCTGTGATTAGACTTCTTTGTAGATGAAACTGCAATTTTTATCACACCGAGACCTTGTCACAATGATCTGCACATAAGAGGCACTCAGTAAATACTAAGTAAATGTAGTATTCTAAATTTATCTAAATTTAGATACCTAATTTAGATATTAGAATTTAAAAATTGCAAATTAACTTTCATCAGCTCCTTGTCAAGAAGGTCAATGTCATGTTACCAGCATATAAATTGAAAACAGTAAGCTTTTATGTATCTGTTTAAAAAAAAAAAACTACTACACATATTTGTGGATAACTATATAAAATCAGCACATGGGAATTCATGTGTAAAATAAGAAATGTGGGTCAAAATAGATGCGGATATAGATATGGATGAAAAGTCAGCTGATCTGCAGTGCACACAACTTCTGATGTTCAGTGTACTTGTAGGAAATACACCACATAGTGTCTTTAGTCCTACAGTGGGCCTCTTTTTCACAATACTTAGGTATATGCTTTTCAGTGTTCAGCTTATGAAACTGTTAACTTAGGAGAGACATTGATTTCAAAGTGTTTGGTGTTCTTTGTACATGAATATATTTTGCACCTCTGGAAATGTATTGCTAAGAATAAAGCTCCACCCAAGACTTAATATGGGATGAAATTCATAGGGGAAAATACTGGGTGAAAACAGTCCCTAAGAGTGTCTTTCTTGCATCGTTGCCTAAACATTTTAATGAAAAACTATGAATTTAGACTGTTTAATAGATGCAAATTAACAAAATGGCAGTTGGGAGACCTTCAAGATGGTAGAAGAGTGAGACGTGGAGATCACCTTCCTCCCCACAAATACATCAGAAACATGTCTATGTGTGGAACAACTCCTACAGAATACCTACTGAACGCTGGCAGAAAATCTCAGACTTCCCAAAAGGCAAGAAACTCCCCACGTACCTGGGTAGGGCAAAAGAAAAAAGAAAAAACAGAGACAAAAGAATAGGGACGGGACCTGCCCCTCTGGGAGGGAGCTGTGAAGGAGGAAAGGTTTCCACACACTAGGAAGCCCCTTCACTGGCGGAGACGGGGGAGGCATGGGGGGAAGCTTCAGAGCCACGGAGGAGAGCGCAGCGACAGGGGTGCAGAGGGCAAAGCAGAGAGATGCCCGCACAGAGGATCGGTGCCAACCAGCACTCACCAGCCCGAGAGGCTTGTCTGCTCACCCGCCGGGACGGGTGGGGTCTGGGAGCTGAGGCTCAGGCTTCGGAGGTCAGATCCCAAGGAGAGGACTGAGGTTGGCTGCGTGAACACAGCCTGAAGGGGGCTAATGTGCCACAGCTAGCCGGGAGGGAGTCGGGAAAAGGTCTGGACCTGCCTAAGAGGCAAGAGACCATTGTTTCGGGTGCACGAGGAGAGGGGATTCAGAGAACGACCTAAATGAGCTCCAGAGACGGGCGTAAGCCATGGCTATCAGCACGGACACCAGAGACAGGCATGAGATGCTAAGGCTGCTGCTTCAGCCACCAAGAAGCCTGTGTGCAAGCACAGGTCACTATCCACACCTCCCCTCCCGGGAGCCTGTGCAGCCCACCACTGCCAGGGTCCCGTGATCCAGGGACAACATCCCCAGGAGAACATACGGCATGCCTCAGGCTGGTGCAATGTCACGCCGGCCTCTGCCGCCACAGGCTCGCCCCGCATCCGTACCCCTCCCTCCCCCCGGCCTGAGTGAGCCAGAGACACAGAATCAGCTGCTCCTTTGACCTCGTCCTCTCTGGGCAGGAACAGACGCCCTCAGGTGACCTACACACAGAGGCAGGTCCAAATCCAAAGCTGAACCCCAGGAGCTGTACGAACAAAGAAGAGAAAGGGAAATTTCTCCCAGCAGCCTCAGGAGGAGTGGATTAAATCTCCACAATCAACTTGATGTACCCTGCATCTGTGGAATATCTGAATAGACAATGAATCATCCCAAAATTGAGGTGGTGGACTTTGGGAGCAACTGTAGACTTGGGGTTTGCTTTCTGCATCTAATTTGTTCCTGGTTTTATGTTTATCTTAGTTTACTATTTAGAGTTTATTATCATTGGTAGATTTGTTTATTGATGTGGTTGCTCTCTTCCTTTTTTTTTTAATATATATATATATTTCTTTCCTTTTTCTCTTTTTGTGAGTGTGTATGTGTATGCTTCTTTGTGTGATTTTGTCTCTATAGCTTTGCTTTTACCATTTATCCTAGGGTTCTGTCTGTCCATTTTGTTTTGGTTGTTTTTTTTTTGGTATAGTTTTTAGCGCTTGTTATCACTGGTGGATTTCTTTTTTGGTTTGGTTGCTCTCTTCTTTGTTTCTTTCTTTTTTTTTCTTTTTTTATTACTTTCTAATTTTTTTATTTTTAATAATTATTTTTTATTTTAATAACTTTATTTTATTTTATTTATTTATTTTCTTTCTTTCTTTTTTTCTCCCTTTTCTTCTGAGCCGTGTGGCTGACAGCATCTTGGTGCTCCAGCCGGGTGTCAGGCCTGTGCCTCTGAGGTGGGAGAGCTGAGTTCAGGACATTGGTCCACCAGAGACCTCCCAGCTCCACGTAATATCAAACGGTGAAAGCTCTTCCAGAGATCTCCATCTCAATGCTAAGACCCAGCTGCACTCAACGACCAGCAAGCTCCAGTGCTGGACACCCTATGCCAAACAACTAGCTAGACAGGAACACAACCCCATTCATTAGCAGAGAGGCTGCCTAAAATCATAATAAGGTCACAGACACCCCAAAGCACACCACCAGACGCAGTCCTGCCCCCCAGAAAGACAAGATCCAGCCTCATCCACCAGAACACAGGCACCAGTCCCCTCCGCCAGGAAGCCTACACAACCCACTGAACCAACCTTAGCCACTGGGGACAGACACCAAAAACAACGGGGACTATGAACCTGAAGCCTGTGAAAAGGAGATCTCAAACACAGCAAGTTAAGCAAAATGAGAAGACAGAGAAACACACAGCAGATGAAGGAGCAAGGTAAAAACCCACCAGACAAAAAAATGAAGAGGAAATAGGTAGTCTACCTGAAAGAGAATTCAGAGTAATGATAGTAATGATGATCCAAAATCTTGGAAATAGAATGGAGAAAATACAAGAAAAGTTAAACAAGGACCTGGTAGAATTAAAGAGCAAACAAACAATGATGAACACAATAAATGAAATTTAAAATTCTCTAGAAGGGATCAATAGCAGAATAACTGAGGCAGAAGAACAGATAAGTGACCTGGAAGATAAAATAGTGGAAAGAACTACCGCAGAGCAGAATAAAGAAAGAAGAATGAAAAGAATTGAGGACAGTCTCAGAGACCTCTGGGACAATAGTAAATGCACCAACATTCGAATTATAGGGATCCCAGAAGAAGAAGAGAAAAAGAAAGGGACAGAGAAAATATTTGAAGAGATTGTAGTTGAAAACTTCCCTAATATGGGAAAGGAAATAGTTAATAAACTCCAGGAAGCGCAGAGAGTCCCATACAGGATAAATACAAGGAGAAACATGCCAAGACACGTAATAATCAAACTACCAAAAATTAAATACAAAGAACAAATATTAAAAGCAGCAAGGGACAAACAACAAATAACATACAAGGGAATCCCCATAAGGTTAACAGCTGATCTTTCAGCAGAAACTCTGCAAGCCAGAAGGGAGTGGAAGGACATATTTAAAGAGATGAAAGGGAAAAACCTACAAACAAGATTACTCTACCCAGCAAGGAGCTCATTCACATTTGATGGAGAAATTAAAACCTTTACAGACAAGCAAAAGCTAAGAGAATTCAGCACCACAAAACCAGCTTTACAACAAATGCTAAAGGAAATTCTGTAGACAGGAAACACAAGAGAAGGAAAAGACCTACAATAACAAACCCAAAACAATTAAGAAACTGGCAATAGGAAGATACATATTCATAACTACCTTAAATGTAAATGGATTAAATGCTCCAATCAAAAGACACAGACTGGCTGAATGGATACAAAAACAAGACCCATATATATGCTGTCTACAAGAGACCCACTTCAAACCTAGGGACACATACAGAGTGAAAGTGAGGGGATGGAAAAAGATATTCCATACAAATGGAAATCAAAAGAAAGCTGGAGTAGCAATTCTCATATCAGACAAAACAGACTTTAACATAAAGCCTATTACAAGAGACAAAGAAGGACACTACATAATGATCCAGGGATCAATCCAAGAAGAAGATATAACAATCGTAAATATTTATGCACCCAACATAGGAGCACCTCAATACATAAGGCAAATGCTAACAGCCATAAAAGGGGAAATTGACAGTAACACAGTCATAGTAGGGGGTTTTAACACCCCACTTTCACCCATGGACAGATCATCCAAAATGAAAATAAATAAGGAAGCACAAGCTTTAAATGATACATTAAAGAAGATGGACTTAATTGATATTTATAGGACATTCCATCCAAAAACAATGGAATACACTTTCTTCTCAAGTGCTCACGGAACATTCTCCAGAATAGATCATATCTTGGGTCCCAAATCAAGTCTTGGTAAATTTCAGAAAATGGAAATCGTATCAAGTATCTTTTCTGACCACAACGCTATGAGACTAGATATCAATTACAGGAAAAAAATCTGTAAAAAATACAAGTACATGCAGGCTAAACAATACACTACTAAATAACCAAGAGATCACTGAAGAAATCAAAAAGGAAATCAAAAAATACCTAGAAAAAAATGACAATGAAAACACAACGACCCAAAACCTATGGGATGCAGCAAAAGCAGTTCTAAGAGGGAAGTTTATAGCAATACAATCTTACCTCAAGAAACAAGAAACATCTCAAATAAACCTAACCTTACACCTAAAGCAATTAGAGAAAGAAGAACAAAAAAACGCCAAAGTTAGCAGAAGGAAAGAAATCATAAAGATCAGATCAGAAATAAATGAAAAAGAAATAAAGAAAACAATAGCAAAGATCAATAAAACTGAAAGCTGGTTCTTTGAGAAAATAAACAGAATTGATAAACCATTAGCCAGATTCATCAAGAAAACAAGGCAGAAGACTCAGATCAATAGAATTAGAAATGAAAAAGGAGAAGTAACAACCGACACTGCAGAGATACAAAGGATCATGAGAGATTACTACAAGCAACTATATGCCAATAAAATGGACAACCTGGAAGAAATGGACAATTTCTTAGAAAAGCACAACCGTCTGAGACTGAACCAGGAAGAAATAGAATATATAAACAGACCAATCACAAGCACTGAAATTGAGACTGTGATTAAAAATCTTCCAACAAACCAAAGCCCAGGACCAGATGGCTTCACAGGCGAATTCTATCAAACACTTAGAGAAGAGCTAACACCTATCCTTCTCAAACTCTTCCAAAATATAGCAGAGGGAGGAACCCTCCCAAACTCATACTACGAGCCCACCATCAACCTGATACCAAAACCAGACAAAGATGTCACAAAGAAAGAAACTACAGGTCAATATCACTGATGAACATAGATGCAAAAATCTTCAACAAAATATTGGCAAACAGGATCCAACAGCACATTAAAAGGATTATACACCAGGATCAAGTGGGGTTTATCCCAGGAATGCAAGGATTCTTCAATATACACAAATCAATGTGATAAACCATATTAACACATTGAAGGAGAAAAACCATATGATCATCTCAATAGATGCAGAAAAAGCTTTCGACAAAATTCAACACCCATTTATGATAAAAACCCTCCAGAAAGTAGGCATAGAGGGAACTTACCGCAACATAATAAAGGCCATATATGACAAACCCATAGCCAACATCCTTCTCAGTGGTGAGAAACTGAAACCATTTCCTCTAAGATCAGGAACAAGACAAGGTTGCCCACTCTCACCACTATTATTCAACATAGGTTTGGAAGTCCTAGCCATGGCAATCAGAGAAGAAAAAGAAATAAAAGGAATCCAAATCGGAAGAAGAAGTAAAGCTATCACTGTTTGAAGATGACATGATACTATACATAGATAATCCTAAAGATGCTACCAGAAAACTACTAGAGCTAATCAATGAATATGGTAAAGTAGCAGGATACAAAATTAATGCACAGAAATCTCTTGCATTCCTATACACTAATGATGAAAAATCTGAAAGTGAAGAGACTCGCAGTGTGGGACATCCTCCATCCCCGGGCTTTTCTTACTCTACCCTGGGAGGTCTGCAGGTAGAAAGGTGCGTGGTCTCTTCTTTCTCTCTATCTCCTGTAGTAGCCTGGGGCCATCCAATCTCAGGAAACATAGCTTCTAACTGAAGCTTAGAACTTCCACATTGGGTTCTGCATCTGAATATTCATGCCAACACTGACCTGCTGAGGTCACCTGCCACTGGGAACAAGGCCCTCTTATGTCTGTCCCCTCACACACACCGACTCCTCAAGCATCCTCTGTTAGTCTTCAGCCCCAAAACAGATGGCAAACTAGACATTTCAGAAGGGAGTCGGAAATCTTTCCTTGAACTATTTCAACTCCAAAGCACACGTGCCAAAGGCCACAAATGGTGATCTTGAATTTTCCCTTACATAGCTTAAGGTGATGTAGGTTTATCTCCAAAAGCACAGCAGACTGGCATTTCTTCTGAAATAAATTCACACTCTCCAATCTCTACAACTTTCAAACAAATCTTATTTCTGTTCTGAGTTGGATAATAAACTAAAGGTCAAAAAACATTTTCGATATCTCTTATCTAGTCTTACTTAGGAGGTACAGCACTCATTTTACCTTTCTGTACCTTTGGGTATCTTTGCCAAAACTTTAAGATAACAGGAAATGCCTGATTTAATATACTTGTGAACACAGACGAACCTCCCCAGCCATGGTGACACCACATCACCCTCACGTTGTTCTTCTGCAGAAGAGGGAAAATGCAGTTAGGAGAGGAGAATGGCCCAGGATTTCACGACAGGAAACGGCAGAAGAAGTAATTAAATGTCGACATAGATCACATATAGATAGTCTGATGGTTCTATATCCCTCACCTTGAAGATGTTGTGAGATAATAAATGGGGCAAGCCTGTTACACACCATGTGTTCCATCCAATCTCACAATATCTCTGAAAATGTGGTCCCATAAAGACCTGTTTTTTGACAGAAACAGACTCACAAGCTTAGAGAACGAACTTATGATTACTGGGGGGAAGGGCAGGGGGGAGGGATAAATTGGGAGTTTGGGATCGACATGTACACACTGCTATATTTAAAAAGGATAACCAACAAGGACCTACTGTAGAGCACAGGGAGCTCTGCTCAATGTTATGTGGCAGCCTGGATGGCAGGGGAGTCTGCGGGAGAATGGATACGTGTATATATGTGGCTGAGTCACTTTGCTGTGCACCTGAAACTACACAACATTGTTAATCAGCTATACTCCCATATAAAATTTTTAAAAAAAATTTTTTTAAGTCCTGTTTTTTGGATAAGGAAACTAAGGCTCCATGATTTGTAAGTTTCACCACAAGGAAATGGTGGGTCATGTCCAAGTCCAGGTCCATCAGCATCCAGAGCCCAAGCATTTCCAAGGACATTTTTCTAGTCAGTACTTTTGTGTGACCAGCAATGACAAGGTAAAGTAAAGACCCTGCTAAATCTTCTGACTTATAGACCTAGGTTATTTGAGGCACTCTTTAGTTTCAATGTAACTCCTGTTGCGGCACTAACAATTTTTCACCCAGGCATTAGTTTTTTTTAAACAATGTAACGTGTTTGCACTGAAAAAATAGTATCCAAGATTGAAATGGGTAAACTCAAAGAAGACTCTTTGGGTGATGATAAGGAGAATATATATATTAATAATATATTATTAACATTAATACTATTAATATTAATGACTCCACAATGCAGGTGTATAATAATATAATTATTATATTCTAATTGGTGGAACCCAAGGAATATACATATAAGATATTTATATGTATATGTACAAGTACATGTGTATATATATACACACACACACACACACAGACAGAGAGAGAAACACACACATATATAAGAAAAGACGCATTTGCACAAGGAACCAGAAAACAAAATGAGAACAGAGAAAATTATTTAGATTGGTAAAACAAGCAGGAGAGAGTTGTTTATTTGGGCCACCTCTAGACATTCTAGTGACAAAAAATACTTTTAGGCACATGATATATAAGAGGTGAATAAAACAGACACATTATCTTAATGGGGCTTATATTTTACCAGAATTAACAACTAAACGAGTGGTGATGAGTCTCTGGGGTTGGGTGTACGGTGGCTGCTTCCTCAAATTTCACCACTTCCCGCACACATGTCAGTAATTAGAGGTCATGTTATAACAACCCCGGTGTTTCAGACAATTTTAACGACACTTGCCTAAGGCTTTCCAAGATATTTAGGAAGAGGCGACTTGTATTGGCTCTCTTATCAAAAGCCCATCTTAAGTTGGAAAGAGAGTATTTCCTCAGCAGGCAAAATAATTCTTTAAGAAAAATCCACAAAATGAACATTTAACAACTAAGCCTTTGAAATGGATCAACCTACCACTTAAATACTTATTAGAGCCAAATGATCTCAGAGATTCAGACCAGTAGATACGTTTTACCTGTCAAGAACTCTTGGATTGCAAACCATAGTTATGAGACTTAAAGTAAGATCTTCATCATTTGGATGTCAGATCACTAACTCACATTTTCAAAACATCCGATTCAGTAGTTACTTTGGTTTTTAACTGAGCATAAGGCGAGACTGCATGACAAAAAGTTATATTATTTTACCCTGAAACTAATAGGAACCTAAATATTGTGTGTCATGACTGCTGAACAAGCTCAAAATGCCCGAGCAACCAGGTCACGGCTGCGGCCGCTGTTGTTGCTGTGAATGGAGACCCTGTGCCCGTGGTGCTAGCTGATAGGTGAGCCCATTGCAGTCGGGGTCCACCAGCCGCGGGGACCCACAGGGGACCTGCCTCCCCAGTGACAGCTGAGATGCTGTGATACAAACACGAAACTGTAGGTGCACGGACACCCAGTGGGGACACTGACCAAGGGGAGGCAGGTCAGGGAGCTTCAGGATGAAGTCTCCTCCCTCCTCACCTGGAAAGGACCCTTTCACGACCTAGTCCTCCACATGACCTCCCTAAAGACATACGGGGAAAAGAGTATCTGGCTACTTCATGCTGGGGCAGGATCTTCTAAGAGTCTCCTTCTCACATGTCCCCCTCATCACTTGATGAAGACTCACCCAGTCTGCTTTATTAGTAAAAGATGTCCTATCCATTTCCCTGCAACCAAATCAACCCTCTCGTTTTTATTTATTTCTTATTTTATTTAAAAATATATGGATATGGGCTTCCCTGGTGGCACAGTGGTTAAGAATCCGCCTGCCAATGCAGGGGTCATGGGTTCATGCCCTGGTTCGGGAAGATCCCACATGCCGCGGAGAAACTAAGCCCGTGCTCCACAACTACTGAGCCTACGTTCTAGAGCCCGTGAGCCACAACTACTGAGCCTGCACTCTAGAGCCCGCGAGCCACAACTACTAAGCCCGCGTGTTACAACTACTGAAGCCCGCGTGCCTAGAGCCCATGCTCCTCAACAAGAGAAGCCACTGCAATGAGAAGCCCGCACACTGCAACGAAGAGTAGCCCCCGCTCACTGCAACTGGAGAAAGCCTGCACACATCAACGAAGACCCAACGCAGCCAAAAATAAAATAAATTTTAAAAAATATATATGGATAGAGTGCCTACTCTGTGCTAGTTACTATCCAGGATGTAGCACCAAAAATAACAGAAAGCTTCTGCCCTCATGGTGCTTACATTCTAACATTAGGGAGTAAAATCAAGAAAGGAATGCATTTATGTAGCAGTAAGTGCTGGGACAGAACAGAGCAGGAGTGGGGAGGGATATGCTGACCAGGTGAGACCTTCTCAAGGATCTGACACTTGGCCACTTGGCCACTTGGCCGGAGACCTGAGTGACCCAAGGGAGTGAGCTGGATGAGCAAGTGAAGGAAAAAGACATTCTAGAGGGAAGAGCTAGGAGCTACAACCTGGTGCAGCTGGGGAGCCGTGGACCCTGGTAACCTCTAAGGACGCAGGAGAGGAAGTACAGGCATGATCACAGCAGGTTTTCTGCACAATGAGGGACTGTCTACAGATCCCACTAATCTTTGCCAGAATGAGTGTCATGCATCTAAAATAGGAGCAGGGCAGCCCTGCATGATGTGAGCATGTGCATTTGTAGCTAGTTAATGAACTAAGCCTCATCCCTCCAAAATACTCATTACATCACATCTTTTTTTAAAATAAATTTATTTATTTATTTTCGGCTGCATTGGGTCTTCATTGCTGCATGTGGGCTTCCTCTAGTTGCGGTGAGCGGGGGCTACTCTTCGATGTGGTGCACAAGCTTCTCATTGTGGTGGCTTCTCTTGTTGCAGAGCACGGGCTCTAGGCGCATAGGCTTCAGTAGTTGTGGCACGCGGGCTCAGTAGTTGTGGCTCATGGGCTCTAGAGCGCCGGCTCAGTAGTTGTGGCACATGGGCTTAGTTGCTCCGTGGCATGTGGGATCTTCCCAGACCAGGGCTCGAACCCGTGTCCCCTGCATTGGCAGGTGGATTCTTAACCACTGTGCCACCAGGGAAGCCCCAGATCACATCTTTTGAGAATGAGAAAATATTGTGATGTCCCAAGATGTTTGTGGTTATTAAAAGTATTAAGGTTATAAAAAAATGGTGTGATTATTAAATTTTTTCAAATTCTATGAGACCTTAATAGATTTTTTTGTGATAGATTGAAAATTTGTTAAATTGATAGGCTGGTCATTTAACAGTCTCTACCAGAGGATGTGAATATGGTCTCAATGGAGGTATGAGTGATTTATAGACAATAGGAAGGGAAATGCATATACATTTTTAGTTATATTTCCTCCTTGACAATGGCGGTAGTGTAGATGGTCCTCAAGTCAGATGTTCGTCTCTATTCAAACCAGACTTTGTGATTCAAAAAAATATTTATTGTGTGCCTAGTAAGTGCTAAACACTGTTCTGGATACTGAGGACGCATTAGGAGAAAAACACAGGAAAAGCTCTGCCCTCCAGGACTGAATTCTCTGTTTCATACTTTTAGATTTTAGATCTGTACCAGATTTTAGGTGTAATGGGGATTTCCTTTGTAAAGTAGTAAACAGTTTGAAAATTTACTGACTGCCAATTTTGGGCATAGAAATAGAGAATTAAGACAGCCACCATGGACACGAGTTCCATTTAAAAGATCTGTCTTTCTCTCTATATGGGTAGCAATATAAAATATAATTTTAATAAAATGGCATACCATTTTATTACCATTTTTACTAAAAGAAAATATGTTTGTGGATAGAGCCATTCTCAGTTTTAAAGAGTGTGCATTATGGTGCCTAAAACATCCTAGCAAGTTTTACATCAAGCTCTTTATTTATACTGCCCTTAGTAGGCTTACCTACAGTATTTTTCAAAAGCAAATCTTTCTGATTGGTGATACAGCAATTCCACAGTACTTTTCAGAAGTTCACTCAAATGTACATTGATTTGATTACTCTCTTTCATTCTTTTTGAGGTACCCGTACAAAGAACTTTGTTAAGTGAGCCAAAAGCAATCCATAAATTTCTTGTGATTTATTGGAAAATCCACTGTGACATTGCTAAAATAATGCAGAAAAAGTGAACCAATGAAACAGGCATGCATAGGAATAAAAGTAATGGGTATCTTCTCAAAGTGTTAAAAGATGGTGTTTTGCATGTTTACAGGGCTAGTACTGTGCTGGAATCCTCTAGATCTTATCTACCCAGATTTTCATAACAAGGAAAAGTTGTTAATGCCATTCTTCTCAGATTTGTCCCCTGTCATTTATTCAACATATGTTTAAATAGTGCTACTGTGTTCTGGGTACTAGGATCATAAGTAAAAGAACATATGAAGTATGGTTCTTATACATTAAATTCAATTAATTGAGGCTGACTCACAAATACTTACACTGAAATGGGACAGGTACTCCTGTGGCCATATTCTTTTATTGAGCAAACCCGTTTTTATCGGGTGTGGAGTATGATCCAGGCTCTATGGTTAGAAAACTGAGAAGCATGCAATCTATCTATGGGGAATCCATGAAATAAACAGTTGAAATGTCTCAAGATGATAATGTGGAGATGTATTATCAGTGCATCAAAATCAGACAGAAGGGAGGGGTACAGGGAGGGGCTCTCAGAGGATGTAGTTTCTAACCCACGTCATCAAGGGCAGGGAGCTTATCAGTGAAGAAGAGGGAAAAAACAGCCCGAGCAACGGAGCAACGTGTAAAACAGAAGAAGAAGGATTGTAGAGCCCTGGAAACCACAAATTTGTCAGGATGGCAGCAGGAAGGTGTGATTTTAGGCAGGTAGAGATTTCCACTCCAGCATCAGTGGGGTGAACAGTTTCAAGGGAGCTAGTCTGAAGGCAGCAAGGTATTGGAAGCATTTGTAATAATCCAGGGAGGAAATAGTGATGCCCTGACTTAATAAAGAGGAAGTAACGAGAAAAACCATTTAAGAGAGTATAGGTAAAGACTTGATCATACTTGGTGAGAGAAACTGAAACCAAGCAGGACCCTGTGGGGCTCCCGGGCACAGAAGCCTTTCTGTCCCGTGTTTCTTGTTTGCAGGGATCAGACTCCATGACCTCCCCTGAGTCCCAAAGGGCAGATTCGAACAGTTGCTAATCAGGGAAGGGAGGGGATGCGGAGACAAGGAGGAGACCACCTGAGGCCAGATTAAAGGACCGCAGGCCCTTCACACACCCTGATCCTTATCAGCAACACTGCCCTTGGACCATTGCTATAAAACTCCTCACCAAATCCTCCCGGGTTGGGACACACAGTTTTGAGGGCACGAGCCTAACGTGTCCCCCTCTGCCTGGCAAAGCAATAAAGCTCTTCTTTTCTACTTCACCCAACACTCTGTCTCTGAGATTCGATTCAGCACCAGTGCACAGAGGCCAAGCTTTCGGCATCAAGAAAGACGCCTAGATTTCAGGAGATATGGTTGGAAAAACTAGCAGCGTGAGAGCAACATTTCCTGAGATATGAGCCTTTTTAAATGGCAGAGATATTGGGTAAACTGTACGTTGACATCGGGAGATTGGGACCAGCTGGGCAGAAGGCAGGAGGAGCAGGAAGTGTGGTCGCCCCTTGTCAAAGGCAACAGGAACGGCAGGCGGTGAGAACTTGGCAAGCAGCCCCTGCATTTCCCAAGCAGGACATTTCTGAGGACCTGGGAGGAGGGGTTTCCATGGCACCATGAAAGAAAAGTTACAACAGTCGTGAATCTGACATCACAAAATCTGCACGAGATACATAGCTTTTCAAGCAAAAGGGTTTCATGGGAAGCAGAATATTTATGTTTTAGATATGTCATTGTTATTTAAATATGATAGTCTTGAAATACATTTATGTTGGGGGAAAAAAAGAGCCAGTATAGAATTTGAAGATAAAGGTAGGAATAAGATTAGATAAGAAAATGGCTCTGAATATACAGGAAATGATTCAAAATATTATGGAAGTACAAAGGAGGAAGCCACCTCTGCCTGGGAGTGTTAATAAATGCTTAATGGGTAAATGTCCTTTGCTATGTACCTTTTTCAAGGTATTTAGTAACTTGCAAAGTAGTCAAGTATGCGTGGTGTTTTGTGTTTTTTTTTTTCTTTACATACAGAGACATGAAATATTTCTAGGTCAGGGCTCTCTTCTGTGGTCCTTTGCGTGGTGTGTCCAATCCAGCTCTCTCTGGCCTAAACATGCCTATTCACAGAATAAGGAGAGAGTGGAAGACCCATGAATGATTTAAAGCTTCTCTGCTGGTAAGTTTTACCCAATAAATCTCATCTTCTATCGAAAGATCACGGTACCACTGGTATGTGTGTCTGTGTCCCCTTGGCTCAATCATCTTGGAGGTTCACTAACAGCAAAAAGATGAATGAGCACTAAATTAAGGAAGGGAAAAGAAAAAGGTGAAGTTGTTTAGTTACTGGCCTGTTTGTTTACAGGATGGGGAAATGCGAACATCATTTTAGACGTCCGTGTGGCTAAGCTTTTCTTAGAAATACACTGAAGGTGACTCAGACCCCAGTCTTTGAGGTTCTGCTGCCCAAGTAAATTCAGATCAACACTATGGACTTGCAGGAAGTTCGTCCTCAAAAGTATCTCCACTCTGGTTTTTTAAGAATAGACGTGTGACAAGATGTTAATTAGTGTCACCTGAGAAAAAGTACCTTGAGGAAGACAATCAGAAAATGTGAAGTGAAACACCTTTCACTGTCTTAAATTTTTTAAAGCATCTGTATTGGCTTTAAAACACGCCTGCATGTTCTCTGTCTTCTCATTGGAAGGAGTCTGATCCCCCTCCCCTAAATCTGAGCGGGTCCAAGCAACTCAATTCAAACCATAGCATGAGGCGGAAGTGAGGCTGCTCGGTGCCTGCAGGTCCCAGGAGGCCCCGTGGCTTCCCCATCTCTCCCTCTGCTCCTGGGACCCTCCTCCTTGAAATACAGCTGCCGAGCTGTGCAGAAACCAACAGCCAAGCGGACTGACCCTGTGATGTGCCCCCAACAGCTCCAGGTGAGGCTGCTCCAGCCCACAACCAGATGTGCCAGGAGACGTACGACCCAGGGAAGCAGAGGGGGCCCCAGCCTCCAGCCTCCAGCCTCTGCCCAGGGCCAGCTGAGGCCCCTGAGCTGCTCCGTCAACCCTCACACTGCAGACTCACAAGCAAAATGAATTCAGCATGGTTTTAAGCCTTGGATTTTGGAGAGGTTGCTGTTCAGCAACAGATAAAATGACCTTGCATAAGTTAATGATGCAATACTTCCTAAGAGGTAAGAAATGGAATATTTCCTGCCACATCAGTAAACACAAGACATCACAGTCATCAGCGATTGCAGCCCTCCAACTTAAGCCTGTGAGCCCTGAGGGAACTCAGGAAGGAAAAGAATACCTGCCATCTAGCAGCCATCAGACTGCAGCCACTCCCTGCGGTGAGCCCTGAGGAAACTCAGGATGTGAAAAGACAGGCCACTGGCCCCAGACAGTTGAGGTGCATATCACAGGAATGATTTCACTGAGTCCAGACTCTTAAATCTTCCCATACAGAGAAAAGCGCTACATTTCTTAACTTGGGATATCTAATTTTTTTTTATTAACAGTAATCTTTTGTTCCTACTACCTGCCCTTTGTTGCAGAAACTCCTTTATGTATCCTGGCTTTCCCCTCGTCTCCTCAGAGCAGTTCTCTCAGGGTTACTTGAGATGCTGCCTCCCAGGCTTGAAGTCCTAAAAATTCCCGCAGAATAAAACATCACTGTCAACTTTTAGGTTGTGAATATATTTTTTTAGTCGACAGAGGGATAAACCACCCATTGTTCCGGAATTATTCTCTCAGGGATCCTTTCTGTACCAGCAAGTACAGCCCTGGTGCACAGAGAACCCACTTCACTGATGTTCAACATCAGGATTTACTTTTCTCTGAAATTTCTGGAATCATCCCTTTTTCTTTTTTTCAAACTTTTGCTGAGTGTTATTTGGGGTCTATATCTTCGTAAGTCTATGATTTCTTCTGTGATTGTCAAGGCAATAATAGTGCAATGTTCTAAGGAGCCCATCGCTTCCATTGCACTATTTTTTTTTTTTTTTTTGCTAAATCAGAATTAAATACAAAGATACAGAGTAGACGTTGCCCTAACCTGTTGTTTTGATTTCTGAGAGAAGACCTTGTGGACAAAACCATTCAGGAATTTCTCAGACACTGTTTGAAGCAAACAAATATTCAATAGAGCTGCCTGTTTGAAGCTCCTCTATGAAGATGTTGTCTTCTATCAAAACCCATCTCTTTCCAACCAAAGAAAAGCACATCATACATCCCATTATTCATGTCATTTGTCTTCCTCTCCCTTGGTTTTCAGCAAGTTTCTACCCTCACATTTATATATTTCCATGAAGTTATATGCTTTCAAGAACTACATTTTTTTCTCTGCCTTTCCTCTTAAGAAGTAAATGGGTGGGAGACCTAAATAGACATTTCACCAAAGAAGACATACAGATGGCCAAGAGGCACATGACAGGATGCTCAACATCACTAATTATTAGAGAAATGCAAATCAAAACTACAATGAGGTATCACCTCACACCAGTCAGAATGGCCATCACCAAAAAATCTACAAACAACAAATGCTGGAGAGGGTGTGGAGAAAAGGGAACCCTCTTGCACTGTTGGTGGGAATGTAAATTGATACAGCCACTATGGAGAACAGTATGGAGGTTCCTTAAAAAACTAAAAATAGAATTACCATACAACCCAGCAATCCCACTACTGGGCATATACCCTGAGAAAACCATAATTCAAAAAGACACATGTACCCCAATGTTCACTGCAGCACTATTTACAATAGCCAGGACATGGAAACAACCTCAATGTCCAATTACAGATGAATGGATAAAGAAGATGTGGTACATACATACAATGGAATATTACTCAGTCATAAAAAGGAACGAAATTGGGTCATTTGTAGAGATGTGGATGGACCTAGAGAGTGTCATGCAGGGTGAAGTAAGTCAGAAAGAAAAACAAATATCGTATATTAATGCATATATGTGGAATCTAGAAAAATGTTACAGATGAACCTCTTTGCAGGGCAGGAATAGAGATGTAGACGTAGAGAACGGACATATTGACACAGTGGGGGAAGGGGAGGGTGGGATAAATTGGGAGATTAGGATTTACATATTATATACACTACCGTGTGTAAAATAGATAGCTAGAGGGAACATGCTATAAAGCACAGGGAGCTCAGCTCGGTGCTCTGTGATGACCTAGAGGGGTGGGGTATGGGGGGAGAGAGGGAGGCCCAAGAGGGAGGTGAGGTATGTCTACATAGAGCTGATTCACTTCATTGTACAGCAGAAACTAACACAACACTGTAAAGCAATTATACTCCAATAAAAATTTTTAAAAACCTCAAAAAAGAATATCTACGGAAATGGAAAGACAGCCTCCACAGAGTGGAACATTCAATGTAGCTGAGATGCCAGTACTACTCAAAGTGATCTGCAGAGTCAATGCAATTCCTATCAAAATTTTTTCTTCTGCATTTTCTAATTGGTCCTTGTTAATCCCTTGCAATACATTTCCTTTCAGACACTGTAGTTTTCATCTCTTAAACTTAGATTGGGTCCTTTTTATGTTTCCCATGTGTCTACTTCACTGTTTGAACTTATGGAATATAGTTGGAATAAATGTTTTAAAGTCCTTCTCTGGTGATTCTAAAAAAAAAGAAAAAGAAGTATATTTCTCTCGATGATGGAATGCCCACAGCACATGGCCATTTTCCAATCTTGATTTTCATTTCACAGTAAGATTATAATTACTATCCTGTTTTAGAGTCTCAATTTAGGTTTATTTCTTACCTATCCTTGGTGTGGTAGATACTGAACCCTCAAATATACCAAAATGATAGCATCTTCAGCCATGGTCCTGAAATCCAGTTTCAACTCATGAATGATGTTTTCCAACACAGATACCTCCTTATAGAGTTTCTTTTCCATTGTCCCAAAGCTCTAGGATAATCGTCATAAAGTTGGTATAATATAATAGAAGGTTTCATCAGACCTATCAGTTTTCTGGATTTAAGACTCAGAGTCCTAAAAAAAGGACACTATATGTTGGTTTTATGTTTTTCTTTCTTTACATATTCATCTCCCTATCTGTAGTCATATGTTGTAATTATACTGTTTTAAAAGGTTTTATATCTAGGCAAATTCTTTAATGGATGCATATCTAATCCCTCCTAAAAAAGCATCACACTTAGGACAAACAACCTTGTATTAATGACGGGCCAGACTTTTATCTCCATGTTGTTATTTCTGTAGATTATCCATGAATGAAACCAAACCATGCAAAGATCTGGAAGTAGAGCCTTCCAGACAAAGGGAAAAGCGATTCAAACAGCCCAGCTTTGCACACAATCTGGAATGCTGAATAAACCAGAGAAGAGCAAGCCTGCCTGCAGAAGCAGGAGCTCAGCGGACGGGGAGGCCAGACGCCAGGGTCAGGGATCCCCTTAAATCCCGGCTCCACCACCACGTGACCTGGGGCCACCCGCTCACTCCCTCTGAGCTCCGTTCTCTCACCTGCTGCTAGGGAGGGCAGCACACCTGTCTCCTGGCATCACTGCAGGTGCTGGGTGATTAGCAGGTGGAAAGGAGCAGGCAGATGGGGCAGGAGTGTCCTGGGCTGCACCGGTGGTGGGTGGGGTCAGGTCACACCACTGCAGACCAGGTAAAAAGTCCAGATGTTACTCCAAATGTGATGAGAACATGAGAGAATTCCAAGCAGGTGACAGATGTGAACTGAATTATATTCACTTTTTTGGGAAGTGCGGGCTCAGAACACGAATGGAAGGAAAGGGAGCCCTAGGAGAGTATTTCAGGATCTGGACTGAAGGGAGGATGGGCCCATGGGATCGTAAGATTAAAACACTCATAATTTGATTTTCTTGACCCGAAATTGCCTCAAGCCCTGAAAACTATCTCCTGGACTTGGGACGAGATGTTATGGGACACTGAAAACACATTCATCTTTAAAGGACAAGAAGGGGGTCGTGATGTGGGTCTACATAAAGTGCAGAATCCATTTTCTTCCAATGATATCATACATGTTGATGGGTGTTAGGAAGTATACAGTGGTTATCTTTATCCGGATCTAATGCACATTTTACTTCTTTCCTCTTTTATCATTTTTATCACTTTAAAAATGATAATGTTAATTATATAGATAGTTTCTCATTATTATCAAGTACATTTTTTGGTAAGTATATATAAACTTTTGATAATGTTTTAAACAAAAGTGTTCTTGGAGAAAATACTAGATACTATCAAGACTTAAAAATGATTGTGAAATAAAATATATGAGTAAGAAAAGGGGTAGGCTAGTTTCAAAAGCATATTCCAAAATTTCTCTGCATATCATTAGAATAAATGTTTTTGATAACAGTGAAAAGATAGAAAAGAAGCAATAATCCATTTTTTAAATGCTTCTAAACTGAAATAATACCATTACTATAATACTCCATAGAATATTTGAATTTATATGTTCTCTGAAATTTCAATATATTCAAGAAAAAATTACCTAGATGGTGTCTATTATTGTGTTGTCTTGAATATGATGAGGAAATTTTGGTCTTTACTATGAAAATAATATCTCTCTGAGTATTAGCATTAGCCTTGTAATAAAGGGATATGATTACCCTCTCACTTTTATATATTTTCTCTTTCTTTGTTAAAATAGACTATACGATAATTAGGCAAGAGAAGAAGAGGTTCAGTGATAATTTTGTTAAAATGCTAAAATAACGGCATCAATTCCTTCTTGTTCCAGTGATGTGAGGGGACAGGAAATAGCAGGTGGATATTTGCTGAGCTGAGAGTAACTCTTGAGAAATAAAAGCTTTAAAAACATATGGACCCCTTATCCTGGACAAAGGAGGCAAGAATAGACAATGGAGAAAAGACAGCCTCTTCAATAAGTGGTGCTGGGAAAACGAGACAGCTACATGTAAAAGAAAGAAATTAGAACACTTTCTAACAGCATACACAAAAAATAAACTCAAAATGGATTAACGACCTAAATGTAAGGCCAGACACTATCAAACTCTTAGAGGAAAACATAGGCAGAACACTCTATGACATACATCACAGCAAGATCCTTTTTGACCCACCTCCTAGAAGAATGGAAATAAAAACAAAAATAAACAAATGGGACTTAATGAAGCTTAAAAGCTTTTGCACAGCAAAGGAAAACATAAACAAGATGAAAAGACAACCCTCAGAATGGGAGAAAATATTTGCAAATGAAGCAACTGACAAAGGATTAATCTCCAAAATATAAAGGAAGTTCATGCAGCTCAATATCAAAAAAACAAACAACCCAATCCAAAAATGGGCAGAAGACCTAAATAGACATTTCTCTAAAGAAGATATACAGATTGCCAAGAAACACATGAAAGGATGCTCAACATCACTAATCAGAGAAATGCAAATCAAAACCTCAATGAGGTATAACCTCACACTGGGCAGAATGGCCATCATCAAAAAATCTAGAAATAATAAATGCTGGAGAGGGTGTGGAGAAAAGGGAACCCTCTTGCACTGTTGGTGGGAATGTAAATTGTTACAGCCACTATGGAGGACAGTATGGAGGTTCCTTAAAAAGCTAAAAATAGAACTACCATATGACCCAGCAATCCCACTATTGGGCATATACCCTGAGAAAACCATAATTCAAAAAGAGTCATGTACCACAATGTTCACTGCAGCATTATTTACAATAGCCAGGACATGGAAGCAACCTAGGTGTCCATCATCGGATGAATGGATAAAGAAGATGTGGCACATATATACAATGGAATATTACTCAGCCATAAAATGAAACGCAATTGAGTTATTCGTAGTGAGGTGGATCAACCTAGAGTCTGTCATACAGAGTGAAGTAAATCAGAAAGAAAAAAACAAATACCATATGCTAACACATATATATGGAATCTAAAAAAATATGGTTCTGATGAACCCAGGGGCAGGACAGGAATAAAGATGCAGACGTAGAGAATAGACTTGAGGAAACGGGGAGGGGGAAGGGTAAGCTGGGACGAAGTGAGAGAGTAGCATTGACATATATACACTACCAAATGTAAAACAGTAGCTAGTGGGAAGCAGCCACATAGCACAGGGAGATCAGCTCCGTGCTTTGTGACCACCTAGAGGGGTGGGAGGGAGGGTAAGAGGGAGGTGCAAGAGGGAGGGGATATGGGGATATATGTATACATACAGCTGATTCACTTTGTTATACAGCAGAAACTAACAGACCATTGTAAAGCAATTATACTCCAATAAAGATGTTAAAAAATAATAAAATAAAATAGATGGAGAACTGAAAAAAAAAAAAAAGACCCAGGTTTGATCTAGGAAGGGCTGTAAAATATTCTCCCCTCAATGTTATGAAAAATTGGCTCTAGAGGCAAAGGAAAAACCGTTAACATTACATATTAGGACCCTCTGTTACATAATTTCTCCATAAAGATTCTTCAAATGTCCTCTTCCATAATTTAGTTATTAAATTAATTTGTAACTCTGTTTAACAGGGTAACATTCTATAAGATAATCACGATATATGAGGGAAGTTGGCTTTCAAATGTTAATAATATTTAAGCTGATTAAAGAGTAGAGATTCATCTACTGAAAAAATTAACCCTTACTTATGCATATTCTCCATAGATGTCAAATTACAGGTGTCCAACAGTTTGGCAGGAGTCTTTTAAATCAAAATAATTACCTTCTAAAACACAGAAGTCATATGCAAACTAAAGTCCAAAAACAGTGCATTTCTTTAAGTTGGCACTTAATTTTATCTTTATAATGAATTCCTCTGAGGAGAGTATAAATGATGAAAACCATGAACATGTGTTCAGGTGGGGATAAAGACCTGTGGATTCATTTAGGGAAAACAAACTGGAAAAGCAATGTGACTCTTAAATCAATGTTTTATAAATTTGCTTATTTACTTGGATAAAAATCACTAAAACATTTAGATCATAAAAGTACACTAATTTCAGACTATATTCTGAAGTGAAATATTTTAAGAATGACAGTATTATTCTTCAACTTCTGTGGCTCTGCATTAGTGCAAAATTGCTTATATGCAAATAGAGTTTCGTGGCATGACTAAGGTGCTAAGCCTTCTTATTGACTGTAAGGTTCAATAAAGTCTATGTCTAAGAATGCTTGTTCAACTCATAGCAACTGTCAAAGCAAAAATTTCCCCAGACACAGCTGAACAGGCAAGGCAGACTTCATCCAAGGCCATTACACAGGTGAGAGGAGCCAGACTCTGTCTGAGGTTAACTCCACTGAAACGAAGGGCAGGCAAGGTTTGCAGAGCTGGACTGGGCAGATGCTAGGTCACGTGCATTTCCCCAGCGGTGCTTCCCAAAGGAAAATTAAACTGTCTCTTATCTTCAGGAAAGGAGGCCTCTTACATCCTGCAGCAAGGGGCCCACAGAAGTTAGGCGCCTCCCAGCCCCAGAGTCCAGTGGGCTTTCATCCTGTTTGATCACATTTGAAAGGGTTGGTCAGTCAGGACCATTGTCCTGAGAAAGAAAATCCTGGGTTGTAAAACTGGCCAGAGGCTTTTCCAAAGATTAACATCTCCAAGGGCAGGGAAAGATCTGGAAAGTTTTCTAAATTAAATGCTCTAAGCCAGCAGTCCCCAACCTTTTTGGCACCAGGGACCGGTTTTGTGGAAGACAATTTTTCCACGGACCAGGGGCAGGGGATGGTTTCGGGATGATTCAAGCGCATTACATTTATTGTGTACTTTATTTCTGTTATTATTACATTGCAATACATAATGAAACAATTATCCAACTCACTATAATGCAGAATCAGTGGGAGACCTGAGCTTGTCTTCCTGCAACTAGATGGTCCCATTTGGGGTGATGGGAGACAGTGACACCCGAAGTGTGTTGCTTATGTCCAGTCTACTCGGTGATCTCGTTTTGGGTGCCATCACTGCAGAAAAGCCCGCTTCACAAGGATAGGATGCTGGAAATGGAAGCAGGCTTTTCAGTGCTTTTGTGGCAATCTCAGGATATTCTGCCTTGACTTTAATCCAGAAGGTATGGAGATTTGAAGTTGTCTCAAACATACTTTTAAGGCCACCGTCACTTGCGATCTCAAGCAGTTGATCCTCTTCTAGCACGGACAAAGTCGATCACCAGACTTATTCACAAATGGGTCGCGGATCCATTCCTTCCCAGTTCGGGGGTCTTTTGTGGTTGGGAAGTAACGCTCAAACTCTTTTGAAAGCTGAGATAGGTGATCATGCACCAGCTGGGAGAAAGAAGGCCCTGGCTCAGTCTCTTTCAAAATCTCTGCTAATGTTTGAATCATGTCAAAAATCCCAATGTTCACTCATCGCCCCCATAATTCCAGTTCGGCTTTGAATGCAGCCACTTTATCTGCCAACTTGAACACAGTTGTCGTTCTCCGCTGAAGTGACAGATTGAGTTCGCTGAGCAGGTTGAATATGTCACACAAGGAAGCAAGTTTTGAGACCCATTCTGTGTCACTGAAATGTGCTGCCAGTGGTGACTGTTCTTCTAAAAGAAATCTCTGGAGTGGCTCTCGTAACTCAGAAACTCTGGCCAGTGATCTACCTTTAGAAAGCCATCTCACTTCTGTGTGTAAGAGAAGACGTGGGTGCTCTGTGTTCATCTCCTCACAGAGCTGCGCGAACAGACGTGAGTTAAGGGCATGTACAAGTTCAGGTGACATTTTTTGGCTAGCCAGCATTTCTCTACGATGACACAGTGTGTGGACTCACATTCAGAAGCGACCTCTTTGACCCAAGTAGTGAAACCAGAAAGCCGTCCAGTCATGGCAGCCGCTCTGTCCATACATATACCGACACAAAACGACCAATTCAGTTTTCTTGATATGTAATCATTCAAAGACTTGACTAGTTCTGCAGCTGTGCTGTGGTGTTGTTTGGCAACAAAAGCACACATAACATATCCTCAGGCACATCCTCCTGAAAAATATATCGCACAAAAACAAGCACTGTTGCCTTGTTGTCAACAGCAGTAGACTTGTCAACCTGGATTGCATACCATGGTGACTCACTAATCCTAACAATTGTGCCTCAATATCCTCTGCTATTTCATCAATTCTTCTAGTTATGGTGCTAGCCGAAAGAGGAACACGTGCCACCTTTTGAACTGCAGCCTCTCCTAAAAGTTCACAACAAATGTCCTCAGCAGCCGGCAGGATCAACTCTTCACCAACAGTAAAGGGCTTCTTAGCTTTAGGAATGTGGTTAGCCACTAAGAATGATGCTCTCAGTGCAGGCACATGTGATGAAGTGGTGGCCTTCAATAATTGCTTCTGTTCTTCGTGTTCATGGTTTTTTCTTTTGAAAAACTCCAAAGCCTTGTCTTTTAATGCAGGGTGCTTGGTCTCCATGTGGCGAAGCAGTTTTGAAGGTTTCATGGCTTTGTTGGATAGCCAGTCATCATATATTACACAAAGCAGGCTTGGAGAATGTGAATCACAGTGCAATGAACCCATAATTTAAGTAGGACTCTTGGTATTTTCTTTTAAATGCAGCTTTCTTTTTGTTGGCAGTCTTAGAGTCTTCTGCTGTCTCATCACTGGGTTTTTCCCCCTTTTCAGAGAAGCTCTCCAGCAACATTTGTTTTTTATTCATTTTGGCTAGGGTTAGCTTGTGGGCTTACTAGAACTGTGACTGAGACAAGTGTGCAGTGCAGGAAAGAGGCACAGACGGAAGTGGTAAATAAAATAATGGGTGGGCCACGCATGGACTAAAATACATGTCAGATTCTGACTTAAAGCCTGCCACCAGATGCAGCTGAACAACTGAAGTACATCAACTCACCTGCCACTATAAAGCCTGCCACCAGATGCAGCTTAATTGTCACTTGCCACTCACGGATAGGGTTTTGATATGAGTCTGCAAGTAACTGATTTATGATGGTCTCTGTGCAGTCAAACCTCTCTGCTAATGATAATCTGTATTTACAGCCGCTCCCCAGCACTAGCATCACCGACTCAGCTCCACCTCAGATCATCAGGTATTAGATTCTCATAAGGAGCGCACAACCTAGATCCCTCACGTGCACAGTTCACAGTAGGGTTCACACTCCTTTGAGAATCTAATGCCACCACTGATCTGACGGGAGGTGGAGCTCAGGCAGTAATGTGAGCGATGGGGAGCAGCTGTAAATACAGATGAAGCTTTGCTTGCTGGCCTGCCACTCACCTCCTGCTGTGCAGCCCGGTTCCTAATAGGCCACAGACTGGTACTGGTACTGGTCCTTGGCCTGGGAGTTGGGGACCCCTGCTCTAAGCCGATGGAGGTCAGGGTCTCAAGTTAGGACGGAGCCTGGCTAGAATTTACCTAGGCCAAGGTCAAGGCCATCTGGTCAGTGTGCACACATATGCCCAACAAGTTCTCAGGTCCCAGCAAAATTATAGTAGTGAATAAAATACCTAGGAATAAACCTACCTAAGGAGGCAAAAGACCTGTACACAGAAAACTATAAGATCCTGAGGAAAGAAATCAAAGATGACACAAACAGATGGAGAGATATACTGTGTTCTTGGATTGGAAGAATCAGTATTGTCAAAATGACTATACTACCCAAAGCAATCTACAGATTCAATGCAATTCCTATCAAATTACCAATGACATTTTCACAAAATTAGAACAAAAAAAATTTTACAATTTGTATGAAAATACAAAAGACCCCAAATAGCCAAAGTAATCTTGAGAAAGAAAAACAGAGCTGGAGGAATCAGGCTCCCTGACTTCAGACTATACTACAAAGCTGCAGTAATAAAACAGTATGGTACTGGCACAAAAAACAAAATATAGATCAATGGAATAGGATAGAAAGTCCAGAGATAAATCCACGTACCTATGGTCAATTAACCTCTGATAAGGGAGGCAAGGATATACAATGGAGAAAAGATAGTCACTTCAATAAGTGGTGCTGGGAAAACTGGACAGCTACATGTAAAAGAATGAAATTAGAACACTCTCTAACACTATACACATAAATAAGCACAAAATGGATTAAAGACCTAAATATAAGACTGGCTACTATGAAACTCTTAGAGGAAAACATAGGCAGAACACTCTCTGACATAAATCGCAGCAACATCTTTTTTGATCCACCTCCTAGAGTAATAAAAATAAAAACAAAAATAAACAAATGGGACCTAGTTAAACTTAACATCTTTTGCACAGCAAAGGAAACCATAAACAAAACAAAAAGACAACCCACAGAATGGGAGAAAATATTTGCAAACAAAGCAACCTACAAGGGATTAATCTCCAAAATACACAAACAGCTCATGCAGCTCAATATCAAACAACCAAACAACCCAACTGAAAAATGGGCAGAAGATCTAAACAGACATTTTTCCAAAGAAGACATACAGATAGCCAAAAAGCACATGAAAAGATGCTCAACATCACTAACTATTTGAGAAATGCAAATGAAAACTACAATGAGGTATCACCTCACACCAGTCAGAATGGCCATCATTAAAAAATCTACAAACAATAAATGCTGGAGAGGGAGTGGAGAAAAGGGGACCCACCTACACTGTTTGTGGGAATGTAAATTGGTGCAGCCACTATGGAGCACAGTATGGAGGTTCCTTAAAAAAACTAAAAATAGTTACCATATGATCCAGCAATCCTACTCCTGGGCATATATCCAGAGAAAACCATGATTTGAAAATATACATGCACCCCAATGTTCATTGCAGCACTATTTACAATAGCTAAGACATGGAAGCAACCTAAATGTCCATCGACAGAGGAATGGATAAAGAAGATGTGGTACATATATACAATGGAATATTACTCAGCCATAAAATGAATGAAATAATGCCATTTGCAGCTACATGAATGGACCTAGAGATTGTCATACTGAGTAAATCAGACACAGACAAATATCATATGGTATTGCTTATATGTGGAATCTAAAAAAAAAAAAAAAAGGTATAAATGAACTTATTTACAAAACAGAAATAGAGTCAAGGATGTAGAAAACAAACTTATGGTTACCAAGGGGGAAAGGGGAGGGGAGGGATAAATTGGGAGATTGGGATTGACATATACACACTATTGTATATGAAATAGATAACTAATAAGGACCTACTGTATAGCACAGGGAACGTTACTCCATACACTGTAATGACCAATATGGGAAAAGAATCTTAAAAAGAGTGGATATATGTAGATGTATAACTGATCCACTTTGCTGTACACCTGAAACTAACACAACATTGTAAATCAACTACACTCCAATAAAAATTTAAAATATATATATATAGTCATGAGCCTACTAATACCAGGTAAGTGCTCTGTGTTCACTATCCCACCTACTAATCTGATTTTATCCTCAAATGAACCCTACACTCTGCTTCCGATCATTATTCCAATTTTCAGATGAGAATTCTGAGGCTCAGATACTTAAACTTGCAGAAAAGTATTAGAACGTAAATTCAAACACATGGGCTTGACTTCAGACCCCAAGCTCTTCAAAGCAGGTTCCCGGCAAAGTGCCTTGGTTCCTTCCGCACGTCTGGCTGTTGCTGGGGCCCTTTCCACAGGAGATGAAGGACATGAATGAAGTAAACGCAGGCTGCTTCCACGCGGGGTGGCACGTGGGTGGCTCTGGTCCCGAAGACAGATGGCACAGAGGGGCTTCCTCCCTGTTCCCTGGGACCTGGGGCTCTCCGTCCCTCCTCCTAAGAGAGCTTCCCTGGCTCTGCGTCTCTGACTCCTGCGAGGGTCTGAGATGCGTCTCCAGGGCATCCTGTCTCTTCTCCTTAGAGACGGTGACCCGAGGGGGAGCAGGGGCCCAGGCCTGGGTGGGCAGGACTAGAAATACCTGCCTTGTTGAACAGGATGAAGCGGGCGGAGGTGGACCCGCCGGGAGCAGTTTCTAGTTTCAGGGCCTGCACTGGACACGCCCGGAGGTCCCTCTCAAGTCCTCTGTGCGAAGGTACATACGTTACTCGTGGCTCCAAGTCGCATCCTTTCTTTACTAAAATTTCATCAAAGTCATTTCCATCCCTCATGCCTACAACCCAAGAGCCTCATCTCAGTTTAGCCAAATGCATTTCCACTTGAAAGCGCAAGGAGTGCGGTTCTTTGAGCCGCGCCCAGGAGGAGGTGATGAAGAGAGACGGGCTTGGCGGGAGCGGAGAGTGAGTCTTGGCTCCAATCCGCCCAGGGCTGGTCCTTCATCCTGCTCCACGTCGGAGGGAGATGTCAGCTCCAACCCTCCTGCTGAGGTTCTGTCCAAGCGAGTTCAGCCAACGGAACACACTGGTGACAGGTCAGGGGATGGGAGATGGATTCGCCACAGTGCTGAGGGCTGTGGCCCAGGACCAGGGTGGAATGGGGTCCCTGCTCCCGGCTCAGAGCAGGAAGGGGCGAAGGGTCTTCCTGGAGCTTATTTTAGGAGGGCACTAACCCCATCCCCTCAGGACTCAATCACCCCAAAGGCCCCGCCTCCTAATACCATCACCTCCGAGGGGGTTAGGATTCAACACATGGATTTGGGGTGGATGTATTCCAACCAAGTCAGATTTCTTCCTGTCCTTTATTCCCTTAGACCGCTATCAATGGCTCTAAGGCTGAAAGCAGCAAGTTGAGGAAGAATACACCCGGGTATATATGAGCTGGATGCAAAAGGAAACAGCACAGAAAACAAAGATAACAGAGGCAATGGAAAGAGAAGGGAAAAAACAAGCAGCGGCGGGGGGGGGGGGGGGAATCATCAGAAATTGTTACTTTGGAGCAGATGAAAATGTTTGACCGTATATTTCACTATGAAATGAAAGCTGTCACTTGTATAAAAGTGAGCATGAAGCAGCATTAGGTAGATTGTGAGCTCAAGGAAGAGACAACAGGAAAGAAAAAACACGAGACGACAGGGTTCAGAAGCAAAATGTGAAAAATAATAACACCATGGAAACTGTGACGAGCACACACCTTGAATCCAAAGACTAAAGTGTGAACTCGTATCTGAGAAAGAGGACTTGAGAGCTAAACAAAGAATCTTTGGTTCAGCCGGTGGAAAGAACACGTTACACATGAGGACAAAAGTTCCTGGTGGGCCCTCAGGCCTCCCAGCAACGTTAAATGTTAGAAGTCATCGTAAGAATGTCTGTAAACTTCTCAAGAAGTGATAACCAAGAATGTCATAATCAGCCACTCTGGCATTTGAGTAGAAAGGCACCAGGAAAAATTTTCAAGCATCGGCTTCAATGAGTTCTTCCTAAAGTCACTAGAAGATGAACTTGAGCCAGTGAAGGCACCTGTGGGCATGAATATGGCAGAAAAACCGAGGCTGGCTCTTCTCTCGTTGTGCTCAAGGAAGAGAATGTAAACGTTATAAATTCGACCAGAGCTTTTATGCTATGAATATTAATAAAACTAGAAGGGGCAGGGAACTAAGAGGTCCCGGATGTACACTCATTTTCTCTCTCTTTTTTTCTGGCTGTGTGTCTTGAGGGATTTTAGTTCTCCGACAAGGGACTGAACCTGGGCCCTCGGCAGTGAAAGTGCCAAGTCCTAACCACTGGACCACCAGGGAAGTCCCTCTCATATTTAACAAAAGAAAATTTTAAATCTTCCAATAAAAGTGTAAGTATATTTAAAATATAAAAGTTTATCAAATAACATTAGTGATGTTCTCTCAGGATATGGATAGGAAGGCTCAAATATATAAAGTTGTGTATTCTCCCTACGATCTTTTCTGAATTAAATATAATCTCCATAAGAATTCTAGTTATTTTTTAATTTAATGAAACCCATGTTGTAAGTTCTTACAGAAAACCAACTGGAATAAAATAAATTGAAAAGAAGAGAAATTCAAGCAAGAGGGCTCAACAAGGCATTTGTATAGGATAAAACTTGCATTTTCACTAAGTTGGTCAACTATACATTATCCAATAAATGATGCCAGTATATGGATCCATGAAAATAAATTCAGACGGATTAAAGAATGACACAATAAATGTACTTAGGAACTGAAAGAAAAGTTTTCTTTTGTTCACTGATTACTTTCTTTCTCATAGAAGGAAGGAGTGTTCTAGACATAACTTAGATGTCATTCCTGGTGGCACTGACCCTCCTAGGTTGGGTTCCCTGGGAGACAGATGTCTGTCTGCTCCAAGTGTGCTGGGTGGTCCCAGGACAGCACCTCTGAGGGGCTCTGGGGGGACCAGCAGAAGAGGGAGGGGAGACAGCTAAGATCCAGCTGCAGGAGAGGGAACTGGAAGGTTCTGTGTGCAGCCCTGGAGCTAAAGAGACCAGGCAGAGTTGTCCTAAATTGAGGTCAGGGCCTTCCCAGAATAGACCCTCACCCATGTCCTCCGCCTGCCTTTTGTCTGTAGAAAAACTTTAGTCAAAGACTACATTTAATCAGAGAAGTGAGAAAATGCAGAAAGAAAGGAAAACAGTCAAACAAGACAAAATAATAATAGTTTAGCCATTGAACAAAGCCAAGGACCTCTGGTTCCTCCTCGAGGGCTGTAGATAATATTCTGAGCCATGGCCTTTGAGCTGTTTTGCAGATACTGAAGCCCCTACCAGGTGGGAGAAGTTAACTGCATGCTGCCCGCAAGCATGCAGACCCCAGACCAGCTGGAACCAGAAGGTTGATGATGCTGACTCCCGCTTACTTCCCCACCAACCAATCAGAAGAGTGTCCACCCGCTGACCACGCCCTGCTCCTTGAACACTGTAGGACCCATCACTACCCCCTCCAGGACGGAACACACAGTCTTGAGGGCATTAGCCTGCTGTGGCCCAGGCAATGGGAAGAGGCACGCGGTCAGGACCCAGGAAGGCAGGAACACAGGCTGACCGGGAGCAGGAGGTGGATGAAGGGCAGAGTCCCCCGCTGCCCGGAGATGGAGGATTAGGCTGCCGACGTGAGAGCGGAGGCTCACAGAGGGTCCAGGGAAGGCAGGAGGGTTTTACCAAGGTTAGGGTTTCACCAGGATAAAACGAACCAAGAAGCAAGAGCCCAGGAATCTCACAGGATAAGAAGAGTGGCAGGGAAATGAGGAGATCATGTTTGAGAAAAAACGGCGGGACCAGCAGATATTTGCAGGGGTAACAATAATGAACAACACACTCAATCTTCTAATCCTGGGTCACGGTCTCTCCCGAATCTCCATGTGTTTTCCTTCTCTGCTCATCCCATTAGAGACACCAGTAAACTGAGAGCAAAGGACGTCCCAATTTCATAATTCAGTCAATACTAAGTTCTCTAGACAAGAATTAACGTAACTAAACTAAAGTATATTTTAATTCTCCCTGCCCCAGTTTCACTGGGAGGTTTCCAATCACAAATGAATTTCGTAGGAAGAAATTATTGGTACTTTCCAACTTTAAAGAGAATTAAAGAAAGACTGAAGTTTTCAATGTTACGGTTCCTTGTAAGTATACTGATAAAATACTTTCTCATGTGAAAATATCTATCTTTTGCTGTAAGGAACACTTCATTTTTAATGGGCTAACTAGGTCTTAATAGTGCTGAGTATACATTATCCATTTACATTTTATGACACAATAGCTGCACTTTGCAGTATCTGAAAAAATTTCCAAGGGACATTTCAACATTATCCACAGGTTAATTTCTATATTATCAAGTAACATAGCTTATCCAGCATTTAAATGGAAATGTTATGAAATTCTAAGAACTACTGCTTGATATGCCCAGGCAATGACCTCAGGTTTATAATAATTTATGTCATGGGTCTCCTAACAGCAATCTGAACAGTTGAGAATTGATTATCACTTTCTAAGCTGTTCTTGTGAGTTTTTTTTTTTTTTTAACCAGATAAATCCTGTCATTGCTGAGCTCTTAACTGACGTTAGAGAAAACTTTTTTTAACCTATGATTTGAAATTTCAGCTATAAGCAAGATAAAGTTTACTTTCATGAAACCCTTACAATTTCTAGAACCTTCTTACAAGACTAGTGTTAATTTTCCATGAAAAACAAAAGCTACTCTGCTTATTCATGTAACATTTGGGGCTTTTAGGAAACCACAATCCGTGGCATATTTTTCTCATTTGGGAAGCCATGGACAGAATAGATAAATGTGCACATTTTATTGAATTGTGTGTGTGTGTTTAACATTTCTGTGCAGGTTCTAGTCCTTCTAAGTTAGGGCGGAGAGCAGGGGTCACTGTAGTGGAAGAATAATATTTAGCATCTGGATTTGACCTCTTCCTCTTCTTTCTGAGCCTGGGTGGCCCTGACCTGACTATAGGTCATGAGGCGTGAATCCACAGACCAATAATTAGTATAGGAGCCTTGAAAGTAGTTTGATCTCTCATATCTAGCTCAGTCCACGACTATAAGATTTCCATAATGAAAATAATACTTTGTCCCCAAGGACGGGGCAATGTTTAATACATAAATCACATCCCCTAAGAAAATCAGTTCGTTATTAATTAATTTGGCCAATGAGACCAGCGCCAGCTCCCCTTTGCCCTTCCCAAGCCTGTGATAGGTTTGTAATAAGATATTCATCCAGGCGTAATGCCCACCCATCAGTCACTGTGTTTCTCTGCGTGTTTCCATATGTCGTAAGGTTGCTTCCTGTAACTACTTTTCTTACCGACCTCATTTCCCTGAATCAAAGCTATAGAGAAAACATCTCTTCACATAAAACTCTGATCAAAATGTGCAGCAGTGAAAGGAACTGAAGCGAATTTACTCCTTGGGGCAAGGAAGCCCATGTTTCCCACAGCTGCACACACAGCCACAGATGGGCAACACCGTCCACAGCGCTTCTCTGGTCCAGCACTTTGAGTGTGTGATGATGGCGGCTAACTAATAAAAGCGCCCAAAGGTCCCAGTACACAGTCCCATGCTGTGGGGGGGGGGGTGTGGGTCTCTGCAGTTAGATGTTGGGACAAAATATCTATGAAGGATGCTTTTCTTTAATGCTATGAAGGATGTGACCTTTAAACTGTCTACAAAAGCAAACGTTTCACTACAGGTTGAGAAAGAGAGAGCAGTGTTTACATTGCAAGTACTTCTGTTCAGGTAAGTGAGAAAAAGTGGGAACATCCAGGGTTACCTCGACTGGTTCCAGAAAGTTAAGAGCAGTGTAATCGTCTCACAATGTGCTTAAATCTATTCATTGTACCCTTCTGCCTGCAGAATGATCAATTTATGGGAGAAAGTAAAGCAAAGGGGTGATTAAGAACCAGAGACTGATGGAAATTGCTTAAGACGACAAATCTCAAGGAATACTGAACTGAAAGAAAAAGTGCTTGAATGTACCATTTAGGAATACGTAAGACTAACAGACATTTTAAGACATTAAAAGCCAAAAGAAATACATTTTGAAAGCAAAACCTCTTACTGTATTTACCATTGACACCTTCAGGGAAATGTCCCTAACTTTCCAACACTTGACTTGCATATAACCCAGACTTTCATATATTAAAGTTTGATTCCTAAAATTGGTATATTTATGCAAAGTGTTATTTTTTGTATATCCTTTGACATATAATCATTTCAACCCAGGTCCAAGTCTCACCCAAATGGAAAGGTGTTTGTGCACCTCGAATGTGCTCACGGGCTGTGTGAGCATCTCTGCCCCTGAACTTGCTCCCATCCCACGTGAGGCACAATTTTACACCATAGCTTTAACGTGGTCTTGACTCTTCCTTACACAGTCTCCCTCATAAAATACATCTAAAGGTTTTCTTCAGAGTCAGCTTTCTGTTTTCATAAATGCATCAGATACACATCAAAAACCACCTCTGCAAATGCAAATTAACCCAGGCTAATTTGATTCATCATATTATTCATCTTGATAAAGGCATTTCAGGAAATCCCTTTCCTTATAGGCTCCATTAAAAGGTTTTCAATAACACCAATCATTACCTATTTCTTACAACACGAACTGCCTTTCCTGACCCCATCCTGCCACTCATCGGAGCAGTTATGTGATAACATCCCTGGAGTGTCCAGAATACCTTCTTTGACTCTAATAAACAGTATATGATATTTCCACAGATCATAAAATTCTTCGGCTTGAAGCACTAATAAAAACAATGTTTAGCAACTGTCTCGAAATAATGATATCCTTTGGAATAGATGCGTTTTAAAGAATTCCTAATGTTAAGTCCCTCCCCTCCAGTGTTTCAGAAAGGCAATGGATTGTATAAAATATATCTTCTTTATTGTTATGTTCCATTATCTAGAATTGCTCTGACCCTAAGAACTTGCATTCTTTTCTTTCTGTGATTCATTCATTTCCCGCCCCCGTCTCTCCAGTTTGAATCTAGAATTGGTGTTTCTCCTCCAAATCCTTTACAAAATATTGACGGGTTTCTAAAAAGCACAAATTCCCACTCACTTGGTAAATTTAACCTGCAAAGCTGGATGCCAGAGGAGCCAACACTAGGAAATAAAGCGTCGGTGAGTGAAACGTGACGTGTGCTTCTCAGGAGGAGCCCTACCCGCCAGGCGTTTGGGGTGAGAGTTGAGAAGAGAGAGAAGGAGACAGCCGGAGAGAGCTCTACATTATGGCTTCTTTCTAAGTAAATCCTGACCAGAGTGTAGTGGTTATGAGTTCCTGCACCTGCTGCTGAGCCACAAAGTGGGAATCCTGCTCTGCCAACTCCTAGCTGTGGACTGGGGGCCGAACATCCTGCACCTCAGTTCTGACATCTGTGAAATGGGGATGAAACCAGTAACACTCATCTCACAGGACGTTCTAAGAATTAAATGAGTTAATACTACACCACTTAGGACAGCGTCTGACAGGTGAAACGAGCACAGTGATGTGAGGGATTGTGACCTTTGTGTGTGCGGTGTCCTACTGAATTACCTCCTACAAAATGTCCAGGTCAGAGGAGAAGTGTCCCCGAGGGCGTCCAGCATGACCAGGCAGCCCTGCTTCAATCTCCTGAGCATCCCCGTCCCGTCATCACTTCACCGCCACCTCCACCATTTTTTGTGTCTGCTCCTCACATGATACATTCCTGAGTGTCATCATCATCCCAGGCCCTCGGCCGTAACCTCAGGCCACTCTTGAAAACCCCATTAGGAGGTGCGCGAGAGCTCTATGTGCACTAGGACACAGGAGGAGCCTGGCCCCCAAGGGCAGCCTCTGGGTACCACTTTCTCTGTGCAGACCCTGTGCCCACGGATCCCGCTGTCCAGTCAGTAAGCTTCTGTCACTTCAACAACTTTCCAACAGGTAACTTTGTGATGGACACAATGCCGAGAAGTAGGGGTGCAAGTGCACACCAAGAAACTCGGTCTGGTAAACACACCCCCTCGAAACTCTGTGCTAGGAGCCGAGGCAATCTCTGCTGAGGAAATCGCTGGACGGTCTCCTTCATCAGGGCTAGTAACACATCATCTTCCCATATTTGTTTACTCCTCACTTTCAGGAACAAAATACAAGAACTACTATATTTTGAGTTAATAATTTTGCATGTACTGCTTTTGAGCCATTGATCTATTCAGACTAGCAGAACATATCTGTTCATTTGATGTGTATATTATTTCCAATATTGATATGTTTAACATGATCACGCCTCCCCTCAAGTAACTGATGAAAATACTCAGCACAGTAATGTCTAGGCTCACTCCTTGACACACAATTTTCCACCCTGCAGCCAGAGTGCTGTTTCTGACAATAGTACTTATTTATCTTTATAATAGGCTGTTGATAGGAATTGCATACATTTTCTGGGAATTGAGGCTAAAGGCAAGGTACTGAACTTCAGAGAGGTTCATTGCTACCATCTGGAGCTGGTCCCTGTCCCCCTGGCGACGGAGCTCACCTGCCCTCTCCCGGGCAGTGAGGAGGAGAGCGGTGGGTGTGGTCAGTCCGGTGGACGAGGATGAAGTGTGCAATCCTGTGGGAAGTGATGCTCTTCTTCTTCAGCGGGGAGCAGGGCAGGTGCTCTTCCCTCCAGGTTAGGTGGGTGAGGGATTCCAAGAAAATCACTCCCCTCGAGGCAGAGGGCAGACTCTGACTCTCCTGCTGGATGCTGCTGATGTAGAGAGCTGACCCATAAGGATGCGGTGTCACAGGCGAGTCCACAGGGGAGCACCCTGGGGGCCCAAGGGAGAGGTGGGCTGTCCCTTCCTGCTCCCTCCCAGCTGTTAGCAAAGAGAGTGCACAGCAGGAGGTCTTGGGTCTGGGGGTGCAAACCACAGCGTCCGAACCACCTTCCAGTCTAGAGGTTTCTGAAGGGGTCACAAGCCTCCAGTGGTCCATGCTAATCCTCTTCAAAAAGAAGATGCATCAGTTTCAAGGCAAACTGCTAAAATCCAGTTCCAAAGAGCTGGAAACAAGTCTTAGACATACTTGTGGTAGGACAATGTCTCCGAGTAAATTTTTTTTTATTTTGTGGGTTTAAAAAAAATTTTTATTGGAGTATAGTTGATTTTTTTTTTAAATGAACATCCTGTCTTGTTTTTGTTTTGTTTTTTTTTAATTTTTTTATTTACTTATTTATTTATTTTTGGCTGTGTTGGGTCTTCGTTTCTGTGCGAGGGCTTTCTCCAGTTGCGGCGAGCGGGGGCCACTCTTCATCGCGGTGCACGGGCCTCTCACTATCGCGGCCTCTCTTGTTGCGGAGCACAGGCTCCAGACGCGCAGGCTCAGTAGTTGTGGCTCACAGGCCTAGTTGCTCCGCGGCATGTGGGATCCTCCCAGACCAGGGCTCGAACCCATGTCCCCTGCATTGGCAGGCAGATTCTCAATCACTGCGCCTCCAGGGAAGCCCTATAGTTGATTTTTAATGCTGTGTTAGTTTCAGGTGTACAGAAAAGTAAATTAGTTATACATATACATATATCCCCTCTTTTTTAGATTGAGTACATTTTTTTAATTGTTTAAATTTGTTTCATTTTATTTCTAACTTCTCTTGGAGGACATTACACTATAATATCCAAGAGCCTGCCTTTAACACAGATGGGCGATTTTAACTCTGTTAACTAGTTTACCTCATCAACAAGCAAAGCAAGGCGCTATCATATGGGGAAAATTAAATTAAAAATTTTCAGTTAGGGCTTCCCTGGTGGCGCAGTGGTTGAGAATCTGCCTGCTAACGCAGGGGACACGGTTTCGAGCCCTGGTCTGGGAAGATCCCACATGCCGCACAGCGGCTGGGCCCGTGAGCCACAATTACTGAGCCTGCGCGTCTGGAGCCTGTGCTCCGCAACAGGAGAGGCTGCGATAGTGAGAGGCCCGCGCACCGCGATGAGGAGTGGCCCCCGCTTGCCACAACTAGAGAAAGCCCTCGCACAGAAACGAAGACCCAACACAGCCATAAATAAATAAATAAATAAATAAAAATTTAAAAAAAAATTTTTTCAGTTAAAATTGTAAAATGCTCCTTTCCTGTTTCTAGCCCTCAGTCTTAGGTTTTCTTCACCGTGTACCAGAAAATTTTTCCTTCTACTTATTCCTGTGCTTCATGCATATGGGTCTTGTCTTCCTTGGTACAAGTCCCTGTAATATTTCAGAACACACCACACTGTTTAATAGATAGAAGAGGGGTTTTGTTTATTTGTTTGCCTTTATTACTTGCTCACATCCAGTGTGGCAGGATAAAGGGAGATGAATTTCCATTCACAAAAGCTCCAGCTGTTACAACATTTCCCAATGTCAACTTAATAGGGTGATGGGCAGTGATCATGACACTGACAGTCCCTCCCGCCCACACGACCTGCACCCCCTGGAGTAAGGAGTAGCTGTCAGACATTTTTTAAAAGTTGTATGATTCAACTAATATGTTTAAAATGTCATTGATTCTAAAAGAATTGAAAGTTTAAGAATTGACTACAATTTTTTGGGACTTCCCTGATGGTCCAGTGGTTGAGACTTCACCTTCCAATGCAGGGGGTGTGGGTTCGATCCCTAGTTGGGGAGCTAAGACCCCACATGCCTCGTGGCCAAAAAACCAAAACATAAAACAGAAGCAATATTGTAACAAATTCAATAAAGACTTTATAATTGATCCACATCAAAAAAAAAAAACTGTAAAAGAAAAAAAAAAGAATTTACTACAACTTTATAAAGTTAATAAACCTATTGCTTTTTATTTTAAAAAAAGTTTGGGGGTAGAATTAGGAAAAGTCTGGCTTTTCATATTTTTTTTATGGCTTGGAAAATTTAACCTAAGTTTTAAACCTTAACAAAATAAATAACAGTATACACAACAGACATTAAGTGTCTCAAATAGCCTGAGCTAACTTCAATAAATACTTTAAAAGTTAAGCAAACAAGACACAGTAAGCTTATACTAATTATAACACAGAGGTTTATAACCATCCACAGAGTCAAACACTGTTATTGTGTGAAAATACACATGGAAATATGAAAATGACATAAATACAGCATATGGCATCTGAAAATTTGTGAGGGACAATGGAACTGAAAGGCTTTTTCTAAATTAGTAATTAGCAGTAACATCTTTTTGCCTTTTCTACATCTTTAAACTAGACATGCAAAATTCTGTTCATGACTTATTAAGTAGCAATTCTAAAATTGATAAACCTTCAACCAGACTCATCAAAAAAAAAAAGAGAGCGGGCCCAAGTAAGTAAGATGAGAAACAAGGAGGACAAGAATTTACAATCAACATGACAGAAATACAAAGCATCATAAGAGACTACTATGAACAATTATAAACCAATAAAATGAACAACCTAGAAGAAATGAAAAATTCCCAGAACTGTAGACTCTCCCAAGACTGAATCAGGAAGAAATAGAAAATATGAACAGAGCAGTTGTCAGTAATGAAATTGAATTAGTAATAAAAATACTGCCAACAAACAAAAGTCCAGGACCAAACAGCTTCACAGGAGAATTCCACCAAATATTCCAAGAAGAGTTAACACTTATCCTTCTCAAACTATTCTAAAAACTGAAGACGAATGAATGCTTTCAAACTCATTCTGACAAGGACAGCATCACCTTGATACCACAACCAAAGACACCGCAAAAGACAAAAGTACAGGCCAACATCACCAATAAGTATAGATGCCAAAATCTTAACAAAATATTAGCAAACTAAATCCAATAATACAATAAAAGGACCGTACACCATGATACACCATGATCAAGTGAGATTTTTCCCAGGGATGGGATGGTTCCCATGGTTTCCCAGGATGCAGATGGTTCAATATCTGCAAATTAATCAATATGATATACCACATTAACAAAGTGAAGAAAAAATCATATAATCATCTCCTGGATGCATAAAAAGCTTCTGACAAAATTCAACATTCATTTATGATAGAAACTCTCAAAAAAGTAGGTATCGAGGGAACATACTTCAACATAATAAAGTCCAAATATGACAGACCTACAGCTAATATCATATGCAACATTGAAAAGCTGAAAGCATTTCCTCTAAGACCAGGAACAAGCCAAGGATGCCCACTCTCACCACTTATATTCAACATAGTTTTGGAAGTCCTGGCCACAGGAATCAGACAATAAAAAGAAATAAAAGGAATACTAATTAGAAAGGAAGAAGTAAAACTGTCCCTGTTTGCAGATGAAATGGTACTATATACAGAAGATACTAAAGATGCCACCAAAATCTATTAGACCTAATGAATTCAGTAAAGTTGCAGGATACAAAATTAAATACAGCAATCTGTTGCATTTCTATTCACTAATTTGAACTATCAGAAATAGAAAGTAAAAAAAAAAAAAAATCCATTTACAATTGCATCAAAAAGAATGAAATACCTAGGAATAAAACTAACCGAGGAGGTAAAAGACCTGTACCTGGAAAACTGTAAAACACTGGTGAAAGAAATTGAAGATGACACAAAGAGAAAGATATACCATGCTCAGAGACTGGGAGAATTAATAATGTTAAAATGACCATAGACCCCAAGGCCACCTACAGATTCAATACAATCCCTATGAAAATACCAGTGTCATTTTTCACAGAATTAGAACAAATAATTCTAAAATCTGCATAGAACCACAAATGACTCTGAATAACCAAAACAATCTTGAGAAGGAAGAACAAAGCTGGAGGTATCCTGCGCCCTGATTTCAAACTATCATTCAAAGCTACAGTAATCAAAACAGCATGGTACTGGCACTAAAGCCAACACATAGATCAATGGAATGGAATAGAAGGCCCAGAAATAAACCCACACACTTATGGTTAATTAATCTACAACTAAGGAGGCAATACTATACAATGGAGAAAAAACAGTCTCTTTAATCAATGGTGCTGGGAAACTTGGACAAATACATGCAAAACAATCAAACTGGATTACTCCCTCACAAAATATACAAAAATAAACTCAAAACAGCTTAAAGACTTAAATGTAAAACCTGAAAACATGAAACTCCTGGAAGAAAACATAAGAAGAAGCTCCTCAACATTGGTCTTAGCAATGATTTTTTTGGATGAGACACCAAAGAACATGCAAGAAAAGAGAAAAAAAATCAACAAGTAGGACTACATCAAACTCAATAGCTTCTGCACAGCACAAGAGACAACCAGCAAAAGGAAAAGGCAACTTACAGAATGGGAGAAAATATTTGCGAACGATGTAACTAATAAGGCATTAATATCCAAAAATCTATAAAGAACTCGTTCAACTAAATAACAACTGCCAAAAAAAAAATCCTCAATCCAATTAAAAAATGGGCATATGAATTAAAAAGACATTTTTTCAAAGAAGATATCCAAATGACCCAAAGGACATGAAAAAGTGCTCAATATCACTAATCATCAGGAAAATGAAGTCAAAACCACAATGAGTTATCACCTCACACCTGTAAGAATGGCTATTATCAAAAAGACAAGAGATAGCAAATTTTGGTAAGGATGTAGAAAAAAGGAAACCATTGTGCACTATTGGTGGGAATTTAAACTGATTCAGCAACTATGGAGAACAGTATGGAGGTCCTCAAAAATTAAAATATAACCACCATTCAATGCAGGAATGCCACTTTTGGGTGTATATATATATATATATATATATATATATATATATATATATATATATATATATCCCCCCAAAGAAAATGAAAACAGGTTATGGAAGAGACATATGCAGTCCTGTGTTTATTGCAGCATCATTCACAATAGTCAAGACATAGAAACAATTTAAATGTCTGTTGTCAGATGAATGGATAAAGAAGATGTGGTATGTATACACAAACACACACTCACACAGACACGTACACACACACGCACTCATACACACACAATGGAATACTGTTCAGCCATGAGAAAGAAGGAAATCCTTCCATTTGCAACAGAGGGCATTATGCTAAATGAGAGAAGTCAGACAGAGAAAGACAAATACCTTCTGAAATCTCTTAAATGTGGAATTTAAGAAAACCAAAATCATGAAAGCAGAGAGTAAAATGGTGGTTCCCAGGGGCTGGGGGTTGAGGGAATAGGAGAGCTGATTTTAAGGGTAAATACTTGTAACTAGTAGATAAATAAATCCTGGAAACCTAATACACAGTACAGTGATTATAGTCAACAAAAATGTATTATAAACATTAAACTTGCTAAGTGACTAGATCTGAATTGTTCCCAAAACCAAACGAAATAATTTTCTGACACAATAGAAGAATTAACTAACACTACAATGGCAATCATATTGCAGTATAAATTATCTAATATTAAACCTTAAACTTACACACAATGTTGTATATCAAATATATCTCAACAAAAAAATTTTAGTGACAATTTTTATCAGCAGAAAAGGGAATTTCTATAATCTAGAAAGTTAATTTGTTTTGACATAACTGCAGAAGAGTTCATTTTTCTTCACAAAATATCTATATGTTTGTTAAAAGAACAGTAATCACAAATATATATTGGCCAAAAGAAAGGATGAAAACTACAAGAATCTATGTAAAACACTATGTTTGAAAGTTCAATTTGCAATCATCTCCTGAGTCAGTTTATTAATCTCAAAAGAAAAGCAGTATCATCTTTTATAAGTTACAACAGTAATTTCTTACGTTAAGCGCACAACCCGTGTTGATTGCTCAAATGACTTTTGCTTAATAGAGTTATTCAGTACTCTTAAATGGCAGAAATTATTGCCCAAACTGAAAAGATCTAAAAGTACAATCTAAAATGTATATGAAGGCAAACAAAGAAAGTCCTCAAGCACCTGTACGTAAGAGCATCACAGGGATCTCCAGAACTGGGTCACAGGCATCATTTTGGTCAACACAGAGGCAAGGTTTTCTGCCCCACAATACTAAGTGTTGTAGCATTTGTAAGGTCTCCTCCACACTATGAAATATGCCAAAATGTGAGGACGTTTTTGATTTCTACACTGCATTTTTGTTTCATTACATACAGTCCTTCGGTGCCAACAAGTGTGCTCTAAAATTTTTAAATAGCTAATTGTATATTAGTGAAATCAATAATAATGATAATAACACATGAAAAGAGGTGAAACATTAAATCCATGTAAGTGACTTTTAAACTGTCTGCTAGTTTAGATTATCTACTCAAATGTTCCTATATGGCCATCAAGCACTGACTCTAAGAAGTCCATAAAACACACAGCCTGCTACCCTCTTCATAGAGATTTTTACTACAGGAAGATAATTATTAGGATTGCCTTTGGTTTGGGATTGCATATTCCCCACAACTACCATGATGTTGAAAAACACACGCACAGCGTATATGTGTATATATACACTTTGAGAGTAGGTTTAACATTACACCTGCAGATTGCCTGAGTTCACACCCATCTGTACAACTGGCTGCAAGACTATGGTCCAGTTTCTTAATCTCTGTTGCCTCTGTTTCATTTGCTGTAAAATGAGACTATTACAAAAGACGTCTCGTGTGGTTGTGCAAATGTTCAAACTAGATAATGATGTAAAAGTGTTCACCTCAGGGCCTGTCTACCGGTACATGATTATGAACGTCACCTGTTCTCACCTGTCCTGATTTTCACCTGTCGATGGCGGAGCTCTGTTCCGTGACAAAGAGACCAAGAGCAGCGCTCAGGGCCCAGCCTCGACCTTTGTGGACACAGATCAAACTAGAGGCCCCCTCTGTTGTGTGGCTGAGTAAAAACAATAGGAGGGATGAAAATGAGCAAACCAGAGCCGTGCTTCCAGTATGGAGAAACTGCTGGGCAGGAGCAGGGACATGAATACCTGCTGACCGCTCTGTCTGGCAGGCCCGTCCTCCTGTACGGGGACGGCAATTAATTATTAAGTAAGTAATTAATTATGTTTTATTTTTTCCCATTAGTGAGTCTTGACAGCAGTGACTATTTTTTATTTTTCAATGCCATAACTCCAATGAATAGAAAATTATCTTTTACAAAGTAGGCACCACATAAATATTTGTTGCATGAATGGATGGATGGATATTATTTGAAAGAAGGATATTAATGTTTTTGTTCCATATTGTAGCCAAAGGCAATAGTTCCAGCTAAGATCTTGTCTATGTCATATATAGGTCTGTGCAAGTACGCATGGCTAAACTTTATCTACTATTAAAAACAGGGCAAAATTTTCTGCCACCAATTGTCCATGCGTTATCTTATTTAATCTTCACAATGCCTCAATGAAGTAATGTTTAGATTCCCATTGGGCTGAAGAAAGTGAGGCTTAGAGAGGTTAAGTAACTTGCCCAGTTAGTGAACGGCAGAGCCGAGATAACTACTTTGTATCTGATTTTATTTCACAGACAAAAAAATACAGATGTGAATCATGCAACAACCTATCCTTAAATCGACCATAAAAAGCAATTCAAAGCTCACATCCTCCCGTGATGCCTCAGCAGCACTATTTGCAGGTTCAGAGACAAATACGTTATAAAATACACTTAAAATCCTGATCCACTTAATGCGAGATCAAAGAGTTACGTGTATTAGCTAATTAGGAACTAAATAAAGTTCTTTAAATCCTCTAAGTAATGTGCTTCAGATAGAAATTAGCAAAACCATTGCCAAATTGCTGGTTCATTTGCCTGAAGTCAATTTCTGCTATTAATAACCAGTGTTCCAGGTTTTGAAAGCCTTTTACAATCAATGAATATTGCTCCTGTGTAATAGTGAGGCTTCGGACCATACAGCACTACACCATAGCTTTTCAATACGGTGGTAATTGTGGACAAAATTGCAATGACAATTTACTCAGCAGTGATGTATTTTCATAAAGCCTGTGGTCACTGAGAATTGTTACCAGCTCCATTATTTTCAGGGATGGCTGAGAACTAGGACGTTATGGGTTGAAGTTAATGGACTGTTAAGATTCTATTATAATCATCATCCTTGTTCCTATTTAAGGGACAGGGATTTCCGATATTCAAAATACCACCGACCAAGACAAGTTGATTATCTTCTTGGCATCTTATGATGTGAGTAAGTCAGTGTTTATTCCTGACTCTCATTGTGAAATACAATTATGAATACCATTCTCAGAATCCATAGAGTGATATGTGTTATCAGACACTGGAACCCATGTATAGTTTGTCGACTTAAATCATCTCTAGAAGAATGACCCAGGCAAGCCAAAGACTGAAAGAATATCAGCTGTGGTTAGAGAGATACCACAAGTTATTACAGTTATTCCATATGCTTTGAAAATATGGAAACAGTGAACATCTTCAAAAGTTAAGTCCTTTATTCATAAGCTCTTCAGAGACAGGATTTCCTTACCAATTATTAACTCTCCCTTTCCTGGCTACACCACCGCACACTAAATCAAACTGGCTCGGCTTCGTGTTTTACCTCCCAACTTATCAGCCAGTGGCAATGTTGATTACTTCCTGTTTCCTAAGTATTTCCCTTCACTGGTTTATCTGACAACACACCGTGTTGATTTTCCTCTTAAAGCAACAGACGCTCCTCTTCTGCCTCTGAAGGCTTTTTTACCAGGTCATTATATGCTGAATTTCCTCAAGCTTGGGTCCATTTTATTCGTCAAGACCTACGACATCAACATCTGCCTAAACACACAGTACATAAATGCATCCCTTGCCCAGAACCTTCCCGTTAGCACTAGGCTCATATGACCTCTTCTACTGAATATTTCCTCTTGGATGACTCATAGGCAACATAAATTCTGTTGTTTCAACCAGACAAGTGTGATTTTACTTCCAAATCTCATCACTCTCCAGTGACATTAATCGTACCTAATGATAGCACACTCAACCCTGTCACTTGTCATTCTTCTCTAATTCCCCATATTTCATTCATCACCAAATAGTGCCAATATTATAGCCAACATCTTGAATCTACTTAATTGGTTCCACTTCTATCACGGTTACCCTAGTCATTCTCTCTTCTGATTTAGTAAAATTGTCTCCAAACTGTTCACAACCACATCTGCCCTGTGCCTTCCTCCAAGCTCGTCTCGACAATGCAACCAGAGGGATTATCCCAGAACACAGGTCTAACGCTGCTGGTACCTTGCTTAAAATCCTTCAGTGGCTTCCCCATAGGGTCCCTTCAGGGAGACAGAAAAGGCAACAGGTATTTCAAACAGAGAAGATTTAATTCAGGAAATTGGTCACTGCCATGTTTGAAAGCTAAAAGAGCAAAAAATAAGATAATCCAGAGTTTAATGACTACCGGGGAAAGCTACTAACTCCAGCACTGAAGAAACAAAAGGAAAAAGGTATTATTTTAAGAATTTAAGGGCTCAGTGGAGGGGTCCTGCAGGGACTTTGATGAGACCTGGGGAGGAAGCGTCATGTAGCAGGTACAGAGTGGCAGTAGAATTTTGGATCCCACAGCTGCTGCAGCAGTGTTGAGGGAAACAGAAAACAGGAAGAAAATCACATCTCCTCTCTTCTACCTTCTGATCTCCGTCCAGCCTGCTTCCTTAACGCAGAGTCTAACGGAAAGGCCTCCAGGGCCTGTGTCTTGGTCTGTTCTGGCTGTTATATCAAAAATAGCATAGACTGGGTGGCTTATCAACAATGGAAATTCATATCTCACAGCCCTGGAGGCTGCGAATTCATAGATCAAGTTGCCAAAAGATTCAGTGTCTGGTGAGGGCTCAGTTCCTGGTGCACAGACGACCACCTTCCTCCTGAGTCCTCACAGGGTGCAAGCGGTGAAGGAGCTTCCGGGGTCTCTGTTATTAAAGCACCAATCTCATCACCTCCCAAAGTCCCTAACGCAAATACCATCACATTGGGGATTAGGATTTCAGCATACGAATTTGGGGGATACAATCAGCCTATAGCATTCTTCCCCTGGACCCTCAAAATTCATGTCCTTCTCACATGGAAAATACATTCAGTCCATCCCAATAGCCCTGAAATTCTTAACTTGTTCCAGCATCAACACAAAAGTCTAAAGCCCATCTAAATACCATCTAAATCACATATGGGTGAGACAAAGTATTTTTCATTCTGAGGCAAAATCTATCTTCACCTACAAATGTCTGAAGCCAAAAACGTTACGTGCTCCTAATTTAAAATGCTGGGACAGGCATAGTATAGCCATTTCTACTACAAAAGCGAGAAGCAGAAGACAGGAAAGGGAACAGGTCCCAGGTAAGTTCAAGACCTAAGGGGCAAACATTAAACCTTAAGGCTCAAGAATTATCCTCATTGGGTTCCCCAAAAAACTAAAAATAGTGTTACCATATGATCCTGCAATCCCACTCCTGAGCATATATCCAGATAAAACTATAATTCAAAAAGATACATGCACCCTTATGTTCATAGCAGCACTATTTACAATAGCTAAGACTTGGAAGCAAGTAAATGTCCACTGACAGATGAATGGATAAAGAAGATGTGGTACATATATACAATGGAATATTAGTCAGCCATAGAAAAGAATGAAATCATGCCATTTGCAGCAACATGGTTGGACCTAGAGATTATCATACTAAGTGAAGTAAATCAGAAGGAGAAAGACAAATACCATATGATACCACTTATATGTGGAATCTAAAATAGGACACAAATGAACTTATCTACAAAACAAAAACAGATTCACAGACATAGAGAACAGACTTGTGGTTGCCAAGGGGGAGGGGGTGGGGGAGGGATGGACCCGGAGTTTCGGATTAGCAGATGCAAACTAGTACATATAGGATGGATAAACAACAAGGTCCTACTGTATAGCACAGAGAACTATATTCAATATCCTATGATAAATCATAATGGAAAAGAATATAAAAAAAGAATGTACACATATGTATAACTGAATCACTTTGCTGTACAGCAGAAATTAACACAACATTGTAAATCAACTCTACTTCAATAAAATTAAAAAAAGAATTATCCTCCTTGGCTCAGGGCTCTGCCTTCCAGGCCCAATGCGGGGTCAGAATCACCCCACGCTCAGTGGGGCCCCCAGCATCCCTTGGCTGGAGCCCTGGGCCCACGGTTCAGCCCGGCAGCCCTGTTCTTTGAAATCCAGGTGGCGGTGTCCAGCCCCGTGGCTTCAGCCCTGGCCACACCAGCAGGGACGGCATCCGTGTCCTTCAGACACACCTGAGTGCACTGTGTGCACCATCCGAGGGCAGCCGCCAGGGCCCTGCTGCACGGCGGCCAAAACGTGGGCAGCTAGGGAGCGTGGCACCGGCGTGTGCAGAGGGGCTGCCGCGTGAGGCGGCCTGGGCGGCGCGGGGCCCACCAGTGCCAGGGGCCCCTCCTTTGAAACCGCTTTTGCCCCAGCTCCTTGCTCCTAGTTCCCCTGCCACACACACACACAGACACACACAGACACACACACACAGGCACACATACACACACACAGACATACACACACACAGGCATACACACACAGACACACACACAGACATACACACACACAGGCATACACACACACACAGGCACACATACACACATACACAGACATACACACACACAGGCATACACACACAGACATACACATACACACACACAGGCACACACACACAGACATACACACACACAGGCATACACACACACACAGGCACACATACACAGACATACACACACACAGGCATACACACACACACAGGCACACATACACAGACATACACACACACAGGCATACACACACAGACATACACATACACACACACAGGCACACATACACAGCCATACACACACACAGGCATTCACACACACAGACACACACAGACACACACACACAGGCACACAGACACACACACAGGCATACACACACACAGGCATACACACACAGACACACACACACAGACATACACATACACACACACACAGACACACACACACAGACACACACAGGCACACATACACACACACACAGGCATACACACACACACACACACACAGCCACACACATAGCCACACACACAGACACACACACACAGGCACACACACACACACAGGCATACACACACAGACACACACACACAGACACAGACACACACACACAGACACAGACACCCACACACACTCCGGGCCTGAGCTGCCGCTGCGTTGGAGCAGAGCCCCGCTCCTCTGGCTGGTCCATGCTCAGCTCTCTGTGCAAGGCGCTTGGCTACACCCTGAGGGGTCTCTCCTGAACAGGCTTCCTCACGCTTTCCATTCTGGATAGGCTGTGAACTCTCCTAATCTTTACATTCTGCTTCCTTTTTGATTTGATTTCTTTCCTCTTGCCTTTTACTAAAAGCGATCAAGAGAAGCCAGGCTCCTTCAACACTTTGCTCAGAGATTTCCTCACCAAACATTCAATTTCACAGCCTGTGAGTTCCACCTTCCATAAAACACGGGGCATGAACACAATTCAGCCACGTTCTTTGCTGCTTTCTAACAACAAGGGCCACCTTTCTTCCAGCTTCCCATCACATGTTCCTCATTTCCACCTGAGACTCATCAGAATGACCTTTATCAACTATATTTCTACCAACATTCTGTTCAAGACTACTTAGGTATTCTCTGAGACGAAAGCTCTCTCTCGGTCCTCTTTTCTTCCAAGTTCTCACCAAACTCACCTGTGATGGTCCACCCACAGAAACAGAGGCTTTTCACCTCCAAGCTCTTTGACCTCTAATCAGGACCCACTTCCAAAGCTGCTGACACATTTTTAGGTATTTACTACAGTGCTGCCCGACTCCTCATACTGATTTCTGCCTCAGTCTGTGCTGGCTGCTATAACAAAAATATCTCACTGGGTGACTTATATATAACAGGAATTTATACTCACAGTTCTGGAGTCCAAGATCAAGACGCCGGCAGACTCAGTGTCATGTGGGAGCCCACTTCCTGGTGTCAGGATGGGGGATTTTTTTGCTGTATATCACATGGCAGGAGCAGGTGAGGGAGACTCTGGGGTCTCCTTTATTAAAGCATTAATCCCATCTGTGAAAGCTCTGCCCCCATGACCATCATAATCACCTCCCAAATTCCTTACCTACAAATACATGACATGGGGGGATAGGATCTCAACATCTGAACCGTGGGGACACACACACATCCAATCTACAGAACACCCCGATGGAAGGCAGTGAGGAGCATGGTACGTTCCCCAAGAACAAACAGGAAAAACTGCCCATTTGTGATTCTAGAAAGAAACTTCAATTCATTTTTTAAGACCTGACACTGCACACAAAGAAAGAAAGAGAGACTGATGCTTATAAACTTGAAAAAAACCTGGGGGTACATGGGCCCTGCCCCCCTAGGGCCTCCTACACCACTGTTTACGTCATTCCTTCCCTGTGTTACCGAAAGTCAAGTTTGCAAACAGTAAGAATCAGCCATATTACTTGTTTTGATGTATTTTTTAATATGATCAAATGATCACCTAGTGCCTTACAATAAAATAAAATTGAACCCAACACCTAGATTCCTGTTTTACTTTATACGGTCTTAGTACTAAGTTTTTCTTGGTCTAGTTCCCATAGGGTAAACGTGAAATTTCTTCACTTAGGGATTATGTAATCACTCTAAATTTCTTGGAGCTGTACTTTATGGATATATGACAGTTTTCATTAGTGGAAGCAGGGCTTAATAGATATAAAAATTATTAAATTGTTTCAGTCTAAGAATTTCCTTGATATCATGAAAATTTAATTGAAGAAAAATGTAAGTTGGATGAAAGGCAAAATTATGCTGGAAGGTGGTATTATTAACATTTTGCTCATTAGAAAGCCAGAGAAAATGTCACAATTATATAATATTAATAGTTAACCAATTTAAAGATGTTCCCTTTAGTTATCCTGCCAAAGTACAAAAAAAGATAGAAATTAATTGTACTCAAAGCAAAAGTGTCAGCAGGTTTCAACAAACCTCCTTTGTAGAAAGGAGGTTTATATCTTTAGGACTCAATCAAAAATTTAATAAAAGATTACAACTGGGACTTATGAAAAATAAAGAACTCTGTGTGGATTTAGCCTGAGAAAAATCATTTAGACTGAAACACCGATGATTTAAGGATTTTAGGATTTAAGCGATTCACTTTCTTGTGTGTATGAAGATTATTTTATAAGACCTTCATTAAGTTGTTTGAGCCATTAAGGAATCATTTGCCAAAACAATTTTTCAGCTTTATCCAGCTATGTAGGGATTTTCCCTTTGATTTTGCAGATTAGAAATCTCTTATTATAACTGAAAATATTTTCATCTCAGTTCATACCACTTTTTTTTGAATATCAAATCTACTAAAGCCATCATTATCTTAATTTTAAAGGCATGGAGTTATTTCTCCTGGCTCGTAAGCATCACCTGTCACGGTTGCTCACATTGGTAACTTTATGGATATTTATTACTACTGATTTTTTAAAAATGATAAGCACTTTAAAACCTCATCATTTGCTCTTGTTACGTTTTATTTCAAAAATGAGATTTTTTAGAGGAAATGATTTAAATTACTTTCTTTTATGAACATATAAATGTCCATCAGATACTAAAGAAATAAACAAGATAAAATTTCAATGGCAGATTTAACTGTTAGGTGACACATAAGACTTCAGGACACCAAGAATCTAAGTGCCAGACTCAGTCTGGTAACATGATTTCACCTAAGGACTCAAGTTTCCTCTATTCATTGCAATGTGAAAAACCAATTTTTCCACATTTTGATATTTGTGCTATTATGGTTTCTTTCATATAATTGCTTATTCAGAGATGACATTCAACTCGCATTTAAAATCTTGTAAGATGGACTTTCTCTAAGTGGGAGACATCTGCAGACTCTATGCTGAGCCCGCCTGGAGCTGCAAACAGTCAGCCCAGACATTTTATTATGAAGACCTGCCGTCTTTATAATCTAAACTGGGGCAAGAAAGCAAACGGGTTCGCAGTTCATGATGGGAAGGAAGTGTCTGAATGTCAACGAGTGCATACAGATGACCATCTGAGTCGCAGGCCTGCATTGTCTGACATTAAACGTTTTAGCAGCTCATTCCTGTGAATTACTGATGTTCTCATCATTCAGCAGATGGACCACATCATTAGAGTAATTAGGAGACTCCTCTCCTGGTCCTCACAGCTATTGTGTTGTCAAAGAGCTTAGCGTAGGACTTAAAGAAAAATGAATGGTGGGAAGGGTAAGCTGTGACAAAGTGAGAGAGTGGCATGGACATATATACACTACCAAACGTAAAATAGATATCTAGTGGGAAGCAGCCGCATAGCACAGGGAGATCAGCTCGGTGCTTTGTGACCACCTAGAGGGGTGGGATAGGGAGGGTGGGAGGGAGGGAGACGCAAGAGGGAAGAGATATGGGAACATATGTATATGTATAACTGATTCACTTTGTTGTAAAGCGGAAGCTAACACACCATTGTAAAGCAATTATACTCCAATAAAGATGTCAAAAAAAAAATGAATGGTGGGATTTGTTTCTATTCCATTGTTAAACAAGAGGATAATGATCTCGGTCTTAGGGAAAGAATCAGCAGGTTTATGGTCTCGATGGGGTGGGTATAAAGCTATTGTCTCCCCTCTAGAAGGAGGAATAATGATCTGTTCATTTGGGAAGATTGGAATGTAACATGCTCCCAAGTTACCTCAAATCCCGTACTTCTAATAGTGCAACTAATTTTAGTCAGACAGGGAAAAACAATTTTTAAAACAGTTGCCACTTTATAACCAACTTTCTATCTCTTCATTATTACTGATAGTTATAACTGAAAATATTTTACTTAAAAAATACCGTAAACAATTCTCACCTAAATAAATGCTAAACGCCTAAAAATAATAGTCCATATTACGGATATCATAGTTTGATTCTCTTTTTTGGTTTTTAACCCCAGTTTGGAATTTAGTGCAAATGTTGAGACTTCAAGCATCATTGTTGCCTGGATTATATTTAAGAGTTCTCAAGCAGAGAACAGTATGGTATACAGGGAGAATCCTTCACAATTTTAATAAACAATGCTCATTATATTATAATCATAAAATTTCATGAAGTAATTGATATTGGAAACAATTCAGGTTTTGCAAAAGTCTAGTATCTCTACTAGTCAAGTGATTTGGGCTTGAAACATCCTCTATGAAGAAGGTCATTTAATCTGGAATTAAAAATCATGTCAGTTACTCCTCTACCTTGCCTAAGAGAACATCAAAAAGAAATGCCCAGGATTTCTCACAAATAGCTCTGCAGCAATTTGTCTGCTTCTGCTGCAGTAGAATTGTTTCTGACTATCAGCCGAGGGATTGCATGTGTTTCTAGGTCCTGATGTTCTGGGAAAGTTATGAGTCAATGCAGAGGAGTACACCAGAAAATATCTCCCTTCTACCTATTTGCTCACGACGTCCATAAAATGATGAAAATAACATCTGCTTCTATCTGTGGTACCCAGGCACCAGGCTGTCAGAGCAAGAGCTGGGGGACCAGGAAGTAGCTTTACTGACTGACACTAACCCGTAGTAGCTTGAGAGGCTTGTGGGCCTTTAGGACAACATTACATGGAAGCTGTCTTTGCCCTAGAAAGTTTGAAATTTAAGGCAGCCAAAGCTGATCCTGGCAATCATAAAAGATACGTACAAATAATGAATACAAATGTTGAGCAAAAAAGTAATTCAAGATAACACATCAAGTGGGAAAAATGCAAGTTTTTTATGGACTGGTCATAAGTGCCTCTCTATAAAATTGAAAGCAGTAACTATGAACTCTGTGCCTACAGTCGAGGGCTTTTTATTTCATGAAAGTAATCACTTATACTACTCAACACTCTGATTTCCCCTGAGACCTCATGGGGAGCTTGTTACGTGCATCACCCCATCCCCCAATCCTGAGCCGCTGGCACCAGCAGGGATCCCCTAAGAGGGGTGTTACCCCATGGGGAGAAGGACGGCAGGAGGCCCCAGCAGGACTCACTGCATGGACATTTGTAGCCTTTGCTCCCAAGGACCCCAGTCCACACCAATGCTGACCACAGCTGACAGAGCTACCATATGTCCCCAGGGATGGTGTTATCACTGCTGTGAGACCTTCTCCCAGGGGCTCCAGTCACTGCTGTGCCCTCTCTTTGGGATCAGGAAGCCCAGACCCAGCCTTCTACTGGACCAGAACTATTGCTGCCCTGATCCCTGCTCCTGGGTCCCAAGTCATGGCTTTGACCCATCATTACTGGGGCCACCCTGCTGCTGCTCTGCACCCCACCTCAGGTCCTGCTGCTGCAGCGAGTGCACCCGTGCCCAAGGACCTAGGTACTGTGATAGTTCCAAGGGAACCTGATCCCAGGACCCCAGCTCTACTGTCACTCTGAGCATCAGTGCACCACACCTGGTGTCAAGAGGAATTCACCTTGGCCAGAACTTCCTCCCAAGGGCAACAAAAGGAAAACAGGAGGACCCCAGTAGCCCTCACGTCTCAGGACCCCAATCGCCTTAGCCACTCCTGCCAGACACAGGACCTCAACATTCTTGTCCCCAGAAGACTGCCACAGTCTTTGCTGATGTTGGCCTTGGCTGATGTAACTGCACAGACACTATGGTGCTGTAGTGAATTAGGAATCAGAGACAGTGTACCCCACCCAGCCGCCGTGCTCACAGCCACCTTCCAGTCAAAGTGTTTCCCTAACAAAGCCCGTCTGGGTCCAGAAGGCATGACTGATATCTCAGGTGTGCAGATGTCAACATGAAACCATCAAAAACACAAAAAAGCAAGGAAAGTTGACACCACCAAAGGAACAATTTTCCAGTAACTAACTGCCCCCCCCCAAAAAAAACAAGGGAATCTGGAATTACCTGAAAAGGAATTCAAAAACACAATTTTAAGAAATTACAGGGACTTCCCTGGTGGTCCAGTGGGTAAGACTCCACGCTCCCAATGCAAGGGGGCCCAGGTTTGATCCCTGGTCGGGAAACTAGATCCTGCATGCATGGCACACCTAAAAGTCTGCATGCCGCAACTAAGAAGCCCGCATGCCGCAACTAAGAAGCCCACATGCCGCAACTAAGAGTCCACATGCTGCCACTAAGAAGTCCGCGTGCCACAACTAAAGATCCCACGTGCTGCAACTAAGACCTGGTGAGCCAGAATAAATAAATATATAATAGATACATAAAAAGAAATTAAAAAAGAAATTACAGCAATATTTGGGAGTACACAGACAACTCAATGAACTCATGAAAACAATGCATGAACAAAATGAGAACAAAGAGCTAGAAATCAATGAAAAGACTGAAGACCAAATAGAAGGTCTGGAGCTGAAGAATACAATGAATGAAATGAAAAATGCAATAGAAAGCTTTAACAACAGGTTCAATTGATCAAAATGAATAATCTGTGAACTTAAAGACAAATCTCTCAATATTATGCACTCGGTGGGAAAAAAGAAATAAAAACGAAAAAAGCAAAGAAAACCTACATGAATTATGGGATGCCAAGAAATGAACAATATTTGCACTATGGACATCAGAATGAGGGCAGGGAGAGAAAGGGCCAGAAAACTTATTTTAGGAAATAGTGGCTGAAAACTTCCCAAATCCAGAAAGAGTGATGGCCATCCAGGTACATAAAACTTAAATTGCCCGAAACATATTTAATCCAAAGAGATCTTTACTGAGACACATTATAATCAAGTCCTCAAAAATCAAAGAAAAAGAGAATTTTGAAATTGGCAAGAAAAAAAACTCATTACTTACAAGGGAATCTCAATGAGGCTATTAGCAGATTTCTTAGCAAAAACTTTGCAGACCACAAGAACAAGGGATGATATATTCAAAGGGCTCCATGGAAAAAAAATTGCCAACCAATAATACTTTATGAAGCAAATGTGTCCTTCAGAAATGAAGGAGCTCTAAAGACTTTCCCAGACAAACAAAAGCTGAGAGAATTTATCTCCACTAGACCTACCTTACAAGAAATGCTTAAGGATTCTTTAAGCTGAAATGAAAATATGCTGACTAGTAACATGAAAATGTGGAAGTATAAAATTCACCAGTAAAGGTAAATACATAGTCAAATTAGAAATACTCTCATACAACCATGATGGTGTGTAAATCACTTCAAACTTTAGCATGGACGCTAAAAGACAAAAGTATTAAAAATAGCTACAGTTTTTTAATGGACACAATATAAAAGGATGTAAACTGTGACATCAACATAAAATACGGTGGAGGGCAAGTAAATGTGTAGAAAATTTTTCTGCAAATGAAGTTAAGTTGTTATTAGCTTAAAATAGGCTGTTATAACTACAGGATATATTATGAAAACCTCATGGTAATCATAAAGCAAAAACTTGTAATAGATACACAAATGATAAAGATAAAAGAATGAAAGGATATCACTATTTAAAAAAAATCACCAAATCACAAGGAAAAACAGCAGAAGAGGAAGAAAGAAACTACAAAACAATCAAAAAGCAAAGAACACAATGGTGATAGTAAGTTTTGGCCTATCAATAATTACTCTAAATATAAAGGAAAATTTCTAATTAAAATACAAAGAGTGGCTGAATAGTTTAAAAAAAAACAACAACCAAGACCCAACTATGTGCTGCTTACCAGAGACCCACTTAAGCTTTAAGGACACACACAGGCTGAAAGTGAAAGGATGGAAAAATGTGTTCCAAGCAAGTGGAAACCAAAAGAGAGCAGGGGTAGTTATATTTATATCAGACAAAATAGACTATGTCAAAAGCTGTAACAGGAGACAAAGGGTCAGTTCATATAAAAATTATAAGTACATGTGCACCCAAACTGGAATACCTAATTAAACAATTATTAACATATCTGAAAGCAAAAACAGACAGCATTGCAATAATAATTGGGGGATTTATACCCTACTTTCAACAATGGACAAATCATCCAGACAGAAAATCAGTAAGGAAAGAGACTTGATCTACACTTAATTCCCAGGAGACCTAATAGACATACAGAACATTCCAGCCAATAACAGAAGAATACACTTTCTTCTCAAGCATACTCACAGGATTCTCCAGGATAGACGTTACATTCGGTCATAAAACAAGTCTTAACAAACTTCGGAAGACTGAAATCATGTGGAGCTATACTGCAAAGCTATAGTAATCAAAACAGTACATTACTGACATAAAAGAAGGCACATAGCCCAGTGGATTAGAATAGCGCTCTGAGACATAAATCCATGTGCATAAGGTCAACTCATTTTTGACAAGGGAGCTAAAAACACCCTTGTGTTTTAAAGGACAGTCTCTTCAATAAGTGGTGTTGGGAAAACAAGATAGCCACATGCAAAAGAATGAAACTGTACCCTTATCATACACCACTAACCTAAATGAATTTGAAATGGATCAGAGACTTAAATGTAAGAACTGAAACCATAAAATTCACAGAAGAAAACACAAAGAGAAGATTCTTGACATTGGTCTTGACAAACATTTCTTGGATAAGACACCAAAAGCACAAGCAACAAAAACAAAAATAAGCAAGCAGGACTACATCAAACTAAAGAGCTTCTGCACAGCAAAGGAAACCCATTAATAAATTAAAGATACAATCTACAGAATGGGAGAAAATATTTGCAAACCATATATCTGATGTGGTTAATATTCAGAATATATAAAAGAACTCATACAACTCAATAGCAAAAAATAATAATAATCCAATTAAAAAATGGGAAAAGAACAGACATTTTCCCAAAGAAGACATTCGAATGCCAATAAGTATATGAAAAGGTGATTAACATCATTAATCATCAGGGAATTTCTAATCAAAACCACAATGAGATATCACCTCACACCTGTCAGAATGGCTTCTACCAAAAGACAAGATAACTAATGTTGGCCAGTATGTGGAGAAAAGGGAACCCTTGTGCACTGTTGTTGGGAATGTAAACTGGTGCAGCCCCTATGGAAAACAGCATGGAGGGTCCTCAAAAAAACTGAAAATAGATCTACCATATGATCCAGCATTTCCACTTCTGGGTGTCTATCTGAAGGAAATTAAATAAGTATTTCAAATAGATATCTACATACCCATTTCCATTGTAGCATTATTCAAAATGGCCAAGATATGGAAAAAAAACCTAAATGCTCTTCAGTGGATGAATGGATAAAGAAAATATGGTATACATACACAAACGAATATTATTCAGTCATAAAAAGAAGGAAATCCTAACATTTGCTGCAACATGAATGAACTGAGAGGGTATTATGCTTAGTAAGATAAGTCAGACAGAGAAATACAAATACTGTATGTTATCACTTATATGTGGAATCTAAAACAAAACCAAAATTATTCAATATTTCATAGAAACAGAGAATAGAATACTGTTTACCAGAGACTAGGGGGAAGGGAAAGTCGGGAGATGTCAAAGAGAACAAACTTTCACTTATAATAAGAAGAATAAGTTTTCAGAATCTAATGTACAGCACGGTGACTATAATTAATAATGAAATGTTGTATAGTTGAAAGTTTGGGAGCAGATCTGAAGCATTCTCACCAAACACAGACACACACACACACACACACACACACACACACACACAGTTAACTATGTGAGGTGATGGATGCGTTAATTATTTTGATATTGGTAATCATTTCACGATGAATATATATATCAAACGAACACACTGTAAACTTCAAATATATACAATTATATTTGTCAATTATTCCTCAATAAAGTTAGTTGCAGGGGGAGGATGAAGTGGAAACATTAGATAAAAATATGAGTTCAAATAAAGTACCAGATAAATAATTGTAGAATTGAAATAACTGTGTAATCACTTAGAGAGCTGGAAGAACAGATTGAGGAATTCTGTAAGAGAGCAGCCAAAATAAAAAGAGAGGTAAAAATTATCACATAAAAGCTAAGCAATCTGGAGGATGAAAACAGAGTTGGTGGCATCATGAAAACAGAAGTCCCAGGAAAACAGAACCTAAAAACAGAAATCATTACATATTTGAAGAAGTAATTCAGATAAATTCCCCAGATCTAAAGAAGTTTTCAAGTTCTCAGATCAAAAGAGCATATAATGTTCCAGACAAGGATGATAGGAGAAAACCAACATCCAGATTTATAATAAACTTAGGATAGTTAAATGCAAAGATAAAATGCTAGAAGCTTAAAAAGAGAATGAGATTATTCATGAAGGAACAAGAATTAGACCACTGGTAGAATTTCAGCAGCAATTTTGGTTATAGAAGCCAGTAGAGTGACCATTTTTAAGAACAAAGGTTAAGAAAAAAAAACAAAAAAACTTTGATGCTAAAATTTTATACCCAGCCAAAATACCACACAAGTGTAAGAGCATAATAAAAATACTTTCAGGCAAACTTGGCCTCAGAAAGTTTGCCACATCAAAACCCACATTGAAAACTCTTTTATAAGAAGTATATAAACAGGTAAAGAAATAAATCCAGAATATTTGGCAAGAGATGCGGAAAATAAGGGAAATCAGCTATGTTGGTAATAATAATTATTCTAAAGATATGACAGGGCCAGGGCCATCAGATCAAGTATATACATTATAAATGTAAAATATTTACTCATATTATCTAAAAATCAACGATACTGTCTCAAATTTTATACACTCTCAACAAGAGGAGATAAATGGGTAGATAAAAGAAATACGGGAGCACATTGGAGAGCGTGGCTTGTTAAGGGGAATATATAGATAATAATAAGTTTAAGAAATCAACTGAGATTAAAATATTTTAGTATTATTTGAAAATTAGCCACGTCACATAGTAAAATGTAATGTATCACAAATCATCAGAGGAAAAAATATTCTATTCAAGGCATAGCATAAAAGGAGGAAAAACAACAAAGTATACAAGAATGTTATGAAAGAATAAGTCTGATGAAAAAACACATGATGTAGTCTGACTCAGGCCACTTTTTAAATGATTGTTTTCATTCCTATTGCAAAAGTGCAGTTGTTTCTCAAAAGGAACACAGCCAAAAACTGGTTACTAATCCACTGGGCAGAGAACTCAATTTTTTATTTTTCAATTTAGTTTGTGTGATAGATATGGTCTCACGATTCCTAAAATACAGAAAAGGAGTTATAACTTAGTATTCTATCGAAATGAATACTTCAAATGACCATCTACTTACTAAGAGCTTTATTATTTCGATGACAAATCTGTTTTTTTCTCCATTTAGAATTATGGAAGTTTCAAACATTCACTTATTCCAAGTGGTACTCAATGACTTTTAGTATCTCTCCCCACAAACTTTCTATAGCTTTATACTCTAAGTGCTATACAATGTCAAAAAATACAAAAGAATATTTTTTCAGAGAAGTGCTTTTAAAATCTGGAGGAGGGAGGAGCTTCAAGATCGCAGAAGAGTAAGGCACAGAGATCACCTTCCTCCCCACAAATACATCAGAAATACATCTACATGTGGAACAACTCCTACAGAACACCTACTGAACGCTGGCAGAAGACCTCAGACCTCCCAAAAGGCAAGAAACTCCCCACGTACCTGGGTAGGGCAAAAGAAAAAAGAAAAAACAGAGACAAAAGAATAGAGAAGGGACCTGCACCAGTGGGAGGGAGGTGTGAAGGAGGAAAGGTTTCCACACACTAGGAAGGCCCTTCGCGGGCGGAGACTGCAGGTGGCGGAGGAGGGAAGCTTCGGAGCCACGGAAGAGAGCACAGCCACAGGGGTGCGGAGGGCAGAGCCGAGAGATTCCCACACAGAGGATCGGTGCCGACCAGCACTCACCAGCCCAAGAGGCTTGTCTGCTCACCCGCCGGGGCGGGCGGGGGCTGGGAGCTGAGGCTCAGGCTTCAGAGGTCGGATCCCAGGGAGAGGGACTGAGGTTGGCTGCGTGAACACAGCCTGAAGGGGGCTAGTGTGCCACAGCTAGCCGGGAGGGAGTCCGGAAAAGTCTGGACCTGCCTAAGAGGCAAGAGACTTTTTCTTGCCTCTTTGTTTCCTGGTGCGCGAGGAGGGGGGATTAAGAGCGCCACTTAAAGGAGCTCCAGAGACGGGCACGAGCCGCTGCTATCAGCGCAGACCCCAGAGACGGGCATGAGATGCTAAGGCTGCTGCTGCCGCCACCAAGAAGCCTGTGTGCGAGCACAGGTCACTCTCCACACCTAGCCTCCTGGGAGCCTGTGCAGCCCGCCACTGCCAGGGTCCCGTGATCCAGGGACAACTTCCCCGGGAGAACGCACAGCGTGCCTCAGGCTGATGCAACGTCATGCAGGCCTCTGCCGCCGCAGGCTCGCCCTGCATCCATACTCCTCCCTCCCCCCAGCCTGAGTGAGCCAGAGCCCCAGAATCAGCTGCTCCTTTAACCCTGTCCTGTCTGGGCAGGAACAGACACCCTCAGGTGACCTACACACAGAGGCGGGCCCAAATCCAAAGCTGAACCCCAGGAGCTGTGCGAACAAAGAAGAGAAAGGGAAATTTCTCCCAGCAGCCTCAGGAGCAGTGGATTAAATCTACACAATCAACTTGACGTACCCTGCATCTGTGGAATACCTGAAAAGACAATGAATCATCCCAATTGAGGAGGTGGATGTTGGGAGCAACGATATATATATATTTCCCCCTTTTTCTCTTTTTGTGAGTGTGTATGTGTATTCTTCTGTGTGTGATTTTGTCTGTATAGCTTTACTTTTACCATTTGTCCTAGGGTTCTGTCTGTCCGTTTGGTTTTGTTTTTTTTTTACTTAAAAAAAAATTTTTTTTTAATTATTTTTTATTTTTTATTTTAATAACTTTTTTATTTTATTTTATTTTATTTTATCTTCTTTTTTCTTTCTTTCTTTTTTTCTCCCTTTTATTCTGAGCCATGTGGAGGACAGGCTCTTGGTGCTCCAGCCAGGCATCAGGGCTATGCCACTGAAGTGGGAGAGCCAAGTTCAGGACCCTGGACCACAAGAGACCTCCCAGCTCCACGTAATATCAAACGGCGAAAATCTCCCAGAGATCTCCATCTCAACACCAAGAGCCAGCTCCACTCAATGACTAGCAAGCTACAGTGCAGGACACCCTATGCCAAACAAATAGCAAGACAGGAACACAACACCATCCATTAGCACAGAGCCTGCCTAAAATCCACAGACACCCCAAAAGACACCACCAGATGTGGACCTGCCCACCAGAAAGACAAGACCCAGCCTCATCCACCAGAACACAGGCACTAGTCCCCTCCACCAGGAAGCCTACACAACCCACTGAACCAACCTTAGCCACTGGGGACAGACACCAAAAACAACGGAAACTACGAAACTGCAGCCTGAGAAAAGGAGACCCCAAACACAGTAAGTTAAGCAAAATGAGAAGACAGAGAAACACACAGCAGATGAAGGTGCAAGGCAAAAACCCACCAGACCTAACAAATGAAGAGGAAATAGGCAGTCTACCTGAAAAAGAATTCAGAATAATGATAGTAAAGATGATCCAAAATCTTGGAAATAGAATGGAAAAAATACAAGAAACGTTTAACAAGGACCTAGAAGACCTAAAGACGAAACAAACAGAGATGAACAACACAATAAATGAAATTAAAAATTCTCTAGAAGAGATCAATAGCAGAGTAACTGAGGCAGAAGACGGATAAGTGACCTGGAAGATAAAATAGTGGAAATAGGGCTTCCCTGGTGGCGCAGTGGTTGAGAATCTGCCTGCCAATGCAGGGGACACGGGTTCGAGCCCTTGTCTGGGAGGATCCCACATGCCGCGGAGCAGCTAGGCCTGTGAGCCACAGCTACTGAGCCTGCGCGTCTGGAGCCTGTGCCCCGCAATAAGAGAGGCCGCGACAGTGAAAGGCCCGCGCACCATGATGAAGAGTGGCCCCCACTTGCCACAACTAGAGAAAGCCCTCGCATAGAAACGAAGAGCCAACACAGCCAAAAAAAATAAAAAATAAAAAATAAAAAAATAAAATAAAATAAAATAAAATAGTGGAAATAACTACTGCAGAGCAGAATAAAGAAAAAAGAATGAAAAGAATTGAGGACACTCTCAGAGACCTCTGGGACAACATTAAATGCACCAACATTCGAATTATAGGGGTCCCAGAAGAAGAAGAGACGAAGAAAGGGACTGAGAAAATATTTGAAGAGATTATAGTTGAAAACTTCCCTAATATGGGAAAGGAAATAGTTAATCAAGTCCAGGAAGCACAGAGAGTCCCATACAGGTTAAATCCAAGGAGAAACATGCCAAGACACATATTAATCAAACTATCAAAAATTAAATACAAAGAACAAATATTAAAAGCAGCAAGGGAAAAACAACAAGTAACACATAAGGGAATCCCCATAAGGTTAACAGCTGATCTTTCAGCAGAAACTCTGCAAGCCAGAAGGGAGTGGCAGGGCATATTTAAAGTGATGAAAGAGAAAAACCTACAACCAAGATTACTCTACCCAGCAAGGATCTCATTCAGATTTGACGGAGAAATTAAAAGCTTTACAGAGAAGCAAGAGCTAAGAGAATTCAGCACCACCAAACCAGCTTTACAACAAATGCTAAAGGAACTTCTCTAGGCAGGAAACACAAGAGAAGGAAAAGACCTAAAACAAACCCAAAACAATTAAGAAAATGGTAATAGGAACATACATATCGATAATTACCTCAAATGTAAATGGATTGAATGCCCCAATCAAAAGACACAGACTGGCTGAATGGATAAAAAAACAAGACCCATATATATGCTGTCTACAAGAGACCCATTTCAGACCTAGGGACACATACAGACTGAAAGTGAGGGGATGGAAAAAGATATCCATGCAAATGGAAATCAAAAGAAAGCTTGAGTAGCAATTCTCATGTCAGACAAAATAGACTTTAAAACAAAGACTATTACAAGAGACAAATAAAGACACTACATAATGATCAAGGGATCAATCGAAGAAGAAGATATAACAATTGTAAATATTTATGCACCCAACATAGGAGCACCTCATATATAAGGGAAATAATAACAGCCATAAAAGGGGAAATCGACAGTAAGACTATCATAGTAGGGGACTTTAACACCCCACTTTCACCAATGGACAGATCATCCAAAATGAAAATAAATAAGGAAACACAAGCTTTACATGACACATTAGACAAGATGGACTTAATTGATATTTATAGGACATTCGATCCAAAAACAACAGAATACACATTCTTCTCAAGTGCTCATGGAATATTCTCCAGGATAGATCATATCTTGGGTCACAAATCAACCCTTGGTAAATTTAAGAAAATTGAAATCGTATCTTTTCTGACCACAACGCTATGAGACTAGGTATCAACTACAGGAAAAAATCTGTAAGAAATACAAACACATGGAGGCTAAACAACACACTACTTAATAACCAAGAGATCACTGAACAAATCAAAGAGGAAATCAAAACATGCCTAGAAACAAATGACAATGAAAACATGACGACCCAAAACCTACGGCATGAAGCAAAAGCAGTTCTAAGAGGGAAGTTTATAGCTATACAAGCCTACCTTAAGAAACAAGAAACATCTCAAATAAACAACCTAACCCTACACCTAAAGCAATTAGAGAAAGAACAAAAAAATACCCAAAGTTAGCAGAAGGAAAGAAATCATAAGGATCAGAACAGAAATAAATGAAAAAGAAATGAAGGAAATGATAGCAAAGAACAATAAAACTAAAAGCTGGTTCTTTTAGAAGATAAACAAAATTGATAAACCATTAGCCAGACTTATCAAGAAAAAAAGGGAGAAGACTCAAATCAATAGAATTAGAAATGAAAAAGGAGAAGTAACAACTGACACTGCAGAAATACAAACGATCATGACAGATTACTACAAGCAACTCTATGCCAATAAAATGGACAACCTGGAAGAAATGGACAAATTCTTAGAAATGCACAACCTTCCGAGACTGAACCAGGAAGAAATAGAAAATATGAACGGACCAATCACAAGCACTGAAATTGAAACTGTGATTAAAAATCTTCCAACAAACAAAAGCCCAGGACCAGAGGGCTTCACAGGCGAATTCTATCAAACATTTAGAGAAGAGCTAACACCTATCCTCCTCAAACTCTTCCAAAATATAGCAGAGGGAGGAATACTCCCAAACTCATTCTACAAGGCCACCATCACTCTGATACCAAAACCAGAGAAAGATGTCACAAAGAAAGAAAACTACAGGCCAATATCACTGATGAACATAGATGCAAAAATCCTCAACAAAATACTAGCAAACAGGATCCAACAGCACATTAAAAGGATCATACATTATGATCAAGTGGGGTTTATCCCAGAAATGCAAGGATTCTTCAATATACACAAATCAATCAACGTGATACACCATATTAACAAACTGAAGGAGAAAAACCATATGATCATCTCAATAAATGCAGAGAAAGCTTTTGACAAAATTCAACACCCATTTATGATAAAACCCCTCCAGAAAGTAGGCATAGAGGGAACTTACCTGAACATAATAAAGGCCATATATGACAAACCCGCAGCCAACATCATCCTCAATGGTGAAAAACTGAAACCATTTCCACTAAGATTAGGAAGAAGACAAGGTTGCCCACTCTCACCACTATTATTCAACATAGTTTTGGAAGTTTTAGCTACAGCAATCAGAGAAGAAAAAGAAAGAAAAGGAATCCAAATCGGAAAAGAAGAAGTAAAGCTGTCACTGTTTGCAGATGACATGATACTATATATAGAGAATCCTAAGGACGCTACCAGAAAACTACTAGACCTAGTTAATGAATTTGGTAAAGTAGCAGGATACAAAATTAATGCACAGAAATCTCTTGCATTCCTATTCACTAATGCTGAAAAATCTGAAAGTGAAATTAAGAAAACACTCCCATTTACCACTGCAACAAAAAGAATAAAATACCTAGGAATAAACCTACCTAAGGAGACAAAAGACCTGTATGCAGAAAATTATAAGACGCTGATGAAAGAAATTAAAGAGGATACAAATAGATGGAGAGATATACCATGTTCTTGGATTGGAAGAATCAATATTGTGAAAATGACTATACTACCCAAAGCAATCTACAGATTCAATGCAATCCCTATCAAACTACCACTGGCATTTTTCACAGAACTAGAACAAAAAATTTCACAATTTGTATGGAAACACAAAAGATCCCAAATAGCCAAAGCAATCTTGAGAAAGAAAAACGGAGCTGGAGGAATCAGGCTCCCTGACTTCAGACTATACTACAAAGCTACAGTAATCAAGACAGTATGGTACTGGCACAAAAACAGAAATATAGATCAATGGAACAGTAAAGAAAGCCCAGAGATAAACCCACGTACATATGGTCACCTTATCATTGATAAAGGAGGCAAGAATATACAGTGGAGAAAAGACAGCCTCTTCAATAATTGGTGCTGGGAAAACTGGATAGCTACATGTAAAAGAATGAAATTAGAACACTCCCTAACACCGTACACAAAAATAAACTCAAAATGGATTAAATACCTAAATGTAAGGCCAGACACCATCAAACTCTTAGAGGAAAACATAGGCAGAACACTCTATGACAAATCACAGCAAGATCCTTTTTGACCCACCTCCTAGAGAAATCGAAATAAAAACAAAAATAAACAAATAGGACCTAATGAAACTTAAGTCCTTTTGCAGAGCAAAGGATACCACAAACAAGACGAAAAGACAACCCTCAGAATAGGAGAAAATATTTGCAAATGAAGCAACTGACAAAGGATTAATCTCCAAAACATACAAGCAACTCATGCAGCTCAATATCAAAAAAAACAAACAACCCAATCCAAAAATGGGCAAAAGACCTAAACAGACGTTTCTGCAAAGAAGATATACAGATTGCCAATAAACACATGAAAGAACGCTCAACATCATTAATCATTAGAGAAATGCAAATCAAAACTACAATGAGATATCATGTCACACTGGTCAGAATGTCCATCATCAAAAAATCTATAAACAATAAATGGTGGAGAGGGTGTGGAGAAAAGGGAACCCTCTTGCACTCTTGGTGGGAATGTAAATTGACACAGCCACTATGGAGAACAGTATGGAAGTTCCTTAAAAAACTAAAAATAGAACTACCATACAACCCAGCAATCCCACTACTGGGCATATACCCTGAGAAAACCATAATTCAAAAAGACTCATGTACCAGAATGTTCATTGCAGCTCTGTTTACAATAGCCAGGACATGGAAGCAACCTAAGTGTCCATCAACAGATGAATGGATAAAGAAGATGTGGCACATATATACAATGGAATATTACTCAGCCATAAAAAGGAACAAAACTGAGTTATCTGTAGTGAGGTGGATGGACCTAGAGACTGTCGTACAGAGTGAAGTAAGTCAGAAAGAGAAAAACAAATACCATATGCTAACACATATATATGGAATCTAAAGAAAAAAAAGAAAGAAAATGGTCAGAAGAACCTAGGGGCAAGACAGGAATAAAGATGCAGACCTACTAGAGAATGGACTTGAGGATACGGGGAGGGGGAAGGGTAAGCTGGGACAAAGTGAGAGAGTGGCATGGACATATATAGACTACCAAGCGTAAAATAGCTAGCTAGTGGGAAGCAGCCGCATAGCACAGGGAGATCAGCTCGGTGCTTTGTGACCACCTAGAGGGGTGGGATAGGGAGGGTGAGAGGGAGGGAGATGCAAGAAGGAAGAGATATGGGGACATATGTATATGTATAACTGATTCACTTTGTTATAAAGCAGAAACTGACACACCATTGTAAAGCAATTATATACTCTAATAAAGATGTTAAAAAATAAAATAAATAAATAAAATAAAATAAAATCTGGAGGGAAAAGTGTATATTAGCAAAGCAGATGGCATAATGGAAAGAACACCGGAATCTGCACCAGACTTTGATTTGAGCCCCAGGACTTACAAGACGCCATAAAGATGGGCTGTGTAAATGGATGTTTAGAAAAGTTGCACTTTAAAAAATCCATAGTGTTAGAGAAAGAATTTAGGTGTTAAACAGCATTAATTTACAAGATACTCTCAGACAGTGTAAGTCCATCAATATTTTAGATGTCCCTTTTTGGGGTAGCCCTTGGTGCTCAGAATTTGAAGAAAATGTTGAGAGAAAGCAGATATGGTCTCAGCCATCATGGGGCGTGTGACCTAGTGAGGGGGGCAGTTACTCAACAAGTGTCCAACAGCCACGTGTGAAATCCCAAAGTTGGTACATGTGATGACGGAAAGATTTCTGATGCCATCAACACTTCTAAGAGGGAGATCTGACCAAGTCTCACATTTGCTCCTTTTTCTATGATTTTAAGACCTTAAAAGGTCTAGCAGTTTAAAAGGGAAATCAATCCTTCTCTCTCTCTCTCTTCCCACGTTTATATTTTTTCTCTCTCAACTCCTAATCTAAAAGGCAATATACCATTATGCAATTTATTCTATTTTAAAGAGGTCCTTGCTTAAACTCTTACGACAGTGGTGTATGGCTTTGTTTCATGTTTTATGAACTACAGTTTAACGTTAATTTGCTTAAATGTACTACATCGTGCTCCTGCACCGCCCATTCTGTCATAGATATTTCTCCATTTGAGTGAAGGTGCTTTCTCCAAAACATGAAATAAGTGTGTTTTACCAAACCTAATCGTACTTGTCAGAAAACTGTATTGTCGTTCCAAAAACTGTTAGAACAAATTAAGTCAGAGAGAATGTGATATTTCATTTGGGGAATCAGGTTTTACGAGGTGTTTCATTCTGTGTACCTTAACATAATCCTGAAAAAAGAAGAAATAAAAATATTTACACTCTTTAGAAAACGTATGCACACCATAAAGAATGACAGTTTTGTGAAAAGCTGTCTCTCGCTAAATGATATCTGCCTCCAGACTTGAAACCAAACAAATGAACACGCTATTAAAGATTGATGTGAAATTTATTATCCTTGACTGCTATATAAACATCTTAGCGATGTGATTCCTTTAGAAGCTATGCTTAATCTCTCTGCCAAGAAAGTTTATGAGAAAATATAGTTAAATGTCTGACCACCTTTCAGTCACAGATTCTCCAATCACTTTCATCACTAGACAGAAAATAAAGATAGTAAGAGATGGAAAACAGTCTACTCAGCTTAATGATTAAATCATCTTCAACATCAGAATTCCAAATCATGCATTAAGGCCAGACGGCACCAGCACAGATACCTGACTTAAAAAACAGATGCAAGCTTTTAAGCGTATAATCAATTACACATTCATAAAAACTCTAAGGTAATATTATTCTTAAGAGAAAACACAGCCAAAAACAGCATTAGAAACATACTTTCAAATGTTCTACTTTTGTGCTGGTACCTATTAGTTTAAGCGAGAATAGCTAAGGAGGCAGCAAAATGGAATGGGGAGAACACAGATATGGGAACCAGAAAAACTGGAGTGGAATTCTGCTTTTCCTACTTACTAACTATGCTGAATGTACGAAGCCACTACAAACACTCTCTAAGCCTCAGGGGGAAAAATGAGAATAATAATGTTTATCTTTCCAGATTATGGTAAGGATTTTAAAAGATAAAATATTTAAAATGCCTGCAACAGTGCCTGGTACATAGGAAAAGGCAACAAAAGATGGGTTTTCATTGCTCAACAATTTCTCTGAAGAACTCGATCAAAATTTGACTGAGTAGTTCAATCATTTCAGGAAACCAATATCTGAAATTGATACTGGTGATATCTTCACGTATCAGTCATGATTGAAGTAGGAATTCTTTTCAAAATATGGAATATTGTGTTATTTTACCTAACATTTTATTATAAAAATTCAAACATTCTGAAAAGGTGAAAGAATTTTGCAGCGAGCACTCATATAACCACTACTTAGATTTGACCATTTACATTTATTATGCTTTGTCATAGATCTATCATTTCTCTACTCTGCCATTAAGGCAGCTTATGTTTCATGCATTTCAAAGTAAGTTGCAAGTAAGTTGTAAATATCAGTATTCTTGTCCCTGAATAACTCAGCATGCATATTACCATCTAGACATGAATTTTTTTTAGTTTTCTTCTTTTGATATAAAACTTAGATGCAATTAAATGCAGAAATCTTGAGTGCACACTGACAGTTTCTGACAAATGCACACATCTGTGTGTCCCAAACCCTACAAAACATGGACCATAACTGCCTCTCTGGAAAGTACAACATTGCTCTTGAATACAAGACACATTCATCTTGTGGATCCAAGTCAAAGATTTAGGCATTGATTATAATTCACATTAAGAATATATGGAAAATAAATGAACTAAATGGCTTTGGCATTCATACCATGATACCCGGAGATGAGAGGAAATTGGACTTTATTACAAAGAGGAAGGTAAGTGCAAAGATGAAAGTGGATGAGATATTCATCCGAGAACCAGAAGCGCAGTGACCAAATATTGGAGCAATGGGTAAATTTAAGCCCAGAAATCAGAATTCAAAGAACACGAAATCATTGTATATGTTTGTGGACCAAATAACAAAATGCATTCATATTCACGTGCATGTACTCAATGCCCATACGTCTGATTTAAAGAGTGAACAGTTGATTTTATTAAGGAACAAATGTAGGGAACATTCGTCAAGCAAAACTAATATCAAGATGAGAGATCAATTATATAACTTTTATGGTAAATAACATACTTAACATTATTAAAATGGGAACATAAGGGATTATTTGGTGATGTTGAGTGAAAAACAAACAATAGAGATCTGAGAAACGTTTTGTTTGGCCCATTCTCAGTCCTCTATTTCCAGCCAGTCTTCAAGAGGCATGTGGCTACATCCAGACAGCTTTCTAAAAATTGCTTCTTTTCCAAATTATTATGTCGACTTCCTTCTTTCCAGTGTTTTATACCTATGACTGTGTCATCCTGAAATAGGCTGCAATGTTTAAAGTTAGGAGATTCAAAGGCTTGAGAGTTTGAGGTAAATAGGCTACTCAGAACATTGAAATAAAGGGTGAGCAGAATATAACCACGGTTGTGCAGACACAATGTAGCTACAAATGCTCCCCTTGGAATCCCTACCAGGGGAGGCTGATGTCCTCAAGCCATGTACGTGATTTCAAGGTCACTCATAGATAACTCAGGTCACTCCTTGTACATGTGAGCTTATCAGAAGGGTGCCATCCTGCAGTCACCACGCACAGCTCTCCACAAACATAGCAAGACAACAGCAGCTTTTAACAGCACGATTAGCAGCCCAAAGTGGTCATTGCAATAAGAAAACTAAGATGATCTTTGTGTATGTGGTATCCTAGCCTTGTCACTCATTAAGAGGCCTCAGTAGAATCATATTAATTAAATCCTGAATGATCTTCCTTCGTTAATTTAACACACCCTACAGACACTTGCCAACACATTTAGGTACATACATGCACAATTCTTGATTCTGTGCTTTAGATCATCTATTTTCAGTTCATTCCCTGGTTTTGAGAAATCTCATCCCTAGCTACTTCATTTCTGTTCCTTCACGAAACCTCCGAGGTTAGCGGACGCACCGATCTCATTGGCTGGTGCCGGGGTTCCTGAGAGTCTGGCATGTCCCCACTGGGGCCCCGCACGTCCGTCCTCCTATTGTCCCAAGGAGACCACTCCCTTCCGCATTCAGAACACACCGCTCCGTCCATTCCCCGAGATCTTCCAAACCAAGGACAATAGCACCGTTTCCACCTACCCGGGAAGTGAAAAAAAAAGGACCTTCTCTGACCCCCCCCCCCCGAAAGGATCCAACTTCCCAGAAAATACTAACATGTGCAGGGCCTCAGCGGTGGGGAGCGGGGCGACGCTGCAGCTGTGATGCCAGCCCTGCGACCGCCCTGCTCCTGGGCTCGCTCGGTTTCCATGGTTTCCTGCTAACTTGGATGCCTGTCCTCAGAAAACTGGGGCTTGAGCATTCTGAAGAACTGTTTTATAACTGATTCACTCTGTTATACATACAGCAGAAACTAATCCAACATTGTAAAGCACTTATGCTCCAATAAAGATGTTAAAAAATATATAACGAGAAAGTAAAGAAATTATTTTAAGTTAAAAATCAATATGAGTGGTATATTATTAAAGATTATATTGAAATACATTTTAATGTGTTCTGTAATAGTATTTACAATACATATAGGGACCAGTTTAACTCTTCTCTATTTAGCAAATGAACATATGCTATTTAATTTAATCTCAATAAATAATATAAAACAAACAAACAAAAAAATCCTGCAGGCCTGAGACACTGTAAATTGTGAAACCTCTCCCTTAATGCCATGGCCAATGTAGTAAATTTTCCAAATATCCCACTTTAAACAGTTTTGCTGGAAAGCTTTAAAATGACTTATTGATTAGAATTCTGTTAAAATAAATCATTTTGGTTTTGATACACATTTTATCAACTTCGTTGAGTTGCAGTTCATTCGTTCATACGTTTAAATGTCAATTAACTTAAAATGTTTAATATTCATAATTTAAATAATATATTCTTATTTCTGTCTGCGTGTGGTGTGCACGTGTACGTACGTGTGCTCGGCTGAAGTCTCAAAGAATTTTGAATGTTTTTGCAAAGCTGACAAACTTTGAATCCGGGGTTTATCACCCCCAGTGTAGAAACGCCCTCTGCCGGCTCTGCACTGGTGACGTGAGCCCGGGCGGGTCTGCGGTACCTGTGGGCGGGGCGGGGCGGGGCGGGGGGGGCGGGGCGGGGCGGGGCGGGGGCGGGGAGAGCGCGGGATGCCCGCCCATTCCGCCCAGGTTACCTACAGCGCAACACCTGGTCCAGCACAAAAACAGAACCAGGTTCTGAGCCTCGCTCCTCAGCCACCTTGGCTTTTCTCACAGGTACTTTGCAAAAACATGCCTCGCTACCTTCTTTATTTCTTCCAGCATCACGTCCCTCTTCTCAGTATAACAAATTACCATTTCATCCTTTCTCTCTAGAATCCTCTCACCCACCCAACAGCTTTATATAAAATTCCTACCCATTCCTTTTAAAAACTGTTATTTTTCTATCATAAAGATAATATCAAAGCATAATAGAAAGTGCAGAATATTAGAAACAAAATTATCTAGAGGTCTCTAATTCATATTTCAAATTCTTAATATTTTGGTGTAATAATTTTACAAATATTTGCATTTATACTGTATAAAGAAATCTGTCTTACTACTTTCCTTTTTTTTTTTTTTTTTTTGACTGCGCGGCTAGTGGGACCTTAGTTTTCTGCCCAGGGACTAAACCCAGGGCCAGGGCAGTGAAAGCTCTGAGTCCTAACCACTGGACTGCCAGGGAACTCCCCTGTGTTACTACTTTTTAAATAGTCATTTTTTCTGATTATAAAGGCAACAGTGGATCGTCATAAACATTTTCGAAAAGTTTAATACATTAATTTTTTTTTTAATTAAGTCCATGCTTCATTTACTTTTCCTTAGTTTTTACCTAATGTCCTTTTTGTGTTCCAGGATCCCATACCATAGTACATTTTTTTTTTAACATCTTTATTGCAGTGTACTTACTTTACAATATTGTGTTAGTTTCTGCTTTATAACAAAGTGAATCAGCTATACGTATACCTGTATCCCCATATGCCCTCCCTCTTGCATCTCCCTCCCAACCTCCCTATCCCACCCCTCTAGGTGGTCACAAAGCACTGAGCTGATCTCCCTGTGCCATGCGGCTGTTTCCCACGAGCTATCTATTTTACATCTGGTAGTGTATGTATGTCCATGCCACTCTCTCACTTCATCCCAGCTTACCCTTCCCCCTCCCCGTGTCCTCAAGTCCATTCTCTACGTCTGTATCTTTATTCCTGTCCTGCCCCTAGGTCTTCATAACCACTTGTTGTTGTTGTTTTTTAAACTCCATATATATGTGTTAGCATACGGTATTTGTTCTTCTCTTTCTGACTTACTTCACTCTGTATGACAGACTCTAGGTCCTTCCACCTCACTACAAATGACTCAATTTCATTTCTTTTTATGGCTGAGGAATATTCCATTGTATATGTGTGCCACATCTTCTTGATCCATTCATCTGTCGATGGACACTTAGGTTGCTTCCATGCCCTGGCTATTGTAAATAGAGCTGCAATGAACACTGTGGTACATGACACTTTTTGAATTATGGTTTTCTCAGGGTATATGCCCAGTAGTGGGATTGCTGGCGTATGGTAGTTCTATGTTTAGCTTTTTAAGGAACCTCCATACTGTTCTCCATAGTGGCTATATCAATTTACATTCCCACCAACAGTGCAAGAGGGTTCCCTTTTCTCCACACCCTCTCCAGCATTTATTGTTTGTAGATTTTTTGATGATGGCCATTCTGACCGCTGTGAGTTGATACCTCATTGTAGTTTTGATTTGCATTTCTCTAATGATTAGTGATGTTAAGTATCGTTTCAAAATACATTTATCTTTAATGAAAACAGCCAGAATCCCCTTAACACAACTATGTTAACATTTTTCTACACGCCCTTCTGTTGTTTCCACACATATTTTTATACTGTTGATATATTCTCTATGAGTCTTTTAAAGCACAAATGATCAACGAAACATCCAAAGGTACAACTCACTCCGATGCTGCTTATTCTTTATCCCACTCTCTCTATATATGTGCAGTTTTAAAAAATGGGTTGGTGAATGACCAACAGTCATGCAATAAACTGGAGGAGGGTGTGGAAAAGCTACGTAGAGCTTAGTTACTATATTTGATTACTAAATTCAGCTCTCAACTTCCTTTAATAAATCAATGCAATGTAATGGATGACATCTTTCTCAATATCTAGTAAAGGAAAATTTCTAACCTTTGGGAAATATTCCTGATATTAATAAATTTCTGATATTAAACCCTAAAAATATTTTTTCATTTGGAGAAATATTTTATATTAAAATACTTTTAAAATATCAATATCTCGATAGCAAATTTCTAAGAAATGTAGGAAAGCACTCCACAAGTTTGATTTTCAGAATATCCGCATCCCAGGGCCTCTGTGATAAGCCACTAACAGAGTCAGTGATGGAAGCTGTGAATGCCTCACAGGACCTCCTTCTCAGCAAGGGGGATGCGGCTCCTCGAGTTGTGGGCCTCCACCTGCCAGGAACAGGACCAGCACCCGGCCTTGCCATGGTCCCAGACCCTAAGAAGACCAGTGTGTGACTTCTAGGAGACAACTACAACAGACCTTTCCACTCTGAGAGTATCCCACTGGCCTTCGCAGGATTGATACTTCTAGAGGCCTGGGCCTGCCTTCCCTCCTGCAGTGTTACTGCTACCATCACCACCCAGGGCTTCTCCCAGGGGGGCTGATGTATCACAGGGATTTCACTAGGGGCTGCTTCAAGGCAATATTATGGAATCCACTGATCTTTCTAGTTAGTGCATCACTTTCATGCAGCCAAAGAGACCACAGGAATGCACTATTAAAGACTCACCTAGGGACTTCCCTGGTGGCACAGTGGTTAAGAATCCGCCTGCCAATGCAGGGGACATGGGTTCGAGCCCTGGTCCAGGAAGATCCCACATGCCGCAGAGCAGCTAAGCCCGTGCGCCACACCTACTGAGCCTGCACCACAACTGCTGAGCCTGTGTGCCACAACTATTAAAGCCTGCGTGCCTAGAGCCCGTGCCCCGCAGCACGAGAAGCCACTGCAATGAGAAGCCCGCGCACTGCAACAAAGAGTAGCCCCCGCTCACCACAACTAGAGAAAGCCCGCGCACAGCAACAAAGACCCAACGCAGCCAAAAATAAATACATACATACATAAATGACTTGACTTTAAAAAAAAAAAAAAGGCTCTTTTAAGGAGTTAGCATTGCTGGGCGGGTGGGGACTAGCCTCAAGGATGGAACATCTGCATTCAGCCCATGACAAATATCCTGCATCCAAGGCAAAAATTAGAACTGCTCCCCCGAGGAAGGGTGCAAGAGCATGGGGTTTCAAGCATCCTGCAACCCATCTGTACACTGAGACTAGGAGCGTTCATACATAACCTTTTCACATCCTACAAATAATAATAATAGCCAGGAACTAAAGACATCCACAAAGAAGAGCTTCTCGAAAAAAGAAATGTAAGCCAAACAAAAACCTACAGTAACAGTTCACAGACCACGACTTTGAGTAAAGACAACATACAAAGGTCTGAAACTATAAAACAATCAAACCGCAATGTATTTTTTTCATATTACCAAAGTGTTCTTTTAAAAAAAGAGGATCCGAGAAATGTCTAGGAATAAATCTAATAAAACCTATGTAAGACATCTACACAGATAAAAATGTTATACCTCATTTCAAGAAACTGAAGGAGGTCTTAAGACGTGATGATATGCGTATGGATAGTAAGACTCAGTGTTGTAAAAATATCAGTTCTCTCCAGTTTATCTATAGATTCAATGTAATTACAGTCAAAGCACAGCAATCATGTGTGTGTGTGTATGTGTGTGCATGTGTAGGTATGTGTGTATGTGTGTGTATGTGTATATGTGTGTGTATGAGTGTGTGTGTGTGTGTGTGTATGTACGTGTAAACAGACAAGTTACAGTAACTTGACAGTAAGACGGAGGGTCCACCACCCACACAAAAATAACAACAAAAAAACAATAAACAAATAACTACAAACCAATGAAAACAGGTCTGAGAAAGCCCTGGGCTACAACAGAGCAGCAGCAGAAAACCTGCGCAGCTTAAGAACTGAAGACAGCCAGGTAATTAGTGTAGGAAGCATGTTACCTGTGCCACCCTGCCCCCCCGTCCAGAGCAGCTGGGCCCCCAGAGCTGTCCCCTGAGAGGGTTCTGCCCCTGGGAGAAGGACAGGAGGGGGCCCCAACACTGTTCACTGCTTGGACATTTGCAGCCTTTGCTCCTGAGGACGCCCAGTCCTCACCAGCGCTGACCTCAGCATGCAGAGCTGCCGGGAGGCCCTGCCACCATCTCCTCCCAGCGCTGGAAAGGTCACTGCAGGGACGCCTGTCCCCAGGAGCCCGGGCGCTACTGTGCCCACTCTCTGGGACTGGGGCACCACAGCGCCTTTCCATCCAAGGGACCAGAGTTGTCTGCTCTGCACTCCACCCCAGGCCCTGAAGTTGGGGCTCTGGCCCTCCTAAATCAGGGTCATGATGTTGTGCCCCCCTAAACCTGGTCCTAAGTCCCAGCTTTGACACATCATCATGGGCTGTGCTGCTGCAGACATGTGCCCCATCCAGAGTCCTAAGTCCCAGCTTTGACCTGTCATCTCAGGGGGGAGCTGCCGCTGGTCTGTGGCTGCACCCTGAGACCAGAGTCGCGACTCTGAACCACCATCCCCAGAATGTGCTGCGACTGCACCCTGCTTCCTGGGCCCAAGCTACGGCCGTGCCTGCATCACAGGGCTTGTGCTACGGCTGCTGCCCCAACCCTCCAGGGCCTGAGTCACTTAGGTGAGGCCCAAAGATCCTGACCCCGGTTTCCTAGGAGACCCGCACCTGCGCACCTGCACCAGGACAGCAAGTGCACCTGGCCCTAGGACCCAGATGCTGTGCTAGTTCTACGGGCGCCTGATCCTATGACCCTGACTCTGCTGCCACTCTGAGTGAAAACAACAAATTAGATAACTTTAAAAATATGGATACGTTTCTAGAAACATATAACTTACTAAGAATGAATTATGAAGAAATAGAAACTATGAACAAACCAATAAGGAGCACAGATTGAGTCAAAAATCTCTCAAAAAAAAAACAAACCCGGGCCCACGTGATTTCACTAGTGAAATCTACCAAACATTTGAAGAATTAATACCAGTGCTTCTCAAACTCTTTGAAAAATTGAAGAGGAAGGAACACTTCCAAACTCATTTTATGAGACCAGCATTACCCTAACACTGAAGCCACACAAACACTAAAAGCAAAGAAAATTACAGACCGATATCCCTGATGAACATAGGTGCAAAATTCTCAACCAAATACTAGCAAATTGAATTCAAGAGCACACTAAAAGTACTATACGCCATGATCAAGTGGAAATTACCCCTGCCAGCAAGGATGGTCAACATATGCAAATCAATAAATCAGATACTGCTTGTTAACAGAACGAAGGATAAAAATCACATGATCGTGTCAACATATGCAGAAAAAGCACTTGACAAAATTCATCCTCTCATAATAAAATTATCTACTAATTAGATGTAAAAGAAATATATCTCACAAAATAAAGGCCATGTATGTCAAGACAACAGCTAACACCATACTCGAGTAGAAAGTTAAAAGCTTTTTCTCTAAAAGTAAACCCAAAAAATCCTATTTAAAGTCAGGTCAAAAAAATACCAAGGAATAAATATAATGAAGGAGGTGAACGACCTATACAGTGAGAACTATAAAACATTGATAAAGGAAACTGAAGATGATTTAAAGAAATGGAACGATTCCCTATGCTCTTGGATTCAAAGAATAAATATTGTTAAAATGGCCACACTGTCCAAAGCAATCTACAGATGTAATGAGATCCCTATCAAAACACCCATGACATTTTTCACAGAACTAGAACAAATAATCCTAAAATTTATTTGGAACCACAAAAGGGCCAGAATTGCCAAAGCAATCCTGAAAACAAAAAGAACAAATCTGGAGGCATATCTCTCCTAGATTTCAAACAATACCATAAAGCTGCAGTAATCAAAACAGTGTGGTATTGGCACAAAAACAGACATATAGATCAAGAGAACAGAATAGAGAGCCCAGAAATAAACCCCCCATACCTATGATCAATTAATCTTCAACAAAGGAGGCAAGAATATACAATGGGGAAAACCCAGTCTCTTCAGCAAGTGGTGCTGGGAAAGCAGGACAGCTGCATGTAAATCAATGAAGCTAGAACACTCCCTCACACCATGCACAAAAATAAACTCAAAATGGCTTAATGATGTAAATATAAGATAGGATACCATAAAACTCCGAGAAGAGAACATAGGCAAAACATTCGCTGACATAAATCATAGCAATATTTTCTTAGACCAGTCTCCGAAGGCAAAGAAATAAAAGCAAAACCAACAACAACAAAAAATCAAACTTATAAGCTTTTGCACAGCAAAGGAAACCATAAACAAAACGAAATGACAACCTATGGACTGGGAGAAAATATTTGCAAACAAGGCAACCAACAAGGGCTTAATTTCCAAAATATACAAACAGCTCATACAGCTCAATATCAAAACAAACAAACAAACAAACAACCCAATCAAAAAATGGGCAGAAGGCTTAAATAGACATTTTTCCAAAGAAGACGTGCAAATGACCAATAGGCACATGAAAAGATGCTCAACATCGCAAAATATCAGAGAAATGTAAATCAAAACTACAATGAGGTATAACCTCACACTAGTCAGAATGGCCATCATTGAAAAGTCTAAAGATAATAAATGCTGGAGAAAAGGGAACCCTCCTACACTTTCGGTGGGAATGTAAATTGGTGCAACCACTATGGAGAACAGTATGGAGGTTCCTTGAAAAACTAAAACTACAGCTACCATATGATCCTGCAATCCCACTCCTGGACATATATCTGGAGAACACTCTAATTTAAAAAGATACACACACCCCAGTGTCCATGGCAGCACTGTTTACAATCGCCAAGACATGGAAGCAACCTGAATGTCATCAACAGATGAATGGATAAAGAAGATGTGGTGTATATATACAATGGAATATTACTCAGCCATAAAAAGAATGAAATAATGCCATTTGCAGCAACATGGATGGACCTAGAGATTGTCATACTGAGTGAACTAAGTCAGACAAAGAAAAATACCATATGATATCATTTATATGTGGAATCTAAAATATGCTACTAGCTTATTTATAAAACAGAAAGAGACACACAGACTTCGAAAAAAAGTTATGATTACCAAAGGGGAAAGGGTGGGGAGGGGGCTTAATGAGCTTGGGATTAAAATATACACCCTGCTGTACCTAAAACAGATAAACAACAAGGCCCTACTGTAGAGCACAGGGAGCTCTACACAGTATCTTATAATAAACCATAATGGAAGAGACTATATATATACACACACATATATATACATATATATGTGTGCGTATATATATATATATATATAACTAAATCACTTTGCTGTACACCAGAAAGTAATACTTTGTAAGTCAGCTATACTTCAATTTAAAAAAATAGAAAAAAATGCAAGTCACAGAGGAAGAAAAATGTTATAATTGAATTACATTCTTATTAAGAATTTCTGTCCCAAAGGCACAAGGAAATGAGTGAAATGGAAAACCGCAGAACAGGGGAAGATACTTGCAACGCATATGTGAATCTGATGAAAACTCATTCGGAATATATGGAGAACTACTACAAATCATAGCAGAGAAGAAAGATCTGTAGAAATAAAGACAAATTCTCTTAACACTTTATAAAATGGAATGTATAACTGAATAAGCATACGGAAAATACTTCAATTCATTTGTCGTCAGAGATACATAAGTTAAAACCACCACACCCTCCCAGGGCAGCTTCCCTGAGACCTTCAGGCTTCCTGGAGTGCTGGGGAGATGGCAGGGCATGCACCCGTCCCTACCTGCCCATGGGAGCAAGTGCTCTCCCACGTCTGCTGAAACTGAACATGGCATAGTGTGGACCCAGCAATTCCTCTCCTAGTTATAAGGTACAATCCCAACAGAAATGTGTAACACGTTCACCAACCATCATGTATAAGGATGGTCATAGCAGCATCATTAGTAGTATACAAAGTCTGCACACTCCCCAAGTGCCCATCAGATGTCACCAGGAGCCGACTGGATAAATAAATCACACGGTAAATTTGATGTCGCATTAAGAATGAAAGCACTTCAACTATTATATACAACAATGATGGATGCATCTTATAAACAATCTTGATCAAAAGGAGGCAAACATAAAAGAGTTAATCCTGTATTGGTTCATTTGTGTAAAATATAAAGCAGACTACTGGAAATTGGGACAGTGGGGGCATTGGAAGCAGAGCAGTTACTTCAAGGGGGTTCAGTGGGAGCATCTACACTGATGAAAATGTTTTATGTCTGTATTTAGGTTCTGGTTACACAGATGAGCTCATTTACTGTAAATTCATCAAATTGTATACGTATGAATTTATGCCCTGATCATGTATGTCTGTTTTACAATAATTTTTTTTAAACATTGGGAGATTCCTGTAAAGTGCGTTTGGAGTGTAAATCAATATGCAATTTGAAACAGTGGACATACAGCTTTAGGACAAAGAGTATTGTAAAACGTGAACTTCGTCTGCGTGAAATCAAGTAATGGGTAACGAGTCAGTCGGGACTGAACTATTCCTCTAGGCAGGGAGATGCTCTAAGACAGAGAAGTACCATCGTCCTCCTCCGCTGTCACCTGCGTGGTCCCTGCCCTCATCTCCGTGCACCGGGCCCCTCCAGCCAGCGTCGTTGACCCTCCCTTACCGCTTCCCTTTGGAAAAGTGCCTCTGCCCCCCCCGGGGCGCTCCTCCCTTGATGGTCACTCATTGCCAAGTTCTGTCATCTCATCTCGTTCATCCTCACCTGGGCTCTCCCTACCTCGCCTGCAAATCTCATCCCAGCTCTTCTGTCTTCTCTCAACCGCCAGGCCCCCAGATGTTTTCTGAACCATGCTTGATTACATCACTCCTCTAATAAAACGGAACAAAATTCCTCTTGAGTACCACCCTTTACGGCGAAGTGTGAAACGGCCCGAGCCGTTTGCTCCCTGCCTTCCCTTCTCTGTTCTCACCTGGGAAGCTCCTCTACCCCGAGCCCGGCCCACGCGGCCAAATTTCCACTCTTCACAGTGTGCATTTACCATCCAGCATCCCTCAGGACTCCGTGGCCTCCACGCGAATTTTATGCCAACTTTCTTCTTTTTGACACGCAACTCATTCTACCGTGTGCACCTCTGCACTCCTAGACTGGCACGCACCGGGAAAGGTGGGAAGATTCCTGCTTCCCAGGGGGATCCTAGATCCCCCTGTCCTGACCTCAAACAGCACGATAGCCCTGACTCTGTGTCCTCTCCATTCCTTCTTCTCTGGACTAGATACTCAAGTTCTTTTTATTTATGTTTTTCTGTTTATTCATTACATTTGTTACTAGCCTCCATCTTTACCACTAGTTTTTGGATTTTCTCTAGTTTGTCAGTGACCCTCACAAGACACACTTCCAACTGAATGCCAGGCCATTTAATATTGTGATAAACCTGCATTTTATGTCTTGGTCCAAGTAACTGATTGACATATGGACTAGAATAGGGCCAAAGACAGACCTCTTGATTTCCATTCAGCTGTTTCATTGTCATTAGGCCATGCCCTTTGAATAAATCTGTAATTAACCAAAAAACATTTCCATGTGCATAATAGCTATTTATGCAAAAAAGCCAATAAATTTAGCATAAAATGTTTGTACAAATTCTCAACATTTTTCATCAAAAACCCACGGAAAAAGGAAAGGTAACTGATTACCAGTATAGTCTTAATGAATGGTATTTAAAATCTAGTTATGCTTTGCTAAGTAACCACACAAACTATCTAAATAATGATCTAAGACATCTTTTAACAAAATGTGAATATGAGACTGATATAAATATTAGCGATTATAATATCTGGTTTCTAAAAAGTTTTCCTCTGGAAATTCCTGATATTTGTCTATATTAAATCTTCTACCAACTTGGTCATGCCTGTGAATCCTCAGATACACAGTGGTGTCTGGACCTGAGGTCACTTTTGCAAACCTTTGGTCCTATGATGTAACTCACCTCAGCCAGGAGACCTAATTTATTTCAAGGGATGTGGTGAACTATCACCAAACCCTCCTCAAGCACACATTTTAATTCCAAATCTATTTTTACATTGTTTCATTTTTTTTACATTGAGGATTATCTTTATTAGAAAATACAGAAGCTAAATAGAAAGGTGCTTTTCTTTTTTTTCTTCCCTGTCATATGTTAACATATTGGCTATCCACTGGAGTTATCCATTCCTTATTTTTCTTTTATGTTTCAAGTGAAAGTGAAAAAAATGTTGTGCTTAGTTTGTAGTGATGCGTACTTTGCACTTAATAATTCTGACAAATCATTATGGGTTTATTTTAGTATTTTGTATTTCCTCTTGTTTCTAGCTGCTCCCTTGTACGCTGGTTCTTTCAAAGTCTGTACCTTTGTAAAAAGCCTGGCTCCTGTATTGATTTCTTTAAATACCTTCATATTTTCCTAATTAGAATTTTTGGTTATTCAAAATTTAGACATGTTATTATTCCACAACTTTTACATTGGTCACATTCCTTTTAAAGGAATATGTGAACATATACACCTCATGTTTCTTAAAAATTTCATTTCTTAATATATTTTATAGTTCAATGATCAAAGTTATTGATATGGAATAAAGAAATATGGTCAGAATAGAGATTATGACTTTATGTGAAATCCAGAGATGGGAAAAAGAGATGGATAGGCATATACTGGGTGCCCTTCTGAGGAAGAGATTCTTTTAATTCCTTCCAGGTACTCTTTGCAGTAAATGGAATATATCAGAGACCAAGACAAGTTCCTGCTCTCATGGGGCTTACATTCTGATGGCCTGAAGGGAAGAAAATGAAGAGGTTTCATGCAGAGGGGTGTGTTTTCCTGTTAACTCATGTCTCTAACATTTCACAGAGACGCACACTTTACAACCGAGTCATTCCTAAATACTGATGGAATAAAATTTTGTGTAGCGTATTTTATAGAGTAGGCCCTGAACTGTTCATCGAAAGCCAAGTATATGTTTTCATTAAATATAAAGATAGACTTGATGCCCAGATGTGATAATCCAGCGATGTGAGTTTTTAGCTTACATTTGGGTCTAGGCGAATAAAACCACCATACCACTTTTGTGTCATGCATCAGAAACAAAAATTGTATAGAAATATTCCTGGGCTTCCCTGGTGGCGCAGTGGTTAAGAATCCGCCTGCCAATGCAGGGGACACGGGTTCAAGCCCTGGTCTGGGAAGATCCCATATGCCATGGAGCAACTAAGCCCGTGCGCCACAACTACTGAGCCTGCACTCTAGAGCCTGCGAGCCACAACTGCTGAAGCCTGCACTCTAGAGCCCATGAGCCACAACTACTGAAGCCCGCGCGCCTAGAGCCTGTGCTCCGCAACAAGAGAAGCCACTGCGATGAGAAGCCCACGCACCGCAACAAATAGTAGCCCCCACTCGTCGCAACTAGAGAAAGCCTGCGCACAGCAACGGAAGACCCAACGCAGCCAAAAATAAATAAATTAAAATAAATAAATTAAAAAAAATATTCCTAACAAGTTTGGTTTCCTAGGATGCTCCAAAAGATAATTTAAATATTAAATGTGAATTGAAAGGATACTCCAAAAGATAATTTAAATATGAAATGTGAATTCAAAATTCAAAGGTAAACAGAATTAAGAGAGAAAATTTTCACTTCAGATAGTTTTTGATCAACTGTGGGAACATTATGACAGAAGATACTAGACATCTGTATAACTATATGCATTAAAGCATTAAATCACTGATTATCCCTGTTGACTTACCTGACATTAATGGTAGATACTGATGTGTTAGCCATTAATAGTAGAATCCATTTGCCCTCCTCGGGAAATGAGGAAGTCTGAGAACTGAGATACAGCCACGAAGAGTCAAAGGGCTGAGTAAGATGTGCTCAAATGATTAAATAAGGGCTTTCTTTCCAGGTACTTTTGCAGAACAGAAAGCTTTCCAAATCACACAGTTATGCAAGCATGCATATGTCATGCATCCTTTGACATAATCACAGTAATTTGATTTTATTTCAATGTTATTAAAATTTGATTAAAATTATCTAAGGCAATTTATTGCTCTGATAGTTCTAAGACGCTATTTAAGCCATACTTCTTCTGAGGAAGTCGTATAATTTTCAGCCTGATCGTTCCGTTCATTAATTACTGTATCTTCAAAAATATAGTTCTTTTGTAAACATGCGAATGTGATCCTGTTCAGAAGCTAAGACTGAATGGCTATGGATGATAACTCGTATCGTATTTTCCAGACTTAGTGAACACCACACTTACATGCAAAATATTAAAACCCAATACCTCATTGCTAGTTTCCACAGAACAGAGTGAAACTAGTTTATACTGGGGCTATGTTGAATATTTTTCCATTTTTATTCTTTATAATTTGTTAAACCCTCATAAAATAATACAAGCTCAGTTCAAAAATGCTGTTTCAGTTCATAGATCTTCTATGCCCTTTAGATCAGCTTCATAAGCGCACACACTCCTAAAGAAATATTTGTAGTCACAAGTTACGTTGTTTTGTTATTTTCTGTTCAAGGTCAAAAGCAGGCAGTTTGTTGAAATGTGGGCATTACTTTTTTTTTTAATTTTTATTTATTTATTCATTCATTTTTGGCTGTGTTGGGTCTTCGTTTCTGTGCTAGGGCTTTCTCTAGTTGCGGCGAGTGGGGGCCACTCTTCATCGCGGTGCGCAGGCCTCTCACTGTCGCGGCCTCTCCCGTTGCGGAGCACAGGCTCCAGACGCGCAGGCTCAGTAGCTGTGGCTCACGGGCTTAGTTGCTCCGCAGCACGTGGGATCTTCCCAGACCAGGGCTCGAACCCGTGTCCCCAGCACTGGCAGGCAGATTCTTAACCACTGCGCCACCAGGGAAGCCCCGGCATTACATTTTTAAAGAGCAACGTAGTTCAATGTTACGGGGAAGCTGAAAGCTTCAGAGTCTGGAAACAGCCCAGAAAAGCTGTTGCTATCATTTCTGAGTATAATGATTACATTTAATTTTTATTTCAATTCATTGGATATATCAAACCAATAATGATCTACATTATATTTTGTAATTCTTAGCTAGGTTATTTTGATGGAAATTGGAGAATATGATTTTACATAATCTTAGACTACATATTGGCCAATTATAAGAATGATAAAATCACACTAACTAGGGTATTCAAATTTTTGTTTTTCCTTTTGATTGATTTATTAATTTAGTGATTTTCAGTGCTTTTTGGACACTATTATAAAAGTGCTATTAGAGAAAAGTATAAACCAAAAATGCAAATGAGTGGAAATTAGAACAGCCAATCTTTTTTAAATTGAAGTATAGTTGATTTACAATATTATATTAGTTTCAGGTGTACAGCAATGATTCACTATTTTCATAGATTATACAGTACTCCATTTAAAGTTACTACAAAGTAATGGCTATATTCCCTGTCTGTACAATATATATCCTTGTTGCTTATCTATCTTATACATAGTAATTTGTGTCTCTTAATCCCTTACCCCTGTCTCACCCCTCCCCCCTTCCTCTCCCCATTGGGTTCCACTAGTTTGTTGTCTGTTTTGTTGTATACATTTGTTTGTTTTATTTTTCAGATTCCACATATAAGTGATAACATAGAGTATTTGTCTTTCTCTGTCTGACTTATTTCACTAAGCATAATAACCCTCCAGGTCCGTCTACACTGCTGCAAATGGCAGAATTTCATTCTTTAGAAGAGCCAATTCTTAAAGACATCATTGTCAGAGGGCTAAATTTCACTTTTATTGGAAAGCGAGAGTAGTTAATTAATGAGCTTTTTCTTTTCATTTGTATGGCTTTGTTTATATCTGATATTTACAATTACATGTTTAATTACTATTTAACCTTTTAAAACATATATTTAACATAAAATACTTTATTGGCAGTTTATAAAGTAGGTTGCTTTCAGAGTCGACCAATATTTTAAAATTGAAAACTTAAAAAAACAACATGAAAAATTCACAAGCTGGAATCAACCACAGAATTGAAATAGCAGAAAGCATGAAAGTGCGCAGTAAAAGATAAGGCAGTACCTCTCGTCCAGGTGTTCCATGTAAACAGCTTGGCAGCCTCACTCCTCTTTTCACAGTGAGAAAAATCTTAACAAACCGAAAATCAGAACCTTCTCTCAGTCCATCCGAGGACTGCGGCTGCAGGGCAAACAGCCCATCTGAAATCTGAAAAGACAGCAAACTCAGGCTGTTACAGCTGAGACCACCTTACCCTGAACAGAAGCTGCCAGCTGCTATCATGTCCCCATCCCCAGAAACTAGTGGGAACACGTAACGGTAATTTAAGGAAATTGCTAGATGCTGCGTGCGGACCAGTGTGAGAATGAGGCGCTCCTGTGTCCGCGGTGCCGGCCAGCCATGATTCTCTGGCCGCCATCTCCGGGAAGCACACCAGGTTGTCACAATGAAAAGTCGGGATCCATCCCCTCGTGGCTCCTTCTGGGAGAGAGGACGAGTTCCCCTGGCGAAATGCTCCAGAGCATTCTTTATACAAACGCCTACTCTGCAGCGGAGAGACTATCAGAGATTTATCCAACAGTGAAAGAGCACTTCCTGAAGCCAAGGTCCTGTGTCCTTCCCATCTCACATAATGGGGAGGGGGAGCTTTAGGGCTGGAGAAACCCTCCTGAAAGGCACAGGCCGGAGGAACAGCTGGTTGGGGGCCTGGATGGCAAACGTAGGTGTGCCTGGAACATCCTGTAGCAGAAAGTAAGAAAGCACCCCCAAAAGACCCACCACGTCAAGGGCATACAGGAGGCAACTGAAAGAGCCCCCCACTGGCCAAAGCTGGAAAAACTTGAGCAACAAAATCAAGCAGTATTAGATTCTAACCAACAGTATAAAATATATATCCTTGACTCCCTGACTCCCAACTGAGCTAAGTCAGTGAGGGGACGAACCGATGTGGGAGCAGCGGCAGGTCTGTCCGGATGGACCCACGGCTCGTGAAGGAGACCCTGACGCAGGCGCATGCGCGAGACCCTGACGCAGGCGCGCGAGCGAGACCTGACGCAGGCGCATGCGCGAGACCCTGACGCAGGCGCGTGAGCATAACTCAGCTCCGCACGTGTGGCTTGTGTGCGCGAGTTCCCTCCCAAGAGCACATATGGAGGGGGCTGAAGGGCAACTTTCCAGCAGGAAGCAGACAAACGCACTCATGCAGGCGACCACGGGCGGCATCCACAAGGAGCAGGCAGGCTGAGATCTGTCCCTCTCCTGTGAGGTTGTGAAAGTGGCACTTCGCCTCTGGTCTTCCTCTCCAAATGCACAAACACAAGCTCATCATGACACAAATGTCAGACAAATCCCAACAGACGGACACTTTTAAAAACAGCTGACCGGCTCTCCTCAAAGGAGTCAAGGTCGCAGCCCCGAGTCACCTAAGGAAACATGGATACTAAAGTCATGTGGTCCTGAACAAAAAATCACATTAACCAAAAACTAAGGAAATCTCAGTAAATTATGTAGCTCACTTAATAATAATACATTGATATCGGTTCATTAATTATAACAAATTCACTCCTACTAAAGTACGATTGAATAACAGGGGAAACTGTACTATCCTCACAATTTTTCTGCAAATCTAAAACTAATAAAATTAAAAATTAATTTAAAAAAAAGGATAAGGCATGTTGAAAGGGCATAGAAACCAATCTGACTGGTCTCCAGTGACCAAAACTAGAAAAATTTGAGCAAGAAGATGAATGAAATCATAATATATTCAAAAAATCCGTATCCATACTAATGTAAATGAATAATTGAAATAAATGTAGAAGATATAGCTCTTTTTTTATATAAATTTACTTATTTATTTTCTTTTTTGGCTGCGTTGGGTCTTCATTGCTGCGCGTGGGCTCTAGAGTGCAGGCTCAGTAGTTGTGGCGCTCGGGCTTAGTTGCTCCACGGCACGTGGGATCTTCCCGGACCAGGGCTCCAACCCGTGTCCCCTGCATTGGCAGGCGGATTCTTAACGACTGAGCCACCAGGGAAGCCCCGATATAGCTCTTTTTTACAGAAGAATTCAAATTAACAAATGTGTAAGGACTGCAGGAAATAGAAAATTATCATTAGAACCGCACAGGGTATTTGTTGTCTTGTCAAGATCCACTGATGCATGCTAAAATCAGTGAGCAAAAGCTTCAGAGGAAACAGGATATTTGCATAATCTATTAGTATCTCCTCAAAGATATTTATTGATTAGTATGAGAAAATAGTTATTTTACAGAGGGGAACCTAGCAGAAACCATCTTATGCAAGTGATTAAGGGTGACATTGTCAATAATAAGACAAATCAACAGTATGTACCCTCAGATATCACGAATTTAGAGAGTCCTCACTCTGTGGTATTTTTGCCAGAAATAACCTGAATCAAATCTTGAGAAAAATCAGACAAACCCAGTTGAGAGACCTCTGTTAAAATCAGTGACAGTCACCTGCAGGCAGGCGTGGCAGTGATGGCTGGACCACCTGTATGCCTGGAGCCAAGGTCAAGGAACCCTCCGTGTTCTGTTCCTATCGGGCCATAGCAACTGTTTACTTAGATAACCGGGACTCATAGTGAGAACATATACTACCAGGTTTCTTTTTAAATATTGACACCAGGAAGTAAAAAAGCCTAATAATAATATATAAATAAATAATGATGAATGCTTTGAGAAATGTCGAGTTCCATGGATGTGTTTCTTATCTGTTTAGCACTATCTCTCCCTGAATCAGCCATCATGATAACAGAGTGTAATAAAAAGGAAGATAACACAGGACAGGGGAAGAGAGAAATCAATGAAAGGATTTAAAACACGGCCTCTCCTCCCCCATCCATTCTGAACACAAGTCTTAATGAGCATTTTGATGAAAAAGGAAGTACGTTTAATTCTCTTTGGTCAGTAGGGGAAACAAAGCTTTTGCTTTTGTTTTTTTAAATATTGAGGGCCCACGATAGGCAGAACTCATTTTATTGTGCTTTGCAGATACTCTGTTTTTTCAGTTACTGCGGTTTTTTTTACAAATTGAAGGTTGGTAGCAGCCCTGCATGGAGCAGGTCCACCAGCACCATTTTTCCAATGGCATTTGCTCACTTTGCATCTCTGTGTCACATTTTGGTAATTCTCACAATATTTCAAACCTCCACCAGGAAAATACTATGACTCAATAAAGGCTCAGATGACGGCTAGCAATTTTTAGCCATAAAGTGTTTTTTAACTAAGGTTTGTATGTTGTTTTACAGAGATAATGCTACTGCACACTTCATAGACTACAGTACAGTCTAATGTAAACATATCTTTTATATGCACCGAGAAACCATAATATTTCTGTGACTCATTTTATTGCCATGTTCACTTCATTGCGGTGGCCTGGAACCAGACTGCAATGTCTCTGAGGTCTGCCTGTCCAAGAAAACCTTTGTCCTACAGAACAGACTTGTGGTTGCCAAGGGGGAGAGAAGGATTGGGAGTTTGGGATTAGCAGATGCAAACTATTATATATAGAATGGATAAAAAACAAGCTCCTACTGTATAACACAGGGAACTATATTTAATATCTTGTAATAAATCATAATGAAAAGAATATGAAAAAACAATGTATTATACATATAACTGAATCACTTTGCTGTACAGCAGAAATTAACACAACATTGTAAATCAAATATACTTCAATAAAATAAAATTTTTTAAAAAGCATCATCCGAGGGATAACTGATTCACAGCAACACTCGTGGAGAAGACACAGTGACCAAGTGTAACTGGAGGGGGTGATCTCTCACCCCTACAGTAAAGACTGGTTTAAACTGGGAATGAATCTAAGATGGGGTGGGTGAGACCACAAGCTACAGAACAGAACTCACCCATTCATCCTTTGTTTTATTTTCACTGTTCTCAAATATTTATCCAGTACCTACTCTGTGTGAGAAAAGGAAGAGAAAGGAGGGAAGAAAGGAAATCAGGGAAAAGAAAGGAAGGAAAAGGATGTAGTTTCCGTCCTCAGAGTTCACACGCACTGGCATCAGACATTCTGACGTCTAAACAGTAAGTTGATATTGAACACCAACTTTATCATCCTAAAGAGAGCTATTGGTTAATAACAGTGAACATATAATGAGGGTCTGATACACACATTTCAGTGGGTAAGCATTGACAGCACCCGCTCAACGGGCATAAGAAGAATCTGGGACCTTTCCAATGTGATGGAGGATTCAGTGAAAGTACTCATTTCCGACATCCTGGAGCCAGTGCTACGGAACACTGGCTTCACAAAATTCTTAGTAATTTTAGAAAACACTCAAAGGCTGAATGAAGCAGGTCAAGATCACAGATCAGGATCAGGAAATTACAGCTATGAAAATTACATCTGCCATATTTCTTGTTAAGTACAATTGTGCAACCAGGTTCTGGAAGATAATATACATTTGTTCTTAAAGAAATGATAATATTCTCAGAGTAAATAAGTAGAAAACATTCAGAATTGTGAATTTTAAGGATTTTTCTAGGTTATATTTCTTCTTTGAAATGAAGCAATAAAGGATAATTATAGTTACATGATTTCTTTTCCCTCTGGCCCTGCCCTACATATCATATCTTATCTGTTGCATTATTTTATAAATTTGTTCATGAAATTGTTGTTCTATAACCCTTCATTGAACCCTCTATGTATGTTATTTGGATAACTTTATTTTCCAAGTATTTCAGAATAACACTGTTAAAATTCAACATCTGAATGATTTTCATGTTTTAATTGAAGTTAGCAAAAGATAGTATATGAATCCCAATTTCATGGGGGGTGGAGGAGGGATGGATTAGGAGTGCAGGATTAGCAGATGCAAACTATTATATACAGAATGGATAAACAACAAGGTCCTACTGTATATAGCACAGGGAACTATATTCAATATCCTGTGATAAACCATAATGGAATAGAATATGAAAAAGAATGAAATATGAAAAAGAATTTATATATATATGTATAACTGAATCACTCTGCTGTACAGCAGAAACTAACATTGTAAATCAACTATACTTCAATAGTTTATTAAATGTTAAAAAATTTTCATAAAGCAAAATTCAAGACTTCCTAAGTAATTATTCTCAAATATATTTCCATTGGTTAATTCCTCATAATCACAGAAAAGATTTTTTTTAAATTTCCTGATTCTTAAAAGGAGAGCCTCCATTGAGTTTATATATATATGTGTGTATATATATATATATATATATATATATATATACACACATATATATATATAGTTTTATGGAAAGAGAACAGAAACTCAAAGAGAAGAAAATCGGAGCCAGCAGGGGGCTCAGGATGGTGCGTTTTCACTACAGAACTACAGGCAGCTTCTGAAGGAAATTAAAAAAAGACAAATCAAGAGTTTACCCTTAATCATGTGGCATTTATTCTGCTTCATAAATGCATATTTGGACCAGAGAGGACACTGAACAATTAGCAAAGAACTTAAACCCCCAGCAAAACATTCAGTGCCATATAGAGTCTAAAATGAAATGATTTATAATTTTAGGGTTGACATCAATGTACTTGCATTCTAAATTTTTAAAACTTTATGATCTAGTAAAGAAATTCTAGCTGCTAATTGTGAGATAAGGAAAATTGCCACATTGATTGCTTTGCCTTTTCTTAAATTAATATGTAAAGTACTTCATTAAGCTATGGTTCTCAAGTGTTGAAATAAATAAGCTTACTTTTTTTTTTTTTTTAAATATATCCACCTAGTCATAGCAGTCAGGAGATTCTGGTAAATGCTTTAAAACTTTCTTTGAGAAATATTTCTTTTTCTTTTAAAAAATATATTACAACAAAAGAAGGGGTGGGCTTCCCTGGTGGCGCAGTGGTTGAGAATCTGCCTGGCAATGCAGGGGACATGGGTTCGAGCCCTGGTCTGGGAAGATCCCACATGCCGCGGAGCAACTGGGCCCGTGAGCCACAACTACTGAGCCTGCGCGTCTGGAGCCTGTGCTCCGCAACAAGAGAGGCCGCGATAGTGAGAGGCCCGCGCACCGCGATGAAGAGTGGCCCCCACTCGCCGCAACTAGAGAAAGCCCTCGCACAGAAACGAAGACCCAACACAGCCATAAATAAATAAATAAATAATTTTTTTTTTAAAAAAAGGAAGGGCCTAAATGAAAATTATTTTAACAGTTTCGATTTTTTTAGTTGAGTAAGATATACTGTATGAATTTATGTCAGTTTACAGTTTAGGGCTTTCTCTAGAATTCTGTTGCTTATTTAACATAGTATAAGATGCAGGCCATCCATTCCTATACTAGTTTTATCATACAATGACAACATGAGAAATCTATTCTCATAGAACCATTGCTTTCCTATTTACCTGTAGATAGTAAACTATTTTTAATGACTCAAGTAGATCTGAATAAGTTTTGCTAATGATATGCTAATTTTGACCATTGTGTTTTATTCTCCCTATAAGCTTTTCTATATCTAGCCTACTGGAGAAATAGCAGAACAGTAGGCAGAATCTCTGAGTCTCTGTTGCTCACCTTTTATGAAAACGTAAGGTATATATGAAGGAAAACCCAATATTCCTTTAGATGAGATGGTAAAGTAGAGGCTTGGTTCTAAGCACATTTGCTTCAAGCCTTGATGTAACACTAACCTCTAAGCAGTAGTGGTGATCTAAGACCCATGTCAATCATCCTCAGTATCCAGACACATATGAATAAAAGAATATACTACATCTTTTTATGTCAATACCACTCTCCAGTGTACATCTTGATGATTACTCTTTCATTCTCCTCTTTGCATGTTTCTAGGATATGAATGCTCTACACATAAGGAACCAAACACATACTGTTAACTCCACATTATAAATGTTTCTGTAAGGGAACCCTCCTACACTATAGGTGGGAAGGTAAATTGGTGCAGTCACTATGGAAAACAGTATGGAGGTTCCTCAGCAAACTAAAATAGAACTACCATATGATCCAGCAATCCCACTCCTGGGCATATATCCAGACAAAACTCTAATCCAAAAAGATGCATGCTATGTTCATAGCAGCACTATTCACAATAGCCAAGACATGGAAGCAACCTAAATGTCCATTGATAGATGAATGGATAAAGAAGATATGGTACATATATACAACGAAATATTACTCAGCCATAAAAAGAATGAAATAATGTCATTTGCAGCAACATGGATGGACCTAGAGATGATCATACTAAGTGAAGTAAGTCAGAAAGAGAAAGACAAACACCATATGATATTGCTTGTACATGGAATCTAAAATATGACACAAATGAACTTATCTGTGAAATAGAAACAGACTCACAGACAGAGAATAAACTTCTGGTTGCCAAGGGGGAGGCGAGGTGGGGGAGGGATGGATTGGGAGTTTGGGATTAGCAGATGCAAACTATATATAGAATAGATAAACAGCAAGGTCCTACTGTAGAGCACAGGGAACTATATTCAATACCCTATGATAAACCATAATGGAAAAGAATATTTTAAAAAAGAATGTATATATATATATATATGTATGTATGTATAACTGAATTACTGTGCTGTAGAGCAGAAATTAACACAGCACTGTAAATCAACTATACTTCAATTAAAAATTTTTTTTTAAAAACCAAGAGAAAAATCTGTAACTATGTGAGGTGATGGATGTTTACTAAGCTTACTGTGGTGATCATTTTGCAATGTATACATATATCATATCATTATGTTCTATACCTTAAACTTATGCAATGTTATATGTCAATTATGTCTCAAAAAAACTGGAAAAAATTGTTCATTTTCTAATAAAATTGTTCATCATCAACTGAAAAAAAATAAAAATAAATGTTTCTGTGTTCTTCTCCTGTCGTGCTTAATAGGTGCATCTACTAAGCATCCAAATTTATTATTATTTCTCCCCAATTTCTCCCCAATTTATCATTGTTTCTATTAAGTTCATACTTTCACTCTGGGTAGGGAATCATTTAAAAATCAATTTCATCAGAAAATTAGACACCATGTTCATTTTAAAGAACACATTTCTGCCCTCTAGAAAAGCTGGGTAGATGATGCACAGGACAGCTTTGCTGCCCGTGGTGAGATGTTGGCCCCCAGTGTTAGCAACGCCCATCCTGGGGGTGGTGCCCACGCCAGTCCTAGCCTTCCTTCCACTCAATAAAGGCCTGTTTGACTGAAGGATTTTCCACAGGTCGGCCTTACCTGTGACTCCACTAAAGAGTCCAATTTCCACCAGTGACCCAGAAAGGAAACACTGCATTTCACAGAACTCCTGGAGCCTCTGTAAAGAGGCTTCTGAAATGTCATGTCCTTGAAACATGAAATCCAACACACTGGTGTGAGTCTTTCACCCAAAATTGAGTTCAGAAATACAATGTGTCCTGGGCCACAGAAGGAGGTCCGAGTTTAAAAAGAAACACAAATCTTTTCTTCTCTAGCACTTAAACATCAGAAAACCTGAAACCTGACGTTCCTGTGGCACAAGATCGACCACACAATCTTCCTCATCACCCAGCGGTGCCAGTTCTATATTATTTATGTCTCAGGAGACCACACAGGTTGCTTCACAATTATTGTAAGGTGTTGATTTGGGAAGTCCTAGAGAATCCAGGTGTACCACACATGAAAAGTACTAAATCTATTTTAGCCTGAACTGATATTTTTTAATCCAAATGATACTTATGCTGACCCACTTCTTAAGAAAAAACTTTGCTTAACAATTTACGTCTTGAAATGTTCTATGTTCGTTGATGCCCACAGCCAAGAGAAGCACAGATTTAAATCTAAGAAATATTCAGTTTAAATATAGTGTCAATATCTGTGAAAATGAATTTGATACCAACCTACATAGACATTTCCTTGGGTATTTATACACCCAAAGTTTTAGATCATCACACTGTTCTTGCATACCCACACTTCAGGATGTATGTAAATACACGTCCTAATACTGCAGTCGTGATACAGAACTCACTCTCGACTGCTTATCTGTCAATCACTTTGCACCAGTGATGGCTTGAGTAGCTCCGCTGAAGCTTCTCCAGTGTTTCACTCCTACAAGTTACACTGCGTTCTCACCAGCACCTGGTGTCGCCCGATTTGAAACTTTTTCAGACATTCTACATGATGTATAGGGAGGTGTCTCACCTGTGTTTCCCTGGTGACCAATGACGTTGAATTCTTTTCATGGGCTCGCTTATCATGTGTTTGTCTTCCTTGGTGACCTGTTTGCTCAAGTCCTTTGTCTATTTTCAGTTTATTATTATCGTTACTGTTACTCAGTTTTGATCATTCTTATGTATTCAAGAAGAAAATGTATTCAGAGAAGAAAAAGAAAGAAATAGATAGATATTCAAAACTATGTTGAATCATAGTGGCGAGAGTGAACATCCTTGTCTTGTTCCTGATCTTAGAGGAAATGCTTTCAGTTTTTCACCGTTGAGAATGATGTTTGCTGTGGGTTTGTCATATATGGCCTTTATTATGTTGAGGTAGGTTCCCTCTATGCCCACTTTCTGGAGAGTTTTGATCATAAATGGGTGTTGAATTTTGTCAAAAGCTTTTTCTGCATCTATTGAGATGATCATATGGTTTTTATTCTACAATTTGTTAATATGGTGTATCACATTGATTGATTTGTGTATACTGAAGAATCCTTGCATCCCTGGGATAAATCCCACTGATCTTGGAGTATGATCCTTTTACTGTGTTGCTGGATTCTGTATGCTAGTATTTTGTTGAGGAATTTTGTATCTATAATCATCAGTGATATTGGTCTGTAATTTTCTTTTTTTGTAGTATCTTTGGTTTTACTGTCAGGGTGATGGTGGCCTCGTAGAATGAGTTTGGGAGTGTTCCTTCCTCTGCAATTTTTTGGAAGAGTTTGAGAAGGATGGGTGTTAGCTCTTCTCTAAATGTTTGATAGAATTCACCTGTGAAGCCATCTGGTCCTGGACTTTTGTTTGTTGGAAGATTTTTAATCACAGTTTCAATTTCATTACTTGTGATTTTTCTGTTCATATTTTCTGTTTCTTCCTGGTTCAGTCTTGGAAGGTTACAGCTTTCTAAGAATTTGTCCATTTCTTCCAGGTTGTCCATTTTATTGGCACAGAGTTGCTTGTAGTAGTCTCTTAGGATGGTTTGTATTTCTGCGGTGTCCGTTGTAACTTCTCCTTTTTCGTTTCTACTTTTATTGATTTGAGTCCTCTCCCTCTTTTTCTTGATACTTCTGGCTAAAGGTTTATCAATTTTGTTTATCTTCTCAAAGAACCAGCTTTTAGTTTTATTGGTCTTTGCTATTGTTTTCTTTGTTTCTATTTCATTTATTTCTGCTCTGATCTTTATGATTTCTTTCCTTCTACTAACTTTGGGTTTTGTTGGTTCTTCTTTCTCTAGTTCCTTTAGGTGTAAGGTTAGGTTGTTTATTTGAGATTTTTCTTGTTTCTTGAGGTAGGATTGTATTGCTATAAACTTCCCTCTTAGAACTGCTTTTGCTGCATCCCATAGGTTTGGGATCGCCATATTTTCTTTATCATTTGTCTCTAGGTTTTTTTTTAATTTCCTCTTTGATTTCTTCAGTGATCTCTTTGTTATTTAGGAACGTATTGCATAGCCTCCATGTGTTTGTGTTTTTACGGTTTTTTCCCCTGTTATATATTTCTAACATCATAGCATTGTGGTCAGAAGAGACGCTTGACATGATTTCAATTTTCTTAAGTTTACCGAGGCTTGATTTGTGACCCAAGATGTGATCTATCCTAGAGAATGTTCTGTGTGCACTTGAGAAGAAAGTGTAATCTGTTTTTGGATGGAATGTCCTATAAATATCAATTAAATCTATCTGGTCTATTGTGTCATTTAAAGCTTCTGTTTCCTTATTAATTTTCTGTCTGGATAATCTGTCCATTGGTGCAAGTGAGGTGTTAAAGTACCCCACTATTATTGTGTTACTGTTGATTTCCTCTTTTATAGCTGTTAGCAGTTGCCTTATGTATTGAGGTGCTCCTATGTTGGGTGCATATATATTTATAATTGTGATATCTTCTTCTTGGATTGATCCCTGGATCATTATGTAGTGTCCTTCCTTGTCTCTTGTAACATTCTTTATTTTAAAGTCCATTTTATCTGATATGAGTATTGCTACTCCAGCTTTCTTTTGATTTCCATTTGCATGGAATATATTTTTCCATCCCCTCACTTTCAGTCTGTATGTGTCCCTAGGTCTGAAGTGGGTCTCTTGTAGACAGCATATATATGGGTCTTGTTTTTGTATCCATTCAGCAAGACTGTGTCTTTTGGTTGGAGCATTTAATCCATTCACATTTAAAGTAATTATCGATGTGTATGTTCCTATTACAATTTTCTTGTTTTGGGGTTTTTTTAAAAATAAATTTATTTATTTATTTATTTATTTTTGGCTGTGTTGGGCCTTCGTTTCTGTGCGAGGGCTTTCTCCAGTTGCGGCAAGCGGGGGCCGCTCTTCATCGCGGTGCGCGGGTCTCTCACTGTCGCGGCCTCTCTTGTTGCAGAGCACAAGCTCCAGATGCGCAGGCTCAGTAGTTGTGGCTCACAGGCCCGGTTGCTCCGCGGCATGTGGGATCTTCCCAGACCAGGGCTCGAACCTGTGTCCCCTGCATTGGCAGGCAGATTTTCAACCACTGGGCCACCAGGGAAGCCCTTTGGGTTTGTTTTTGTAGGTCCTTTTCTTCCCTTGTGTTTCCCACTTAGAGAAATTCCTTTAGCATTTGTTGTAGAGCTGGTTTGGTGGTGCTGAATTCTCTTAGCTTTTGCTTGTCTGTAAAGCTTTTGATTTCTCTGTTGAATCTGAATGAGATCCTTGCTGGGTAGAGTAATCTTGGTTGTAGGTTCTTCCCTTTCATCACTTTAGGTATATCATGCCACTCCCTTCTGGCTTGTAGAGTTTCTGCTGAGAAATCAGCTGTTAACCTTATGGGAGTTCCCTTGTAGGTTATTTGTCGTTTTTCCCTTGTTGCTTTTAATAATTGTTTTTTGTCTTTAATTTTTGTCAGTTTGATTACTATGTGTCTCAGCATGTTTCTCCTTGGGTTTATCCTACCTGGGACTCTCTGCGTTTCCTGGACTTGGGTGGCTATTTCCTTTCCCATGTTAGGGAAGTTTTCGACTATAATCTCTTCAAATATTTTCTCAGGTCCTTTCTCTCTCTCTTCTCCTTCTGGGACCCCTATAATGCGAATGTTGTTGCATTTAATGTTGTCCCAGAGGTCTCTTAGGCTGTCTTCATTTCTTTTCATTCGTTTTTCTTTATTCTGTTCCGCAGCAGTGAATTCCACCATCCTGTCTTCCAGGTCACTTATCCGTTCTTCTGCCTCAGTTATTCTGCTATTGATTCCTTCTAGTGTAGTTTTCATTTCAGTTATTGTATTGGTCATCTCTGTTTGTTTGTTCTTTAATTCTTCTAGGTCTTTGTTAAACATTTCTTGCATCTTCTCGATCTTTGCCTCCGTTCTTTTTCCAAGGTCCTGGATCATCTTCACTATCATTATTCTGAATTCTTTTTCTGGAAGGTTGCCTATCTCCACTTCATTTAGTTGTTTTTCTGGGGTTTTATCTTCTTCCTTCATCTGGTACATAGTCCTCTGTCTTTTCATTTTGTCTATCTTTCTGTGAATGTGGTTTTCCTTCCACAGGCTGCAGAATTGTAGTTCTTCTTGCCTCTGCTGTCTGCGCTCTGGTGGATGAGGGTATCTAAGAGGCTTGTGCAAGCTTCCTGATGGGAGGGACTGGTGGTGGGTAGAGCTGGCTGTTGCTCTGGTGGGCAGAGCTCAGTAAAACTTTAATCTGCTTGGCTGCTCATGGGTGGGGCTGGGTTCCCTCCCTGTTGGTTGTTTGGCCTGAGGTGACCCAGCACTGGAGCCTACCTGGCTCTTTGGTGGGGCTAATGGTGGACTCTGGGAGGATTCACGCCAAGGAGTACTTCCCACAACTTCTGCTGTCAGTGTCCTTGTCCTTGCGGTGAGCCACAGCCATCCCCCACCTCTGCAGGAGACCCTCCAACACTAGCAGGTAGGTCTGGTTTAGTCTCCTATGGGGTCACTGCTCCTTCCCCTGGGTCCCAATGCGCACACTACTTTGTGTGTGCCCTCCAAGAGTGAAGTCTCTTTCCCCCAGTCCTGTCGAAGTCCTGCAATCAAACCCCGCTAGTCTTCAAAGTCTGATTCTCTAGGAATTCCTCCTCGTGTTGCCAGACCCTCAGATTAGGAAGCCTGACGTGAGGCTTAGAACCTTCACTCCAGCGGGTAGACTTCTGTAGTATAAGTGTTCTCCAGTTTGTGAGTCACCCACCCAGCGGTTATGGGATTTGATTTGATTGTGATTGCGCCCCTCCTACCATCTCATTGTGGCTTCTCCTTTGTCTTTGGATGTGGGATATCTTTTTTGGTGAGTTCCAGTGTCTTCCTGTCGATGATTGTTCAGCAGTTAGTTGTGATTCCAGTGCTCTCACAAGAGGGGGGTGAGTGCATGTCCTTCTACTCTGCCATCTTGAACCAATCTCTAGAAAGAGGTCAAGTCTTAATGTACGTTAGTCTTTGGTAACTCAGATGCATATTGTAATCACACACTAGGCTTTAAAAAACAGAAAGGAAAAATGTTTAATTACTAAGCTTATTAGGTGTAAAGATGGAAGGATAAAAACATTCACTTAATCTAAAAGAAATCAAGAAAGGAAAGAGAAAATAATAGAAATAGAATATTTAAGCATAAATATATCAGAAATTACATTAAATATATGAAGTGAATGCTACAATTACATGACAAAGGCTGCCTGACTGGATTAGAAAAATGGGTGACACAATTAAAAATATAGGGAAACAAAAAAATTAAAAGGAAAAACATGAAAAGAAACAAGAAAAACATGATAATAATCTATGGAAACACTAACTCAAACAAAGCTGATTTACTAGTGTAATTAGAAATAGTAGATGTTAATGTAAGAAACATTCCTACAGATAAAAAGGGTCTCTACAATGTTAAAGGTTTGAATCTGCCAAGACAATGTAACAATTTTACTGTTATATACCCTAAAATATAAAAAAGTAAAATGTGACAAAACTAAAATAAGTAATAGAAAATCTGACAATCATATTGCAAAATTTTAACAAGCAGCTCTCAATAACATATAATACATATAAACTAGTTTAGTAAGGATATAAAGATATAAACAATTTAATTAATCTTTTCCTAAATAACATATGGGTACAAAAGAACTGCAGAGAAAAACTTATTTTTCTAATACACATGACATTTTTCTAAATGACCATATGTTAGTATGCTAAGCATGTGAAACAAATTTCAGATATAAAATCATGTAGTGCATATTTTCTAACAGCAATGACTTTATGCTAGATATTAGAAATAAAAATACTAAAATAATTCTCATGTTTGGAAATCTAAAAATCAAATCTTAATAACAAACAAGTCAAAAATCCCAGAGGAAATTAGGAAATATTTGAACTAAATTATTATATATGCAATATATGAAATAGTATATAACATATATGTTATACATTAGCTTTCTAATATAGCTAAAATATAACTAGAAAGAAGTCTGTAGGTTTAAATCCATTGTATATATTAAAACAATAAGATAGCAAATCTATTTTGAAAACATTTCCTCAAAAGTTTAAAAAAAAATCAAGTGAAAGACACAGAGAGAAGGAAAGATGGAAATTACAAAAACCATGGTGAACTTTCATGGAATATGTATGTATGTATATATATGTGGGTGTATGTGTACGTATATATATAAATACATTTATAACACAAAGATAAATGTTAGTTCTTTGAAAAGATTGACCAACGTGACAGTGATCAAGAAAAAAGGATATAACAGATGAAGTATAAATTATACTGGTGTAACTAACAAGAAAGGTGACATCACTACGGATCTCACAGATAAAAAGATACTAAGAGGATAACATGAGCAAATTTATGCCAACAAGTTTCATGGTTTAGATGAAATAATCAAAATCCTAGAAAAGTAGACCTTTTGGAAACAAGGGGAAATAGAAAATATGAATAGCTTGCATCTATTAAAGGAATTGTATCTCTAATTAAAAACATAAAACTTTAAATATCTACTAATTTAAATGTTCATCTCCCAAAAACATCTTCACAGGAACATCCAAAACAATATGTGTTAACATATATGGGCACCATAGCCCAGGCAAGTTGAGACATACAACTAATCATCACACTCTTTTTCTGAAGCATACTCATGTAAAATTCTTCAAATGGTAAACAAATTATAATTCTTCAACAGCATTAATTTTATGATATGTTAACCAGGAAGGACAACTGCTATTGCTTTTGTTCTTTAGATTTACTCCTGTCAACTAACTTTCTCCCCTTTCCTTGTAGTGGGTTTATAGCTCGGCTCACAGCGGATGAGTGAGTGGAGCGTAATTCAGGAGATGCATATTGAGAAGCCATAGTATTTAAGATCATGTTACCAATTCTAATTTTGGATAAGGAGAAGTTTCATTTACAGCCAGAAAAACTTATGTTTAACCCAAGGTATTATAACTGAATAGTGGTTTGATGACCGCATATCCTAGAATGCTAAGGTTATATAATCCAAATTCCTGTCTGCAAAGATTTTGGTTTTATTTAGTGGCGACCATGCTCTTTAAGCATAATATATAAGACTTCTTTTGGTAGTTTTGTTAGCAAATGGATTGGCTTACTAGTAGTTTTCCTGTAAGTTAATTAGAATTCTAAGGATTTACCTTTTGGTTTAGTTTAATACATCTGTCAGACGGAGTCAAATTATAGAGTAGGCTGTGAAGGCTAAATTCCTTTTAATACCATTGCTTCAAGATTTATTATACTGATTCAGCCAAATCTCTAAATGGCTTCTTCCTTGTTTATCTTAAAGCTCGATTCAGTTGAGAGAACTCTGTGTCAATTCTCATCAGGTAGTTAGTGACTTTCCCCCACTTGACTCTCTGAGTGTTTTGTTTTGTTTTTTAAAATATCTTCATATCCTTGAATATTTGTGAAACCCAAGTTGTATGCTCAGAGTCTGAATGAATGAAATTGATACATCACAGTTAGGAGTGTGTTAATTGTCCTTTCTGCAGTCGGCCCTGAGAGACACAAGGATAAGATTTACTCCTTAGAGATTTGCAAGTACATTCTATAATTTTACTTTTCACTGAGTAGGGGTATTAAGTGGGTTTGTTTTATTTTATTTTATGCTTAGAAAACTAAGAATATGAAAATTAATAGCCAGTTAATAAGTATCTTACAATTCTCTCTACCAGTTAGAAGGTACCCACAGTTACCACATGGCCTATGATTTCCAGGGTTCTTTGGTACTTTTCTCCAAACCCTCTTAAACTTTGACCACCAAAAACACACAATACAGGTGAATTATTCTATTTGCTCACATATAATGAGATACACATTTTTTGAAATCAATTTTTATCTCCCTGTCCTTTTACATACTCTCCTTTATTGAAAATAAAGCTGGTTCATAGACTCGGCTCTGCCCGGGAGAGAAAGAAGAAATTAAGTAAAACCCATATTTAGCATTTGAATTTTTAAAATAAAGTTGCATAAAGATAAAGGAATAATGCTTCAATTAAAAAAGTAAAAAATTACTACTGGGCATATACCCTGAGAAAACCATAATTCAAAAAGAGTCATGTACCAAAATGTTCATTGCAGCTCTATTTACGATAGCCAGGACATGGAAGCAACCTAAGTGTCCATCATCGGATGAATGGATAAAGAAGATGTGGCACATATATACAATGGAATATTACTCAGCCATAAAAAGAAATGAAATGGAGGTATTTGTAGTGAGGTGGATGGAGTTAGAGTCTGTCATACAGAGTGAAGTAAGTCAGAAAGAGAAAAACAAATACAGTATGCTAACACATATATATGGAATCTAAGGAAAAAAAAAAAAGGTCATGAAGAACCTAGTGGCAAGACGGGAATAAAGACACAGACCTACTAGAGAATGGACTTGAGGATATGGGGAGGGGGAGGGGTGAGATGTGACAGGGTGAGAGAGTGGCATGGACATATATACACTACCAAATGTAAAATAGATAGCTAGTGGGAAGCAACCGCATAGCACAGGGAGATCAGCTCTGTGCTTTGTGACCACCTAGAGGGGTGGGATAGGGAGGGTGGGAGGGAGGGAGATGCAAGAGGGAAGAGATATGGGAACATATGTATATGTATAACTGATTCACTTTGTTATAAAGCAGAAACTAACACACCATTGTAAAGCAATTATACTCCAATAAAGATGTTTAAAAAAAAAAAAAAGTAAAAAATTAAAAAAATAAATAACTCATAAAAGAAGATAAAGGAATACTGTTTTCCTGACTGATAGGTATCTTTAGAGAAATCCAGAGTATGTGATAATCACCTGGGTGTCTTATTAAGTATTGACTTCTGAACCTGGGGCTGGAAGATTGGTATGGGCAGGAAGTGAGTAACAGAGCCCAGGATTCTGTATATTCATTCATAATTTTTCTTTACACATACAATTTTTTTAAAATCACTGCCCTAGAAGATTTGAAAAATGGATAGAAAATTTTTAATTAAAAGAAGAATGGTGATATCAGTAAAGCAAGGTTCCTCCTATCACAAATGTTCAGTGTGTTTTCAAATTAAGAGTTATGAGAAGTGGCATATAAAATCCAGCTGAGAAAGCCTCACAGGTCATGTAAACGTAAGCTTCTAGGTCTAGAGCAAGTTCCCCAACTCAGCACCATTTCCACCAGGTAATTCCCTGTTATTGGGGGCTGGCCTGTGCATTCTACGACGTTTACCCAGTAAATGCCAGTGGTACCCCACCCCATTTGTGACAACCAAAAATGTCTCCAGACCCTGCCAAATGTCCGCTTTGGGTAAAATTGCCCCACCCTGGTTGAGAAACTGGTCTAGAGAAAGGTTTATGGGAAACATTTCTTCTTTTGTGTATTCATTTACAAGTGCTTTATGCTTTGATAACGGTTAAATCTGGATAGTTTGAGGAATACCTACTACTGATATAGTTCTTATTTCCAGTTTTTATCACAATTAGTCTACCGAAGTTGGTCGACCTCTAACAAATTGACTTTTACTGGAAAGGCTGATGTTCTTTGCTGCTTCCCTGTTTTATCAATCACCCTTTTATTTACCCAAGCCATATTTCTGTCCTGTTATATTATTTTATTTATCTATTTATTTTTATTGAAGTATAGTTGAGTTACAATATTATATTAGTTTCAGGTATACAACATAGTGATTTAATATTTTTATGGATTGTACTCTATTTAAAGTTATTACAAAATAATGGCTATATTTCCCTGTGCTGTACAATATATCCTTATTGCTTATTTATTTTATGTATAGTAACTTGTACCTCTTAATCCCATACCCCTGTCTTGCCCCTCCCTTCTTCCCTCTCCCCACTGGTAACCACTAGTTTGTTCTCTGTATCTATGAATCTTTTTCTGTTTTATTATATACATTTGTTTGTCTTATTTTTTTAGATTTCACATATAAGTGATATCATGCAGTATTTGTCTTTCTCTTTCTGACATATTTCACTTAGCATAATACCCTCTAGTTCCATCCATGTTGTTGCAAATGGCATTATTTCATTCTTTTTTATGGCTGAGTAATATTCCATTGTAAATATGTTCCACATCTTCTTTATCCATTCCTCTGTCGATGGACATTTAGGTTGCTTCCATATCTTGGCTATTGTAAACAGTGCTGTTATGAACATTGGGGTGCATGTACCTTTTATAATTAATGTTTTCATTTTCTTCAGATATATTCCCAGGAGTGGAATTGCTGGATCATATGGTAGTTCTATGTTTAAGTTTTTGCTTCCATATTATTTTTTAACAGTAAACTGAGAGATAACATTTTTTCATTGTTCAAAGTAGATGTCAGTGCACAGATTCAAAATTATTTCAGATCATACTATTTTATTATACGTAAATGCTCTTTGTCCTTCTTAAAGGGAAGGATGTTACTCTGTGACTTGGATTAGCTACACTGCTCATAAATTACTGAGTATAAACAGTGGTTGGCTTAGTCTAGTAACTTTGCACCAAATCCCCCGTCTTCATTGACTCAGTGTCTGAATTTCTCAGGGGCACAGCACTCGCTGCGTTGGGATGTCTCCAAGTCTCTGATCTGCATCATCAGAAGCCCCCGAGGTTGTGCCCCTTCGTCCTGTCCTGGAGAGTTTACTGTTCTTTTAATCCTCACAAACAGCTCCTGGTGACATCACTGGGGTCCCACTGAGGACCACGGGGAACACGTGGCCTTTCTATCCTGTCTCAGGTTCCTGATGAAGAACAAGCCCAGAACATGTAAAATTATGCTCAAGTCAGGAAAATTCCAATCAGTCTGAGCTCTGCAACTTTATTCTCTAGAAACAGTGTTCTGTCTGCAGCGAGCTTCCTTCAAGGGCACAAACATGGAAAACGGCAGCAGGACTTGCATCCCATCAGCTTAGTGGTTGTCTTAAAACTACATTCTGACCCATCACCATGAAGCATTTTATTTTTCTATTTCCACTAAAACAAATTTAAATTAAAAATTAAAGTACATTCATGTGCAACAAATTTTATATGTTTGTATCTTAAGGATGAAAGTTTTTAATTAAAAAGTGTCCCCAATATTAGTAGACCTTGCTGGGTTTTTTTTTTTAACATCTTTATTGTAGTATAATTGCTTTACAATGGTGTGTTAGTTTCTGCTGTATAACAAAGTGAATCAGCTATACATATACATATATCCCTATATCCCCTCCCTCTTGCATCTCCCTCCCACCCTCCCTATCCCATTCCTCTAGGTGGACACAAAGCTGTTTCTATAAGGTTTCAAAAATCACAAGGGGGCACTCTTTTACTAACTACATCAGGAGAAAGGGCAATGATTTTAGTGTTTGATTTAAAAAAATATTTTTTAATGGTATAGTAGTTCATTCATACACATCTAGTACTATTTTCAATGCTAAGTTTAGAATATTCTAAACATGTGATCCTATCCATATAAAAGTACCCTTTTTGCAGCAAAAAGTTTAGCGAATTAAACTTATTTTTAAATTGTAATACAAAAAAAAGGAATTTCTCTTAAGAATTAGTAAGTATTTTGACTGAGATCATGAGTTCTAGAACATTTCTTTTTATATTTTTTAGGCATAGAATTTTTTTGAAATAGTATTTCTTTTCTGCTTATCCTGAGAAGAATATTGATGAGGCTGCCATTTATAAATGTTTCTTTTGTTAACTAGTGAATATTTTATCTTTCCCTGAATATTATATTTTAGATGCTTTAGTAGAAATCCATAATATATCCTGCATTAAAATAAAATGTTCTTATTCTCCCTATATGATGATAATGCTATTTTAAGTGATTTAAGATGTTGATAATATTTGAGGATGAACTCAGGTACATTATTTACCATTATGACCAATATTGGAAGTGGAAATATTGGATGGTGGGAATGGAAATAAACTAGGTGGTCCACGTGAGTGTAAGACCAGAGTTACACTAAGCAGGAATATAACCTATTATTCTGATCAATGGTCAGATGCAAAAATGAAAAGTAGAGAAGAACTCCATGTTACCTCTAGCAGTTATGGTCTTAGTCCTTTCTGCCTTTCTGTGTGAAGAGGATAAGGGTTTCCAGAGGAACAATAAAGGTCAAATCTGCTGCTGTGGTGTTAACACTGCAACTTAGGCTGATTTACTTAGACCTCAAAGGTTTCCAATGAAAGATTCTGATCAAAGTTAATCCAACAGATGAAAACCTTTTTTAAATCATAAATATATTCATGTTTTTCCAAGGAAATTACCAATAACATCTAGAGAAGAGGCTACAGTAGCTAAACTTTGGTGGGACTAATGAAAAGAGCCCAGACTCTGCACTTGAAACACATGGATATAGTTCTGGCTCTGACATTTTATTAGTCGTCCAACTGTGGGTGGATCAATTAACCCCTGGGGTTTCCCACTGCTCCACTGCAAAATGAAAAAAAGGTTAACTCTTAAGATCCTTCTATCTCTGATATCAATGATTCTAATAATTATCTTTGGTAATATTTTTATCGAATATAATAAGCATTCAAGTAATTAGGGATCAAAACAGTTGGTAAACAAAGCAACATACTTATTGAGTTCTCAACTATCAGCTACATGGTGACATGTGTTCCAAGATTGCAATGACTCTGGGTTAAAATTTTAAAACAATATATAATAATAGTTGATATTAAAGTATATTTTAAAATTTTGCAGCATTTACACAAACTTGTCCTAGCAAAGTCATATGAATTTTGAAAATAAATACTGTGGAATAGACAGTCCTCATCTTAACAAGCCATCACTGGCTCTTTTATGGTTTCTTCTCATTATATGAAGATTTGCCTTTCAGAATTCATGCTGGATATAATCATATCTTGGTTGTGGTTCTAGATGTAAATTTGTATTACATAGATTTTTTGAAAATTTTGAAAATTTTTATTTAAAAAAATTTATATTGACGTATAGCTGATTTACACTGTTGTGTTAATTTCTGCAGTACAGCAAAGTGATTCCATTATACATATATATACATTCTTTTTTTAATATTCTTTCCCATTATGGTTTATCATAGCATACTGAATATAGTTCCCTGTGCATACAGTAGGCCCTTGCTGTTTACCCCATTTCATATATGATAGCTTACATCTGCTAACCCCAACCTCCTACTCCGTCCCTCCCCCAGAGGTCTCCCCCGTGGCCACCACCAGTCTGTTCTCTGTCTGTGAGTCTGTTTCTGTTTCATAGATAGGTACATTTTTGTCATATTTTAGATTTTACATATAAGTGATATCATATGGTATTTGTCTTCTTCTGTCTGACTTACTTCACTTAGTAAGATAATCTCTAGGTCCATCCATGTTGCTGTAAATGGCACTATTTCATTCTTTTTTATGGCTGAATAGTATTCCATTGTATACATGTACGATATCTTCTTTAGCCATTCCTCTGTCAATGGATATTTAGTTTGTTTCCATGTCTTGGTTATTGCAACTAGTGCTGCTATGAACATTGTGGTGCATGTATCTTTTTGAATTATAGTTTTGTCTGGATATATGTCCAGGAGTGGGATTGTTGGATCATATGGGAGCTCTATTTCTAGTTTTTTGAGGAACCTCCATACTGTTCTCCATAGTGGCTGCACCAATTTACATTCCCACCAACAGTGTAGGAGGGTTCCCTTTTCTCCACACCCTCTCAGCATTCGTTACTTGTAGAGTGTTTAATGATGGCCATTCTGATCAGTGTGATGTGGTACCTCATTGTAGTTTTGATTTCTATTTCTCTAATAATTAGTGATGTTGAGCATCTTTTCATGTGCCTGTTGACCATCTGTATGTCTTCTCTGGAGAAACATCTCTTTAGGTCTTCTGCCCATTTTTCGATTGGGTTGTTTGGTTTTTTTGCTACTGAGTTGTATGAGTTGTTTGTGTATTTTGGAAATTAATCCCTTGTCGCTCACATCATTTGCAAACATTTTCTCCCAGTCTGTAGGTTGTCTTTCTATTTCGTTTATGGTTTCCTTTGCTGTGAAAAAGCTTTTATGTTCAATTAGGTCCCATTTGTTTATTTTTGTTTTTATTTCTGTTGCCTTGGGAGACTGACCTAAGAAAACATTGGTATGACTTATGTCAGAGAATATTTTGCCTATGCTCTCTCCTAGGAGTTTTATGGTGTCATGTCTTTCATAGATTTTTAAAATGATCTTCTGTGTTATATTTTTTAATGTTACTATTCACTTTATATCAAGCACTCATTTTGACCTTGCATTTAATCATCAAATTTCAACAATATTTGATAAGCTTCCTTTCACAGAAGCCAAGTTATGTGTCAAAGGCCCACAGCTAGTTTTAGTTATGGGCTTGGAACTGGAACTCAGATTTTCCCACTCAAATCCCAGGGATTTTTCCACAATGTCATAGCTACCAGGAAATACATTTTTTGTGCAGGTGACCATGACTCTTAGGCTTTAGAATGACATTAAATTTTAAGGCAGTGGATACTTGAAAAAACTGTGTTTGTCATGATTTGTTTCTTGTAAAATAAAACTGATATTAACTGCATGGATTTCTTAAAGAAAACTACACCCTCCAAAAAGCAAGTCCAAGTTCCCTGTCAACACATTTTATTAATATTGCTATAGGATATAGCTATCTCGTGGTCAAAACTGTTCTCTGTTTTAAAAATATATGATAGTAACACTTAGAAATGGAGGATAAAAACAAAAGCGAGATCATTGGAGAAGTGTTTCCAAGCTCAAGACATTAGGAAGCAATAAACCATTGTTCTTCATGATACAGTCTGTTGACTCATATCTGAAATTCTGAGTGAGGCACATGTGCCAGGAATGATAAACTACCCTGAGAAAAGGTGATGCATGTACCTGCACAGCCCCTGTACGATGTATCAGCATTGAGCCTGAAGCATCGTCTTCCTTTCCTTCCTCCTTCTTTCTTCCTCCTGTTAATTCCTTGATCTGTTTCTCTGCTCTTACAAACCATCCTCCTTCTGTTCCTTCTTTATACTTTTCCCCAAAATCATAAGAATATGATGGGCTGTCTAAAAAACATTTTCACGGTGTCACATATCCGCAATATTTAGGAGAGTATTTTTAGACACGCTAGTGGAAATGTGCTTGTGTTTCTGGTTCCTATGTTTTTTTTTTTTCTCTATAATTCATTCAGAAATTAGGGATGGGTTAAATCAGACTAGGTTTTTATGCCAATGAATTTAACAGCTGGTTGAATTCTTTCTTTTGTGACACACCTTCTTTGAAGTGGGTGACTCACCATCTTTCTTTAAAGTATGTTGTTAATATTTCCCTTTTAGTAAGCATCAATACTCATTATAAAAAATGTTAAATTATAGAAAATTAGAAAGAAAAAACAATTATTGATATATTACTATTATACTTAATATTATCTTTGTTGTTTTGTTAGCATTTTTCTTCATATTAGTTTTGATAAATTTAGGATCTCACAGTATATACAATTACTTTGTTGTTGCTGTTGTTTTTATATGATTTTCTTTCAATTTTCCAAATATAATAAGTCCCATGTTCTTTTAAGATCTTTGGAAATACTTTTAATCGCTGTGTAATGCCCTGTTGGTTAACTATCGGGTAATATCATAATAATTCTCAATTGTTTGTTACCCTTGTATAGTGATTAGTTTGCATTTTATCTAAGGTACGAGCATTGCTCATACTATTGACTAGGTAATCCCACCAAGTCGCAGCTATAGACGCTGTAATAAATATTTTTAAGTGTAATATGTTGTTATTGTTGTTGCTTTATTTCCTTTTGGTAGACTCCCACAAACGAAACTGTTGTCACAAAAGATAGAGAAAATTTTAAGATTCTTGATAATGAATGCCAATACCTTCCCAAGGACTGTCCTACTTGTTTTCCACGAGTTACCCAGGAAGCAGCCCGTTCGATGACACGCCCTGTCAAGCTGTCAGTGGTTTCCAACCCTGTGTGAATCCACCACAAGGAACGTGGATTTCATGACTCGCTCCAATGCTCCACTGCTGCTGTTTTCCACACAAAGCCAAGTAACAGCAAGGGAAGATCCTTTTAAGTCAAAGTTGACTGTGAAGAGATCTCTGTCCTAATTAAGAAGCTCTAGTTGTTAATAAAAGGGTAAAGAAACCCTACCTCTATTTTTACAGCTCTGTCTTGACAATGCTTATCGATTAGATGACCCTCTGAGGATTTTCTTTTTCACTCAGTGAATATGTCACATGCATAATGTCATCAGAGGATGACCTCAAGAGTATTTTTCTCAGTGACATTTCACTATTTATACAAACTAGAAAGAACACCAGCTCTTTCAGAGGTGTTTGAAAAAGGAGAGGAGGTTTGCAGGGACCGGTCCAGGAGAAGGAAGTGGCATCTGCTATGTAAGGACCACTTCACAGGTATCATGGAAACCCAGGCAGGACTCAGGTGTCAAGATAGTTCTGGTAACCTGCATAAACTTCCCCCGCGACATCAGAGAGGAGATGCAGGTTGTTGTGACCTGGGGGCGAGCCCGGCAGGAAGACACAGGCCAGACGTGGGGAGCAGAGCAGTGACTGGGGCCTGAGACGGGAGAGGCGGTGAGAGATGTGGGTTAATGCCTAGGCGGGGGACAGAAGAAGGGAGCCTGGTTTTCTTCTTAATTTCATTAGTAACTCACGTTTACTGGCCACTTTCTCCACTTTCTAGTCGATGGAGATGCAGCGGAGAACAAGTCGCCATCCTCAAGTTGCTGACTTTCCGCGGGGGAGAGGGCTGCATTATTAACACCAACAATGTTTTAATCTTCCATAACTCTATCAATTATTATTATTTACATCTTTGGACCAGCCCAGTCATAATTTCCAAATACCGCCTGTCCCTGCAAGTTGGAAGGGCACAGAAGCCGGCATGGATCCGGGCGCACAGTGGGGTCTTAGTGGTTAACAGACTTAAGATCAAGAAGTGCGTGGACACGTATCTCCGGGCACATGGCCACGTCACAGCAGTGCTCGTTACTATCTGCCAAGGAGAAGCTGCCTTCTTCTGAAAACAACTCTTCCTAGGATGACAAGGACCAGAGAAGTGCGTAAAGAAAATCGTCTTGGGTTCAGAGAGGTTCCGGGAAGGAGCCACACAAGGTGATGTGGGCTCAGCCGTGGGGAAGGAGGACCCGACGGGAAGTGAACGTTAGTTCCCATTTGTGCTGGGAAGGAGGCGCCGTCAGAAGATATGGGGAACAGGATTCTGAGACAGACAGGTAAGTGCAGAGGTCTTGAGGCTGTTCTGAGCATCACGAGTGGAGGGGCAGCAATGAGGTGAAGTTTCAGTGAATGACGAGGAGACGGGGAAACAGAGTGAAGGGGAAGGTCGGCAGGTGTCACCAGACGCCACCTGGCCCAGGGGTCCCCTCCCACTGGGTCCTAGTCCCGACGGCGACCTGTCAGATGTTCTCGGGTACCAAAGGGGCATCATACCCATTTCAGGAAAGTTGCTCTGCCTTCCTGCCCATTAAGAGGGAATAAATCCTGACCACGAGTGGAACCCACGGGAGGTGGCCTTGCCCCTGCGTTGGGGAAACTTGTGCACTTTGACCTTTGCAGGATTTCCCTGAATACATCGCACACTGAGAGTTTGTGTAGCCACCTTGACCTTTAAAGCTTACTGGCTTCCATCTCCCTAACAGTGAAATGGGTTAATAAAAGCAACTTCGTTGCTCCTCTTGGTCTGTTGTTTGGATGAAGTGGCGACATCTACGTGAAACCCCCCAGTAAGCTATGAATCAGTCCTCCAGTGCGGTCACGGTCTGTTCTGTTAAACTGTCATTCGGCAAATGTGAAACCCATCAAAAGCACATACATTTCTGGGAAACAGGACTTAATGGTATTGCTTCTGATGTTTAGTGACTTATCCAAATTCCCACAGCTATTTAGCAGCAGACCAGACCCTAGATGATTTATCACAGCGGTCCCCAACCTTTTTGGCACCAGGGATTGGTTTGGTGGAAGACAATTTTTCCAGGGTGGGGGTGATGGTTCAAGCTGTAATGTAAGCGATGGGGAGAGATGGGGAGTGGCGGATGAGGCTTTGCTTGCTCTCCGGTGCTCAACTCCTGCTGTGCGGCCTGGTCCCTAATGGGCCTCCGTACTGGTCTGCAGTCCGGGGATTGGGGGACCCCTGATTTATCATCACAAAAAATGTATACTCTTCCTTTCCATATTCAGAGATCAAATATTAACAATCCAGCCAGAAAAGTTTAATAGCCAGAGATTAAGGGGCATGGTTAACTTAATCAAGTCAAGAAATATTTGTTTATCTATCTATCATCTATCTACTATCATCTATCTATCTATCCATCTCTACATCTATCTATCTCTATATCCATCTATCTATCTATCCATCTATCTATCTATCTATCTGTCACTCTATCTATCTACCTATCTATCTCCCTCTATTTATTTATTTACTTTGATGGTTGTTATCCTCAACTAGGTCCAAAAAGACCCAGAGTGGCTGAGTCACAAGTTACAAACACATTTCGAGAAATATTCAAGGCTTTTGCTGTTCTCACCACTACTGTCTCTGGGGTCACTCTAACAAATTTTATTTTAAATTAAATATCCCTCTGAGCACATAGTCACTAATGTTATGTTTTATTTTTGATGTGTTCTCAGGACATTCTCCTCTCTGCTTACTCGACTCAGGGATGCAAAGAGCCATTTAACATCTAAAAGACACTGTAATTTTTTTTAACCCAGCATTTTCCATGTGTTTTGCCAATTATGAGTAAATTTGAATATCCCACCTTGGAATTTAGTTGGCTCCTTGACATTTTCATTTCCAGCCAGTTCTAAAGTTATACTGCTCTATTCCAATTGTGATCAGAACTTTTTTCCTCTTTTGAAACTCTTTAGACTCAAATAATTTTGAATGTTTTAAACTGTGCAAAAAATGATCAGTAAATCTCTGATTACATATTACATATTACCTGGAGTAAATTTGTTGTTTCAGAATGAACCAAATTTAAAACTATGTATTCATTTATTTAAAAATTGGATACTATCTGCCAGGCATCATTCTTAGCACCTGGTACTTATCAATGGAAAATTACCCTGACAGACATGGAACCAAGTTTCTAGTTGTAGGAGACAAACAATAAGCAATAAGCATAATGTTGAATAAATTATATACCATGTTAGAAGGAAACAAACACTGTGACAAAGACAGAGTAGGGTAAGGACCGGCACATCTATTTCCATCATTCTTCCTCTTCTGCTGACCCACTTCTGCTGAATTAGCAGACTCAACATTGAACCCAGAATGGACAGTCCCATTTTGGTACTTGGCCCAAACTGGCAGGAATTTATCAATGCCGTTTCCTAATTCCTGTGCAGTCAGGGCGGACTCAACTATGGACCAGAGCCAAAATAGTCCTGTGAATCTCCAGTCAGAGGCTCATCCATGCGTCTAGAGGAGAAGTTCTTACAGACCAGAAAATGCCCGGGCACAGAGTGCATTTTATCCTGTGGTTCACGATCATAACAGCTCCAGAGACCACGTTCTCAGGGAGCCCATTCATATTACGGGTTAGCAGCAGGCATGTCCCTTTGGTGATGGAGTTAGGCTCACTGGTGTCTTTCCTTCAGGGAGGAATGTCTTCTCCACAAGGGTTCCTTCAGATTGCCTCAGGTTCCTCAGCCAGGACAGGGTCACTAGGTTTGAAAAGTCAGTGTCTGCACTGACCCTTTTGTTGTGGGGTGGGGCCGTTGCCCGTCAGGAAAAAGTGGTAGAAGATTTAGACAACCCATGGCATCATCCAGGATTAGATTACCAGGTATTTTGACACCCACCAGTATATTTATTTATCTTAGATGCATTTTTTTTTTTTTTTTGGTCCTTTAGTCACTAACCTTTATCATGGTTAAAAAGAAATGGAATTTCTATGACAGTTTATTAGGAAAACCAGCTTGGTTAAAATTTCCAAGAAATATCAGGAAGTTTGTTAGTTAAGTATCGACCATACCCTGAAGCCAACACTTATATATCTTACTTAACATATGTAATAGATAAAAAAGCCTGAGATAAAACCTACAATTTAATAAATGCTTACCAAGTCTTTTACTGAAGGTGGCTCAATTAAATCATCTAAAATCATGCTTCCATTAATAGAGTCTACTTTAAGTGAGCCAGTGTCTACTTCGAACTAAATTTATGACAAACATTTAGAGTCTATTAAAAAATTAGAATTTTTTGGACAATGGATTTTTGTTTGCCTTGAAAATAGAGCAAAAACTCAAAAGTCATTCATGTAAGGAGAAATGTTTTGTTCTCCCTTCTTGGTAAAACACAGGGACATGCTTCCCCAATGAAGATTAAAGAAGACAGGAAGCATATTACTCATTCTTTCATGTGATAAATAGTTCTTACTGAAAAGTAAGACTGATGGTTACTATTCTGGAATTAAGGGTGCAGGGTTGAATTATTTGCATAATTTGGTCTGGGGAATCACAGTCTTCTGGTAAAAATATTGACATGAAAAAATAAACTATAAAAGCTAAAATAGATGGGACTTTCCTGGTGGTCCAGTGGTTACGATTCCACGCTCTCACTGCCCGAGGGTGCGGGTTTGATCGCTGCTCAGGGAACTAAGATCCCGCAAGCTGCGTGGTGTGGCCAAAAAAATTAGAAAAAAAAAAAAAAGTTAAAAAAAAGCTAAATTAGAAACATGGACACAAGACATACTATATTCTGGAAACACAGAGGAGGAATGTCTAGCTTTGCACAGAGGATTAGAGGCGGTTCCCAGGGAAGGCGGGCACCTGAGCTGGTCAAGTGAAAATTCTTTTCCTGGACAGATGGAAGGAAGGGCTGTCAGTGGGAAGGAACCAGCAGACACGAAAGCGTAGAAATGACGATTCGGGAGAACTTGGGTCCATGTACCGGGAACAGAAGAAGAGTAGGAGTGAGGGGACGGACAGACGCAGACGAGACAGAAGGGTGGACACACGTGGGCACGGACTATTCTGGGAGCCGTGTGGGAGGCCGGGCTGTGGGGTGAGGAGCGGGAGGGTATTCCGAAGCCAGCAGAAAGCTCCGCGGTCACCAGAAGTGTTGAAAGAGGTGATGAAACGAGCTAATTTCATTTCTCATTTATCATTCTGACAACCACAATAAGATACCATTTAACACCCACCGGATGTCAAAACCTAAAAGGACTGATGACGTGAAAAGGTGTAAGGATATAGAGCCACTGGTGGGATAACATGCTCCAAATATCAGCTGCTGGCAGAGTAGATGAACGAACTGTAATCTGTTCACAAAGTGGAATACTACTCACCAATAAAAACTAATAATCTGGGACTTCCCTCTGGTCCAGTGGGTAAGACTCCACGCTCCCATTGCCAGGGGCCCAGTTCCGGTCCCTGGTCGGGGAACTAGATCCCGCATGCCGCAACTAAAGGTCCCGCATGCAGCAATGAAGATCCCGCATGCTGCAACTAAGACCCGGTGCAGCCAAATAAATAAATATTTTTTAAAAAATAATGATCTTCTTTAAAATAAACAACATGAATGAATCTCAAAAATATTATGCCAAGCAAAAAAGCCAGACACAGAAGAATACATACTGGATGAATCCATTTATATGAAGTTCAAGAAGAGCCAAACTAATCTCTTTTTCTATAAATCCTAACAATGATTGCTGGGAGGGGGAGGATTGAATGGAAGCGGGCTTCAGGGAATTATCTGGAGACATTAAAAAGCTCTAAATCTTGATTAGGGTCATGCTTGCACAGAGTACGTATTTATGAAAACTTATGGGATATTTCAGATTATCTGAATTCCCTTAAATGTTGTTAGTTGAAGTAAATGTTATCTTGATTTTAAAAAATGACAATTTTGATAGCAACATGAAGGTGAACCACAAAGGTAGATGGAGATGCCATAGCAAAAACACTGCTGAAGAGAACGATGCCTTATTATGGTAAAAGGTAAGGATCTGAGCAAAGACAGTGGTAGAGATGCCACAGAGGAGAGCAGATTTCATGACAGAGAAATTTCAGAGGAATCAAAGACTGTTCATAGTATGATGATGGTGAGGGTGATGGGTGGAGAGAAAGAGAAGCAAATAAAGAATGGATGTATTTTGATGTCATTGTGAAAAAACATATTAAAGGGCAGAAAACCCAGAATAGCCAAACACAATATCTAAGTAGAAGAACAAAGTCAGACTAGACATCAAGACTTACTACAAAGTGCAGTCATCTAGATGTTGTGATACTGGTGAATAATAGACAAATAGATCAATGGAACGGAACAGAGAGCCCAGAAATAGTCCATATAGTCAAGTGATCTTTGATGAAGGAGCAAAAGGACAGTCTTTTCAAAAAATGGTTCTGGAGCAAAGGGAAATCCATGTGTTAAAAAAAAAAAAAAAATCTAGACACAGACCTTTCACAAAAATAAACTAAAAATGGATCATAGCCCTAGATGTAAAGTGCAAAAGTATAAAACTCCAGGGAGATACCATAGGAGAAATCAGACATGACCTTGCTTTTGGCAATGACTTAGATACAATATCAAAAAGCAAAGTCCATGAGAAAATACTTGATAAGTTGGATTTCATTAACATTAAAAACTTCTGCACTACAGAAGATGCTGTTAAAAGAATGAAAAGACATATCTGATAAAAGACTAGTATTTAAAATAGTCAAAGATGGGAATTCCCTGGTGGTCCAGTGATTAAGACCCGGCACTTTCACTGCCGAGGGCCTGGGGTTCAATCCTTGCTGGGGGAACTAAGATCCCACAAGCTGCACAGCGTGGCCAAAAAAAAAAAAAAAAAAAAGTCAAAGAACTCCTGACACTCAGTAATAAGAAAATAAACCATACAGCTAAGATACACAGATTGCATAGGAGCATTTGAAGAGATGCTCTACATTATATATCATTAGGGAAATTCAAATGAAAACCACAGTGAGACACTACCACACACCTATTAGAATGGCCACAATCCAAACCACAGACAAGACCAGATGCTGGTGAGGATGTGAAGCAGAAGGAACTCCCATTCCCTGTGGGTCAGGATGCAGGAGGGTGCAGCCGCTTTGGAAGACAGCGTGGCAGTTTCTTCCAAAGCTGAACGTACTCTTACTGTACAATCCAGCAGTTGTGCTCCGTAGTATTTACTCCGAGGAGTTGAAAACGTATATTCACACACAACCCGCACACGATGTGTATAGCAGCTTCCTTCACAATTGCCAAAACCTTGGAAAACCAAGATGTCCTTCAGCAGGTTAGTGGATAAGCAAACTGTGCATTCATACATGGAATATTATGCAGTGATACAAAGGAATGAGCTATCAAGCCACAAAAAGATACCTTAAATGGAACCTTAAATGCCTATTACTAAGTGAAAGAAGCGAATCTGAAAAGGCTACAAACTGTATGATTCCAGCTACATGACATTCTGGAAAAGGCAAAACTATGGCGACAGTAAAAATATCAGTGGTTGCCAAGATTTCCAAGGGAGGGGGAAAGGGATAAATAGTTGGAGCACGTGGCATTTTTAGGGCACAAAATTACTCTGTATGACACTGTAATGCAGATACGTGTCATCATACATTTGTTAAAGCCCACAAAGTACACAACACCAAGAGTGAACACTATTGTAAACTACGGACTTTAGTTAATAATGATGGATCAGTACTAGCTCATCAATTGTAACAGATGTGTCGCACTAATGGAAGATGTTAATAAGGAGGGAAATTGGAGAACGTCGGTAAGGGGATATATGAAAACTCATGATTTCAGTTTGATATAGATTGTGTAGGTACATGTTTGTTATTCAGGTGGAGAAATATAACAGCAATGAATGTATCTAAGATCTAGTAAAAAATGTATATACATATGTGTAGAGGAAGAAAAAGAAGGGTCTATGTCAGAAATCTAAGAAACATCAGAACTTAGGAACGGGGAGAATTAGTTCAGTAAGCGGAGAAGAAACAGAATAGGCTGGTTTTGTGTGAGTCAAGTTGAGTACGTTCTCTTGTGTCAAATGCTGCTGAAAGATGCAGTCCTTCATGAATAGGAGAAAACAACGTGAAAGCTAGGCTACTACTTTTAGTAAAGTTGTAGGAAGTAAGCCAATTTGTAACAAGTTGGATAAAGAAAAGGATTTAAGAAATAAAATTGCAAGTTCAGAGTAATGATTGAAAAGTATGATGAAGAAAAAGAGGAAAGGTCAACCACCACCTGTCATGACTCATCCTGAAAATTTCAAGGCAACGTTCTTTACTTTAAAGGTCTTAAAATCGGGATTCAGGTCTTTGAGGAAGTTCTGTTATTGTCACTGTGGTTGACTTAGCATAAAGCTGGTTAACAGGATTCTGTGAATTTTGAAATGCGTTCATAAATCGTGATAAACTTATGTAACCCTCTTACACAGGAGACGCGTCCAGAAATCTATTTAGCAACAAATGAGTGAATCTTCTAAAGGATGTTAAATTTGGGATATTAAACCAGAATTCTCTGGAAAATTAATGATAGTTTTACAGAATTTCTTGTTGACCTATAATCTACACCCTGTTTTGAAATTTAAGATGAAGTGTCATTCTGAAAACTATAGCTTCTATTTTAAATGATGTATTCATGACCACAGAGGCACTTCTCTTATTAAAAGTTGATTTCCTAAGACAATCTCTCTGACCATAATAATTCTGATCAACATTTAGGTAATTTGAAGGGTGACCCACATTTTGCTTATGTTTCATATATTTATGTTACTCTCAAAAAATTTATCAAAATAATAGGAATAATCATATAATTAATGAATAATACATATTCTATTAGAAACACTTAGGACAAGTGAAATTTTGAATTATTTATTTTCTGACGTGCTTTTGGTTGTTACAAGGCAGTTCTGAGGACTGGGTCTGCCTTCCAAACAACTTTATTAGGTTTATTTTTTTTAAGCAATATTTTCTTTTGAGTCTAAGTGGTGGGTACTTTCCTCACATTTTACTGAAAAAGTTTCTAATGTAGAAATATATTGTATGAGCTATTAAAGCTAATGTAAGTTTTCAAACATTCATATTCTTTAGTGGTGAATATACATAAAGGGTACAATATGTCAAAAATATTGCCCCAAAAAGCTGTCCATTTTTATTGGTCTTTTGAGGATAAAGATTAAAACTTATCTCTCCAGCAAATAAACTCTCAAGAAGGTCATGGCACTGTTCAAACTTTCTATTTGAAGCAATTCAATCAGTCCAATAAAACAGCTTTAGAAATTACTAAGTATTCTCTGATAAGAAGATATGTATCAATGCAGTGCTTATCAAATTGCTGTGGTCAATGCAATTAAATTAAGAACCTTGGTTGGCATAAAAATAGAATGCTACAGGATCACTACTAATAATTGTAGAAAATTCTGAACCTTTTCAATGTTATCTAGGATAAATAACCTTGCAATAACACAAATTTAATTGTTTATGTAGCAAAGATTTTCAAGAGTGCAAATGTATAATAAAAGGTAATTGGTTAATTTTAACTATAATACAATCGCACAATGTAATACTCCGCAGTTATTTAAAATTACACATTGAAGAATATGTAATGACACAAAAGAGATTAATAATATTTAGGTAATTGGAAAAATCCAATTTCAGTGCTTCTTGGGGGAAAGATGAATCCCTCTTCTAATTACAAGCAGTGTCTCTTTCATAGCTTCTTGAGAACTGAAGCCGATCTCCCAGTGAGAAGACACCATTTCTACAGCTTTTCTGTCTGTGCTTGGATTTAAGATCAATTCACACGGGGAAGAGATTTTCCACCACTAGGACTAGCATTAGGATCCTTATCTGTTTTACATATGTCCTGCAATTTTTATAACAACAGAGAAATAAAGGATTCTGAGTAATTGATCCACAAAGGTGAAAACACTGTTGCACACTGAAGTCACAGAGTATAAGATCTGGAAGAGCCCTAGAAGTCATCTAATCTTGTTATCGTCTTGGTGGGAAAAATCTAGCGGCTGGACTGTTGACTTATTCTAAGTTCCACTGTTGATGGCACACTTGGAACTAGAATTCAAGACATAAACAGTATTCAATATTCATCATAGCTTTTAAGTCCAAAAAGAAAAGCAAAAACTGATAGAACTTGAATGAGCCCCAATTTCTCTCACAGTCACGTGGGAGATTTTATCACAACTCTCAGAAAGCAGCAGATGGCCTAGTAGAACACAAGTAGGGATGCAGAGTTTTGGATAACAAAAATTTCAAACATCATATGGAATATATCTATACAGATATACACATCACTCTGTAATTAATAGAAAGAAAATAGATATTATTTTCAAATATGCATTGAACATTCACCGATTTTGATTATATAGTAGGCCACAAAGAAATTCCCAATATATTTTTTAAAAGTTCTTTTAAGCCACTATGTATGTAAGTCAATACTTAAAAAGGGGGAAAATATATACTCAAATTAACAACAATTGCATCTTAAAAAGCATACATCCAAGTAACTCTTTGAATGAATAGGTAAACAGTACAAAATTTAAAATGATTGAGAACTAAGTGACAAAAAAAATCACAATGTATCAACAACTGTGTGATGTGGCCAAAGTAGTAATCAGAGGGAAACTTTTAGCTTTAAAGCCATCAATTAGAAAACAAAATAAGAAAAACAATAATTTTTTTAGGAAACAGAAATAACTTAAGAGAAACACAAAATTATTTCCAAAATTCTTGAAAGAATAAAGAAAAACAAACAAGAGAAAACAAAATTGTTCAGTAAACATCTGGCACATATGATCAGGAAAGGAAAGGGATGAAGAGATAAGATGAGCATCACAGAAGGAGACTGACACATATATATTCAGAACTTAACATTGTAGAGGCATTTATGTACAACTTGAGCTTGATAAATACAAAAACCTAGAAAAAATGATACATTTCTTAGAAAATACAATTTCATGAATTAAAGAAACCTGAATTGTTCAAAAATCTGAAAAGGTATTCTGAAAACTATCACCCAAATAGAAAGCAAACCCAGGTGATATTATATGTGACACCTACCAAATTAGCAACAAACAGGCAATACCTATTGTCTATTGGTTTATTCAAAGTCATAGTGAAAGATGAAAATATTTCCACGTTCATTCCACAAGCAAAGTAAGATTCTGACATAAACATCCCAGAGAGAGTTCTCCCTCGTAAAAATAAAATTTTAAATAAAACATTAGAAAGTGAAATCCAATTCTATACTAATAGGTCATAGCCACACATGGTTTATCCCCACAGGACAGAGAATCTGTCGATGTAATTTACCACATTAATAGTTGGGCAAGAAGAAGGAGAATGTGTGAGGTTAAAAGACTTTGATAAAATCCTCAAAAATCATTATATAGAGATGAAAAACCTTGTCAACCTGCAATAACAGTATAAGTTAACTCTAACAAGCATGACATTTAATGAAGAAATAGGGAGCACACAGTTGACCCTTCATCAACTCATGGGGCTCACAGTCAGCCCCACTTACCAGTGGCTCCTCTGTATCTGAGTTTCCTACGTATCCGTGGTTGCACATCCATGGATTCAACCACGCTTGGATAGTGTAGTATTGTAGTATTTACTCTTGAAAAAAAATTTCGTAAGTGGAGCCGCACAGTTCAAAGGTCAACTGTATTCTCGTTAAATAAGAAGATAAAGCAAGATCAGTTCTCATGATTCTTACTTAATATTTTACTAGAGGTCCTAACCAACTCAACAAGATAAAAAACAAAGGAAACATAGAAGGAAACAAAGAAGCTAAATGTCATTATTGGCAGTGAATTTACTTGATTTCTCCCAGCCATAAACAGTCACTTAGAAACAATCATTGCAACAGGACTCACATACCCTGAACCAACAGCAATACCATACATTTTCAAAGGACAAGAAATGTGGGGACTTCCCTGGTGGTCCAGTGATTAAGACTCTGTGCTCCCAATGCAGGGGGCCCAGGTTCAATCCCTGGTTGGGGAACTAGAGTCCACATGCCATAACAGTAGATCCTGAGTGCTGCAACTAAGACCTGGCACAGCCAAATAAATAAATTAAATAAATAAATAAATGAACAAATAAATATTAAAAAGGAAGTTTAAATAAAAAAATGTGGAAAGATGTATAAGGAGAAAATTCTAAAATGGTACTGACTCTCAGAAAAGAAGACTAATGTCAACTGAGAGATACACTACTATCTTCAGTAGGTGTGGAGATAAACTCATTACCAACCTCTTGTTTGGGCAACTGAACAATCTATCTTATCTCTTGTAAATATCAAAGGGACCCTTAAAATCACTCCCATCTTCTTCCCATAGATTTTGTCAACATGCATCGAAAATTTAGGATGTGATCATACTTATTGCTTGCTTAACATGTGATGCACTAAGAACATTTCCTAAACTTGTTCATTGAAATTAGCATATTTTCTATTTTACACCTCTCTTAATTTAATGTCTGCTTTTCTACTGGATTGTAAAACATTTCCTCATTGATTTATAATTCTTCTTTGCATAATAAATAAAATTAACCCTATGTTATTTGTGTCAAACAGTTTCTCTCAGTTTGTTGTTATTCCTTTGTTTCTGTCAAAATAAATTTCTGTTTAATTTTCATTTATTTTAAATAACAAGCATTTGCATTTTATGTAATCAGATTTATCCATTTCCATGTTTTTGCTTTTGGGGTTTTTGGTTATGCTTAACAATGTATTCCCCATTCTAATGTTAGGGGAACCACTGACAGAAACTTCCCACCCTGGCCATGCATGATAGTAACCACTTGCATGAGTTATCTTACAACAGGAGGTCCTGGTAAGGAATGGGAAACTAACAAGCTAGCACCAACTGGAATAATTTGGGAAAGGTCAAAGGAGAGAGGAGACTCCAGTCCATATGTCCTACCAACGTCCCAGAAGCCATCAAGCTGGACTCCATCTTGGCTGAGCGATGCGCGTGCCACCAGGAAGGACCCTGAGTCAGAATGATTGGCCAGAGACAACTCGGAAACTAACCCCATCACCATAAAATCCGAGACTGAGAGCCACATGGAGAGCAGTCCTCCTGGGTTCCCTTACCCACCTGCTCTCTGCCCAGGCGCCCCTTCCCAATAACGTCTCTTGCTTTGTCAGCATGTGTGTCTCCTCAGACAATTCATTTTTGAGTATTAGACAAGAGCCCACTCTTGGGCCCTGGAAGGGGTCCCCCTTCCTGCAACACTAAGATTACACATTTAATACAATTTTTTAAAGATTCTGTTTCTATGATTTAAATGTTTAATACATCTGAAATGCACTCTGATTCGATGAGTGAGGTATTAGATTTTTGAGTCAGTTAAGAATAATTTTGGGTTGGAAGACTTCAGGGAAGGTGGCAAATTGGAGGCACATATTAACTTTCCCCTCTCTTGAAACCACCATAAAATAATGACAGAGGGATCTTTAAAGATGCATAAACCAAAAAGCAGATGATATCAGCTACAGAATGATGATGGAACTGAGCTGAGTAGGGAGAGGAATGGGACCAAGAGCATGGAACCCTAAGAAGGTGGATAGGATGAGAACACTTGATCCCCAGGAGACTCCACAATTAACAGCACGTGGTTACTTCTTCACGTCTAGGTAAAAGGATAAGGATAAGGCTAAGGTAGGGAGGACTGGCTGAAGATTCATATAAGAAGCAGTCAGACCTACTCCAGTGGCCCTTCCCTCCTGCAAGAGAGGGCAGTGGATTTTCTAGAGGATAAAACACAGGATCCCTGGAAGCGAGCTGATCATGCCCAGATGTGTGGAGTTTACATCCAAATGCAGGGAGATTAAGCAAATGTACACCTGCTGAGCTGAGACCCCCTAACTCTGCCCCAGCCAGGAATTCAGGAGCAGCTGACTGGATGGTTTGGGCTCAGAGACCCTCTTGCATTGTGGTCAAAATCTTGGCCAGACCTACAGTCATTCAAAAGCTCAGCTGGGGCTGGACAGTCTCTTCTGAGGTAGCTCACTGCCCTTCCTGGCAGCCTGGTCCTGGCCAGTTGTGAGGAGCCTCAGTTTTTCCCACATAGGCATCTTGAGGGTCCTCACAACTTGGTGGTGGTCTCTCCAGGGAGCAAGTAATCAGAGAGACAGCCAACCAGCCAGACAGAAACCATTCTTTTTATTACTAGCCTCAGAAGTCACATAGCATCATCCCCTCATTTCCACGTGATGCCATCAGAGCCCAGGGGAAACTCAGACACTCTGTCCTTCTCCATCCCCATGTCCCCCACTCTCAGAGGCAGTGAGAAATCCCACTTTTGCTGGGAAGATGTTAGTAGGGGCTGAACCTACAACCCAACCACCCATGAAGAGGCAGTGCTGCTATGAATGAGTGCCTCATTTTTGCAAGCAGTGAGTTTGGCAGGGTCCAGATAAGAAGCTGAATTTACAAACCCACCTAGCACTGTGGTTATCACCTAACAGGGGAAATGCCTACTTAAAAAAAAAAGTAAATAGGATCCAATCATAGCATAATATCCAAAATGATAAAGATAATCAACAGACACCAATACCAAGATGAATCAGTTGTTGGAATTGTCTGACAAGGATTATGGAAGCATAAAAATGCTTCAACAAGTAGTTAAAAATTATCTTGGAACAAAAGGAAAAACAGAAAACCAAAGAAGTGAACACTATAAATAGAACAAGATAACAGATAAATTGAACCAGATGCCCAGATAACTGAAATAAAAAAACTCACTAGATGGGCTCAATAGCAGAGCAAAGATGACAGAGGATTAGGATAAATGAACTGGAGAATCAGTGAATACATGAATTGAATTTACCTAATCTGAATATCAGAGAGAAAATGGACTAAAAAAATAAGGGAATAGCTTCAGTGAGATGTGAAGAAACAAAAGAACTAACATTCATATTATTTGCACTAAAGAAAAAACAGAGAAAGAGACACTGACAAAATACTTGAAGAAATAATGGATGAATACTCCCCAAGTATGGTGAAAGATGTAAACCTACAGATTCAAGAGACTGAGTTAACACCAAATAGGTTATATCCAAAGAAATCCACTCCCGAAACGTCTGAAAATTTTAAACAAACAAACAAAAAATCTTAAAATTGGCTAGAAAGGGACTACAGAGAACAACAATTCACATGACAGGAAATTTCCCATCTGAAACCACGGAGGACAGAAGGAAATGGCAAAACATTTTTCAAGTACTGAAAGAAAAGAACTGCCAACCACAAATTCTATATCTGGTGAAACTATCATTCAGGAATGAACAGGAAATAAAGATGTTCTCAAATAAAAGGAAATGAAAACAAAGATCACTAGCAAACTTATCTTTTAAGTATGGCTAAAGAAATTTTTTAAAGAGAAAGAAAATGATAGCAAAAGAAGGCTTGGGACTTTAGAAGGAAATAAAAACATTGGAATGGGTAAAAAAGAGGGGCAAATAAGACTAATCTCATTAGTTTCTTAAATCATATTTGATGGTTAAAGCAAAATTAAAACATCACCTAAGTGATGCCTTACATATGTAGAGGAAATTCTTAAGACAATTATATTTAAAGAATCAAGAGGGTAAATGGACCTAAATGGAAATAAGCTTTCTGCACTTTGTTCAGAGATAAAAATTCCATATCAGTAGACTGCTATCAGTTAAATATGTATATTGTAATATCTAGAGAAACCAAGATAGACTATACATTTGGTCATAAAACAAAGCTCAATACATTTAAAATAACTGAAATCGTTCATAGCATATTCTGTGGTCATAAGGAACCAACTAGAATTAACAACATAAAAACAATATAAAAATCTCCAAACATCTGGAAATCAAACAACACAAATGTAAACAATCTCCGAGTCAAAGAGGAATTTTAAAAAGAAATTAAAAGTGCATAGAACTGAATGAAAATGGACACACAACATATCAAAACGTGTGAGATGCCGGTAAAGCAGTACAGGAAGTAAATTTATAGCAATAAATGCTTATAATTAGTAAACAAGTTTCTAAAATTTATAATCTAATTTCCTACCTTAAGAAATTAGAGAAAAGAAGAGCAAAATTAACCCATATAAGGAAAGATATAGTGAAGATAAGAGATCAATAAAATTGGAAGATAATAGAAAAAAATCAATGGAACAAAAATCTGATTTAAAAAAATTAATAAAAATTATAAAGCTCTAAGAAGACTGACAGAGATGGGAGGAAGACACAAATCATCAGTATCAGGGATAAAACCAGGGTTGTTCCTATGGATCGTGCATTCACTAAAAGGATGAAAGGGGAATATTACAAATAACAAATAAATTTGATAACTTAGAAGCATCAATTCCTTAAAAATCACCAACTATCAACACTCAACCATAGTGAAACATATAACCTGAATAGTCCTCTACCAAGTAAACAAATTAAGCTTGTAATTAAAAAGCTCCTGAAAGGAAAAAAAAAATGTCAAGAAAAATATCTCAAGATCTCATTTCAAAGTACAACCTGAACTAAATTGAGCTGTATTGTTGTTGATTGCAGCCCCGAACTGGATTACTACAGCAAATCTAATTAGCATTACTTGTTTAAAAAAATTTTTAAAAAAGAGCAAAAAGCTTGTTTTGCACTAGCCAGGTAAAATAAGTAAACAAAAATTCACAAAGATAAACATAAAAGGTTCTTTGTAGATCTTGATTTAGAAACTCTATCTATAGCTATTTGAGGACAAAATATTGTCCCTGTACCCAAGCAGGGCCCTATGGGGCCTTCTTGGGACAGACCCCTCCCCCCATATCCTCTGCTTTAGCGCCTCTCTGAAGTACCCAGATAAGAGTATCTGACGCACATTTCCTCAGTTTTTCAGATGCTAAAACCACCACCAAATGGAAGAAACTAACTACTTGATGATCAGGAGCATGTAGCCCCCAGACCTTCTGGCACCTAAGGACTGATCACCGTCAATCAATCAGAGAATTGTGCACCAGCTGATCACACATCCTGGGACCCCTGCCCCCCCACATTGCCTTTAAAAATGCTTTGCTGAAAACTTTCAGGGAGTTCAGGGGGTTTTAAGCACAAGCCAGCCATCTCCTTGCATGGCTCGGCAATAAACCTTTCTCTGCTCCAAACTCCAACGTTTTGGTTTGTTTGGCCTCACTCCGTGTGGGGCACTTGAACTTGCATCAGGTAACAGCCTAGGGCAAATAACATTCTGAGTCAAAGAATAAATTCACTCCACACACATTCTTATATGAAGGTTACTATATTAATAAATCTGCAGGTCAAACAACTTTTAAAAACATATCAGTATTAATCTCAAGGACAGAATTATTTTTAAAAACCTTTTTGATTTGCATATTTTTAAATTTAATAACCTTGGTATAAGAATGTGCCTATGTATAAAGAGAGTTTATTGTTTAAACATTCTGATACATTTTATTTTATACACTTTTGTGTCAGTACCTTTTACCCCTCAGTAGAATTTATGTATTTATAATTAATGTTCTTTAAAATTTTTTAATATTTTTCTTAAAAACAGTCAAGAGTTATATCTCAACGTAAAGTAAAAACAAATTTTAATTGCCTTATTGGTCATTTTCCAGTGCCATCAATTTAGTAATCAATAATTTAATCAGATTCACCCTCTGGTTTAAATATTGAAAAATGTCTTTTTAAGAATTACCATAATTAAACTGATTGATGTGCTTTTCATATTTATTATAGCTTTTAAAGTCAATTTATCTACTGAATGTTTAAGTTAAATCACAAGAGGGCCTGTTTATCAAGTTTGTTTAAGTGGGGTTGGTCTCTAAAAACAAACAAACAACAACAAAGCCTGTTATACTACCCTAGCAATTCCATTTTAGTTTTTTAAAAAATTTATTTATTTTTGATGCCCCTAATGAAAATTTTAGAAATTATTGCTACTTTCTATTAAATTAAGATCAGATGATTTATAAGACTTAGATGGTTTCAGTAAATAAAATTCTGAGATGAGGACACAGAATGATCCCTCTTGGCATGATTCCAGGATGGTGTTGGCAGGTCTTTAATTTGGTCCTGAACTTTTAATACCCAGGGTTTTGCTTCATTTTTTCTTCTTTTTTATATGCTGAATTCAAGCTTATAGATGGAGATGGCATAAGGCATCACTCTAGACAGTAGACTTTTATAGCTCAGATATTGGTTACCTCGTCTTATAATGTAATATTTCAGACATGGCCTTAGGATAACTCACTTAACCCTAAACCACAGCTCTGGTGACATCAGACACTCTGCAAAGCCCATTAACCCCACGGCCCCTTGTCTGCACCAGCTGGCTGTAACGGAAAGGCAACCACACTTGCTTGGTTGGCAAACAACATTTTTTCCTAAAGACAGAGCTGCAGTTTGGTCAATTCCCATCTCAGCCCACCAGGTGGGTTGCCTGCTGGCTCCTGGCTTGCTGCTGCTGAGACCCAGCGTCCGAGGGGATAAGGTCATTTGAGGCAGGGACCAAGGTGCTAGGGGAGCTCCCTGCTTTCATGTCACCTCTTTCTCTGACTCTGAGTAAGGGTGTGTCCCAGCTCTGACTGAAACAGAGAAACTAAAAATAGAATTACCATATGACCCAGCAATCCCACTACTGGGCATATACCCAGAAAAAACCATAATTCAAAAAGACACATGCACCCCAATGTTCATTGCTGTGCTATTTACAATAGCCAGGTCATGGAAGCAACCTAAATGCCCATCGACAGAAGAATGGATAAAGAAGATGTGGTACATATATGCAATGGAATATTACTCAGTCATAAAAAGGAATGAAATTGGGTCATTTGTAGAGACGTGGATGGATCTAGAGACTGTCATACAGAGTGAAGTAAGTCAGAAAGAGAAAAACAAATATCGTATATTAACGCATATATGTGGAACCTAGAAAAATGGTACAGATGAACCGGTTTGCAGGGCAGAAATACAGACACAGATGTAGGGAACAAATGTACGGACACCAAGGGGGGAAAGTGGCGGGGGGGTGGTGGTGGGATGAACTGGGAGATTGGGATTCACATATATACACTAATATGTATAAAATGGATGACTAATAAGAACCTGCTGTATAAAAAAATAAATAAAATAAAATTAAAAAAAAAAAAAAAAGAAATGCACAGAAGGCGGGGGAGGAAAGATGGGGGCAGGAGAGGAACCAAAGAACATAAACAAAAGATCAAAACAGCAGTTTCTCTAGAGAGAGAAGACCTAGAAGCAGAAAAGCACAACCACCCTGGAGAAGTTCACAGACCCTCACAACCATTCCTGTGTATTTACTAACAACAGGGTCCCGGGCAGGCTGCGAAGACGAAAGGGCATCCTGTAAAGTGCCTGGCACAGGGAGATGCGCGATGAGTCGGACCTTTCCTGTACATCCTCACGATGGTTATTACAGCAGCCGAGAAAGAAAGTGACTAATGAAAGATGGCTCTGTGTGTGTGTGTGTGTGTGTGTGTAGAAATGGAGCTCCATCAACGTCTTCAGAGATCCCAATCTCAAAGGTGGAGCTCCATCAACATCTTCAGAGATCCCAATCTCAAAGGTGGTTAGAAAGAGACCTGTTGTCACTATACGCTGAGTATTTCTCTCTCTAGAATTGTGGCAGATCTGAAAATGAGGGTAAGAAAACTTAGAGAAGAAATAGACTTAATAAAAAAAAAAAAATTCCAAGCAAAGTGTCTTCTATAATAGGTGTTCGTTGATGGATTAACTTCATGTTTAGTACAGGAATTGTTAAAAGGATAAAGAAATAAGTAAGACAGAAACTTGACCTCTGGGTCAAGTTCAAGGTCAGAGTGACCCCAATGTTGGCTGTTCATGATATATATGAGTTATTAATTGGCATGAGGTGACAGAAGTGACAGGAAAGGGGCTGGGAATCTGAAGACTTGTGTCTTGCTGTGACCGATTTTGTAAAGCATGTTCAGAAACACAAAAACAAGCTCTAGCCCTGTCCGGTACTGTCCTGCACCAGTGTCTTACTCTGCCCCCACCAAACACCTCACCCCTCTTCTGCTTTTCTAGCCTTTCCTGTTCCTACACTGGTTCTCAACACAACTGGGAAGCAGGCAGTGAATTACTCCCCTCTGGACCCCCCACTCTGACTTGCAAGGTCCCAGCTACCCCTCCCATGTCTCACCGCCTACTTAATTCTCTTCCTTTTTCTCCCCTGTGGTGCTTTGCTCACAGCAAGCTTTCTATTAACCCCCATGGAGGTGTTAAATGATAATCCGGGTGTTAACGGAAGTGTGAATTCTCTCTGGATTATTTAAATTTTGAAAGCAGGCTCTTTAAAGACCCAAACATTCAGTTACATAGGGAGCAAGACAAGGGACCTCCCTGTGACCTTCCCTGCGGCTTTGGAAGAAGACTGGGGTTTAGGAGTTTTGCCAGTCGGGGGAGGCGAGCTGGACCACACCAGGCCAGCACAAACTCTCTGCAGACAGGCTCGTTCTACCTCTTTGGACTCACACCATTTCAAACGTGCACTTTGTTGGTAAATCCTGCTCACTGGCAGATCTGGAGTTTGATGCCCTGTTGGAAGCTTTTCTCCCAAGACAAGTACCACTGTCACTGTGAGTTTTTCCACAGATTTTTACAACTGGTAGGTAGCAGCCCATGGGGGGCTGCATCTTTGGAAGTTGCCAGTGACAGCTAGATGTGAAGAGATTCTATGAACATCTGAGGTTCAGCAGTGAAATACATGCATTTTGGGTAAATGGAGAATATACCTATATCTGTATCTATATCTATCCATCTAAAGGTGATCATGTTAGCTTTAGATGGCAATCACCATGCTAAAATCCAGATCACTATGGATTCTGAAGGGGGAGAGTTTGTAGCACTATCCCTCATCAAATAATCAAATATTCTGTAGCAAATAACATACATCTTTCTTAGAGGTTGTAAGTTTTGTTTTTGTTTTTGTTTGTTTTTGGCCACGTGGTGCGGCTTGTGGGAATCCCCGACCAGGGCTCGAACCCAGGGCCTCTGTAGTGGAAGCGGAGTCCTAACCACTGGACCACCAGGGAATTCCCTGGAAAGTCATTTTTAATTTAATAATTACTTCTGCTGTGCATCAAGTTTCATCTAAAGCACACTTTCTGTGCTTTTTCTAACAGATTTAAATTAAAAAGAATGAGGTTTTTTAAACATATTAAAATATTCTCATTGAATTGAGAGTAAAGTACTTCCAATTTTGAAGTAGAGCAGTGAGGCTAGGGTGCAGGCAGCTGAAGGACAGGGCATCCGGAAGAGGCCATAGCAGAGGGCTGACCTAAGGATGATCTAATGATGTCGTACGCAGGAATTAGAACATTCTAAACTAACGGCCAGCTGTAGAGGCCCAAACACACATCTTTGGAGAATTAGTACACATCAGTGTTCTCGAAGTTATCTGAAACGTGTTGACATCAATCGGTGCATCTGTGAATTACAATTGTAGATTCTGGGTTTTTTTCTCCCCTTGCTATCATTCGAGTGGAAAAGGGGAAATGGTGGGAAAAACATTTTTCTGAGTTAAAAAATAGCAGTTTTTTTTCTTTCATTTTTACATACTATACATTCATTTTTAAATCCTGTATTTAAAAAAAATAGCAGTGTTAATTAATCATGTTTGACTCCTTTTTTTTTTTGACTCCTATTTTAATATAGTTTGAAACATGTTGCACAAATGTTACATGAGATTGAAACGGAGAACGTGAGAAGGTACAGCTGTTATTCAAATAGCTCCTCAAGTTTCAGAAGCTCCAGGACATTTTCAAAGGTCACAGCTTTGGGAGATGGACTTCTGGCTGAAATAATCTCTAATGATTCACACAGAGATACAGAACGTGATCGCAGTGTTTTAGCCTCTGTGGATCTCCTGATATGCATATAATGTTCACTTCACCTACATCATCTAAGTCTGTGGGAGAGTCTGTCTTCGTCAGATTCTGCTCACAGGGGGCCAATGACTGATTTCCTTCCAGTTTATTTAGAATATGTGGAGAAGCCAGAGGGAGCCGAGTATTTTGTCATAAATGCAGATTTGGAAGGCAAAACGAGTTTCAAAGCTCTCTTCCATGGTGCAGTAGGGAGACACAGACTGGGCTTTTAAGTTTTCGGTTCAAGTCCTAGAGCGTCAACTACAGCAGCCAAGGCGTTTTTATGAAAGGAGAATAAGGTACAGCACGTGAGGGATGGGGGCGGACTCACGCGCCCCACGTAGTGAAGATTCTCTCCTTAAAAAAAGAAGGGAAAGGAAAAGAAATTCCGCCCTTTAACATGAAGTTCACGCACACGTAGCTAAAATTTTCTGGACTCCGGCGCATCCCCGAGGCCCCCCGGGCGGCTTCCCCCGGGGTGGGAAGTCGGAGGAGCCGGACGGTGACGCACCGAGTCGTCCTCAGCTCGCGTCCCTCTCCGGCCGCGCAGCGCGGAGCCGCAGGGCAGCGGCTGGGAGACCGCGAGCCCCGGTGCAGCTTGCGCCCCGGTGCCGAGCGCGCCCCGAGCCCCGCGCCCCCGGGAGCGAGGCCGGTCGGCGGCCGCGCCGGAGCCGGTGCGGAGGGGGCGGGAGGCGGATGCGGGTCCGTGCGGGCGCCGCGTCCTCCGCTCCAGCCGAGTCGCATCCGGAGCGCCCGCAGCTCGGATCCGGGGAGGAAGGTGGGCCCGGAGGAGGCGGGACGGGAGAGGGGTCGGGGAGGGGTCCCGGGGAGCGGGGGCGGGGAAGGGGAGCGTGGGTGGGGGAGGGAAGGAGGGAGGGGCGCGCAGAGACGAGCGGCGGCCGCGGGTGGGCACGGGCGCGCGGGGCCGGCGGCGGCCACGGGAACCGGGAGCGGCTCCGGGAGCGTGTCCAGTGCGTCCGGCGGGGCCGGGCGGCCCACGGGGTTGGCGCCGGACCTCCTCCCGCCACCCCCTCCCCGCTCCCGGCCGAGACGCGCGGTTCGGGCCCTCGTGTGATTCGGCCCCGCTTTCTCCGTCCACAGATGCTCCGGGCGCCGGCCGTGCTGTGCGTGTGCGCGGCCGCCTGGTGCGCGCAGGCTCTGGCGGCGGTCGCGGGCCGGCCGGACGGCGGCAATTTTCTGGACGACAAACAATGGCTCAGCACGGTGTCCCAGTACGACCGGGAGGCCGGACAGTGGAACCGATTCCGAGACGTAAGTCGGCGCCTTCCCGCGCTCGAGCGCGCTGCCCGGGGCGGGGTGGGGGTCGGGTTGGGGCGCGGGGGGGGGAAGTGGGCGCCTTGGAGGCCGCGCCGTGCTGGGGGGTCGTCTACCCGGGGTCCGGGTGCCCCACGGTCCTCTCCCCGCCCCAAAGGTTCGCAAAGTGCCACCTGCCCAACTTTGCACGGGGCCTGGCGCTGGCGAGCACGGCCAGGGGGCTGGCGAGGCGTTGCGCTGAGGTGGGCTCGATCCCGCGGCTGGCGGCGCACCCGGGGGCCTGGGGGGCGGGAGCGGGAAGGTGTGGGCTCGTCGGCGCCCGCCCGCTCCAGGGGACGGAGGGTGTCTGGGACCCCGGTGAGCGTCAGCCTCCACACCCGGCGAGGACCTGCACTCCATCACGATGTTGCAGACTGCGTGGCGAGGGTGGGCGGCCGGGGCGGCAGTGACAGGGTTAAGCTGTGGACGCCCCCCCTCCCCCCCTCACGTCCCGCATCCTACCTGGGAGCTTCCTCAGGGACGATGAGGGCTATCGAGACGCAGCCTGTACCTGAGACCCGACCGCGGGTCGCTGTGCACCTGCTGGTCAGTGGTGTCCACCGCACGCGGACGCAGCAGAGCCGCGGGGTCGGCGCGGTGGTCCCGGTGGGGCTGCCCCTCCCCCCGGCCCCCTTAAGCCTCTGTGGTCGGGTTGGCAGACGCCAGCCGCGCTGCGCACACCTGAGGACTCTCTGGACCCGCCCGCAGTGCCTCGTGCGCAGAGGCGGATTTGCTCCCTCGGGCTCACACTCCGGTCCTGATTTGGTAAATTGGGAAAGTGAGTGGAAGCTCGGGGTAGTTTCATCCTGGGCCCTTCACCCCCAGCCGTTCGCAACGCCCCTCACAAGAAGTGGCTGACAAGCCGAGCCCAACGTGGAGCCGATTCTGGCAGCCGGATTCCGCCAGAAACGCTCATTTTTACTTTAAAATTCGACGTAGCATCTCATTGATAATAGGCCTGCGTATAGGTGGTGGAAAACGGTGATGGTCGCATTTAACAGGGCTCTGTCTTACATGCCTGTGAGTGAAGCCTAAGCGACATTTTACTGCTGAGTAAAATTTCTTTCACCGGCGAGCCCCTTACACTCCTGTTTTATTCAAGTTGATGCGGATGTCGAATACGATCCAAAAGGCCAGCAGGCGAATGAGATATTTCTAAACCTAGGGGAAAATTTCTGTTCATCCTGCCTTCATTTGGGTTGAACATTTGTAACTATTTGAATAATGCTTCCTATTATGACATTTCGTTGCTGAATGGCTACTTTAAAAATCTTTAAAAAATGGATTTTATGCTTCCTTCTCTAAAACATGTTTTAAATCTTGAATATCTTGGTATTCTCTGACTTTATTCAAATTACTTTATTGAATTATTAAGAGCAAACCAGTCTGTACTCGGACAGTTTGTAAATGTGCTTGATTTAAACGACTGAGAAAGCTGAGTGGCCTGGAAGGATTAAATATTCCAGGATTCCTGCAGCCAGCTTCTACGGAGACCAAGTAGACTATTGTATTGCTACCGTGTTTGCAGTTATTCTTATGTGATCTCAGGGGCAAAATCCATCAAAATTATATGTTAAATTTAAGTAAAGGATTTACTGAGTTTTTTTTTTTTTTTTAGCAAACATCTGTTTGAAGTACATGCAAATATACATGCAAATGTAATAAGGATTTATTTGAAAAACTTCTGCAAGGTTTTAGGCTTACCGTTTTAGCAGGACAGTTAAATTTTGTGGATGGCTTCTGGAGGGCAGGCAGGAGATAAGTGATTGTTCCCCCTTGAACCACCTGTAGCTTATTGTTAACATGATAAAAGGTGTGCTGACAGTGTGATGTCTCAATGCAGAATGCACACTATATCCTTATTTAGACCACCCACCCCACTGGCAATTTACATATTTTCTTTACGTTTGGGGGAATTGTTAGCTTGATAATTTCTTTTTATCTTTTTCATAATGTTGTTTATTGGTTGGTTCATTTTAAACTGGGAACACATGGTTAGGAGGCATTGCTTGAAACAAATCTGTACTGCGCGGATCTACCTTTAAATGTCCTGCCTCAGCTCTGATATCTTAAATAATGGCGTTGCATACTCAGTTTGTATAAAGGCAAAGGAACAAGGAAATCTGAACCTCTTTTGGAAACAGTTTGACTGAAGTACTTCTGTTTAGTGCTTTTCTCCCATTAAAATATAATTACTTTCATTTAGAAAAAAGCTTTGAGATTTCTTAGCATAATTGATGCTGAAATGAATTCTTACCTTCTTGTGGCTATTTTACACAGTTACCATTATTTTAGAAGTAACTCCTTAATGAAAGTTGGAAATATATCTTCTTTCGAATAATATTTGAAAACTATTTTGAATAATATTTGAAAATACAATTAATCATTCTATTTTAATTGAATGATTTTTAAAATAAATGTAGTCTTTAAGTAGGTTTTATATAATATAAATTGTTTTATATAATAAAGCTTTAGAAATAAGGACCATGGGTAGGAAATATTCTGTGGGAGCAGGTGAACAGAAGAAGCAGGGTCATTGATGACTCAGTGGTGAAGGATGAGTCATCTTCCCAGTTTCCTTAGGGTAAATCACAGAGAAATAAGAAAACCACAGGCCAGCTTACAGTGAGTAAGTATTAACATAGGAGAAGCTTCAAGTAATTTTGACCACTCTATACCCTGTACTAGTAGCGCTCTTTGAATAAAGTTTTGTTGCCCTTTTAAAGTGTACAAAATGATGTATAGACACAGAGAACTTTTACGCTTTTGAAAATCAAAAGGATATATTGTATTTGGTTATTGGTATAAAATTCCTGTAGAGATTCTAGTCTCCATGTTTTAGGAAAAATAAAAGTTTAACTTGAAGATAGAAAGAGGTCAGCACATTTAAAAATAAGTGTGGTAGATTGAGCCAGCCTATTCAGGGTAAAATGATGAGATGTTGAAATAAAGCAGACAGAAAACTCTCAACCTCAGGGTATGTTAAGTAGATACACTGGTTGCATGGCATTTTCTGCTTTTTTAGTTCTGTTGAGTGGTGATAAAATCCAGAACCCAAGACTCCTCAGTGGGGGAATTGTGGGAATACTACGACCTTCACCAGGTACAGGGTAGAGACCCCCTCACCCCGTTTTTGCAAACATGAATATATACACCAGTCTATTAGGAGAATTGGATATCAGTATCATTATAAGGAAACCATGAATCACATGGTTTATATATTGTATATTTCAAACATTTATGATTTATAAGTCAATTAAACTATACTCTTTATCATGTAATAAATGAGTATGGAATTTGGAAAACAATAAATCGGCAGTGAATGATATAATACCACCATCAACCTTTTATATTATTGATTTCACTGGAGGACATATACTAATTAGGAATGATGGAAGGGATACTGTATGTTGGCAGCAGTACAATAAAAATCTAGCAAAAGTGGCAGTGTTGGTCATGCTAATTTTAAATAACTCATATAATCAAATCAGAATTCTGTCCTTAAATTGAAATTCAAATGCTTCTAGGTTACATTTCTTTTTCAATAGAAATACCTGGGAGTGGTGGGTAGGGGGGAAGAGGTAGGGATGAATAGGTGGATCACAGAGAAATCTTTTTTTTTAATCAAAGATACTTTTTAAAAAATTTTTTCAGAAATATAGTTGATTTACAATGTTGTGTTTCAGGTCTACAATAAAGTGATTCAGTTAAATATATATATATATATATATATATACAAGATATATGTATGTATGTGTGTGTATATATATATATATATATACACACACACACAGGATACTGAGTATAGTTCACTGTGCTCTACAGTAGGTCCTTGTTGATTATCTATTTTATATATAGTGGTATGTATATTTTAATCCCAAACTCCTAATTTATCCCTTCCACCAACCTTTCCCCTTTGGTAACCATAAGTTTGTTTTCTATGTCTGTGAGTGAGTCTGTTTCTGTTTTGTAAATAAGTTCATTTGTATCATTTTTTTAGATTCCACATATAAGGGATATCATATGATACTTGTCTTTCTCTGTCTGACTTAGTTCACTCAGTATGATAATCTCTAGGTCCATCCATGTTGCTGCAAATGGCATTATTTCATTCTTTTTTTATGGCTGAGTAGTATTCCATTTGTATATATGTACCACATCTTCTTTATCCAGTCCTCTGTCCATTGACATTTAGGTTGCTTCCATGTCTTGGCTATTGTAAGTAATGCTGCTGTGAACATTTGGGTGTGTGTATCTTTTGGAATTAGTGTTTTCATTTTCTTCAGATATGTACAGTATGGGGGTTCCTTAAAAAACTACAAGTAGCGTTACCATATAATCCAGCGATCCCACTCCTGGGCATATATCCAGAGGAAACTATAATTTGAAAAGATACATGCACCACAGAGGATTTTTTGGGCAGTGAAAATAGTCTGTATGATAGTAAGATGGTAGATACAAGTCACTGTACGTTTGTCCAAGCCCAAGGGTGAGCCCTAAGGTAAACCATGGACTTTGGGTGACTGTGATGTGTCCTGTAGTGGGATCAATTGTAACATTGTAACAAATGTCCCATCTGGTGGGGAGGGTGACAAGGGAAATTCATGCACGTGTGGGCAGTGCGTATATGAGAAATCTGTGTAGCTTCCTCTCAGTTTTTCTGTGAACCTAAAACTGCTCTACAGAAGTAGAGTCTTAAGGGGTTTTCCTGGTGGCACAGTGGTTAAGAATCCGCCTGCCAATGTAGCGGACACAGGTTCGAGCCCTGGTCCGGGAAGATCCTACCTGCCGCGGAGCAACTAAGCCCTTGTGCCACAACTACTGAGCCTGCACTCTAGAGCCCGCGAGCCACAACTAGAGGAAGCCCGCGCGCAGCAATGAAGACCCAACAGAGCCAAAAATAAAATTAAAAAAAATAAAAACGTAGAGTCAAAAAAAAATCATAACCACAACTCCATCACCTCAAAAAACAAACACTGTTTTAAGAAGTGGTTACCATTTGTGTTGCAAAACCTGAAATCAACTTCAGTTACATTTGTTCCTTGAGTAATTTTTAATACTCTTTAGATGTATCGGAAGCAGTAGGTAGTAAAGTTTTACAGTTTAACTGTAAAAATGCCACCTTAACGTAAATTAAGGGATGTGTGAAATGTTGTGAAAATATAAAATATAGGTCGAAGTGTCTCAGAGGCACTCAAATTATAAGTTGGTCTTTTAAAAATGCCTGATTTGGATATACTGAATAGTAAGTAAACACTTATGGACTTCTTTTTTTTTTAATTTTATTGAAGTATACCTGATTTACAATGTTGTGCTGATTTCTGGTGTGCAGCAAATTGATTCAGTTATACGTGTGTGTGTGTGTGTGTGTATATATATATGGTCTTATTCTTTTTCATTGTTTATCACAGAATATTGAGTATATCAGTGGTTCCCTGTGCTCTACAGGAGGACCGTGTTGTTTATGTATTCTCTATAATAGTTTACATCTGCTAATCCCAAACTCCTATGAACTTCCTTTTTCTTTTTCTTTCCCTTTTCACTTGAGTTGGGGTTCGAGCGTACAGATTATTTTAGAGAGAAGGCTGATGGGGAGGGATGTTTCCGTGTCCTTAGTGGCTGCTGAGGAATAAAGCACCCCCCAACCCCGGCATCTGTTAACTGGGACACAGCTGTTAGAAAGTAAATAGGATGGTTTCTGTGCCTACTACAAGGAAGGGACTCTTGATTTAAAAGGCATTACATACGGTGTTTGTTTTTCTCTTTCTGACTTACTTCACCTTGTATGCTAACACATATATATGGAATCTAAAAAAAAAAATAAAATGGTTCTGACGAACCTAGGGGCAGGACAGGAATAAAGACACAGACATAGAGAATGGACTTGAGGACACCGGGAGGGGGAAGGGTAAGCTGGGACGAAGTGAGAGAGTGGCATGGACATATATATACTACCAAATGTAAAATAGATAGCTAGTGGGAAGCAGCCACATAGCACAGGGAGATCAGCTCGGTGCTTTGTGACCACCTAGAGGGGTGGGATAGGGAGGGTGGGAGGGAGACGCAAGAGGGAGGGGATATGGGGATATATGTATACGTATAGCTGATTCACTTTGTTATACAGCAGAAACTGACACCACAATGTAAAGCAATTTTACTCCAATAAAGATGTTAAAAAAAATAAAAATAAAAGGCATTACAGTTCAGACAATGGAAATCTTTAAAAGACCCCTCTCAGTGCGTTTCTTAGGTTTACAAAGGGCCCTGGCTGTGTGTCCTGACTACCCGGCGTCCCCTCAAAACTGAGGCTCCTTTTTTACGGAGATATAATTGACAAATACAATTGTATATATTTAAGGTGTATGGTGTGATGATTTCATATTCATATGTCTTGTGAAATGACCCGTTTTGTGGTACTTTAATAGTAGGCAAGACTTGTATTACTTTGCTTTTCAACAATATGCACCAAAAATAAAATTAAACAATCAATAACAATTTGGGGAAATTTAACACATTAGACCATTATTCTCTCTGTTCAGGAATACTTTCTCAATAGTGGATATCCAATTCTGATTTTTTTAAAAGTATATTTTTAGTGCTTCTCACTATGAAACCACATTTTAAAATGTGACACTATTATGTTTTATCACAGTTGAGAACATGGGGTCTTCTTGGGAATTCTTCACAGTTAATTCCTTGCATTTTCACGATTGTTTTTCTCTCTGTCTTTTAACCTTTTGATGACAGTGGGCCACAGTGTGTTTAAAAATCCAAATCCGTAGCAGCCTTTGTAGACAGTGTCCGTATTTGCAGATCAGAGCTGGTGAAGACTATAGCATGAGGTGTTTTTTTATCTTGGACTGTTGTTCATATTGTTGAAATCAGGGGGTTTACTAGAGAGACAGGCGGTTGACCTCCTAAAGGAAGCAACAGGCTTTAAAGGCCATGGGCCAGTGAGTGGCCTCAGCAGCAAGGGGTCATCCCCATGCAGCATCCTGACATCTCCTGGTCATCAGGGTCCTGGGTAAGCTATGGCCCTGGGTAAGCCATGGCCCTGGGTAAGCAATGGCCCTAGTTAAGCCATGGCCCTGGTTAAGCCATCGCCCTGGTTAAGCCCTGGCCCTGGTTAAGCCATGGTCCTGGTTAAGCCCTGGCCCTGGTTAAGCCATCGCCCTGGTTAAGCCATCTCCCTGGTTAAGCCATGGCCCTGGTTAAGCCCTGGCCCTGGTTAAGCACTGGTTTTATACAGTCTCCACATCCCTGTTTCTTATCACTATCCCCCCACCCCCCCCATACTCACCAGGGTGTCAGGATGTAGGGTTGGTTTAGTAAAGTCAGCATCATGTGAGGAAGGCAGGTCAGACGTTTCTGCAGAGGGGCGCCTGGGTGGAGCTGACACCGCATTGTCAGACCCCATCAGGAGGCCTGAACTGAGTACAAAATTTAGTCGATTTGCCCTGGCTTCGTTCTGACAGATAGAAGTTAGGGGCGTGGGTAACACTTTAACTCTTCAGCTCTCATAACTTATAGTGAATTATTAGGAAAGTGTAACTAAGAGGATTGAGAAATAAGTTACTCTGTATGTGTGTGTGAATACATGTTCTGTATGTGTATACGTATGAACATATAGGTCTGTGCATAAATGTATACGTGTTGTATACATGGTTTACCTGTGTGTGTGCTTCTTCAAATAGGTAACAGATTAAATAATTAGAAAACCAAGGTGTTGGTATATTGTATGATACATATTATTTTTATATGTTAATTAGAAAGCAGACAGTCCCCCTAAAATGTTAAGACATGGATCAGTGTTTTTTTTTTCTGGTTAAGTTCTCCGCATCTCATGAATTGAGAACGTGATCTCGTTTGCTGTTACGTGTGTGGTCCCTGTGTGCTTTCCTGGTTCTTACGGGAAGTCAGCTTGTTGGGGGTTATATGCTAGATATACTTTTATAAACTTTTAGCTAGATATACAAAAGGAACAGCAAGCACTGCTATAAAGCATTTATTCTCCTGCTCTTACAATAAGACTGCTTTTATTTTATTTTTCTATTGAAGTGTAGTTGATTTACAATGTTAATTTCTGCTGTACAGCAAAGTAATTCAGTTATACATACATATATATTCTTTTTTTATATTCTTTTATATTATGGTTTATCACAGGATATTGGATATAGTTCTCTGTGCTCTACAGTATAACCTTGTTGTTTATCCATCCTATTGAATAGATGTAATAGCTTACATCTGCTAATCCCAAACTCCCACTCCGCCCCTTCCCCACCCCCTCCCCGTTGGCAACCATAAGTCTGTTCTCTATGTCTGTGAGTCTGTTTCTGCTTCGTAGATAAGTTCATTTGTGTCATATTTTGGATTCCACACATAAGTGATATCATATGATATTTGTCTTTCTCTGAATTACTTCACTTAGTATGATAATCTCCAGGTCCATCCATGTTGCTGCAAATGGCATTATTTCATTCTTTTTTATGGCTCAGTAATAGTCCATTGTATATATGCACCACATCTTCTTTATCCATTTATCTGCCGATGGACATTTAGGTTGTTTCCATGTAAGACTGCTTTTACATCTCAGGCCTCTGACTCAGAGTAACATTTTCTGTTCTTATACAACTTTAGTTTTCATGATCTGGGCCAGAATTCTTTTATTTTATTTTCTGTATTTATTTTTGAAAGCGATCTGTGAATCTTCTCACTATCCAAGTCCCATACGCTCCTGGAGTATTTACATGCGTCTTCCCGTCTATGAACATCCTTTAATCTTTTCAGCTCTTTCTACTTCTGTTAGCTTACAGATTTCCCTGCCCTGTTGGGCTGTGAACTCTGTACCCCAGTAGACTGTGCTCTCTCCACCCCACACCCCTGCAGTTCACGGGCACCCGCACAGGGACCAGCTGGGAGTGAGGATTAGATAACACTGACCATGAAGGAGCCCTATGTGAGATTCACCTGCCGCCTGCCCGGTCGCAAGGAAAGCCTTTCAGATCTGTTTGCTTTCTAGGGACCATTTCCCTTCCTGGCCACCCCCCCCACCCAGTTTTGTAATTTGAATGAATATTTAATTGTTATAAAATGTCAGGTGTCAAATCCTAAACTGCCTTCACCCATCGGTCCACAGTGTGCCCAGGTGGGCGTGCTGGGCCACTGGGACCGTGTCCACTTGACCGTGGACTGTGATCCTGTACATCCCTGCATCCCCTCTGCCAATCCCTCTACTTCTTCTGCAGTTTCTCTTCGACCACAGAACACTGTTGCTCTAAAGCCTTTAGAGGTTTTTTGCTACCCGCTAGGTAATATCAAACCCAGTGTCGCCCCTCTCTTATTTGACTCCTGCACTTAAATTCACGGATGTGCGTCTGAGTCCAGGCAGTTCGCGGCGCGTCCAGATGTATTCATTTCCGTCACTTCTGCCTCACTTACAATTGCTGGTGTTTCAGGTAGCGATGTGTTGGGTTCCTGCCTAAGGGGACTGAATCCGAGTGCCTGGGTGCAGATAGGATTTCACCTCCCCACCGTGTAACCGGCCCTCAGGAAGCGGGTGGTCCAGGCCTGGGATTCAGTCATCCTCTCGGGTCTCCATCAATGGCCATTTTCTGTCCAGCAGGAGGGACTTGAGAGAGTGGAGGACACACAGCTTGTGCTGGACTGCAGGTGGCCAGGTGGGACTGTCCCACAGGCCAGGAGTGAGGGACATGGCTCCCCTCCCTTCTCCAAGGGCAGCCGGGATGTCAGCTTATCACAGGGGCGGGAGGGATGCTGAGAGGAAGGAGACCAGGCGGGTACAGGGAGGAAGATACAGGTCACTACTGGGTCTGTTTCAACCATCTCAGTGTTTCTTGGAAATACTCCCTGTGCCCACGGAAGGGATTTTTATTATTTCCAGTGAGCTGTTTGCCTTGACCTCGACCTTTTTTCCTCCTGGGTCACAGGGCTCACAAGGACCAGTCAGGGCTTCCCCAGTCCTGACATTTTGGATCTCGCACTGCGGTGTGATGCTTCTTGGCCTATAATTACTATTTTTGGGTGTCTGTTAGGTGCCAGACATATTAAGTATATTATTATATTTAGTAGAATCTTTTAAAAATATTTTTAATTGTAGTAAAAAACACATAATATAGCATTTACCATATTTTCCATTTTTCAGTGTATTGTATAGTAGCGTTAAGTGTACCCACGTTGTTGTACCACCATCTCTAGAGCTTTTTCATGTTGCAAAACTGAAACTGCACCTGGTAAACAACTCCTGTTCCCCTCCCGCAGCCTTTGGCCATCACCCGTCTACTTTCTGCTTATATTCATTTGACGACTTTAGGCGTCTCATGTAAGTAGAATCATACGGGATTTGTCTTTTTGTGATTGGCTGTTTTACTGAGCATAATGCCCTCAAAGTTTATCCATGTTGTTGCAAATGGCAGGATTTCCTTCCTTTTTAAAGCTGAATGATATTCCACTGTGTGTATACAACACACACATTTGTTTATCCATTCATCCATGGATGGACACTTGGATCGCTTTCACCTCTTGGCTGTAGAAAAAGACCGCCATGAACATAGGTGTGCAAATATGTCTGCAGGATCCTGCTTTCAATTCTTTTTTTTTTTTTTTAAGTAATTTTATCTTTAATGTTGAACTTTATTTTACTGAATTAACAGTATCATTCCCACTAAGACAGTATTTTCAATTCTTTGGATATATACTCAGAATTGGGATTGCTGGCTCATATGGTAGTTCTATTTAAAAATTTTTTAGGAACCTCCATATTGTTCTCCATAGTGACTGTACCAATTTACTTTCCCACCAACAGTGCACAAGGGTTCCAGTTTCTCCACATCCTTACCAACACTTGTTTCTGGTTTTTGATGATAGCCATCCCAGCAGGTATGAGGTGGTATCTCACTGTCGTTTTTTTTTTTTTTTTTTTTTTTTATTTATTTATTTATGGCTGTGTTGGGTCTTTGTTTCTGTGCGAGGGCTTTCTCTAGTTGTGGCAAGCGGGGGCCACTCTTCATCGCGGTGCGCGGGCCTCTCACTATCGCGGCCTCTCTAGTTGCGGAGCACAGGGTCCAGACGCGCAGGCTCAGCAATTGTGGCTCACGGGCCCAGCTGCTCCGCGGCATGTGGGATCTTCCCAGACCAGGGCTCGAACCCGTGTCCCCTGCATTGGCAGGCAGATTCTCAACCAGTGCGCCACCAGGGAAGCCCCTCACTGTAGTTTTGATTTGCATTTCCCCCATGATAAGTGATGTTGAGCATCTTTTCGTGTACCCATTGGCCATTTGTATGTCACCTCTGGAGAAATGTCTATTCAAGTCCTTTGCCCATTTTTATTATTATTTTTTTACCAACCTAAAAAGTAGACATTATTGATATATGTTTTACAAATGGGGAAGGGTTAGTTTCAACGAGCTTAATTAACCTGCATAAGATTAGTGAGATTACTAGCTCTAAAGATCATGTTTATTAATTTGTCTGTTTCTTATTTATTAACAGTTGACCACTTTCAATGAGTAATTACAAGCAACTCAAATCAGTTTTTTTTTTTCATTTGAAATGTTATGTTGGGTCCTTTTAAATGGTCATAATTACCATCTTTTTGGTTCTTGTCTGCTAGAGCAATAAATTGATAAAGACTTGGCATTTTTATTACGATTATGGAGGGAGTGTCTCTTACACAGAGTTACAGTGATATTACTATAGCTTGACCATTTCATCTTGAAGCTACAATAGAAGACTTCCAGTAGAACAGTGTTTATCCAGACAGGCATAGTACATGTGACCATGCATAGTACCAGCATTTTTACTTAGTAATGAATTTTTTCGATATCACAGTGCAGTTCTGAATATATCTTCGGTGGGCAGGAGTGCTGTGAAAAGGAACACTAATGTGTCCTTACGTGGCTGTGACTGGGCTTCTGAGGACACCTATAGCATCTTTGGGAACCACTCTGCACCACTGTGCCTGCATTCCACCTGGTACAGTTGTGGATTTATTTTCAAAGTCAAGAAAGTGGAAAAGGAATTATGTCTTACAATTTTAGACTAGAAATCCAGAAATTTTTATTGTATACAGTCAACACCTACGCCTGTAAGTGTGATCACTGTTGAATGGGTGCTGACACAGCCTGCCAAGTTCTGTCCATGGTAGATCACTTATTTTTCTGTATTTCCCATGTTGAATATCAAAGATTGATGGAACACTGTTGATTTTTAAAAAAATGAAATTGCATCGTATTTAAGATAGGTTAGAGCATGTCTTGCTTTTAAAATACTTTTGTTGTCTACTTCTGTTTGGAGATTTCTCCATCTAGAATTTCATTGACGTTATTCAGTATGAACTGTTTCATTGAACACGAATTCTCTGCTTTTAGAGTTTTGTAACGAGCAAAATTAATTAGCTGCCATACTGAAGAAAATATGGAGTGACTTAAAATTTAATAATTTCTATATTTTGTAGTTATTTTGGTATGTGTTGCGTGTTCCAGATAATTCTGTGGGTTTTTTACTCTTAGCATAAGGAAAAGCCCATTATTTAGCAGGAATAAAAGAAGGAGGAGGGCCAGAAATGCAACAACTTAATCTAATTGTGTCCCCAAATAGATAAAACATTGCAGGCCATTAGCTTCCTGAATCTGGTAAAATGCTTACTAGCTCTAGCTCCTAAAATAGTAATTTGATGGTCCCTTAATCACAGCTCATTTTGACTGTTCTATCACCAGCTTACTCCATGACTTTCAAAATATTTACGTGGGGCTTTCTAGGCAGGATCGTCTCAAATGTCTGAAATATGGGCTTGCTAGTTGCCTGGACACATGGTATTAGCATCTGCTGAAGAGCAGTTTTAGAACATGGGGATATTTCTAGGCCTTCTGTAGCGTACAGTGTAGGGTGAAGTTATAGTCTTCCAGTAGGACCGTCCTGGTGACATCTGCTGTTCTCCCCCAAGTCCCCGGGCAGTCACATTCACCTCAGTGAACATTCCCTGCGGCACAGCTTTTCTGGAACATCGTATCAACAAGCACTACCTTCTTATGACCTGCAAAATGTTTCTTTGACATGAAACATAATTTCTTGGAGTTCAGATGTTAAACACTTTATTGTTTTAAAGGACTGTTGGACTTCCTGAAACTATGTGAATCAAGGGCACACTCCATGCTGGTGACTGAGGCGCTGCTGGTTTGGAAGCTGTGACATTTGAAAGTCACCCCCAGGGAAAGTCATGTTTTTAGGTCGATCATCACGTTGATCACATTATCCTCAGAATTTCTTGTTGATGACACATGCCTGCTTGGCTTGCTAGTGTTGTCGCTGAAAATCGTTTGTTTCAGAATTGAATGCTTTCTGTTATTTTTTTATTTCACATATTTTCCTAAGTAAAAAAATTTAAAACATGGGAAAATTGCCAGTGGGGAATGACATGTTTAATTCGGATAGCAAATTAATAGTCAAGATAGAGAAGACATCTCGCGAATAGGAAGTATTTGAGGGGGGGGGATGCATTTTGAACGTTTGCCATGCATCCAGTTTTGAATATCATTGAGAACTGCCACAGCTTATAGGTCAGGCGGTGGGATCTGGAAATCCAGTTTCAGAACTGCTTTGTTTGCTGAGTAGCCGAAAGCCAGCTGGCCTTTGCTGCCGAGAGCCTTGTGTTTATTCTTTGACTGAGGGCCTCTTTATTTACACGTGCTGCTGGTCTGACTTGTGGTTTGGGAGGCTGGGTCACCACAGTCACAGGTGACAAAGGCACTTCTCCTGCTGGTCCCCTGCTCATGCTGGTCTCGGGTGTGGTTCCCTCACGTGGTACCCAGATCAGAAGAAGAGTAAAGCAACAAATGTCATCTAGGACGAAGCCGACGACCATGGGGCTCTGGGACATGTATGTTCCTGTTCACATAATCATTTTCTGAGCTGAAAGCTCTTCGCTGACTTCTAATTGGTCTGCCTGTGTGTGTGCCCTGAATGGCTCTCAAGTTTCCTTACTCCATAGCTGTCACCTTGGACTCCAAAGTAAGTTCTTTGTGAGCAGTAATCCTTGTAAGTAGTAGGTAGTTCTAGGTATAGGTGGTCTTATGTGTAATTAAAACCCATTTGTTCTTAATTGTTGAACTTGAATAACTAATTTTCATTTTTTTGTTGTTGGATTAGACTGCAGTGTTTCTGATTTGTATTTGTGGTTGAATAAAAACCTTTTTTTATTGTAGTTCTTGGGTTTAACTTTTTTAAAATTTGAATTAAACTATAAATTTAAAGAACTTTCTCCTTGATGGTATGATGACACTTGTACAGTTTAATTTTTACAGGGGTTTAGCAGTATTGAAGTCACAGTATCAATATAGCCATTTCTGCAGAGCTTAGGACAGTCTTCAGCCTCCAGCTGTGCAGAGATTTTCCTAAGGCCCTCAAAGTTTCAGGGCAATGTTTACGGAAGTGTGTGGGCCCCTGTTCTCCCGCGCTGTCCCCACCAGCTCACCTGCAAGGCCCCTCAAGGTCTTCTCTCATCCTTGGCTGGGATCCCCCCCTTCCACCTGGGCTAGTCTTGTGGATGGATGGCTTCCGTGTTTCTAGGCTCTTCTTTGCCTACAGCATCTAACGCTTTATCAATACATTAATTTCTCCCAAAGTACAGCTTGGATCTTTTTGCTCCTCTGTTGGAAACTCCTGTTCATCCTTTCACTTATGACAGAGCAGGACTACATTTGGCTGCAGCTGTAAACTGCCCTCCACGAGAAAAACTGTGGCATCGCCACATAACGGATCAGTTCATATAGGTGTGGAGTCACCTTAGAGAGATACTGTGTGATTCCTAGACCTGTTAGGGTTGAGGTTCGCTGTTTGCAATCGTAAAACATACTTGGAGCAAGACTGTTCATCAGATGGGCTCTGACGTGAGCGAGAGAAACAGCTCAGGAGAGAGACAGTGGTCGCTTCCGAGGTGGTCTGAGGTTCTGCAGCAGGTGGGTGACAGAAATTCCTCTTCAGGCCCGGGCTCACCCGGCCCACTCGTCATTTCAGTGGAGCTCAGCCTCGGGGAGAGACGGTACCAGCCACAGGGACACTGCTTCCTGCTGATGGAACCAGGTCTCTGAGGCCTCGGGGCTGTAGGCAGGTTCTGGTGGGGGGAAGTCCCTCCCGGTAGCATCTCCGCATGAGGTCACCGTGGACAGCTGGGACCCTCCCGGGGACAGACAGGTCTCACTGGGAGCTGCTGCTCAAATGTCAGCCCCACTGACATCCGAGGCCCTTCATCACCTGCTTCTCTTCCCTGTTTTCTGTCTCAGGCACCCACACCCCGGCCGGGCCAGCATCCCTCCTCTCTCTGGGCGGTTCTCACCTGAACACCTGCACAGGGGGCCTTTGCCCGGCTTCTCATCTCTCCCCTGACAGTTCGCATTTTTTGTGCCAGTGTGTCCTAACCCCTCCCCGCTCTCCACAGTCGGATGCAGCCTCCCTCTTCCCGCGCCTGCCCTGACGCACCTGGCGAGGCCAGTGTTGGCGGCGGGGCAGTGCTGTCGCTCCGCAGGCCGCAGAAGGGGGCTCATGAAACGGGGGGGACACAGGGCGCGTGGGCGGGCCCCGCGGCCATTCCGCTCAGGTGTGGAAGGTCACCGTTAACGCAGAGCTCAGAGCCCAGGTGGATAGCAGTAGTTGATGCTACAGCATTTTATTTTCTCTTTTCCCAGGGTTTTAGTGCGCGTGTCATCGTGGAACTTGGCTTCCTTCCCAATTCCTTAGACAGTCTTTCTTAAATATCTGACTTCTGCATTTAAGCTCTCATTTATTTTATAAGAACGGTGTTGCTTTTTACCATCAAGTTTGAACTATATTTAAAAACAAAACAAAACAAAAGAAAGAATGTTAGTAAGGGTTTCCATTGTCGTACACGTTCTTGCACCTCCTGGTCTATAACGACTAGGAAAATGTCAACAGTAGGCTGCTGGATTTTTGCCAAACGTTGCCACAGAAGTTAGCCACACCAAGTCAAGGTTTCGAAGCTAGAAAAAGGATTTTCCCTTCCTCTTTTTGTTTAAACTCAAACTCTCTAAACATGAGAATCCTAAGAAAGAAGAAACATCGTAAAGTGCCCTTAAAACTCAGAGGACTGGTTCCTTCACTGTATGTAACAGTGGAGCAGAGGGAAATTTATAGCTTTCTTCTTCTTTTCTGGAAGAGCATCTGTTGAAAGGAAACTTCTTAACCTGATTTTATAATAAAAATATAATGTTAAGAACAACCATCTGGAAAACACCTCTCGAAAAGACACAAGTGCCCTGAGATATATTTTGTAGCCTGAAGTTTTATCATGTGAATTAAGAAAACTATAATTTTTAATTATCCTAAATGCAGTCGAAATGACAACTTCTCACATAAACTTTCTTCTTCCTACATGTAATCCTATAGTGTTCCGCATTCAACTCTGGAGAATCTAAATTACTGAAGGAAGACAGATTTATAATCAATAACATAGGTTAAAGTTGCTTAAGAAGGATAGTAACAACTACCGTTTGTGGACATTTTATTCTTTAAACTATATAAAAACAGTAATAACAACACATACAAGACCCAAACCAGGAATTATCTCCACTAGCTATTGAGTGGTTTGCCTATTTCCTTAACCGGTTTCTAAATTTTCATCTTGACGGCATCCTCAGCCAATTGCCATGGAGGTGGTATCTACACCTGTAAAATCCGAAGCAGAAATGAGGCCTCTGAGAGCATAGTTTGAAATCAAATCATGTGTTCCAATTGCTGGAATATTCCCATGTCATTTTATAGTACAGTAGTGTAGGATTAAGGTGTTGATTATCATTATAATAAAACTTCACAGATCTGAATCCTGCAGTCTTGTGACAGTGCAGTTAATGACCAAAGCCACGTGATGAAATGTCATCTTAAAGTTTACCATCTTTTATGGTGACTGCTAATTAACATCGTGATATGGAATTTTGTACTCAGTGCTCTTTTGAAAAAAATCTTAAAGATTCAGAAATTCAGTGCTTACTTTCTTATGCTTTCAGGGTCTGGGGTTTATAATACAAGATAGTTAAGTTGTATTAAAACCATGACTGTTTCATCTGTAATTGTGTTGGTTCACAAACCTCCTGAAAAGTTCCCTGGGTGAGACCTGAAACTGGCTCCCGTGTATGGAGGGCTGGAAGAGACCAAAGAGCGAGGCAGACCCTCTGGGTGGGCAGGCGGCAGGTGTAATGAATAAGGGGACTGACTCGGGCGCCACAGGACGAGTAGATCACCACACCCACCCGCCAGAGTCTTACAGTTTATACAGAAGCCTCATCTGGGCTCACGGCATATTCAGTCCAGTGGTCTCAACACCGTGTTACCCTCTCAAGGCTGCATCCTTGGAACGGCTCCTGGGGTGGGAACTGTGGGCAGAGCCTGTGTTCCAGTGATTGGGGACAGAGGGGAGGGGGTGAGGAACCTCCAGTTACCCAGGTCCAGCTCACGATCAGCTGGCAGTCACATCTTCTGCATGACGTCCGCCATCAGATTGTGACTGAGACAGATCACAGTGGAAAGGAGATTCCTATTTTCTCCTCGATTTTTATTTATTTATTTATTCATTCATTCATTCATTCATTTTTCATTTTATTTTATTTTGTTTTGTTTTATTTTATTTATTTATTTTTCTTGCCCCGCTGCATGGCATGCGAGATCTTAGTTCCCCAACCAGGGATTGAACTCATGCCCCCTGCATTGGAAGCTCAGCGTCTTAACCACCAGGGAAGTCCCTCTTTATATTTAAATAAACAGTTCTGGCAATAGTGTTTGTGTTTCAAACTAGACCTCCAGTTTCTTGGTTAACACTAAATAGCAGCTGATGTTAGTGAAAAATGACAATTAAATAAAAATTTTCTTGCTAAATATTTAAGTTTTCTAAATTTGGGGGACAGTTTCTTTTACATTATTACTTAGAACATGATTTTTTAAAGGCTATTAATGCAGTTTAACAACTTTAAAAATAAATACTTAAATAAGTTATTCATGTACAGCAGAAAAGATTTTAAAATGATTACAACTTTTAAATAAATTATTGTATATCTATAATTGTATATTATGTCTATAATTATATATATAGTCAATTCAAATGCTATTTAATGTAATTTTGTTACATAAAAATAATCAAATTCAAATCAGAAAAGAAGCAGCAAATTAAAAAGTTTGTGATTTAAGTACTATCCAGAAAAAATTAGTCATAAAAGAGGTTAGATTTTGGTACCATTTTACAGATAGCAGACATGATGGCAAAACTATAGAAAAGTGAACATTTTAGTTAGGTACTTTTTTTTCCTTTATGAAAATACCCAATGACTGCTCATTTTCCCATAAAATGCCCTTAAAATTGATTAAATAAATTGATGACAGGTAAGGCTAAAGGTAGGGGTTCACTATTACTATTATTATACTGTTAATTGATGCAGCCATACCATTAATGGTTAGAAAAGCTATAAATGAATCGGCTGTGTATTCTCACCCAGGGTTATTGTGGAATCCTACAGGTGGTCCTCCTTTTCCTCTGCACCTCCTGTGACTTCATATGACACAGAACGACACCTGCCTTGGCAAAAACACAGGAAGAAATCGCACCTGTAAACAGTTCATTTTAAGCCGAGAGTAAAATTAAAAGTACCTCATTCTCACACATTAGTGGCTGTTTGTTTCAAGTGGTTACAGGAGGAGGGTAGACCTGTTTCCCTACGGGGAACCGAGAGCCATAGGAGCAGCTTTGCCACTTTCTGCGTCACCCCCGAGCGCAGTCTGGCACCGGCCGCGGATGCAAACCTGGTGTTCCAGGCCCAGGTGGTGGGTCTGGAGCTGCTCAGGGGGAGACCACACCCCGGCATTCTTCTCACCACAGGTGGGACCGTAGCCAAACCACACATGGTAAGGTTGTTCCTAAATTCACGTAGACGAATACACTGCGTTTCATTTGCTTCGTATTTTGCCATATGCCTTGAAAAAAAAAATGCAAACATTACTGCAATTTTCTAGAATACTTGACCTTGTTAAAAGGTTTCTAGCTCCCTACACCACAGGACTTCTAGTGACGTTACGTAAGCAAGTTGAAAAAACTGTCGTGTCAATTTTGAAATGATTTTCAGTGGATTTTGGATCGCATGAGGTCTCTGGTCTATACTGTGATCTGGCTGAAGAAACGTGACCCTTGGTTCCTGATTCCCTGATTTCCCTGAAATGGTTTATGGTACAGAAATAACTTTTGCTCTTATTGAAGCAGTAGGAATAGAGGAAAATATGATTTAAGTTAAAATAGTCAATTTTTCTTGAATGCAGATCTTTGTCCGTAGTTGAGAGGTAAAAGCATAAATCTTTAAAAAAAATAGTCAAAGAGACAAAACAACAACTTCGGTGAAGACTCAAACTGAGGGTAACTCAGAGAACAGCACCCAGGAGCAGAAAAGCATGGGGTGAAGCTGCTTCTGTTGTGCGTTGTCTGTAACAACAGCCCTGAGATGTAGGCGTAGCGTCCATACTTACCGTACAGCCTGAGCGACTAGATGAATAGAAAGTATCAGAGGGTTTTTTAAAAAGTGGGAAAATCATGTCTTACGATGTTAGAATCAGGGTGTTTACCCTGTTTAGTGTGTAGTAGCTTGAAAAACTTGGTAAGTAGTCATGTAACAAGACGATGAAGTCTCTGTTTTATATGGTGACATGCACAGCCTAACAGGAAAAATGCCTAACAGCGTTGATTACAAGTAAGCTGTTGTCTGTTGTTAAAATAAAAAGTACCATATTTATTACATTCAAATATGCATATTTTATAACTTTTAAAAAGTCATTCCTGAAACTGAAATGAATTTTTTAGTCTGTGTGTAGGTTTAATATGACAATGTTTTTTTGTTTTGTTTTGTTTTATTTCTAAAAATTGTTATTCAATAATTAGGAAGGTAGGAACAATCTTAATACGATTTAAAGAAAGAGAAACTATATGATATTAAAGTTTGAGCTTCATGTAGGAGCAACCTGATATGTCTTTATTTTAATATGATTTTGGACATGTCAGTGGCTCTAATATGGTCAGTAATAATAAAAAGCATTAATACAAAAAAAAGAAACTAAACTGTACACAAAGCTAATTTGATTAACTGTAGCGAGTTAGTATTTAATGGTCCATTAAAAGCCCATTTAAAGAAGTCAAAAACCACAGTGCGTATCTTGGTTTTTGACATAATCTAAGGCAGTATTAGCAAAGGGCTCATTAGATTATGTGGACAAATATTTCCATTTTATTTGGAGAAAGGTAGTTAGAAATTTGCTCTCTCATCCAGGAAAAACAGTTCTCATTTCCCAAGATCATTATCCCTTTTAAGTGAAGAGATGAACCACATCCAAAGTGTCCTGTCCCCCTTCTTGTGGGGCGTTATGAAGGAGAGCTGGTGTGGTTCTTTGGGCTACAAATAATAGTGTATGTAAGAAAAAACATTTTTGTAAAGTCTTAGAAAAAATATGAAATGATTTATAAAGAAAAGCAGTTTTACTGTGTCTTGTGTTTTGAGATACTGATCAAACACGAATGAGTTTATTCAGAGCTTCCTAGAGTTCTAGGCACCTGTTTCTGAAAGTTCTCAACTTGTGTATTATTAATATCTTAGGAAAATCAAAACCTGATGCTATTGATCGATTGACTGCTGGGCTGAATGCATTCAACCAGAGAAAAGTGAGGAAATGCTTCCATTCAAGTGACAGCAGGGGCCTTATTACAGTCCGTAAACATTGTGGAGATGCCGTGGTTTGGTTTAATGTAACACAGTCCCGCTGTTGGGTGCTGAGAGGTCGGGTCTTGCTGCTGTAACGTGTCATTGTGGGATGACCCTCGTCCTGCAGCCAGACCCCCAGAGCCTGAACCCAGGTCCGCACTTCCTGCTCAGTGACCTCGGCAGGTCCTCTTCTGCCCACGTGCTTTGGTGCCTACTGCACGGGGCTGTGCTGGACGGTGAGGTGTTCATAGGTGTGAGGCTCTTAGTTCACATATGTATGAACTATGTATCATGTATGTTAAATACATGATATGTGTTAATCATCATTATTTCATTACTTAAATTTACAATTTAAGTTGAACTTTAAAAAAAATCATTCATTGTTCAACAACTGAGCCATGTCTAGATTAAGCATGTTGTCTGAAATATGTAGGATCTGGCATTTTCCAGTAAATTACAGGTATCTATTCCATGGCAGAAGTAGTATCAGATATTAAGAGAAAAATATTTATAGATGGAGAGCATTTTGCACTCACCTATGTGCTCTAGAGCTAATCACAGAACATCTGCAAGAGGTGGTTACTTAGCTTGTAAAATGAGAGCAGTATTTGCTCTTTCAGAAAATCAGATGATTGTTACAAATAACAAACGATCAAATGCACATGAAAACACTTTGGAAAATAATAAATTGCTAAAGGATGATATCATTTCAAAAACCAACATTCTTCATCCGTTTAGCAATCTAAGTTTCTCTTTATTACATATACACATTATTTTTTTTGGTATTTGTAAACTTTATCATTGAGACTAAAAATATATCAAAACGAGGAAAGGCTGCTTTGTTTTTAAATAATTACGTGTACCACTTTTAGCCCGCATCCAAGATGGGCCATCGCCTCCCGAAAGAATCCTTGGAAGAATTGAAGAGATTGACGGGTTGAAGGATGCTTGGGATGTGCCATGACAAGAGAATAAGATGAGTTTCATGCAGACACATAAGTGCCTCTTAGGGAGGTGACTCAGTGTGGCCTTATGGGGTCCATACACTGGATTCTGGTGGCTGAGGAGGGTTTGGGCAGGTGGGCAGGTGGGAGAAAGCCTACCTGGCAGGCGTCTGCAGGCACCGAGGTTTGGAGGTGTCATATCCATGAGGGGTTAAGTGTGGCTCGACAGAGAGAATGACAGGGAGTCCTTGGAGATGATACTGACAAGTGGTGGGGCTAGAATTAGCTGTGCTTATAAAACCGGCTAAACAGATTGTCCTTAGAGACGATGGAGGGAGGGCGCCTACAGTTCCTGCTCTGCATCTGCGGCCCGACTGATTTTGGCGGAAGTCTCCAGGGTCAGAGTAAACCGTTGCAGATGCTAATCCCCGAAGGGCCCCTTTCCCTTCCCCGCACGTCATTCAGAATAAAAGTGAGAGGCATTTCAGTGAAGGTCTGCCTTTCCCCACCATGTTGTCTACTTTGATTTGATTCTTTCAGGAAAATTAAAAATAGAAAATTTTTAACTTTTTTTTTTTTTTGGCTACACCGCGTGGCATGTGGGATCTTAGTTCCCCGACCAGGGATCGAACCTGTGCCCCCTGCAGTGGAAGCGCAGAGTCCTAACCACTGAACCGCCAGGGAAGTCCCTTTAACTTTTTATTTTAAAAATGTTGTTTGGGTGTCTCTGGTTGCTGGTGTTCTGAGCACATGCTGCATTGCAGGTCACGCAGCCTCTTTCGTGTAATGGCTGGTGAATTCTTCTGCATTTCATAGTGTTCCTTTTGAAGTGGGAATGAGCACTGATAGAATTTTGAATCCCAAACTGGGCATCAGGAAATCCCTAAGACGAATGCGGATATATTGAACATGAGGACTTATAAAGACCTAAAAGTTTCCCTCCTAGCCTCAAAACCCAGGAAACAGCTGAATTTCCATACTAGATCAGATCGCAATACTTTTCAATGTTTGCATTGCTTCTTTGAGAATAGCATTTTTCTTTAAAATTTACATACCTTTTGCATTCCATTCTGGTACAAAAGACAAACTCAACTCATCCATCAAAACCCAGATTAAGCTTCATGAATCAATCATTGTTGCAACAGAAAAGAATATTTTCAAATACTCACTGCTTGGGAAACAAATGTACTTCTCCAGGGCGAGGGCATCCCCGGGTGTGTGGTCCAGCCCTCGTGCCTGGGCTGGTAACATGGTGTTCACTGCGGTACTGGATCCCTCCTGGCTCATCGGAACCAAACTGCTGGTGACCTTCTGGCTTCAGCTGTGACTGGAGTAGTTGTGGTGGTTTTACAACAAAGGAGAAAGGAATCTGAATCTGACACTTTCCTGCTTCCCGTGTTTTTTTAAATTTATTTAATTTATTTCATTTTTGGCTGCATTGGGTCTTTGTTGCTGCGCGTGGGCTTTCTCTAGTTGCAGTGAGCAGGGGCTACTCTTCGTTGTGGTGTGTGGACTTCTCACTGCAGTGGCTTCTCTTGTTGCAGAGCATGGGCTCCAGGTGCGCAGGCTTCAGTAGTTGTGGCACATGGGCTCAGTAGTTGTGGCACGTGGGCTCTAGAGCGCAGGCTCAGTAGTTGTGGTGCACGGGCTTAGTTGCCCCGCGGCATGTGGGATCTTCCCGGACCAGGGCTCGAACCCATGTCCCCTGCATTGGCAGGCGGACTCCTAACCACTGCGCCACCAGGGGAGCCCCTTCCCGTGCTTTTGATGTATTAAAATGTCAAAGGAGAAATTTAACTGCTAGTGATTCATATGCAGAACACAAAAAAATGATTATTAACTAGCGCATTAGTGTTTGATGATGTGTAGGCTGTTGTATTTAATGTTTAAAGATTTAATATGTTTTCTTTTTAGGATGCTATTTTAGATTCTTATTACTTGTAAGTGCTATAGGAAAGAAATATTCCTGGCGAAGTACTCATAAAATGATCGCTATTCATTATAATAGCTGAAATCATGCTAAATTTGTAGAAATATTTTCTCATATTTTCAATAAGATCTACTATTTAAACGAAAATCTAAATTGAATGTAATTCATTTAACTATCATCAAGTAGTACATCTGTTCCCAATTCCAAAAATGTGCTTATTTCAGAAAGGTATAAGAAGATACGAAGAAGAAAATATAAATTCTAGTTAAATTTGGAGAATAAAGTTGAGAATTTAAGGTAATTGTCCCAGGTAACTTAGCTGGGAGGTCTCAGAGGCGCCTGCTTGACCCTGACGCCCAGGTTCTTGGTCACAGTTCTCCACTGGCTTCCCAAATTAGACTGAAATTTCCTAAAAGTAAATGACTTGAGTCTCTAACAATTTGGAGAGAAATAATAGCTCTGAAATAAAGCACCCACGTTTCCTATTATTCCTGCTCATAAAGAAGGCCAGCTACAAATATAGTAGCAAATAGCAAGTGGTGGAAAACATTACCTCTGTTGCTATACCATTTTAATTCCACTCATTGTTCAGTAAACTTCTGTGTGTCCCCTCACCACGTGTCCTGCTGTGCTCGGCAGTGGTGATTCAGACAGGTGTGTAAGGGCTCTGCCTTCATGGCTTCGGTCTGGAAATGTCTTGTAGAGGAGGTTCCTGGGGTCTGAGTGCTGAGATAAGGTGTCAGGGATTGAGGATAGGGCGGCATTCAAGTCAGAGGAGCAGAGGGTAAGAAACTGAAAACCCCAGGAAAGTTTGGAAAGACACTTACAAACCAGGGCTCCTTGGCCCTAAGGGAACATGGACTTGCTTTCCTTGATCATAAACTAAATGAAAGCAGCATGGCTCAGACTTTGCTGGAGAGCAGAGGCAATCTGGAATTTAATCTTTATTATAGAGTTCAAAAAATGAGTGATCCCAAACTGATAATTGTGTATTAATTTATTGAAGTAGATTTACATTTATATTTACCGTTGCTCAAGAAATGTCTAAAATGCTTCACAATTTTTTAAAATGACATATTAAAGTGAATATTGTAAATAGGACTACAGTGGGTTTGTAGGTGATAACTGAGTACGCAACATGATTTTATGTTGTGCTCACCACTGATTAAAGTATTTAAAGGTTCATATTAAAAATTATAAAAAAATAATTTTACACCAAATACATGGATGGTATAGTAATTAAAATAATTATTATTCTACTATTATTTTCTTATATTAACTTTACATCTTTTTATTAGAAAGCCAGGCAATATAGTATCGTATTACTATATATAATATTGCATTAATATATTTCTAAAATACAATCATAATTCTGTGATTCCAAAAGTACTTGAATGTTCATATATCTCTATGATCAAGTCTTAATTTTTTTGTCAAAGTAATAGTCCCAGTTTACTGTCAGAGATCATAAACAAATAATAATACATACCTAAAGAGTAAATCGAATCTGTCAAGGTTTATTACCTGTGTATTCTCATGTAATTTTATTCCAACCTGAAGACAAACTCCATGGAGAATTTTCGGATGGACAGCTGGCCTCTTAGTCTTTAGTTCTGATAATTTTCAGCCATACAACTTGTTCATTAGACTAAAACTCACATTGCCGTGGAAATATTTATTTTTCCTCAAGACTCATTAGTTACCGGAGCAAACATCTACATTTGTTCAGGAAAGTGACATTCCCTTTGATGGATTTATAAACAACACAATAATTTGATTCTTTTATGTAATGTTTATATATTTGAAACCAGCTGTTATTTAATAAAAATTATTCATTAAATTTGTTTGCAGATACAAATATTATTTTCTCTTCATGATGTAAGGGTTCAACCTGTATCTGCAACCTATGTAAACATACTTCTTTAGCAATACTTTCTAGAATTACAGGTTTGTAATGAAACTTCTGACAGGTAGTTGCTTAAACAGGTTGAAAATAAAAACCTTTTCTAAAGTACTTAAACGAACCTAAGCTGCAGAAAAAGCGCCTTTTTTTCTGTTTAGGAATTGTTTTCATTAAGGTAAAGGCTAAGCCGCAGTTAAAAAAAAAAAAGACAGAAGAACAGTGACTTACAAACTTAGAAGATTATTCCTCCTGGGTGTAGCAGCTGAAGGATGTCAGGGGGCAGAACCCACACTCCTTTCTCGGTTCTCACCTCCTCCCAGAGGAGTTTCTGCCTCGTCGTTCACGGTAGCTGCCCTAGCCCTGCCATCACACCTTCATCCAGCCTCTAGGAAGAGGGGCAGGACCTGCACTTTCTAGGGTTCAACCTGGGAAACTGTACATGACAATTCCAGTCTTATCTGTTTGGCCAGGACTTAGGGACGTGAGTTCAGAGACTGCAGAGAGGTTGGGAAACAGTCTTTAGCTGTGTGTACATCTAAAGTCGGAAGTTCTATTACTAACAAGGGGAGAATGGATATTAGGGGAAAACTAGCCTCTTGTCTTATGGAAATATTAGAATATATTTATTTTAGAAAGTTTACATAAACATTGCTTGTCTTAAATATTAATGTATCATTTTTGATACTTTCAACTGCAGGTATCAGAATTCAACTGTAAGTAGCTTAGAGAATTCCCTGGCAGTCCAGTGGTTAGGACTCTGTGCTTTCACTTCCGAGGGCCTGGGTTCAATCCCCGGTCAGGGAACTAAGATCCCATAATCGGTGGGGTGCGTTCAAAAAAAAAAAGCTATAAGTAGGTTAAAATATAAGAATATTTCTTACCTCATATAAGTAGAGCTGTGACAGAACTGGTTTTATTTTAAGTCTCAGATTTATCAAAGACTCCACATTTTTTCTACATTTTCATTTCACATCCTCAGCAAGATTGCCACTCATAATTATTCACAGTATGAATAATTGTCTTCATGGTCACAAGGTGGCTGGTGACCATGGTCACATGCAGCTCCAGGCATGGCATTCTCAGAAAGCCATGTCCAAATGCAGGAAGAGCAGTTTCTATTGCTTTCTCTTTTCTCTCTTTCTTTCTCTTCCATCTTTTCTTTCTTCTGCCTTTTCTTTCTTCTCCCTCTCTCCCTCTCTCTCTCTCTCTCCCTCTCCCTCTCCCTCTCCCTCTCCCTCTCCCTCTCCCTCTCCCTCTCCCTCTCCCTCTCCCTCTCCCTCTCCCTCTCCCTGTCCCTTTCCCTCTCTCTCTCTCTCTCTCTCCCTCCCTCCCTCCCTCTCTCTCTCTTTCCATCAGATAGGAAAACATTTTCTATAATCTCCCAGGCCGATTTCCCTCAGGCTTCAGTGACTAATATTGAGTCACAGGTTTTTGCCTTGCTTGCAGGGATATTAGTATTGTTATTTTTAGCACCTTTATTGTGAAAATGTGCTCTATCAGAAAAGATATTTGGGAAAGTCTGCTTGGATGGCGTCCAAGAGTATTTGCCACAGTTAGGTTATGTAATTTAAAAAAATTGTGGATGAGATGTTTACTTATTTATTTCAAAAACATTCCTCTAGAAAACTCATGTGGCAGTTTTAATAGAAAGTAGGAAGTGTTATGGTTCTTTAACATTGGATTTTGAATAAATAAAAATTCTTTATGGCCTTGTGTCATTGTCGTAATGCTATTCCTAAATCTTAGTAGTAAATAACTACCAGTATATAGTTTCATGTATAATAGTAAAAACAAAATATGAAAAATCTGTAATACTTGAAAAAAGTTTCTGTGAAATCACTATTTAATCTGGTTAAATATTTTATAATTTTTTCACATTAGTAATAGTCATATTTCTATTTAAAGGATATTCAAGGATGTAATTTTAACTTCTTTGTGCTTTTCCCTATAATTTAAAAATTTTCTCAAATAAACACATTATCTTATAGTAATAATACATATTATTTAACTTATGCTTATAAAGGCATTTAAAAAACAGGTAGGAAAAAGATCAAAATATAATCGGTGGTTATTCTTTGGGTGCTGATATTATAAGTAACAGTATTTCCTCTTTACTCTCCTGCATTTTCCAAATTTTCTAAAATTAAAAGTAATCTTTATTAGAATTAAATTTATTGATTTTGGAAAATAATGTAAATCAATTTAAAATAATGGTGCTAGGACAATTGGACATCCATATTCAAAACTGTGAACTCAGCCTACTCACCATACTTGATACAAAAGTTAGCTCAAAATGGATCACAGACCCAAATGTAAAAGCACAAAACTATGAAACTTGTAGAAGGAGACAGTCCTTGTTGTCCATATTTTTTCTTTTAATTATGTAAGCATTGATAGTAATATTGATATAACAAAATCGTTATTTTACAATTTTTTTTAAGTTTAATTAATTAATTAATTAATTAATTAATTAATTATGGCTGTGTTGGGTCTTCGTTTCTGTGCGAGGGCTTTCTCTAGTTGTGGCAAGTGGGGGCCACTCTTCATCGCGGTGCGCGGGCCTCTCATTATCGCGGCCTCTCGTTGCGAAGCACAGGCTCCAGACGCGCAGGCTCAGTTATTGTGGCTCACGGGCCTAGTTGCTCCGCGGCATGTGGGATCTTCCCAGACCAGGGCTCGAACCCGTGTCCCCTGCATTGGCAGGCAGATTCTCAACCACTGCGCCACCAGGGAAGCCCTATTTTACAATATTTTATAGAGGAAAAGACCAAATACAAGAATCTTAAAACTCTCAAAGGTGTGTTTAAAGGAGAGAAAAAAATCATAATACTAAAAAATGGTCACCTGTAGGCCAAGTGGTTTGCTATTTCTCTTCATCTATATCTTAGTACTGCTGACCTCTGGTTTTGAGCTAAAAATGTTTAAATGGGACAAAAAAGGCAGTCTTTCTGGTTTCCTGCATTAAATACTTGTAAGACTCTTTCAGGGATAGTTATTCACCGAAAGTGTAAAGAGAGCCTTAGTTCATGGGGAGTGTCCCTTTCACAGTTGATATGGGAACTTGCTGTTTAAGACAAGTTTACAAAGTTGAAGAGAGTGAGTTACAGAACTGATCCCAGGGCAAATGACAGAGTATGTGAACTGGTTTGTGGTGTCAGCAGTTGGATTTATGTGGTGTGCCCAAACATCCCCAGTGCATTGGTTGGAAAAAAATCTTCTGTATATCAAGTGTGCTTTTACGTTACCGGCCAACTGATTACAGTGGTCACTTGCAGGAATCTATCTTTTCTGGGCTTTGTGTAAAATGTCATGTGCACAGTGTATTTTTTTCTTTCTACATCCGTATCTATATTTGCTAGTTGAAAATGAAACAAAACTATGACATAAGTATTCTATCAGTCAGAATTGCTAATTGATTACAGTAGATAATTGCAGTTGCTAGTGGTATAAAACTGCACAGTTGGAAACACAGTCGGATGAAACTTACATGGTGTGCAGTCAGGATATGGCATCTAAGAAGAAAGTTTATATGACTTTTCCAATTAGGCCAGTGAGCCGGTTTTAATAATGGTCATAAGGTTATGAAATAACATTTACTTCTCTGTGATTTAATAAAGTTGTATTTATTTTTGGAAGCCAGAGTATATTGAGTTGACCAAGAGATTAATAAATTCTGGCCATTATATTAAGTAAAGTTCATGAAGTTGAAGAAAAGCAAATACACCCTCATGAGTTTATGATCGCGCTATATGGAGCTGAGAAGTCACCCCTGAATCTTTGCAGGAGTGGGATGTTCTCTGGAGTGTCTGCAGGACGACTCGAGACTCCTTCAGTTGGATCATTAGAAGCTGTTGTAGGTTAAACCTCCTTCTCCTACTGTATTCCTGACTTTGAGTATGTCACATGACTACCGGGTGAAGTGTTTGCCTTTAGTTTCCAAAATGGGTGAAATAGTCCCACGTTAGTAGTGACTGTAGGAGGGAAAGTAAATGTGAGTCCTTCTGTTGTAATTTAGAAAGTGTGCTTTTAATATGCATATTTATGCAAGAAACCATTTTTATATTCTATTCATTACCTGAACTTATACAAATATGTCTACTAATTAGATAGTATTACTCTTGCAAAACGAGGCAGGCATTCATCTTGAGCTGTTTTGTTCCATTAATGGTTTTGGACTTCAGTTTAACTCCAATTTAAATTGGACTTCAATTTCCATCAGATACGTGAAGGAAAATAGGAGAGGTTTTGTGATCAGTCTTCCTATTTCTTTTCTTCTCAAAACTCCCATATATAGACTTTTTGGATGCAGGTTGTTTATCATACATTGTTCATTAAATGACCAAGAAAGATGTTGTCATCACCATCAGGAGACAACTTTTAATCCGTGAAGATGCTGTAACAGTGTACAGATACCGTATTTGTTACTACGGTTAGGAAAGATCACACATGCAGTATCGTTTTGGTTTTCAAGCCTCTATATTCGTTCTTAATTCTTAGAGGAGCACATTTTTATTCAGTACTTGCTCTCCTGGACGCCTTTGTTCTCTTCTTCTTCCCAAGTCTCCCTTTCACCCTTTCCTCCCCCTTCCCCTTCCCAGCTTCTCTCTCCGTGGACCCCAGGAGAAACTGCCAATATCCAGAGAGGAAGTTTCATTCAGCGCACATGTCTCAGTGTTTGATACGAAGCCTCGGTAGGCTGTGCAGGGAGAGCTACAGTGAAGTCGTGCACTTGTAGCGGGTCCATCCTTGTGGAGCCTTGCGAAGGGCTGTGCAAGAGGGCAGGGTTTATTCTCTGTCGGTTAGAAGTGGCAGGTACCTTTGCTCTCTGTAAAACAAGTCATTTCTATCTGTTACATCTGATGAGACGCGGCTTCGAACTCAGCGGCACCTGAGCTGTTTTCTCTGCTCCCGGGTCGTGGACCTGGCGGTGGCCTGGACTCCTCTACAAGGTCTGCTTCCCAGGACTTCCCTTGTTCCTCGGTATCTGCTCCTTCTCTGAAGACTTCTGTTTGGGGCTGTTACCGGCTGTAATATTATATGTTTGTTATTGCAGAAAAGTGCTTACGTATGGAATGTACGAGAAGGATACGTGTTGAGGTGCTCTGGGGTGTCTCTGGTGACTGATGCTGTCCACGGCCTTCTCAGTATAGCAACACCTGCTGTATTTTGCAGTTTGTAATATCAACCTACGGATTCAGTTGTTAATGAAATGGCACGTGACCTCCTTAAACATCGGAAAGAGTATGTCCTGGTTGCATTGTACCTGCTTCTCGCTGAAATTGATGAGATTTGTTGACTCCTGTTTTAGGGAAGGAGTAGACAACATGGTATTTCTTTGAATACATAGAAGTTTCTAAGCTGATCATCCACGGCAAGCAGGATTTCAATCCATCAAGCAGATGAATCCCCTTGATGCTTGCTCCTTTGCATCCTGAATTATCAGACAGGCAGTGATTATCGGAAAATGCTTCATTGTATTTAACTAATATACAAATGGACGAATTCCACGTGTGGGTGCTGAGTTTGCCTTTTGGAGAAACATAAAAATATACTTCCTTGTCCAGATGATCATCACACAGATATTTGAAGGTGTTTATTATATCTTACGTTTTCCAAGATAAACATTCACTGTTAAACGTATACCTTCTGTAGATTGTAGACTATGCATGGATTTTTTTTGCATTTTTTGTAATTATACAGTCATTGTTTCCATTATTAATATTTTTCAAAAAAGATTATTTCTCTTTAAAGTTATAAAAATATTCAAGGTTTAGAATAGATTATACAGTAAGTACAGAAAAGCACAGAGAAGAAGAAATACTGCCTGTGATGTCATCATCCTGTGGTAACCATGGTTATTTGTACTGGGATTTAAAGTTATTATTTTTTTAAATTTCATGAAAACTGTAATAGGTTGGGTTCCCTGGAAACAGACCCTGGGATTTGAGAGCAGGAGGTTTTGGGGGGACACCTGCGGAGTGAAGGAAGCAGGCTGGGCAGAGGGGAGCTGACTTGGGGTGAAGCTGTGTGAGGAACTGGGGAGCGGCCCCAGGGATGGGGTGTGGCCGTGGCGGTGTCCGTGGGGGAGCCGTCACCAGCCCACACGCCTCACCTGGGGAGTCGTGCCTCACCTGGGGAGTCGCCGCCTCAGCTGGGGAGTCACGCGTCACCTGGGGAGTCACGCGTCACCTGGGGAGTCGCGCCTCACCTGGGAAGTCACGCGTCACGTGGGGAGTCGCCGCCTCACCTGGGGAGTCATGCCTGCCTCCAGAAGAGGCACCTGGGCAGAGCGGCTTCCGCTGTACATGCACACAGGACGCGCAGCACGGGGCGGGTCGTAACTCGTCTCCTTCTTGGACATCTTTTAGACTTTACAGTGATTTCTGTGACTTGCTGTATTTGAAATTTCAGGCAACAATCCATCTCACGCTGCCCTCCGGTAACCTGAATGCAGTTTTAACTTTTCTGACTTGTTTTTCTGAGGATTCTGTACCATTAGTGACTATTTTGTGAACTCAAAAATAGACCTATGGGCAACACAAGGTGAATTATGAGATCTTTTCCATAAAAAGGAAGGGTGATTTTAGCTACTATGTAATAGGTTTCCTGGGACTTCTTAAGTTAAGGCACAAGTTTTAGGACTATATTCTATATGCCTGATTACATAGGATTGAAATCTACTACTTTTACTCCAGTTTACTTGATGAGAGCCACTCATTGATTGAGTTTGATTTTGTCACCTGAGTGTGTGGTTGTCCTGCATCTGCCCCTGAGGGGCTGAGATCCCCGTGGTCAGATTTAAACCGTGGTCCTTGGAGACTGAGCTGGGAGAAGAAGTGAGGGGTAGGATTGGTCTGTGAGGGTCAGAGCCTGGATTCATAGGAAATCTAAAAGAGAGTTCAAAGGGGAAGGAGGGAAAACGCGGATACAAACCAACACAGCTACGGTCTTTCCTAATTATTGTCATATGTAATATGCAGATATGATGGGCAGGGCCCTAATAGCAGATGCTATATTCTGTGAGTGTATCAACTAAATGCAGATTTTAGTACTCCTTCATCTATCCAGAAACCTGGTCATTTTAGAGATGGGGGAGACCGATTTGCTTAGGAACTTCCATGAATCCTCACTTTTCTAAAGAAGCTGTGGGTTCAGCCAGGTGTGAGTTCATGTTTTTCTCCAAAAATGTTTATAACCAGTTTGCTGGACGGGGCATCACCCAGCAGGATTACAAGCCATTCCAGGCCCTCTGGTTGGGCTCTGGGCATTACAGCAGGGATCGCCACAGAAATCTGTTTTTTTGTTATTGTTTTTAATGCTAAGTAACAAAGAGGGATTTATGATTGAATTAATAAGACCAACTGGATCTCCGCTTAGCTCCGTTTTGACTCTCTTAGTTTCAAGAGCAAAATATATTTTTCTAGACTCATATTTCTGTCATTGGCTATCAGTATTCATGATCTGATCCCAGGTATATTGGAGGGAACTAAGAAAAGCCGTGCACATAGATTTTAAAAATGTATAATATAAAGTAAGATGAGCAAACATAAATGAATGTAGGAGGTGACCCTGATAGAGACAGGCCAGCCCAGCAGCTGCGGGTGGTGGGAGGGCCTCCAGGAGCCCTCCTGCAGGTGAGAAGCGGGTCGGGGAGGGACGTGGTGCACTGAGGGAGAGGGATGCTCTCTGTAAGGAGCGGGGTGCTTCCTTGCAAAGGCCGTGTGGAAGCCCACCTCACTGACCGCGCTTATTTTTCAAGCCTGCCGTTGAAACATGACATGTACACTCGGTGAATTTAGGAATGGAAATAGCTAATTTGTGACGAAAGCTTAAGTTTATCCTGTTTCTTTTTTTTTCTTTTTAAATTTTTACTGGAGTATAGTTGCTTTACCATGTTCTGTTAGTTTCTGCTGTACAGCAAAGTCAATCAGTTATACGTATACATATATCCCATCTTTTTTGGATTTCCTTCCCATTTAGGTCACCACAGGGCATCGAGCAGAGTTCCCTGTGCTATACAGTAGGTTCTCATTAGTTATACATAGTATTGATAATGTATATATCAATCCCAATCTCCCAATTCATCCCACTCCCCCTTCCCTGCTTGGTAACCATAAGTTTGTGCTCTACATCTGTGTCTCTTTCTGCTATGCAAATAAGATCATCTGTACCATTTTTGCACGTATAAGCAATATTATACGATATCTGTTTTTCCGTTTCTGACTTATTTCACTCTATGACAATCTCTAGGTCTACATTCCTGTTTCTTAATTATTTTAGCATTATTTAAATGACATAAAAATGTCTTGCCACTTTGGTTTAATATTTCTTTTTTTTCTGATTAAAAGCCATTAATACATTAGAGAACAACCTTCAAATAGTTTTAAGGAGATTTACTTTTCTAGTATTTATACAGAAATTGAAAATTAGTGAAGTATAGATTTCTCATCCTTGAATTCCAATGGTTTATTTTCACTCTCCGTATGTTTCACTTACATTATAAATAATAGCCTCTGATTTCACACATCGTGAATTAAAGTACATAAGTTTAGGGACTTCCCTGGTGGTGCAGTGGTTAAGAATCTGCCTGCCAATTCAGGGGACACGGGTTCGAGTACTGGTCCGGGAAGATCCCACATGACATGAAGCAACTAAGCCCGTGCGCCACAACTACTGAGTCTGTGTGATACAACTGCTGAAGCCTGCACACCTAGAGTCCGTGCTCCACAACAAGAGAAGCCACCGCAATGAGAAGCCCGTGCACCACAATGAAGAGTAGCCCCCGCTCGCTGCAACTAGAGAAAGCCTGTGCACAGCAACAAAGACTCAACGCAGCCAAAAAAAAAAAAAAAAATATATATATATATATATATATATATGTTTAAATTGCAGTCTACATTTTGTGGGTGTTAATAATACCTGTTTTGTCCTTTTTAATAGCTCTGAGTGTATCCCTAGATCCATGACATTGAAGTCAGTGAATTTATAAAATTATACACAATCCTGTCCTTTGGGTAGATTTGTAACTTACTTCTCCCTTTCTGTGGTGAATTGGTGGCATGCATGAAAGTCCCCCCTTGACCTCTGTTTTTTCTGTGTCTCCTTCCTTATTATGGCCGCAAAGTATTCCATGGTATGGTTAGACCATAAGTTCTTTAATCAATGAAATATAGCTGCTCATAAGAGGTTTTTTCCAGTCTTTTTTTTATTACAAACAATGCAGTGACTAATCTTTTTATGCATTCTTTAATATTTTTCTTAGATGGTAAAACACTGTATAGGTTATTATATTAAATTTTCTTTTAAAATCTCTTGATTATGAACTTCCATTTCCATATATATTATCTTCTGATCAAGAATTTCAGAAATGTGCATCCCTTTTCATCAAATGATGAATCAGATAGAATGGGTGTGAGTTGTATATAATGCTGCTTTGTGAACTTTACCATGAGGCATTCTGATACCATTAATTACCTACATGAATACCAGAATATTTTTAATCACATTATATTCAATTCAGTTACGTATTTCTGAATAGTTTTATGTAGGATTGCTTGAGGGAAAATCACAAACATACATAAATTATTATTTTAAAATAGTTACAGAAATCATCTTTTTTCCATTAGTGCAAATTCTTGATTTAGTTCCGTGTTAGTTAAATTTGCCACCTAGAATCACCAGGAAGTTATGGACAGAGCTTCTATTTGAATTCAGGCATGTTCGACTACCAGCATGTGCTGTTTCCTCACTACTCCTGTTAGTGAGCCAAACAGACAAACAGGTAGATCTCTGATCAGAACTCCTTTGGCACCAAGAATCCTGGTTTTCTTCTAGGAGAAATGAAAGTTATCTAGGATTCTTAGGGAATTATTGAATATTCTGAAAAACCTATACAGTCAGTGTTTTCATCCTTGTGAGAAGAGTTGAGAAAACATTTCTTTCTTGGAAACTTTTTAAAACATCTTAAAATAACCCAGCATCCTAGATGTCCAAGTAGAAATGGTGAACATTTAGGGGCATCCACTTAGCTGACTAGACCAACCAATTCAAACCTGGTGAACAGAAACTTGACTGAACTGTTTGTTTGCGTGATGAGTATTCGGTTTTCTTGTTCTAAAACGTAAATAGAAAGTGTGGAAATTCTGGAAGACATTGGGATTACAAGTCAGCAAATAAGCATGAGTTGAGTTGCGTACGTTTTTACTCAGCTCTGTGCTGGCTTCTGGGGGATGTTAAGGCAATTTGGGAATAAACCTAATATGCTTGAGACATTAGAATAAAGTAATTTCAGGGGTTTTAAATATAATTAAATATTCTGGAACACAGAGACTCAGCTTTGGCTGGAATGGAAAGTAGACTATAAAAAAGTGTGAGTGAAAAAAATGGGGACTTCCCTGGAGGTCCGGTGGTTAAGACTCTGCGCTCCCACTGCAGGGGGCATGGGTTCGATCCCTGGTCAGGGAACTAAGATCCCACAAGCCACATGGTGTGGCCCCAAAAATAAATACATTTTTTAAAATGGCATGTTTAGTTGTTAGATTATGGAGAAAGCAGAGAGCAGGTTAGGTTTGTGACTGGGGAGGTGATGTGAGAAAGGTGTTTAGGAAAGAGCGTCTGAGGTCAACGCTTGCTGATAAAAAGGGGGAAAGAGGGAAAGGAGGGAGACCACCTGCTGAATTGTTGGGTGGGAACCTGACGTTGTTTCTAGAAGGAAGTGGCCGAGCTTCGTGCCCGTGAGACACAGAAGGTGGAGAGGGAGGTGGAGCAGGACATCCTGGAGGAAGGTGAGGCCGTCGGGGATGAGGTGGTCTCTGTGACTTGTTAATTTTTTTTTTCTTAATCAATGTCAAGTTAATATACAGTTATCATTTCTTGACCTATTTTATAAATTGTATATTTTATATCCTACAAGTGGACTCCTGTCTTGAATGGAGGTTTGTTTTAAATACGCACAACTATTGATGAAACCAAAAATATAAAGTTGGAATATATATATTTTTTAAAAAAAATAAATAAATTTATTTATTTATTTATTTATTTTTGGCTGTGTTGGGTCTTCGTTTCTGTACGAGGGCTTTCTCTAGTTGCGGCAAGCGGGGACCACTCTTCATCGCGGTGCGCGGACCTCTCACTGTCTCAGCCTCTCTTGTTGCGGAGCACAGGCTCCAGATGCACAGGCTCAGTAGTTGTGGCTCACGGGCCTAGTTGCTCCGCGGCATGTGGGATCTTCCCAGACCAGGGCTCGAACCCGTGTCCCCTGCATTGGCAGCCAGATTCTCAACCACTGCGCCACCAGGGAAGCCCCGGAATATATATTTTTAAACCTAAAAGCAACATTTGAGTTTTTTGTGTTTTACATAATTATTTTAGCTTTGCATTTCATGTTTCCATATGAACATAAGTTTAGTTGTAATATCCAGGCCTAACATTTTATAATTAGTTGTTTTGTGCAATGTTTGTTTTACTGACGGTTTCTCTTAAAGAGAAGCTCTACCTGCTGTGGGAATCTCAGTTATTCTCCCCTCTTTGACCTCGTCCAATATCAGTACCACATATTTTTATATTGTTAGAGCGCTGTTGTAAAGTAAATCTGAACAAACAGGAGGGCATGAGGTATGTGTCATTTTCGAGGAAGTGCGTACGTGGTTTGGAAATGGTAAACAGTGTCCACTGCTCCTCGCCCTAGTCAGCACAGCAGTTTGTCAGGGTGTGTGGGTGTCAGAATCTGGGAGAAAAGGGAGGGAAAGAAAACACATAACATTTTCATTTTTATTTAAAAATAAAAGGCATTTTTCTTTTTTTTAAAAAAAATTATTTTTAAATTAAACTAAATTTATTTTTTTATGCAGCAGGTTGTTATTAGTCATCCATTTAATACACATCAGTGTATACATGTCAATCCCAATCGCCCAATTCATCACACCACCACCCCCCCCCCCGCAACGGCTTTCCACCCTTGGTGTCCATACGTTTTTTTCTCTACTTTTGTGTCTCAATTTCCGCCCTGCAAACGGGTTCATCTGTACCATTTTCTAGGTTCCACATATATGCGTTAATATATGATATTTGTTTTTCACTTTCTGAATTACTTCACTCTGTATGACAGACTCTACATGCATCCACGTCTCTACAAATGACCCAATTTCGTTCCTTTTTATGGCTGAGTAATATTCCTTTGTATATGTGTACCACACCTTCTTTATCCATTCATCTGTCGATGGGCATTTAGGTTGCTTCCATGTCCTGGCTATTGTAAATAGTGCTGCAGTGAACATTGGGGTGCATGTGTCTTTCTGAATTATGGTTTTCTCTGGGTACATGCCCAGTAGTGGGATTGCTGGATCATATGGTAATTCTATTTTTAGTTTTTTAAGGAACCTCCATACTGTTCTCCATAGTGGCTGTATCAATTTACATTCCCACCAACAGTGCAAGAGGGTTCCCTTTTCTCCACACCTTCTCCAGTATTTGTAGTTTGTAGATTTTCTGATGATGCCCATTCTAAATGGTGTGAGGTGATACCTCATTGTAGTTTTGATTTGCATTTCTCTAATAATTAGTGATGTTGAGCAGCTTTTCATGTGCTTCTTGGCCATCTGTATGTCTTCTTGGGAGAAATGTCTATTTAGGCCTTCTGCCCATGTTTGGATTGGGTTGTTTGTTTTTTTAATATTGAGCTGCATGAGCTGTTTATATATTTTGGAGATTAATCCTTTGTCCATTGATTCATTTTCAAATATTTTCTCCCATTCTGAGGGTTGTCTTTTCGTCTTGTTTGTAGTTTCCTTTGCTGTGCAAAAGCTTTTGAGTTTCATTAGGTTCCATTTGTTTATTTTTGTTTTTATTTCCATTACTCTAGGAGGTGGATCAAAAAAGATCTTGCTGTAATTTATGTCAAAGAGTGTTCTTCCTATGTTTTCCTCTAAGAGTTATATAGTGTCCGGTCTTACATTTAGGTCTCTAATCCATTTTGAGTTTATTTCTGTGTATGGTGTTAGGGAGTGTTCTAATTTCATTCTTTTACATGTAGCTGTCCAGTTTTCCAGCACCACTTATTGAAGAGACTGTCTTTTCTTCATTGTATATCCTTGCCTCCTTTGTCATAGATTAGTTGACCATAGGTGTGTGGGTTTATCTCTGGGCTTTCTATCTTGTTCCATTGATCTCTATTTCTGTTTTTGTGCCAGTACCATATTGTCTTGATTACTGTAGCTTTGTAGTATAGTCTGAAGTCAGGGAGTCTGATTCTTCCAGCTCCATTTTTTTCCCTCAAGACTGCTTTGGCTATTCGGGGTCTTTTGTGTCTCCATACAAATTTTAAGATTTTTTATTCTAGTTCTGTAAAAAATGCCATTGGTAATTTGATAGGGATTGCATTGAATCTGTAGATTGCTTTGGGTAGTATAGTCATTTTCACAATATTGATTCTTCCAATCCAAGAACATGGTATATCTCTCCATCTGTTGGTATCATCTTTAATTTCTTTCATCAGTGTCTTATAGTTTTCTGCATACAGGTCTTTTGTCTCCCTAGGTAGGTTTATTCCTAGGTATTTTATTGTTTTTGTTGCAATGGTAAATGGGAGTGTTTCCTTAATTTCTCTTTCAGATTTTTCATCATTAGTGTATAGGAATGCAAGAGATTTCTGTGCATTAATTTTGTATCCTGCAACTTTACCAAATTCATTGATTAGGTCTAGTAGTTTTCTAGTGGCATCCTTAGGATTCTCTATGTATAGTATCATGTCATCTGCAAACAGTGACAGTTTTACTTCTTCTTTTCCAATTTGTATTCATTTTCTTTCTTTTTCTTCTCTGATTGCCATGGATAGGACTTCCAAGACTATGTTGAATAATAGTGGTGAGAGTGGACATCCTTGTCTTGTTCCTGATCTTAGAGGAAATGCTTTCAGTTTTTCACCATTGAGAATGATGTTTGCAGTGGGTTTGTGGCATATTGCCTTTATTATGTTGAGATAGGTTCCCTCTATGCCCACTTTCTGGAGAATTTTTATCATAAATCGGTGCTGAATTTGGTCAAAAGCTTTTTCTGCATCTATTGAGATCATATGATTTTTATTCTTCAGTTTGTTAATATGGTGTATCACATTGATTTGCGTATATTGAAGAATCCTTGCATCCCTGGGATAAATCCCACTTGATCATGGTTTATGATCCTTTTAATGTGTTGTTGGATTCTGTTTGTTGGATTTTGTTGAGGATTTTTGCATCTATATTCGTCAGTGATATAGGTCTCCAATTTTCTTTTTTTGTAGTATCTTTGTCTGGTTTTGGTATCAGGGTGATGGTGGCCTCATAGAATGAGTTTGGGAGTGTTCCTTCCTCTGCAATTTTTTGGAAGAGTTTGAGAAGGATGGGTGTTAGCTCTTCCCTAAATGTTTGATAGAATTCACCTGTGAAGCCATCTGGTCCTGGTCTTTTGTTTGTTGGAAGATTTTTAATCACAGTTTCAATTTCATTACTTGTGATTGTTCTGTTCATATTTTCTGTTTCTTCCTGGTTCAGTCTTAGAAGGTTATACCTTTCTAAGAATTTGTCCATTTCTTCCAGGTTGTCCATTTTATTGGCATAGAGGTTCTTGTAGTAATCTCAGGATGCTTTGTATTTCTGTGGTGTCTGTTTTAACTTCTCCTTTTTCATTTCTAATTTTATTGATTTGAGTCGTCTCCCTCTTTTTCTTGATGAGTCTGGCTAATGGTTTATCAATTTTGTTTATCTTCTCAAAGAACCAGGTTTTAGTTTTATTGATCTTTGCTATTGTTTTCTTTGTTTCTATTTCATTTATTTCTGCTCTGATCTTTATGATTTCTGCTAACTTTGGGTTTTGTTGGTTCTTCTTTCTCTAGTTCCTTTAGGTGTAAGGTTAGGTTGTTTATTTGAGATTTTTCTTGTTTCTTGAGGTAGGCTTGTATTGCTATAAACTTCCCTCTTAGAACTGCTTTTGCTGCATCCCATAGGTTTTGGATCGTCGTGTTTTCATTGTCATTTGTCTCTAGGTATTTTTTGATTTCCTCTTTGATTTCTTCAGTGATCTCTTGGTTATTTAGTAATGTATTGTTTAGCCTCCATGTGTTTGTGTTTTTTACGTTTTTTTCCCTGTAATTGATTTCTAATCTCATACTGCTGTGGTCAGAAAAGATGCTTGATATGATTTCAATTTTCTTAAATTTACTGAGGCTTGATTTGTGACCCAAGATGTGATCTATCCTGGAGAATGTTCCGTGTGCACTTGAGAAGAAAGTCTAATCTGCTGTTTTTGGATGCAATGTCCTATAAATATCAATTAAATCTAGCTGGTCTATTGTGTCATTTAAAGCTTCTGTTTCCTTATTTATTTTCATTTTGGATGGTCTGTCCATTGGTGTAAGTGAGGTGTTGAAGTCAGCCACTATTATTGTGTTACTGTCGATTTCCTCTTTTAGAGCTGTTAGCAGTTGCCTTATGTATTGAGGTGCTCCTTTGTTGGGTACATGTATATTTATAATTGTTATAGCTTCTTGGATTGATCCCTTGATCATTATGTAGTGTCCTTCCTTGTCTCTTGTAACATTCTTTATTTTAAAGTCTATTTTATCTGATACGAGTATTGCTGCTCCAGCTTTCTTTTGATTTCCATTTGCATGGAATATCTTTTTCCATCCCCTCACTTTCAGTCTGTATGTGTACCTAGGTCTGAAGTGGGTCTCTTGTAGACAGCATATATATGGGTCTTGTTTTTGTATCCATTCTGTGAGCCTGTGTCTTTTGTTTGGAGCATTTAATCCATTCTCGTTTAAGGTAATTATCAATATGTATGTTCCTGTGACCATTTTCTTAATTGTTTTGGGTTTGTTTTTGTAGGTCCTTTTCTTCTCTTGTGTTTCCCACTTAGAGAAGTTCCTTTAGCATTTGTTGCAGAGAGGGTTTGGTGGTGCTGAATTCTCTTAGCTTTTGCTTGTCTGTAAAGCTTTTGATTTCTCTGTTGAATCTGAATGAGATCCTTTCCGGATAGAGTAATCTTGGTTGTAGGTTCTTCCCTTTCATCACTTTAAGTATATCATGCCACTCCCTTCTGGCTTGCAGAGTTTCTGCTGAGAAATCAGCTGTTAACCTTATGGGAGTTCCCTTGTATGTTATTTGTCATTTTTCCCTAGCTGCTTTCAATAATTTTTCTTTGTCTTTAATTTTTGCCGATTTGATTACTATGTGTCTCGGCGTGTTTCCCCTTGGGTTTATCCTGTATGGGACTCGCTGCGCTTCCTGGACTTGGGTGGCTATTTCCTTTCCCATGTTAGGGAAGTTTTCGACTATAATCTCTTCAAATATTTTCTCTGGTCCTTTCTCTCTCTCTCTCTTCTCCTTCTGGGACCCCTATAATGTGAATGTTGTTGCGTTTAATATTGTCCCAGAGGTCTCTTAGAATGTCTTCATTTCTTTTCATTCGTTTTTCTTTATTCTGTTCCGCAGCAGTGAATTCCACCATCCTGTCTTCCAGGTCACTTATCCGTTCTTCTGCCTCAGTTATTCTGCTGTTGATTCCTTCTAGTGTAGTTTTCATTTCAGTTATTGTATTGTTCATCTCTGTTTGTTTGTTCTTTAATTCTTCTAGGTCTTTGTTAAACATTTCTTGCATCTTCTCGATCTTTGCCTCCATTCTTTTTCCGAGGTCCTGGATCATCTTCACTATCATTATTCTGAATTCTTTTTCTGGAAGGTTGCCTATCTCCACTTCATTTAGTTGTTTTTCTGGGGTTTTACGTTCTTCCTTCATCTGGTACATAGCCCTCTGCCTTTCCATCTTGTCTATCTTTCTGTAAATGTGGTTTTTTTTCCCACAGGCTGCAGGATTGTAGTTCTTCTTGCTTCTGCTGTCTGCCCTCTGGTGGATGTGGCTATCTAAGAGGCTTGTGCAAGTTTCCTGATGGGAGGGACTGGTGGTGGGTAGAGCTGACTGTTGCTCTGGTGGGCAGAGCTCAGTAAAACTTTAATCCACTTGGCTGCTCATGGGTGGGGCTGAGTTCCCTCCCTGTTGATTGTTTGGCCCGAGGCAACCCAACACTGGAGTCTACCTGGGCTCTTTGGTGGTGCTAATGGTGGACTCTGGGAGGGCTCACGCCAAGGAGTACTTTCCAGAACTTCTGCTGGCACTGTCCTTGTCCTCATGGTGAGACACAGCCACCCCCCGCCTCTGCAGGAGACCCTCCAACACTAGCAGGTAGGTCTGGTTCAGTCTCCTATGGGGTCACTGCTCCTTCCCCTGGGTCCTGATGCGCACACTACTTTGTGTGTGCCCTCCAAGAGTGGAGTCTCTGTTTCCCCCAGTCCTGTTGAAGTCCTGCAATCAAATCCCGCTAGCCTTCAAAGTCTGATTCTCTAGGAATTCCTCCTCGCGTTGCTGGACCCCCAGGTTGGGAAGCCTGACGTGGGGCTCAGAACCTTCACTCCAGTGGGTGGATTTCTGTTGTATAAGTGTTCTCCAGTCTGTGAGTCACCCACCCAGCAGTTATGGGATTTGATTTTATTGTGATTGCACCCCTCCTACCGTCTCGTTGTGGCTTCTCCTTTGTCTTTGGATGTGGGGTATCTTTTTTGGTGAGTTCCAGTGTCCTCCTGTCAATGATTGTCCAGCAGCCAGTTGTGATTCTGGTGTTCGAGGGAGTGAGAGCACGTCCTTCTACTCTGCCATCTTGGTTCAGGGCCTCATTCTTTTTTCTTTTTGCTGTTCCACAGCAGTGAATTCCACCGTTCTGTCTTCCAGGTCACTTATCCGTTCTTCTGCCTCAGTTATTCTGCTATTGATTCCTTCTAGTGTAGTTTTCATTTCAGTTATTGTATTGGTCATCTCTGTTTGTTTGTTCTTTAATTCTTCTAGGTCTTTGTTAAACATTTCTTGCATCTTCTCGATCTTTGCCTCCATTCTTTTTCCGAGGTCCTGGATCATCTTCACTATCATTATTCTGAATTTTTTTTTTTGGAAGGTTGCCTGTCTCCACTTCATTTAGTTTTTTTTCTGGGGTTTTATCTTGTTCCTTCATCTGGTACATAGCCCTCTGCCTTTTCATCTTGTCTATCTTTCTGTGAATGTGGTTCTTGTTCCACAGGCTGCAGGATTGTAGTTCTTCTTGCTTCCGCTGTCTGCCCTCCAAAAGGGATTTTTCTTAAAAAAGTTAAATAGGGATAAAACCCTGTTTTAAGAGAAGTGATCTCCCCCCTCCCCGCCCCCGAACTCAGTGGTAGTTATTTGTATGTAGGTTTTCCTTTCATCACCACTTGGACTTTTCCTACCACCATGCTGTCAGAACCCAAGTTCCAGTTTTTGTGAAGGGGGGGCTGTTACTGGGGAGGATGCGCTCCACACCCTGCTTTGAGCTGAAATACGAGCGTCTCGATCCATCCCAGTTTTCCCTGTTTCTTGTCATAAGGTGTGACTTCGCTGAATAATGAGTTTCCCCAATGAGCTGGATTATTTGTGGGCGTGGAACCCACCCCGTAGGTGGTGCTTCCGAGGGGAGGCTTGAGTCCCGGCCAGGCCGAGTTGGGGAGACTTAGGGCCGCTTCCTGGCGGATGAGGAGGAAGGGGCTGGGCGGGGGGTGCAGGGGAGGCACCTCACCAAGTACGGGGATGTTTCCATAAAAAACCAGTGCTGACCTGCTCTTCAGCCAGGCTCAGCTGCTCCCTTACTGTCTGAGTGTCCCCACTGCCCTCACACTTCTTGACCTGATGGCACTCCAGAGCCTTCAGAAACTCCTCACATTCCTGTGGATTTCCACTATCCTGACGTTGTCCTCATCCTTGTCACGTGTAGTTTCCGCTTCCCACGGAATTCATTTAAATTCCTCACCTGGAGGTGGAATCCCCTTGCCCCAGGCTGGTGGGCATAGGGAGGGGCTGGGGGTTATGATGCAACCAGTTCAAGATGAATAGCAGACATCCCTGTTTTTAAAATAACCTCTCCTTCCCGTTCTGCTGAGTAAGTGTCAGGCTCACCTCTCCTCCCCCTTCAACACCAAATCGCCACATGTTCCATGTTAAAGGGGAGTCAACAATAGATCTTAGTTTCTTCCCTAGAAAAACTAAAATAACGATTTCTCTTAGCTCCCAAATGAAGACATTTTTCGAGGTATTTTTTCAAATGGGATTGTTCTCTTCCTGAGATGAAATCTGGTGACAGCTGTTTTATTTTCCAGTGTCTAAGGTTGTGATATGCTGGCTGAGTCAGTCGGGCTGGTGTGTCATCCTGCCTCTGTGTTGGTTCAGCAAAGCTGAGCCTCGTTTCTCTGATCTGTAAGGGTCTATTTTCTAGGTTATGGGCTTGAAGGAGTTAACTCTGGTGAGATACCTGTGATGGTGTGTAGCTCAGTGTGCATACCTGTTACTGAATCGTGGGTGGGTGTGGTTTTTCTGGACCCTAAGGGTTGCCGGTTGCAGTAGGAGAGATGCTTTTGGTGGGTCAGGAGCCTTGGAGACACAGTGACCAGAGGCCACGCCGTGAGCCCTCTGATTCCCATGAGGTGAAATGTGCCACCTGAAGCCGGATTGGCCATTTCCCAGTTCAGTTTACTGATAGATTCTCTTGACAGAGTAAAGGAATAGCTAATGTCCAGGTAGATGTAGGATGATTCTTTGGGGAAAACAGGCCTAAGGGTGAAAGAGGATTCATTTCTAAGTCCCTCCAAATTGAAGTCTTTCTTTAGGAAATATGTTCCATGTACACATAAAAAGGCTAATTTCTTTCAGTGTGTATATTTCACAAGAACAAATGGGAATTTAAGAAAATTACCTTCACAACCCTTTGATTTATTGCCATCTTGGTGACTCATGAACCATTTGGGCTTCGAAGAAGTGATCCTGGTATGCTATTCAAAAAGGTTTTTCAATCAGTGTTTTATGGCGAACTCTCATAAAAGTTTCTGTGTCTGGATATTTCTTCTGTGTCTTCCTTTGACGGGCCCCGAGGTAGCGTTAGGTTGATTCTGGGAAACTCTGCCGGCTGAAGACCTTTTGCTGGCATTGTTCTCAGAGGCTTTTAGACAATCTCTTATTTACAGTCTGATAAGATGTAGGCTTCTCTTCATTAAATTTCTCAAAGGATAACTCTTATTCTGGGAACTCATTTCTTGTAGGCATACTGTAGTTTTACGTGGCTACTGTATGCTAAAATTCTCTGGGAAAAATAAAATACTAACATCAGTGAATATCACAAGTCCTCCATTCTCCGTATTCCTCTTTTGTTTTGTTCAGACTTCTTTATCATGAAAGCACCTCAGTATGACATTTTATTCATATTTTTATAAGAAGGTAATGCATTAGAAATTCTTTCTGTGCATTTTTTAAAGGGTCATTTTTTTCATGCTGTTTGCTAAATTTTGGTTGGAAGTCATTTCATGTTTTTGTACTTGGTTGAACTTTTTTTTTGACTTTTCTTGAAGAAATCTTCTTTTAGGAAGTTTAAAGGAGTATTCTGGAAAGAAGATTATACTGGCTTGCTATTGATGCATAGCAAACTACCTCAAAACTCAGTGGCTTCAAACAATGATGGTTTATTATCCTTCAAGCATCTGTGGCTGGGCTCAGCCGAGCACTTTCTCCAGGGTCTGGTGCTGGAGGCTGTGCTCTCCCTGCGGTTCTGAGGGCTGCGTGCAGGTGCCCTGGTCCACGTGCCTTTCTCTTGTCCTGGACCACGAGGGCGGTCAGGGTCTGCCTGGATCATTGGGAAGACCAGGGAACAAAAGTGATCTCAGGAGATCCACCAAGGATGAGTAAGAAAGGACACAAGAGCCCATTTTGTGAGAACCCGACGGGTGTGTTTTCATAATTGTAGACTTTAACTCTTCGCTTCCAGTGCCTCTCAGATACCCTGGAGCCTGAGCGTGGGGAGCGAGTTGACCTTTAGATTCTGTTTTCCTTGTGGCTGCAGAACCGCCCGCCCACCCCTCTGTGTTCTGCTCGTGTAAAACCGTGGAGGGTTGAGTGGGGCTCGGTGCGGAAACGTGAGTTCTGGTTTCACGTTATTACACTATATTATATTAAGTTTTATACATATGTTTATACATATATGTTTTCACATATTATGCTATATTATATTATACATAATTTCTATTCTGTTGCAAATATAGTAGGTATTATAGTCTGTGGTTGTGTTTCGAGGGTTAGAAAACAAAGCATGGATTGAAATTGGTAACCAAGGAAAACATTAAGGCCGCCAGACTGCATGTAATGTGTTCTCCAATAATTTGTTAAAAACATAAAAATGGCTAGAACTTTATGAATCGTAACTCTGCCCAATGAGTTATTTAGAAGTCACGAAAGAATAGATTTAAACAGGATGCATTGTAAATTATGAAGTCCTGAATTTTTGAGATTGTTTAATTCATTCAGCGGATCTTTGCTGAGCATCTGATACACACCTGGGGACCAGGGGGGTACAGTGAAGAGTGCCAGGAGCTCATGGCACTTCCCGTCTAGCGGGGAGACGAACCCTCACAAAACGGGTGTAGCTTGGGAGGTTATTGCAGTGAAGGAAAACAAAAGATGAAATTCATGAGAGGAAGAAGGCGTGCCAGGCGGTATTAGGGGATCAAAGCGACATCCCTAAAAATGGAACATCTGAGTCTGGCTTGGAAAAAGTAAGAGGGGGAGCCATCCATGTATTTCATTGAACATCTTTTTAGTTAGAGGTCAAAGCAGGTGCCTGGGGACTTGAGTGATAGCAGGGAGCCTCAGGCTGGAAGGCAGGGAGGGGGAGGGGAGGCTGCAGGAGATAAAGTCACGACCTCAGGGAGCGGGATCTCAGTGCGGCTGCGGCCAGGCCGCCATGTGGATTTCAGGGAGATGGGAAGCCAGTGGGAGGTTTTAAACGGGAACTATTTGATCCATTGTTGGCAGACCAGACTAGAGCAGACGTGGAGTCCAGGTAGGAATTTCTTGTAGGGTCTTGCAGACGGTGGCCTGGTGTCAACAAAGACAGTGAGAAAGGGTCAGACTTGGGCTAGGTTTTGGAGGATGAGTCACAGGATTTGCTGGCAGATTCAAGGTCAGCCTCGGAAGAGGAGCCAGGGATGACCCAAGGGTCCCTGTCCTGTGCATTTTAAGAATGGAGTCGCCTTTAACAGGATGGGAAAGGGAGAGGCCAGTGGGGAGAGTCAGATGTTTGTCAGCGTGCCTGTTTAAGATTTCTCCAGACACCCCAGTCTGTGGGCAGGCGTTTACGTGGAGGTGCTCCCCTGGAGAAAATGGGGGCAGGATTGGGAGTCAGAGGCCACAGTCTATATTTAAAGCCATGTAAGGGGTGAATCAGTGCCTGGGAATCGGTCCTCCTCAGCATGACCCAACTTACAGTAGAAGTTTATTTTTTATTTATTTTTAAAAATTTTTATTGGAGTATATATTGATTTACAGTGTTGTGTTAGTTTCAGGTGTACAGCAAAGTGATTCGGTTATATATATATATACATATATCCGCTCTATTTTAGATTCTTTTCCCATAGAGGTTATTACAGAATATTGAGTTGAGTTCCCTGTGCTGTACCTTAAGTAGGGCCTTATTAGCTATCTATTTTATATGTAGTAGTGTGTATATGTCCATCCCAATCCCCCAGTTTATCCCTCCCCCCACTTACCCTCCAGTAACCATAAGTTTATTTTTTACATCTGTAACTCTGTTTCTGTTTTTATAGTAGAAATTTAAATGGCACCAAAATAATTTTAATTTAGAGTTAGACAAACAATCTGTACTTTCTAAATTTCAGTGTAGTTGGAACACATCCATTTTTAACTCTTCAGGTGGCTGCAGACTTACCTGTAACACATGCATTAAAAACCGGAATGTCGTCTCTCATGTGGATACCCTTCAGAATGTTGGGCCACATCTTCCTGGTTTCAGTTTGACCTTCATTCAATACCTGGATTGATGAGCTCATAGTCATAAACTTAACTATTTTCCCCCGTTGCTTTAGTGGCTGTGGAAGAAGAAAATCACTAACCAGGTTATTTATCTTTAAAGTATAAATGCTGAAATATCACGATGCCTCATTATTCTGTGCATAAAACTGAGACCTTACTATATAGGCTTCCGTATTTCTTGCTACTTACAGACTTACAGGAACACAATTACTCTTCAAGGTTCCCTTTGTTATTTTTGTGTTTTCTCCTCAAGGATAATGAAATGTGAGCTCCGATGGGGTTGACACTCGTCCTGGGCCGCTGCTCACATGATCTTTCACTGTCCTGCCGGCCACCGAGGCACCTGCCTGTGTGGGCTTGAGACAGGAAGGGGGCAGGGCACAATCGTTAAAAGAATGACATAGCCCAAGGACAAGACATAAACTGGTTGCAACCAGCTAGGTCCAGGACGGCAGACTAGTCGATGTCCACTAGACCTTGAGCCCCAGTATAGGCTCATTGTAACACATCAGCTAAATGACACAACCATAGGTGCCAGGACAGTTCCAAGGGTGACCATAAAGGTCAAAAAGTGGGCCGTGGCCCAATTCCTGGCAGTCCCCACCCCTTTCCCAAAATAGTTGGAATAATCCTCCTGTTCATTAGCCTGTGAAATTACCCACCCCTATAAAAACTGACAACCCCGTACCCTGGGGCCTCTCGCCTTCCACGATGGCCCTGGCTCTGTCTGTGGCGTGTGTATGTCCCTGAATAAACCTTCTTTCACTTCACTATGGCTCGCTCTTGAATTCTTTCCTGCATGAAAGCAAGAACCCGCACTCGGCGGCCGTCCCAGGGCCTTGCCCGCGACCTGGGACGTGAGCATCCTCTCGCGCCCCGCTGTCTTTCCTGCAGCAGGCTCTTCTCTGTGTCCGTCTGCTGCATCTGCCAGCACGCACGGCATGTCTGGACTGCAGCGTCCCCGTCCTGCTCCTCACACGCAGCGCTCGGCTGTGGTGCAGCTTGGCCGGGACCACCTCCCTCCTCTGAACGCTGTTGGCTCAGGACCACTGCAGCCTGGAGCTCTTGGACCCTGAGTGGCTCCTACGTTTCCTGTCTTCACTGGGCTCTCTCCTCTCCACTTTGCCCCCAAGAAGGGCTGGTTGAGGTGAAACAAGTTTGTGACAGTTTTACTGAGAAGCTCCATCCCTCGCAGACCCTCAGCTCTGCCTTTGGCTCCAAGTGTTAATAACCAGAGCCCTCTCAGGAAGGCCACATCCCCTTCTGCATTTTACACAGAAATTACATATGGGGGCACAAGTTCCTCTCCCTTCCCTACCCCCACGCCACTTGTATTAGCCATCTTGTGAGTTATCTAATTCTCACCATGATATCGTAGACAAATTTTGGCCTCTGTACCACGGTTCCGAATTGAATCTCAGACACAGAGTTTTGGGTGAAGTGGAAAACAATAGCTTTATTGCTTTGCCAGGCAAAGGGGGCCACAAGGGGCTAATGCCCTCAAAACTGTGTGTTCTCACTTGGAGGGGGGTAGTGAGGAGTTAACATGGCAGTGGTTTAAAGAGGGCGTAGTCAGCTCTTGGACATCCTTCTGATTGGTTGGTGGTGAGGTCATTGGGAATCAGCCTCATCAACCTTCTGGTTCCAACCGGTCTGGGGTCTCCCTGCTTGTGGGCAGCATACGGTTAACTCCTCCCACCTGGTAGGGGTTTCAGTATCTGCAAAACAGCTCAAAGATATTGTTACGTGTATCCCTTGAGGGGGAACCAGAACCCTGCCCCAAGGCTGCACTATTGCTTCTTGACTGTTCCTCCCTTGTCTCTGCATCCCCTCCCTTCCCTGATCAGCAACTGTTTGAACCTGCCCCTTGGAACTCCGGGAAGGTCATGGAGGCTGAATGAAGCCTATTTCCTGCAAACAAGAAAATGCGGGACACAGAAAGGCTTTTGTGCCCAGGAGCCCTATAAGGTCCTGTTCGGTTTCAGTCGTTTGAGTTTCTTTCCAAAGAGAATGTGTCAGCTTCCATGCAAATGGGTGCATAGGTGCAAATAAATTTTGAACATAGGTGAAATATGTCTCGTAAATTCTCCCAGAAGACACATCTGAAATTCATTTCTGGCACAGCGAGGACCCCTGCCTCTTGTATACTGTGAATGAAAAGATCTTGATGACTACAGTGTCCTGTCATTCTGGTCTGCACGCGACAAAATGTGCAGTGTCCACTTCTTTCCAAGGCTAAAAGTACATTAAGTGAAATCAATATAGATTATCGTGGCTGTTCATTAAATTTTTATATTACGATTGTAAGAAATTCATGCATCGTAAATTAGATAAAGAAAATAGAACATCCATAAATGAATAAAAGTCACTTGATTATAAAAAACATGTCCTCTGGGAAGTCATTTTAGCAACTCAGAGAGGTTTCTGGGACCAGAACTGCCCAGGGGGAAAAGGGAAGTTGGATTTGCGCTCGTTTCCCTGCTCTGATGAGTTTTAGAGCGGCTTCTGTTATTTTGAGGCTGTGATCTGGGCACGGACTCTGCAGCTGAGTGGGGCTCCTTGGCCGTGGCTGTCAGCCCGGGAGGGGGAGATTTTGTCCTGTGTGTTTTCCACCTGGGCCTTTCGGGGAAAAAATCAGGAGACGGACTTCAGTAACAGTGTGGAGTCCTGATGGTACTGAATATGGATAAAAATTTGATATCTAATAATTGAAAGAAATGGATGCATCATCTTTCTGTAAAAAGCAGTTATATATGTGGACAATGGAAACACACAGAATAAATACGGCCCTTAATTACATGATTGGGAAGGTTTAGAGCAGGATAATTCATGGCATAAACATACAAATTGTTAATTGTAAATCCTTAGATAAAATGGGCATAATCATGGTATCCACTCCATGAAATGGCTGGGAAGATTTTTTTTTTTTTTGATACGTAAGAAGATTTATTTGGAGAGAAACACACTTAGAGTATGAGCCATCTCAGAAGGCGAGAGCAGCTGGCTGGGAAGATTAAATGCAGAAATTGAGGTAGAGTTCCTAGCTGGATGCCTGTTCGTCACTCAGTATGTGTGAAAGGCAGGAAAATGCCCCCCAGAGTCGTTCAGGTCCTGACCCCCAGCACCTGTGCTTACATTAAGTACTTTATGTGGCAGAAGGCACCTGGCATGTGTGATGCAGTATCGTGATGTGGGAGGTTGTCTTGAATTATCTTGTGGGCATGATGTAATCACACGGTCATATATGAGGGAGGAAGGAGGGTCAGAGTCAGAGAAGGAGATGAGGTGATGGAGGCATAGGTCAGAGCGATGGGGCCCTGAACCAAGGGGTATGGGGTGCGCAGCCTCCAGAAAGTAGGGAAAGCAGGGGAGGGGTTCTCCCTTCGAGCCCCAGAAGGAATGCCCTGCCGACACCTTTATTGCAGTCTACGGAGACTTCTGACTTATGGGACCCTACGATGTGAATCTGTATCGCTTAAGCTATTAGGTTTTTGATGATTTGTTAACAGCAGCATTAGGAAACTAGTACAGTATGATAGCTTTATTATTGTTAGTATTATTGTATTACTCTCCTGGGGCTGCCGTAAGTAAGTACCACGAACTGAGATATTTATTGTCTCACAGTTTGGAGGCTGGACATCCAAGACCAAGATGGCGGCTGGGTTGGTTCTACTTGACGGCCCTGAAGGATCTCTTTCGGGCCTCTCTCCTTGGCTTGCAGATGGCCGTCTTCTCCCCTTGTCTTCACATTGTCTTCCCGCTGTGTGTGTTTCTGTGTCCAAAAGTCCCCTTTCTATGAGGATACCGATCATAATTGGTTTGAGGTCCACCCTAATGACCTCAGTTGAACCTATTTCTGTGAAGATCCTGTCTTCAAATAAGATCACACTCTGAGCTACTGGGTTAGGACTTTAACATATGAGTGGAGGGGGCACAAAGAATCCAAAACAGTTATGTTTAATTAAAATAAAATCCTAGAATGTGAAAGCTATGACCACACGCTCAGAAAGTATCTAAGAATTATTTTAACCATGACTTTCATTTCACTAAGGTGGTTCTTTTATGTTGTAGAGACACTGACTTACTGTTTGTTCGTTTGTTTTAATATTTATTTATTTATTTGGCTTGCCAGGTCTTAGTTGCAGCACGTGGGATCTTTAGTTGTGGCATGCGGACTCTTAGTTGCGGCATGCGTGCGGGATCTAGTTCCCTGACGAGGGATCGAAACCCGGACCCCCTGCTTTGGGAGCGTGGAGTGTTAGCCACTGGACCGCCAGGGAAGTCCCTGACTTGCTGCTTTAATAAGAAATGGTACCATGGGTGACTCAGTTATGGGAAATGACAGTTTGCTACTTCTAAAAACAACTCCCTTTATCAACGTCCAGAACGTCCTTAGGTAATTGGAAGTTCTTTAAGTCATGCGTGGTTTCCCGTGAGGTCTGCGTAGGTGTGTAATTACTGTGTCCTTGTGAGCATCCCCAATAATCCTGCAGGTGGTGGACAAAAAAAAAATCGGTCTAATCTGGCAAGTGGCAGCTGCCTTCTGCCATAGAGGAAACAAACCAAATCACGTCCACTGCTGAAATCTGACTGTCTTTAGATTTGTCCTGGATCAGTGGGGATTAACAATTCAAGGACTCTTTGAGAATATTTTTACACAAAAAAGATTGGTTTCTCACCGGAAAAGTGCCCGTGTGTGTGCGTGGGCGCACGCGTGCGTGTGTGTGTGTAGAAACACGGACTTTGCATAAATTTCAGGTCATTTGTAGGCTCTCTGAACCTCATTTCTGAGCCCCCAGGGTCCTGCTCTGGACCTTTTTTTTCTGAGGCTGTTTGACCTGAAGGTCTCGTGTCTGCTTCAGCCTCGTCTCCAAATTCAGCATCCTTCTTGGCTCCTAGAACCTCTGTTCCCGCCCCACAGGCTCTTACCCATGTTCTTCCTCTTGGAAGAACCTTCCCTGAACTCCACCAGCATAGCTGTCCTCCCCCGTTTACTGTGGAATTTGAAGCATCAGTAACTGTACATCCTCTACATTCTGGGCAGTGGTGGCCTAAGTTATCTGTTTGCTTTAGGGAGCTTATATGATTTTTTCAGAATTTTAGAGTTACAATTTGTAGTGTATTTATAAGGAGTAGTTTTGTTCATACCTTGGTTCCATGAAACATAAAATGCATTTTTAAAATGTATTTTTTTCTCATATGTAGGATCACATGTATTTCTAGTTTAAGTCCTACACTTCTTAGTCACCTTTAGAAAACACGTACTATTGTTTTTTTACAGAAAATTTGCAACAAAATTGCTATTTGTTGTATGAATAAAACAGTTCTTGAATAATAGGAATATCATATTGGACAAATCGTAAAGGAATACAGCACCTTATGGCTGCTTTTGAAATCATTGTCATGTAATTGTATATTTTACTTGGATTGGCTGTTAACTTGTGTTCTTTCATACAGAAGTGATTACTAGAATGCTGTTGTTTTACCCTGAAGCTGTTAGAAGCAGTAACAAATCTCTGTACCTAAATGTGGAAAATCTTCCATTAGAAGCTTAAAATGACCCCTTTCCCATATTGCCTTTGCTCTGGCTATTCCTTCTGCTGGGACTGTCTAGTTTTATCTCCTTTCTTCTTCTAGATTATGCTCCACCCTTGAAATGTTTCCTGCGTCCTTCAATCCAGTGTGTCTCTGCATCTCAGCAGTTACCTCATTAGGGAATTTCACCAATTGCTTTTCTTTCTTTCTTTCATTTCAGCCTCTCTCTCACTGTATGCAGATTCTCGAAGTAGAAGTCGGTCATTGTTTGTTTACCAGCCCTGAGCCTGTGCCCTTCCCTAAAGCCTCCCAGTGAACATTTGTGGAATTTTACACAAGAAAACTTAACCCAGTGAAGAAACCACCAGGGCAGGGGTGGAGTGCTCTTCATACTAAGAGAGATTTTTCTCTTTGTCGTTGTCACTGTAGAAAAGTATAGAGGGTCACATGAAGACATTGGTATATAATAAATATCTGTTAGATTCAGAGCACTGGCTAGATACGGGGGAAAAAAAGATAAACACTTCTTTCAGGAAATTTACTAAGTACTTGGAAATATAGGCTTAAAGTACCAGAAAGAAAAGTTACCAAACGCAAAGGAACTTAAATCTGCGGAAGGCAATATTGTGCAAGCAATTTACATGTATGTTGAGAAGCTGTAATAGCACTGATTGGACCCACTGTAATAAAAAGAGCAGAAAATAATGGGAATGAAAACACAGAGATGTTTCAGTTTGGGTATAACACTGAATGAAGTGCCATTTCTGTGTAGATAAACAAGTGCTCACGGGCACCCACTCATGTCTTGTATCCTGGGGGATAAAAGTGGGAAATCACAAAAACACCACTCGAAACAACAGGGTCCTGCTGTAGAGCACAGGCAGCTATGCTCAGTGTCCTGGGATAAACCATGATGGAAAAGAATATGAAAAAGAAAAAATATATATATATATGTATAACTGAATCACTATGCTGTACAGCAGAAAATAAACCAGCATCGTAAATCAACTATACTTCAGTTAAAAAAAAACTGATAAAGGAAAGCAGAAAGTAATAATAAAAGGACCATAGGTTTTGGGGGAAAAAAACAAAAACAAAAAAATACAAAAACACCACTCAAGGCAAGTGGGAAACATAACCGCGGACACAGCCTGACTTGCAGATACCTGGTGCTGATGAGTTACGGAGATGAAAGGAAGACATTCTGTTTGCATCCGCTCTGTAAATTTCCAGCCTAATTAATGTAAAGAATATGAAAAAATTAACAGGCAAGGATTCATTCCCATGATCAATTTTGTCAGATTGTTCCTGTTTAGTACATGAAAAATTATTTAACTTACTCTTGAAAAAGTATGAGTTCTGAGATCATGCCAAATCCCCTGAAACCTTTAGCAAACTGTCAACCAGAGATGTCTTTCCCAAATGAAATGGAGAGAGATACATATGTACATACATTCTTATGTAGATAGATGCATATGTATATATACACAAGCACACAAAGGTTCATGTATATGTGTATATACACATATGTACATACATGCATATAGACAGGGTATATAGGTATATATATAGATATAGTACATACATGTGTACATAGATATACATATAGATACACATATGTATAGGAATGTGTATATGACTGTATAGACAAATGAATATACAGATATATTATTTTTGAAAACCTCTATCTTTTCTAAATTATAATCAGTTTTTGGAAAATTTGTGCCTAGATACCACTTTGCTGTAATATAAATGAACTGATTTAACTGATTTGGATAACTCAGGCGAAACTAGTTTAATTATCTTGTGTGTTTTAGGAAATACAGTTTCTTATATATCAGTGGATAGTAATTTGAACAATACAAAGGAAGAAATAATTATCAGGAATTCTCTTTCAGTAAGTAGACATGAATGGTTACTTGTTGGCTCATATAAATGTTAGATGGAGCAGCTCCCGCTTTCACTGAAGACGCATTATTTTAGGAAGGGGATGTCTCTTCGTTGGGTGAGCACTACCCTGAAAAATGATAATCGATAATTACTTGCAAATTGCCAAACTAAAATCCAATGTAGTCTCTGTCAGAATAATGACACATTTAAATCAGTGACCTTTATAACAGTTGCCTGGTGGAAAAATTCTGATTATAAACTTTGGTTGTAATTTAGGGTAAGGAACACTGGACTTGTAAACAGCACGCCGGGACCTGTGTGTTGCTTTCGCTGTCGGGCTCTGCACTGGCCTCAGCCTCAGGGCCTCCGGGCCTCCCGCCGGGAGCCTCCCACGCAGGCAGCTGACCTGGGCTGTGCTTCCCTTTGCTTTCTCTTCTCTTTCTGAGCCCAGCTAAATTCGCCCATCTGGACCTTCTTTCCTCTTCTCAGCATCCTTCCTGTGTCCTCAGCCTCTTCTGTTGCTTTTGAAGTTATCTGGCAGGGGGGGTGGGCGGGAGCAATCTTCTGCTTCTTTTTATAAAATTTCCTTTTGATCTTTCCCTTCATCCTTCTCCTGTTCCATATACAAGAGAAGAGAAGTAGGTCAGATCATGAGAAGGATATCGAATAAGACAGAGACACTTTCAAGTTAAAGAAAGATAATCCAGGGCTTCCCTGGTGGCGCAGTGGTTGAGAATCTGCCTGCCAATGCAGGGGACACGGGTTCGAGCCCTGGTCTGGGAAGATCCCACATGCCACGGAGCAACTAGGCCCATGAGCCACAACTACTGAGCCTGCGCGTCTGGAGCCTGTGCTCCGCAACAAGAGAGGCCGCGATAGTGAGAGGCCCGCGCACCGCGATGAAGTGTGGCCCCCGCTTGCCACAACTAGAGAAAGCCCTCGCACAGAAACGAAGACCCAACACAGCAAAAATAAATATAAAAATAAATTAAAAAAAAAAAAAGACCTAAAGAAGAAATACATGGTGAATATCTTTAAAAAAAAAATAAAGGAAAGATAATCCATAGATTTAATGCAAAATTAGATCTACCCCCCCCCCCCAAATAGTATCATTAACTTTCAAAACATTCTTAAGTTCGTAGGGTGTGCTTTTAGATTCTCTCTCCTGCCTCCTCATTTTCCTCGAATTGAATCTATGTTGTTTTCTCAAGCATGTAAGAGAAAATATGAATTTTTCTCATTTTGATACTGACATTATATTAGTATTATCTGAATATTTATTGTAAATATTAATATTTCAGCTAAATTAAAGGCTTGATTAAGCCATCGATGATTAACCTGAGCACCTTTTATACATTTTTTTCCTGTTGAAAAAAGCCTCGGATGAGTCCTCCTGTGGAAGCCAATCTGCCTCCTTTTTGGAGACTTCTGTATTATCTTAGGCTTTTAATGATGAACAGGGTACTTCATGCTGTTAAATAGATGAAGTTTTATAAAATTGTATAATTTCAGTTTTTGATCAACCTATGTACAGTCTACACACTTTCAGTGTATAACTAGGCATTTAGAAGAATCAGAATAAAGCATTTGTCAAACAAATGAGCTCTCCCTTCCCAAGGCCTCTATTTAATAAGTCAGATTTTCATTCATAGTGAAAGTATTTTAACTGATAAACTTGGGGAATCTGGTGACTTGCTCTGTCAGCATCTCTCAATATGGTTAAAAAATACGTGGAAGCTTCTCTCTAGTTGATCATTTCCGCTTCTTTCTCCCTCTTTGCTTGCAAGTTTCTCTTTCTTGTCCTTTTCCTGGCACCCCACTTGCCTTTCCTTTTGAACCCTTTGAGCTGACTTGGTTTTTTTCACCTTGAGTCAGGCCCCTGTTGCTGTCTTTTGATTTTCTAAACCAGTAAATAGAATCATCTTAAGTTTGAAAGGTTGAAATTTGACTTCACCACCTTGGGGCTCTCATCACCTCCACATTCTGAAACATGACCTGCTTTCTGAGGTATTTTCAGATTTCAGGTGATTGATTATTTTCTTTATCAAGTTTTCCTATAAGAAGATGAACTTACAGAATCGATAGAGACCAGTGGTTTAAATGTAGGCTCAAAGCTAAATTGCCAGGCTTCGAAGAGAACCCTGACCACTTTCTAGGTGTGGCTTTCGCAAGAGGTTGTGAGCTGCCTGTGCCTTGGTTATCACGTCAGTAAAACTGGCATAATTAGAAAATCATATGAGGATATAATGAGTGAATAGAAGTAAAGTGCTTAGATCAGCGTCTTTCCATTGAAATGGCTCAGTAAATGTTGGCTCTCATGATTATTTCAACTGGGGAAGTATGTATGTGTCAGAGGCATATAGTTAATATTTGTTGAACGAATGAATGAATGATGTATCAACTCTCTATTCTCATAAACACCTGGTACATTTTTAGAGCTTTCTCTTTGAGTTATTTAAAGGTACCAGACATTCAAAAACTGTCTGAGAGCTTGTAAAATTCAGGTTGATTTATCCTGGCATTTTTTGTAGGACAAATCAGTTAGACAATATCCCTTATTTATATTTACAATAGTAAAAGAGAAGCTTTCAAAAATGGTGGCCCTGGATATAAACATGAGAAATGACTTGTCTTTTGAGGTGAATTTCAGCAATTTTAATACTATTTTACCACTATTATGTATATTACTACTATTTAACACTATTTATATGTGTGTTAAGTTCCCCTGAACTTCCAATACTTGCAATATTAGATTTAGGATATATACACAAAACTAAAACTATTTATTGACAAATTAAATCCATTTTTCTCAAGCTCTTGATATTGGAATAAATGTTCTCTCTCTACATTTGTTCTCTCCACTGATTGTTCAAATCAAATCAAATGAGTTTATGGTTTATAATTGGACTCAATTTAATCCTATTGTGCCTTCTCGCTATACAGATCCTCTATCAGGGAAAATGGGGTTTCATATTTCTTAGCCTGAATTCTTGCACAGAAAGATGCTAATTATTTTGATTTCATACTCTCAAATCTGTGGGAAACACCATTCCCTCTAAGTTGATGATTTATTACCATTTTCCAAAACAATTTTAATAGGCAGATGAAGTTTGACTCAAGATAATTATATTGAATTTGCAAGGCACTTGCAAGACGAAGTCCCTGCTTTTGAATGGTATCTAATAATTAGGAATTGCCCATGGCAGCAGGCGAAAGAAGACTATTTCCAAAAATCACCCCTACTGTCACTACAAAACAAAATCAGCTCTCATAATGGAAAAGGGATTACACCCCTGGTTCCACACTCAATTCAAAATCACTTATAAAAAAAGTCAAGTTTCAACACTGTGAATGTTATTTTTTGTATGTCTATCTCTGGAATTATTGATGACCCATTATGTTTCTTTGTAATGTAACTGTACCATTCTTAATCAAGAAAAATACAGAAAAGAGTACTAAATATCAAGATGGAATTTGCAGTGGGAGGACAGAGGAATGTTACTGAAGGAGTTTAGGATGGCCCATCAAGAATTAAAAATAAAATAAAATAAGGTGTCATATGAGGACATTGGCCTTGGCAGTGTCCCATAAACTCATAGGAATATACTGGAATTTAATTTTTCCTGATTCTTCAAAGATATTTAAGACATGGAACTCCATTATGAGTGTAATTCATTTCGAAAAGACTCAGTCTGTTTCTCGTGATTAAAATCATTGAGAAATACTCAGAATGGGTTGCTTTATACTTTATTCCACCATGGATGGAACTGTGGTACAGAAAGACTCGGGGGTATTTTAAAACCATTGCCATTTCAAAATCCCATACATACATTTTTAACAGTTTTCAAATGAAATATGTAAACTGTTCTTGCCCTGCTGAGGCGTGAAATTAGTGCATGGTGGGCTACATCATTTCAACAGACCAGTTACCTTCCATTGTTGTAAAAATTAGCTGTGTGACAGGAAACTATTAACTAGTCCCCAGGAAACTAATTGCTGGAAAGGCTTATAGGTGCTTTTGCACTGGAGTTGTAAGAATGGAGAAAACTCTGACAGTAAGACCACAGGAACTCTTGACGACCTAGTAAGAAATTCAACATTCTCCTGTTCTCGAGAGATGGATTGTAATCCCCGTGTTGCTGTCAGCTCAGTTTACCTCTTAGAGCAGAACAAAGAGAGGGTCCTGGGCTGTCAGACACCAGAAAGTAAGAAAAACAGGGTGGCCTTGTGTGCAGCCTGTTGGATGCTGTGGGACCCGCAGTTGTGTTTTAATTCCTTAGAATTTAGGAGGCATTGACTTCTTACTTTAAAAAAGACCTTTATCAGCAGTGTTCTGTTTTTGTCCAGGGAATATTAAAATGGTGCAAACATTTTTCAGTTATCTACAGTATCAAAGAAAATAGCCATTTTAGACTTAGTAAAGTATGATTTTTAAACAGTAACTTTTCTTTGCCCATATTTTCTTTCTCTGTGGAATTCCCCTTGAATGTGGGTTATGAGTGACTTCTCTGTGGTTGTCTGTTGAATAGTATTGTAATTTGTCTTCTCAGTATGAAGGCATTTAAAACATACACATTTTCATAAACCAATCGTTGGTTTTGGTAATGATGCCATTTATATATCGGATGAAGATTCTGCCCCTGTGATGGGGGTGCCTGGCCCGTACCCAGTAGATCTTACGCCTCAGCCCAGAGCTGTCCTCCAGCGTCATGTCATCTGTATCCACGGACGTTTGTTGGGTGTTTCCTGAATCTCTGCAAACTCCCACTGTGTGCGGGGCAGTGTTGTTGATCTGAAGTGTTTCGCTGGCTCAGCATACCTCTCCCTCACCACACGCTCCACTAGAAAGTCTTTTCTGATTGGTATTTACATGTAGCCTTAAAATAAACACTCCGTTGCTTATTTATTGATTTTATACTTTCAATTTATGTATCTCACTTCCAGGAATTTAATTAAATTTAACATAGGAAGAATATTAACCTCTACCTTGTTTGGTACTCATGTTCCTGATAAGTCTATTTGACCTCATTAATTTTTTAAAAAATTTAATTTATTTTTTTGTTGAAGTATAGTTGACTTCTTATTAATTTCTTGAATTCACATCGTTTTACATATTTTTTTCAAATCCATATATACAGACTTAGGATAAATAAATACTTTAAAGATTTAGAGTAATATAATTGTATTACTTATAAAACCCACAGGAGTTTTGTATATATGTGCATGTGGTGAAATATTCTGTTGGTTAGAAGTGTTCTCCATGATGCAAAATTGAATTGTTGGTTGAGGATGGAATTCGTCCTTGGTTCTGATACAGGATGTTACTGTTTCTCTTCCTGATGGAGTTTGGAGCCAGTCTTGTTCGGACACGACTGAATAGTCTTGTTATTTCTGGGGTTGATACTCTGGAGAAAAGGAGGTTTAGAGATAACCTCAGATCCTGTGATCTTGTCTTTTATTCTAAGGCCTCAACTAAAACTTTGAAGATTGCTTCCCATGTCTAGTTTTTCACAGAACAAGTGAGGACTTCTTTGCTTGTGGACTCTAGTAGCTAAGCTATGAGGTCAGGTATAAACATCATTAACTCTTGTCAGAGATCCCGTTTACCTTCAGAGTCAAGGTTTGTGTTTTCTCTGAGTTACACTGACTTGAAACTTATACATTGTCCACTTGAGTGATCATCAGCTAATTTGCTGGTCAAGATAATCTGGTATAAGGGACGAGGGTTTAAGTAAAACATTTTCTCACGTTTATTGTAGTGAGGATTTCCCAAACTTTGTCCAAAAAAAAAAAAATCTACCTGTTAATTGCAGGATTCAGTTCAACTAGTAAAAAAAACTATATTTACATGAAAAGTATAATTTAAAGATCTAAGAAAATATTAATTATTTAATATAATTCAATTATATTTCATCATTTACTATGAAAAAAAGTATGAATCAGGTATTTACATTTTATTTAATAATCACAAATCAAAAACCATGCAACAGCAAAGAGGATAAATGTAGATTATTACTGAGACTGCAGAGGCCACCTGTAGGTCCTTCCCCAGAGTTTAATTTTTCTGTTCTAATTTTGCATACTATTCTCTTGAGAACTTAATGTAGCATGATTACTGTATGAACATTGTGCATATTCATATTTGATTTTTTAAATTACCCTTACATTTATAGCCTCATAAAACTGAGTGTGAATGCAGTTGGCGCGGATTGAACCTCTGCCGTAAGGAATGGGATCGGGATGCCATGCTTCATCCTGGAGATGTGTGACAATATATAAATATACACCTTGGGGCAGCGCTGGCCAATAGGCTTTCTGTGTGGATGGAGGTGTTTTCTACCTTCTGCTGTGTAACGTGTACTCCTTAGAGGCATATGGCTCTTGAGCACTTGAAATATGACCAGTGTGACTGAGAAACTAATTTTTAATTTTAATAATTTAAATTTAAATAGCCACATGGGCTAGTGACTGCTGTATTGGAAAGCCCAGACTTGGGGGTTTATAGGTCGGTTGTTAAAATGAGATAATACACGGGCAGTGCTTAAGGTAAAGTTCAGTGTATTTTACTGGAACACTTATTCTCCTGGTACACACAGGGTTAAACCTATGTTTCACAGACATTATATCTTTTAATACGGCAATCATGTGAGATAGCCATTACTCTTCAGATGAAAAAGCCAAAGTTTCACTGGGTTAAGCGACTTAGCTCAGGTTGTAAAGGATCTTGGGTTCAAACAAGGATTTATGGCTGAAATGACCTCCACGTATGTAGGCTTTCATGTTTTTGCTAGCAGATATCAACTTTGTGTATGTTTAATATTCCAGCTCAACCACCATATTTACTTTTTAGACATTTTCCCTCTAACCATATATACAATAATGTTTTTCTTTTTGACTAGTTCTTCTAATATGCATGAGTGGATATTTTATCCTTACTGAACTCCTCCCAGGGGAGAAAACAGACAAAAAACAAAAATATTTTGATGACCTTTTACCTCAATTACATTTTTTAAAACATCCAAGGTGATATCTACTGTTGTTAAAGATATGGAAAATAAATTCAGGTGCAAAGACTTGATAATACGTGTAGATATAATTTTATTATCCATTTTGTTTCTCCTACACTTTTTCAAGGAAATGGAGTTTATTTGTGTGGAACTCTGAGAAGTAGACTATTCTTGGGCTTTTGTGAAGAACGGTTTACATATCACATTCTGAAAGATCCCTTGAGAGGTGGCTCCTCTCTTAGAAGCTCTGAAAGGTTATTTGCTTGGTTCAAGACGGAAGAGTAGCTGTTAAGGAGAGTGGTCCCCTGTGTATGGTGATACAGCCTCCAAACCCCGCTGTACGTGTGCTGGGCTGTGGCCACGAGGGTTAATCGGGACGCCCACCGCACTTCTTATAGAGCTGTGTGTGTACATTAACATCTTTCGGTGCTTGATATTTTGTTTTAACGTCTTTTTCAATTGTTGGAAAGTATTTTTAAATAATTGTGTTTAAAAACACAGCAGAAACCACTTTGGGAGGTATTGACATGATGCCAAAGACTATAGTATGTTCTCTGTTTATAACAGCAAAAAAAAAAAACTGATTTCATTGTAGTGGAGTTCAAAAAAATGTGATGAGGGCTTCCCTGGTGGCGCAGTGGTTAAGAATCTGCCTGCCAATGCAGGGGACACGGGTTCGAGCCCTGGTCCAGGAAGATCCCACATGCCGCGGGGCAACCAACTCCATGAGCCACAACTACTGAGCCTGCGCTCTAGAGCCCACGAGCCACAACTACTGAAGCCCGCGCGCCTACAGCCTGTGCTCCGTAACAAGAGAAGCCACTGCAATGAGAAGCCCGCACACCACAACAAAGAACAAAAGCAGCCAAAATAAATAGATAAAATAAATTTATATATATAAAAAAAAAAGTGATGAGTACAACTGAGTAATCTTAGGGTTTTTCCTGCATTCCTATATTTATTCTCCCCTGTCTCCTCCACTGCCCAACTAATTATATTCAGCCTCAGATATCTATGTTAGTATTAGGACATCGAATGCTGGAAACATAGTCATTTTACGCTTAATTATACAGCACTCCAAAATATTGGCTGTTTTTAAATGAATATTGTAAAGAATAGCCAGGAGACCTTTAGGATTCCTAAGTATAAAAAATACATACAATGACTTGAACATGTGGCTTATTGCAAAATCTATCACTTCCACAACAATTTATCAGTGCAGTGGAATTTATGTGACCCAAAAGAATACATACAGTCAGAATTGTAGATGTCCCTGGGTTTGGTGTCATATCAGGGAAAATGAAACTTTTTGTATGTAATCAAGCTATTTCCACTAGGGAAACATTTTTAGAAGTGTGCTGAGAACTCTGGGTCCGTAGTATGTCTACTAACGTTGCACAGAGAAGGGTTAAAAAACCCATACATTAAACAGCTATTTATTATGGGCTTGGCAAAATTCAGGAAAAGGGTCATAAAATGTGACATTTCCCAAACATTAATGCCAGAAGCAATCCCCCTCCTGTTTTTTGTCTGCTGATCAATCTATGGGGTTATTAAAAATCTAGAATTTCATGAGAGTGTTATTGGTCAGAGACATTTGTTTTTGTTTGTTTTTAATTAATTTTTTTTGGAGTCTAGTTGCTTTACAGTGTTGTGTTAGTTTCTGCTGTACAGCAAAGTGAATCAGCCATATATATATATGTATATATATATAATCTCCCCTCTTTTTTGGATTTCCTTCCCACATAGGTCACCACAAAGCATTGAGTAGAGTTCCCTGTGCTATACAGTAGGTTCTCATTAGTTACCTATTTTATACATAGTATCAATAGTGTATATATGTCAATCCCAGTCTCCCAATTTATCCTATCTTCCCTGCCCCCTTGGTATCCATACGTCCATTCTCTATGTCTGTCTCTCTTTCTGCTTTGCAAATAAGTTCATCTGTATCATTTTTGTAGATTCCACATACAAGCGATATTATACGATATTTGTTTTTCTCTTTCTGACTTGCTTCACTCTGTATGACAGTCTCTAGTTCCATCTGCATCTCTGCAAATGGCACTGTTTCGTTCCTTTTTATGGCTGAGTAATATTCCATTGTATATATGTACCACATCTTCTTTATCCATTCCTCTGCTGATGGACATTTAGGTTGTTGCCATGTCCTGGCCATTGTGAATAGTACTGCAGTGAACATTGGGGTGCATGTATCTTTTTGAATTACGGTTTTCTCAGGCTATATGCCCAGGAGTGGGATTGCTGTGTCATACGGTAGCTCTATTTTTAGATTTTTTTAAGGACCCTCCATACTGTTCTCCATAGTGGCTGTATCAAGGGCCATTTTTTAAAACATTTTTTTTTCCATTTTATTTTATTCCTTTGCATGGATACAATTTAGACAAAAATAACTGAAATTGCTTTAGATTTTTATTTGCTTCACATTTTCAGTCTGCGTGTCCTCACGTCCTGGGATGACATGGTCTTTCACGGTTATTACCTTAGGGAAATCTAACCTGCCAGTCTTTGTAAAGATGGTATTCTCAAAGATGTTAACAGCTAATTGAACTTTGTGACTTTGGGATATTCCCCGCTTTCTACCTCTATCACTCTTTGGTCTGTATTTTCTTTCATAAATTATGAAAGCAGAACTTGAACAAAACCACAAGCAGATGACGAGGGGGCAGTTCTGGAAATTATATTCTCTGCATCTCCACTACTCCTCCGAGAATAGTTCAGCGACGAGTCTTTGCAAATAATTGTCCTGCTGGAGATCCTGCGTTTACTCTCAGAATCTCAGGTCAAGGTACAGCACTGTGACGATTGTTAAAAACCACAGAGCATTATCATTGAGTACTTTGAGTAGAAACACAATGTTTGGCCAAATTCCAGTTCAAGGAATTACATCCTTTTTCCCCTAAATCTTACCCTGTAGTTTTCATTCATGAATTGGGGAAGAGTCTTAACAGTTGGGATCATTTAAGTCCGTGCTTTGATTTTTAAGCCGTGTAGATGCTTTGGCTGGAGCTCTGGGTGCTGTAAATACTCAGCTTAGTGGGTCGTGCTTCAGGGCATGTATCTAAGAAGTTCCTTTAAATGGAATAGGGAAGTTACGCAGACATTAGTGAGTTACGTTACGTTATTTTCCAGATTCTTTGCCTTTATTATGTTTTTACTTTTAACAAAATTTTATACTTTACGGTCTTTATAGTTAAAAGAAAAGTCTTTATATGTCCTGTTGTTTTCTGTCGAGTTTCAGTTGCTCATCCCCTCTGCCGTCTGAACGACGCAAGGAGCTGGGGTCCTGTGCTCCTCACAGCACCGCCCTCGAGCATCCGCTCCCACGCAGAGCAGCTCAGGCGGCACACGTGGATGTGGACCTGTGGGCGTTCCTAAGTTTTTACAGTACACGTGGGAGATGATTCGGAAGGAAAGCGTTTGTTAGCAACTTCCTGTGTTTTTACAGACGGAGTTGGGCGTAGTTGGGGATGGGTCACCGTAATTGCCCTCTGGGCTCACCGACCACACCTCTGCACCATCCGATGTGGTGCAGGTGAGAAATGGAAGCATGGCCAGGGCACACTGAGGTGATCCTGTGGATGGAAACAGAGAACAGGCTTTGAAGACTCACTGTTAAGATTAGGGCACAAGGGCTTCCCTGGTGGTGCAGTGGTTAAGAATCCGCCTGCCAACGCGGGGGACACGGGTTCGAGCCCTGGTCTGGGAAGATCCCACATGCCGCAGAGCAGCTAAGCCCGTGCGCCACAACTACTGAGCCTGCGTGCTAGAGCCCGTGGGCCACAACTACTGACCCCACGTGCCACAGCTACTGAGTCTGCATGCCACAACTACTGAAGCCCTCGTGCCACAACTACTGAAGCCTGTGCACCTAGAGCCCATGCTCCTCAACAAGAGAAGCCACTGCAATTAGAAGCCCGCACACCGCAACGAAGAGTAGCCCCCGCTCGCCACAACTAGAGAAAGTCTGCGTGCAGCAACGAAGACCCAACACAGCCAAAAATAAATAAATAAATAAATAAATTTATTTTTTAAAAAATTAGTGCACAATATATCAATTCTTACATCGACTAGATAGCACAATGTTTCAAATATATTGGGTTAAGAAAAATATGTGATGAACATTCATTTCACCTGTTTTACTTTGTATCCGTGGCTACTAGAAATTTAAAATTGCATGTGTGAAACGAAATTGAGTTATTTGTAGTTAGGTGGATGGACCTAGAGTCTGTCATACAGAGTGAAGTAAGTCAGAAAGAGACAAGCAAATACCGTGTGCCAACACATATATATGGAATCTAAAAAAAAAAAGGCTCTGAAGAACCTCGGGGCAGGACAGGAATAAAGACGCAGATGTAGAGAATGCACTTGAGGACACGGGGAGGGGGAAGGGTAAGCTGGGATGAAGTGAGAGAGTGGCATGGACATATATACACTACCAAATGTGAAACAGCTAACTAGTGGGAAGCAGCCGCATAGCACAGGGAGATCAGCTTGGTGCTTTGTGACCACCTAGAGGGGTGGGATAGGGAGAGTGAGAGGGAGACGCAAGAGGGAGGGGATATGGGGATATATGTATACGTATAGCTGATTCACTTTGTTATACAGCAGAAACTGACACACCATTGTAAAGTAATTATACTCCAATAAAGACGTATTAAAAAAATTGCATGTGTGCCTCACGTATGATTTCTGTTAGGCAGGGATTTGTTAGACACTATTTGCTCTGTGTCTTCCAAATACTGCAGCTAGTAGTCTTACTTCTGGCATTTTAGTTTAATGTTTTGATCTTTTTAAGCCTCATATATTTGCTGGTTATCAAAGTCTGCATTTAATACCCAACGATTTAAAATTTATTCTGTGAAAGCAGTAAAACTCAAGTCAATTAAAAGTGTATTCTGAGGAGTTTTGGACTTTTGTGAGTAGAAAGGTGATCAATTTTGAATTGCTTTACACACCAATTGTTATTGTGTCTTATGGGTTATGTATTCTACCAAGCTTTTGTTATTATAACTTCAGTTAAGACATTTGGGAATATTGCTTTGTTTCATTTTCTGCATTTTAAAGGACTAGACATATGATGAGGTCTTGGAATAAATTACATAATATTACTAGACACGCCATATATAATCTCCTGTTAGGAGAGCAATAGACACTTCCTGGGGTGGACGATTTAAAACAGGCACTAGGTTAAAATAATTTCAAGGCAAAGCATTAGGATAATTGAAGATGTTTTTCCTTACATCATCAGAACTACTGAGCAAAAGAAAGCAGGAGGGATTGGAAAGCACATCACGGTCTCTGCTTTGCTGGATGCTAGTGATTTCAGGTTGAGATCGTGTGATCAGCCTCTGAAGCTGCTCTCTGCAGGCGTCTGTGTCTCATTCGTTGCCTCCAATACAAAAGGCGTTCACAGTGATGTCCTCAGAATCTGTAGCAGTTCTGGAAAGTGAAGGCCCGTTTATTGAAAAGACACTGAAATGACAGAAATTTTCCATTTTTGTTGAATCCCAAAATAATCAGAGGCAGGGAGGATTTTTGAAGAGGTCAGGACAGGATTGTACTAAAAATGAATGTTGAACAAACTTCTAATTCCCCGCTTCTGTTGAGGTAATTTGTTTCTTTTGCTCAGTTGTTTAAATGTATGATTTCTGCATAGAAACTGAGAACTCAGAATCTTTTAGCATGGCTGAGAGGTGTTATTTTTTCATTCCCCTAACTCTCTCACATTGAAACAGTAACCCAACTTTTCGTGTTGTTACCCCATACTCGTTCCCCATACATGACCTCTGCCGGGGCCTCGGGGTGTGCCAGGGCCTGGTCCCGATCCCAGGATATGCACCTGACCCAACTGGGTCCTGACCCCATGTCCTCGAAATCGTGGAGCTGAAGCCAGAGAGGATGTAACCTTCGGCTCTCACTAGATGCAGTTGTTCAGAAACATCTCTGTGTCACAGGGATCACTGTGGTGAAGTCTGTGGACCTCTTCTCGGAGTAATGTTTTCAAATGTATATCATAAAATATGTAGGATTATAAAGAAAACAGATTATATGGAAATAACAGTTGTCACACTATAAAAGAAAACCCCAGATTCGATAGACTAGTATATGTGATTCTCAGAGAGTATGCGCGGCATCGGGGAATTGGGGCAGAAAAAGGGAAGGGAACAGGCGTGGAGAGAAACCGGAGACAGTTGTGAAGGGGGTTCTAGTTTCCCCTGAAAACCAGCCGAATGGCTCTCATCTTCCCTCCCCACGGCGGCTCCAACATGTAAATTGTATTTATAAGTTGATGACTTAGAAACAAAGTTCCTCTTTGTGCTTTGATACTAAGAATCATTAGAATGCTAATGTGGCACTACCTGTGTTATAGACATCTTAGGGAAGATATTGCTAGAATTTAGATCATGCTCTACCTCCTAACTCTAAGATTTTTAAGGTAATAGTCAACAGTGGCGTCTAGCGGAACTTTCTGAGATGATGAAAATATTTTACATCTGCACTGTCCAGTACGGTAGCCACCAGCTACCGTGCGTGGTTATTGAGCCGTGGAAAAGTGGCCAGTATGGCTGAAGTTAATATTTTGTTTTATTGTAATTAATTTGAGCCTGGTTTCCAGTAGTTACGTAGGGACAGCAGAGGCTGTAGGGCTGTCCCCTCGGATTTACATGGTCTAACAGCTTCTGAAGCAGCAGTGTCTCAGACTGGGGTCCACGGATGCTCTGGTTCCCATCATGTGGACACCCCACGGATCCCGTGTTCTTGGGGTGCTGCCAGGTATGCAGTGGCGGGTGGGCAGAGCCCGGGCTTAGAGGTCCGGCAGCCTGAGCCTGGCCGCGTGCCGACGGCATGTGAGTCACTGCCTCAGGGAAGTCACCCAGCCTACCCTCTGTAGAACCGGGAGCAATGATATCCCTCTCACGGTGAGAGCGAAATTAAACAGATGCAAGCAGCTCAGAATAGTGCCTGACATGCTGTTAGTCAGTACATGGGTGAATTTACTGGATTTCTTTTGCTTTGGATAATTGTCAAGATATCCAGGTAGATGAGCTCACTTCAGTTTATGCCAGGGAAATGATAAAGAAGAAACCTTCCAGAAGATTCCATCTTTGTCTCGATATACTTGGAAAGCATTTTGATAACCATACCCTGGTCAATGTATCAATAGTAAAATAAAAGATACCCTAATATCCTGGTCAGTATACTAAGGTAGATATTGGAATAGATTGCTGTGCTATTTTGCAAGCGTGTGATGCTTTATTTAATTGTTAGGTTGAAATTTCCCTACATTTTAAAAACAGGTTTAATTCTCTCAAATTAGGAAATTGTGCTCTCAGCTATCAACAGCTGCACCTACTTCTTTTCTCCTTGAATTTAAGTGTACAGTGATTATTAAAGGAGTTTGAATTTCAGTTTAGTCCAAGTTCTGATGATTTTAAAGTGCCCAAGTGATGCTTTTATCACAGATGTGTGAGATGCCTGTTATTGAACTGTCAGGGAAATGAGCCGTAACCGTTCTATTCAACAGCCTCGATCAGTTCTAGTCTCCGTACCCAGTACCTTGAGAAGCTACACCATGGGTGTTATAAATGTTGAGTATAGCGTGGGGCACAATCTCCTCTAATGTTACTATCCTTTATCATTTGGTACTCTCTGTTTATGGGTAACCTGACCTAGATGCGCGGAAATTTATATTTATCTAGCAATTGTCCCAAAACAGTTTTCTGGAACATTTCTATTAACAGCCTACTTAAGGTCGGTCTCTTAAGTTGTGGAATTATTTTTGGATGCCCCATAGCTAATGGATGCTCTAGGGTAAACTGTGCTGTGTTTACAATGATTCAGGATATTTATGTTCGTATCTCAAAATACCTGATCTCACTTTCTTTCAATTGTATTGTCCCTCTTTATTATACCTGGAGCTCCATTATGTGTTATCTTTTAAATTCTCAGTGAGGGTTTCAGAAACCAATTACTGTGTTTCCTCTGAAAAGAGAGTTGTTAATAGGGCTCCTCTCCATTTCTGCTCTGCAAGCCATTCTGCTAGCAATTTTAATTGAGGTCATTAGCTGTGGAAGGTCCCGGAATGAGACTGGGGCTGGATGTGATCGTATCTTCACAGTCAGAGGAGACCGTCTTGAGGAGAGTTCACTCTGTAGTTTCCTCCCTTATTTTCCTCTTTTTCCCTCTATGACGTCAAGACTGAGACTGTGAAGATGGGAAAGCTCTGTGAGCAAAAGTCTAGGCACCCTTAGGCTGCGGACTTCACTCTATTGCTTTGAGCCCTTTACCTTTTTTTAAGCTTCATTTTCTTTCTTTTTTTAAAGTTGAAGTGTAGTTGATGTACAATATTATATGTTTCAGGTGTATAGCAGTGATTCACAATTTTTAAAGGTTATGCTTCATTTAATGTTACTATAAAGTATTTGCTATATTCTCTGTTGTACAAGATATCCTTGTAGCTTATTTATTTTATACATAGTGTCAGTAGTTTGTACCTCTTAGTCCCCTCCCCCTCTATTGCCCATCCCCCCTTCCCTCTCCCCACTGGTAACCACTAATTCTCTATATCTATGATTCTTTTTCTTTTTTGTTATATTCACTAGTTTGTTTTATTTTTTAGATTCCACATATAAGTGATATTGTGCAGTATTTGTCTTTCTCTGTCAGACTTATTTCACTAAGCGTAATACTCTCCAGGTCCATCCATGTTGCTGCAAATGGCATTATTTCATCCTTTTTATGACTGAGTAATATTCCATTGTACATATGTACCACATTTTCTTTATCCATTCCTCTGTCGATGGGCACTTAGGTTGCTTCCATCTCTTGGCTATTGTGAATAGAGCTGCTGTGAACAGTGGGGTGCATGTGTCTCTTTGAATTAGACTTTTGTCCAGATATGTGCCCAGGAGTGGAGATGCTGAATTCTGTGGCAACTCTGTTTTTAGTTTTTTTTCTTTCTTTCTTTTTTTTTTGTTTTGTTTTGTTTTGGTTTTTATGGCCACGCTGTGCTGCTTGTGGAAGCTTAGTTCCCGACCAGGGATTGCACCCAGGCCCATGGCAGTGAAAGCGCCAAGTTCTAACCACTGGACCTCCAAGGAATTCCCTATTTTTCTTTTTTTTTTTTTTTTTTTGGGGGAACCTCCATACATAGTGGCTGCACCAATTTACATTCCCACCAACAGTGTAGGAGGGTTCTCTTTTCTCTACACCCTCTCCAGCATTTGTCATTTGTAGACGTTTTGGTGATGGCCATTCTGACTGGTGTGAAGGTGGTAGGTGCTTTTGAAACTTTTTTTTTTAAAGATTTTTTTTTGATGTGGACCAGTTTTTAAAGTCTTATTGAATTTGTTACAATATTGCTTCTGTTTTATGTTTTGGTTTTTTTGCCATGAGGCATGTGGGATCTTAGCTCCCGTACCATGGATAGAACCCGCACCCCCTGCATTGGAAGTCTTAACCACTGGACCGCCAGGGAAGTCCCTAAAACTTTCTTTCACTAGCACAGTTTTTGCGTCCTGAAGTCCCCACCTCCATCCCATGGAGGAATAAAAACTGAAAAAGCAAAGGGAGAGCTCAGGCCCCTTGCTTAAGTGACACAATCTTGGCTTGTTTCTTTGAGTGTTTCTGCGGCTTGAGTGGACGAGGCACTGGGGATGCGGAGGTCACTCAGTGCCTGCATCTGTAGGTCTTCCTTCCTGATGTGATGGCAGTGCCCAGAGTCCTTCCTGGAGGGCGAGGGTCTTGTTGCTGGAGGTTCGGGGCCCTCACCGGCAGAGAGGACCGGGGGCCTCCAGCTTCAGGGCTGAGTCCTTGCCTCTGGTTTTGTTAGGGTACCAGCTCTCCCCTGGAACCCACACCTCCCACTCCCCAGGCAGACCTTCTGGGTGGTCCCCTCAGCCAGAGCTGGGGGGTTGGCCGAGCTCTAGAGGTCTGTTCTCAAACAGATTTAACTCAGTCCTCTGAATTTTCACAACCCCCTTTATACTGAGCTGCAGGAGGAGTCAGTCTCAGTGAGTGTGGCCCTTAGCTTTCCCACCAGCGGCTTCAGACAAGCCCTCCACCTGTCTGCTTCCCAGCTCCCACGATCTGGTCACCAGGTTTCCTCTGCTGGTTTTCCCAGCGTTGGGACTTGAAAACGATCTATTTTCTGTAGTGTCTGTGGGGTTTGGGGAGCAAACGTTTACACATATACCTTGATAACATGTATCTGTATCTTAGCACAGAGCTAAAAAGAATTTTCAGACTTAAACTCTTTAGGATCCTAAGATGTTGAGTTGTAAGGTTTAAAAAGATAAAAAGGAATCAACTATGCCGCAATATAAAATAAAAATTAAATTAAAAAAAGAAAAAAAAAGAAAAACATAAACATGAAATGTATGGATTGACTTAGGTAATAATAATAATAATAATGAAAACAAAAGCAGCTCATGCGCATGGGTCCGTGCTGTGGATCCAGTGCACTTCACCTCAGAACACCTATTAGAGAGAAATGCAGTTAATAGCCCGTTTTGCAAAGAGAAAGCTGGAACACAGAGTTCAGCTGACTTGCCCGCTTCCCAGAGCTGGTCTGTGATGGAGCTCGGACTCAGACCCAAACGTCTGGTCCCTGACCCTCTGCTCTTCTCCTCTGTGTCATCCAACTGGAAGGAGAGAGTCAAATCAGCTCTTGGGATGTAGTGAGCCCTAAACATTTGGATTCTGTAGTTGCTGTGGTAGAAGAAAGCAAGTGATTTCCATTCTGAATAAAAATGGAGACAAATATAATTTTTTACTTACTGATGTAAAGTAGAGGAGGTGAGTACAGATAAGTAAAACCAACCTACATAGTGAACGTGGTTACTTAATATTTCTCAATTTTATATCATTGTTTAGTGTAGAAAATTGCAGCAATGTATTACCAGTATATTGAGGTGTTACCCAGTTCTTTGTCAGTCACCCACCATCACTGTATATGATTGGGTCAAAAGGACCTATTTGAAGAGTAATCATAAGTTCTTTGCTACCAATTGTTTTAAGTGCAGCCAGGCTATGAGCATCATAAGACTGATTAGGTATAAACTCTAATTATTAAGATAAATGTGTGTAACATTTTCTAGTAAAGTTAATTTTCCAAAATATTTACACCTGTCACCAACAGTATGTTTCAGAAAATTTACTGTCTTGAGTGGATTTGTTGGAGCATATATACCTGTGTAGTATTATAGGGTGCTTTGTGCCTCAAGCAACTGAAAACCAAGTTCAGATTCAAAAGTAAAGTGGTTCATTATCTCACGTGAAGAAATCAAAGGTATGAGATGGCTTCGTCGGGCTAACTGAGCTGTGCATGCTGTGACTGGGTGCCCACACCCTTCCTGCCTCTGTCTCCGGCTGTTCTCCGGCTCTGACCACAGGCTGTAGGCAGCATGATCACAGGCAGGTCCAGGTATCCCGTGACAACGCCCAGAGGAGCAGGGCTGGGGATGCCTGCTCTGTCTCTCTCGGTGAGAAGAAGAAAACTGTCTCAGGAAACCCTCACTCAGAACGGGCCACCTGGCCACAGCTGGGTCACCTGGTCTTTCCTAAAATAAAAATTGGCTAGGGCAATGTAATTATCATGACTAACTTAGAATAATTATCTGAAATATGAAGATGAAAGCAATAATAGAGATACTCTTTGAATTGTGTTTTTAACGCTGAACTGAAATGATTTTGTACAATGAAATTTTATGGAATTACTCAAAGTTCCACAAATAATATGCTTGTGAAAATATGAGTCATTGCCGATGGTGTTAAGAAAACCTTTAATGTGATCATTTAATTTTGAAAATCCTTATGACCATATTGTCCAATTTCTCATACAAAGAGAAATAAAAGCAATTTTATACATTAGAAATATATCAAGGGGACTTCCCTGGCGGTCCAGTGGTAAAGAATCTGCCTTCCAGTGCAGGGGAAGCGGGTTCGATCCCTGGTCGGGGAGCTAAGATCACACGTGGCGTGGGGCAACTAAGCCGCGCGCCACAGCTACTGAGCTCTCTCGCCTCAACTAGAGAGCCTGCGTGCCGCAAACTACAGAGCCCATGCGCCCTGGAGCCTGCGCACCACAACTAGAGAAGAGAAAACCCGCACGCCACAACTAGAGAGAAGCCCGCGCGTCACAACGAAAGATCCCTCACGCCTCAACAAAGATCCCGCGTGCTGCAACTAAGACCCGACGCTGCCAAAAAGAAATTAAAAAAAAAAATAAAAAATAAATCTTAAAAAAAAGAAATAGATCAAGAAATGGATGATTACCTATTTATCTACTTTGCTGGCTCAGAGGTCTCTATTTCATAGTGAATGTAACCTGCAGAGTGGCAATAATTTCAAATCTATAGTTTTTCTGGAATTACTTTAAGTGCTTTCCACCAGAATTATTCAGGTTCTCACAGAAATTCAAGCCACATTTAGAAACACATTTTTAAATGTATCTCTGTTTTAAATAAAAGCTTCATCATTTTATTTTATTTTATTTTATTTTTTTGGCCGTGCCACGTGGCATGTGGGATCTTAGTTCCCCAACCAGGAATCGAACAGTGCCCCGTGCATTGGAAGCATGGAGTCTTAACCACTGGACCACCAGCAAGTCCCTTAAATGTATCATTTTCATTTCTTCCTTCTTCCAGTGTAGTTCACTTACACATATGTATCAGTTGAGTGAATGACATTCAGTGATGGACAAATAAACTATTTTGTATCTTCAGAAAAACTGCTTAATGCAATATCTTTAGATATATACACTCAGCTCTTTATCTGCTTTAACATATGGTTCAGAATGGATCATTGGATCCGTGGAACTATGATCTGAGCTCACAAAGGAAGCATGGATTGACTTAGACCTTAAGGACTTCTGCTAGAACCCCTTTGAATTACAGAAAAGTAACTTAGTAGTAAGGTCTTTTAAAAACTGATCCTATCAAGTGAAATGTCACACCACCCCTTTTTTCCTACTGCAGTGTCTAACATTTTTGTTGTTGTTAAAAATTTAATGAAATAATTCAATTGTCATATTAATTAGAGATCATAGACCTGCATTAATTTTCTTCAGTCCTGTGATTTTTTTGTTTCTCTTCGAATGACTGACCCCTGGAAGTGTCTGGAAGAGAAAGTATCTGGCTAAAAAGTTCCTCCTAGTATGTTTCCTCTTCTCCACTTTTGCATTTGTTGGTTTCTTTTTTGGAAAAGTAATAACATGTCCAGGAATGTCTGCCCAGTGCAAAGGTAGCTCTTTGTTACTGGTGGGGATGCAGCAAGAAGCAACCCTCTTTCTCCTTCTTTCTCCCATCTTGTGCTTTCATGATAGGATCCTGTATTTTTATTGACCGAGTACGAACACTGTACTGCGTACTGGACTCCTGCAGTAGGTGGGAAAGTGAGCAGTAATCCGAGGTTACGGTAATGTGAGCAGTTCTTCCTTCCTTCCGCCGCAGTAACGCTGTAAAGCACGGAGACTGGAGTGAAGATCTGAGTCCAACCGCTGCTTTTCTGTGTCCTCCCAAAGTCTCTGCGTGCGTCTCTCTCAAAGACAAATCTTCAATGAAATTTTACTCTAGGGGTAAACAATTACTGAAGTTATAAGAATGTTAAAGAATCTTGTTCAGTCATAGAAATTGAGTAATTAGGGCTCACCATTAAAGGAAAATTTTCTGGAAATGTAGAAATGGTCTCGGTTAATGCTTGCCTGCTTCCAAGGTATCCTTACTACCACTTTGTCCCCTCCTTCCCTCTTTGTCCTGTCTGATTCCCAAGGACTGCGCACACACCCCGTGGCGGGGAAACGGGTGGCCTGAAGGGAGCTTGCCCTCTCCTTATCTACAAATCACCTGAGGAAGTGACTTCTCTGTGAAACAGTGCTGGGGAACTTGGTTACTTATTGAAAGATAAACTTAGAATACTTTTAGTACCAAAACTAACATTAAAATAGATTTCAGATTATTTAAAATGTTAAATATTAAAGTGTGATGTCATAAATATCTTAGTAGAAAAAAATGTGTATTTTATTTTTGGATCTCTTAATAGAGATTATCACCTTAGCGTAAAACCAATAGAAGAGTCCCATCAGAACAGATGCATACGTTTGGACACAAATAAGTATTAAAACTTTTTTGTATCAAAATTCATGCATATTTTATGTACGCAAGTATGAAAGAGTGAACATACTTAAATCAAAATATTTTAGTAGATATTTTTGTGTTTTAAGTATTTTAAAATTTTGATCCCCTATCTGTTTCTGTATTTTGTCTGTTACAAGGGCCATAGTTTAGCCATTTTGATTAGCCATGTAATCAAAAAACAAATAAGCGAAAAAATTGGAGCCCTTTATGAAAGAGTTAATGATCTATGAATGACGTCAGTCTGTGGTGTTGATTATAATGTTGATAAGTAAGATAGCCAAATTAAAATTCCATTTCAGAGTTTAAATAGCATATGCACAAAAATCACATAACATCTAAAAACTGAATCAGTAAAAGTAATAAGAAATTTTCAATATTTCAATGAAAATAATGGGTTTAAAAATGTATTTTATCCTCCTTCATTTTAAAGTTTTAAAAAGATGCAAAGCTAAGATTAACATAATCAAATCTATTTTGTATCCTATTTCGTTAATTCAGGTCCTTTTCTTCACTTGAGGCTGGGGATGAGAAATGCTCGGATAGAAATGAGCATAGTATCCATGATTTCTGGGTTATTTTTTTTTAACATCTTTATTGGAGTATAATTGCTTTACAATGGTGTGTTAGTTTCTGCTGTATAACAAAGTGAATCAGCTATATGTATACATATATCCCCGTATCTCCTCCCTCTTATGTCTCCCTCCCACCCTCCCTATCCCACCCCTCTAGGTGGTCACAAAGCACCGAGCTGATCTCCCTGTGCTATGCCGATGCTTCCCGCTAGCTATCTGTTTTACATTTGGTAGTGTGTATATGCCCATGCCACTCTCTCACTTCGTCCCAGCTTACCCTTCCCCCTCCTCGTGTCCTCAAGTCCATTCTCTACGTCTGTGTCTTTATTCCTGTCCTGCCCCTAGGTTCTTCAGAACCTTTTTTTTTTTTAGATTCCATATGTGTGTGTTAGCATACGGTATTTGTTTTTCTCTTTCTGACTTACTTCACTCTGTATGACAGACTCTAGGTCCATCCACCTCACTACAAATAACTCAATTTTTTTTTTTTTTTAATGGCTGAGGAATATTCCATTGTATATATGTGCCACATCTCCTCTACATGATTTCTGTTTTCACTGAGCATATTTATTTACTTATTTCCCTCCAGACGTTTTAGAGGAGATGCAGGTTTCCTCTGGCCCATCTAGGTCAGCCTCCGAGAAGCCCCCTACCCAGCAGGGAAAAGGAGGTGAGGGACTGGTTCCTGGACAGTTCAGTACTAACCCTAACAAATACTGATCCAGTCTGCCTGGGATTTCGAGATCATGATGCTGGATTGGGCCAGAATCGCAGGTGTTGATTTATGGGTGAGAGGGTTAAGATGCCAGGCAACAGAGGACTTTCAGGGTCATTTGTTCAAGGTCATACGGTTCGGAGCACGTCCCCTGCTCACCCCTTCTCAGCCTCAGAAACCTTGAAACCTGCCTGAATGTAACGTGGGCTTTTCTGCTCTCGGGAAACCCACATTCCAGCGGGAGGGACCCAGTTTTCCTAAACGCTGTTCCAGAACACCCGTCACTATGCAGCACTTGGAAATTTTATCAAGATGAGTAAGCTTTCATGTTTGGAATTTTTAAGAAATCACAAATGAACCATTTCTCAGCTTTTTTGCTGTTCAGATTGCCTCTAGTAATTCTGCGTATGCCAGAAGCACAGATATTCAGCAAAAATAACTCTACGGTATGAATTGTAGAAATTATCTGAAGATGTGTTCACTGATAGATATCTGTTACTGCAAGTAACCAGTATTGGTGATTAAACTAATGTTAGGAAACATGATTGAAATATACTTTCTCTGTTGACCGCCTTACTTGAGTGCTTATGTTGGCACATTTATTTTATGTCTTTATAGACATATGTATGATTATAGTACAAGGTTCACAGAAAAGTCTTTAAGAAAAACTTGAAAAGCTTTCATAATCTTACAGCGAGGAGAGCGCTAGAGTCATAGTTAACTTTGTGTCGTGTCTCGTTTTTCCAGGGTCTGTTTATGGTCTATAGATTATGTCCTCGGCATACTGAGTATTTTTAGATGATAGTGCAACGTTTAATACAACCAACATATTGTAATCATTTACGTATAATGTTTGTTTTATCTTTAAAATATTACTAATATTAACATAGACTGGTTAATTGAATATAGCCCGATGTGTGCACAATTTTTTTAAAATCATGAAGCTATCACTATAAAATTTATATAGAGAATTAGAAAATTTATAATAGAAAGTTATACAGTTCAAACTTTGTAAGTTCAATGTGTTAAAATTTCCATTTATTAACATTGCTGTGTAGCTGAGTTTCTGATGAGCAAGTATCACACAACAGCAGAGTTTAATCCTTATCAGCTTCATGTGTAGCTTTTACCGGTATTTGGGCAAATATATCATTGGATAAAGTCAGGAAAGTACTAAAGTTTTATGCATTTCGTCTCAAAAATTAGAAAAAAAGTCAAAAAATTTTGTAGAAAGGAGTGGAATATTCTCATCACTTGACAGGTACTCACATGGAAATGGGACTGTAGAATAAGGAGGAAATATGAAAAATCAGCTGCCTCTAAATTATTCGAGGATGGAAGGAATTGGTACCTCTCACTGCATCCATACAAATGTCCCCAAATACAGGCACCTCGGGAAGAGGTTTGAGGCTGGGATACAGGACCATGGGACCTTTCTCACTCTGAGAAGTAGACCTACTGCAAGATGCGAACACACGCAAATATGATTTATACTCTGCTGATAGTGGGCTCCTGTGAGAAATGCTCAGCCACGTGCCGAGGTGGAGGTGACCGATGCCGGTGCCCTCCCAGACCACTTGCCAGCCCAGTCGTGCCCACTGTGGAGACGGTTCAGCCCACTACTCATCGCTTCCCTTTACTTGGTATTTTTATATCCTCAGGTTTACAGAAGTATTTCCATTATTAGAAGGGAATTTGGAAACCACGTAACAAATGAGTATGTCCTCTCTGAGTGCTGGAGACAGTACAGGTCTGTGTGTGAGAACACACACCACACACACACCACACACACCCCTCTGTTCACAGGTGGTCACGGAACAGTCGTTCTGGAACTTTCCTAACGTGAGAACCCCATGGGGCTTTGGTAACTCCTGGGCCCTACAGGGGGGTTCTCAGCCTCCCGGTTGATGGTGGAGCTAAAGGTGTGTTTTCTGACAATATCCCGGGTGACGGCCCGTGGTCCTGCCGTCTACACTTGAGAACCACCGCTGTAGAGGGAAAATACTGGACCTAAGCAGGTTCGGCCACTGGCGAAAGGTCCTTTACTTGCTCCTCTGCTTTGCTGCTTTGGAAGGATTTTTTTAAATTTACATTTTCAAAAGTTGTTCATTCCTAATAGGACATTGATAGAATATAGTCGCTCTTTTTGGCTTACTGATTGATCAAGTCAGAGGTAGGAGGAAGGGGGAGTGGCATTGTACAGATGGATTTCCTCCACGCACTCATTCCCTTGACAGGTATTTATTTAACAGTAAATCTTTAAAATTTGTTGTAGTCTCAGGTGGACTAAAACAGCCTAACTCAATTTTGTACACACACACACACACACACACACACACACACACACACACACATTTTATGTAGGATAATAAATACATCAATGTGTCTAGATTGAAAAAAATTGTGAAATACTGCCTATGCACCTGGCCTTGAATTGCTGTGAATTTCCAGGACGTTCTCAACGATATGACTCACGCAGTACTTGGTAGAATGTTCCTAAGTGGCTAAGACATGTGACCCCTCTCCAGTGGGGCTGTAGAAGGATGAGGGAGATTGAAACTACTCGTATCTGAAGCTGATTGAATATTATCTTCCAGTGAGGAAAATCTCAAGCTATTCTTTCTGATGTGTGCTCTTTCTAGGGAAAAAGATGGTAAGAACAGGAATTATTTTTTCCTTCAGTGTGCATCACATTTTGAAACTGAACATTTCACATTTTAAAAAATTTACAGATATTTACTCTATTTTGAATGCTAGTGGAAATGAAGGCTTAAAACAAGACATTTGCTGTGTATGCATTTTTAGCCTTCATGGATAAACTTATAGAATGAATGAATGGCCTTTTCACTTTTCATCTAGACTTTATTATATTGAGGAAAATTGAAATCAGTCGCCAAGAATTAAATACTGTATCTGTGTATATGTATATTTGAGGCAACAAAGGCCTCTTAAAAGCCTTCCCTTATGTTCTGCTCACAAGTAGAAAGTCAAGATCAGGGCTGGGATGCCAAAGGAAGGGCTGGAACACCGGTCGGACAGGCATTCGCCCCTACAAATGTGACGCCTGCCTCAAAGCCTTCACCCAGCGCTGCTCCTTGGAGCCCCACCTGGAGAAGATGCACGGGGTGCGGCAGCAGTATGCCTGCACGCGGCGCCGGGGCAAGCTGCACGTCTGTGAGGACTGCGGCTCCACGGGCCCCAGCCAGGAGGACCTGTACCTGCGCATGAATGGCGCCCACCTGGCCAGCGCGTTCCTCCAAAAGACATCCAAGAACCTGGCAGCCCTCTTGCAAAACACGCTGACGTCCACGCTCCAGGGCAGCACCAACCTGAGCGAGGAGGAGGAGAAGGAGGAGAGGGCGTGGATGCCAGCACCGCCACGTGTCCACAGATTCCCGGTCTTGAGGGCCCCCCGCCTTACAGGCTCTTTCTAAGTCCAAGTGTTCCGTCCATCGCTCTGTCCTCTGGGGGCCCCAATGGGGGGCTCCGTTCCAGGGCTGTCAGTGATGATAACGGTGGCTTCAGGCCCCCCGTAACCTGTGTCCTCGGGAACACTGTCACATGAATGAAAGCTTGTGGATGGCTATAAATCACCATCTGGGGTTTTGGGGTTCTTTTTTTAGGATTTTCACACATGCAGGCAGGGGTGTTCTTAGAGAGACACCTCTTGGAGAGATTGATATGGTCCCTTGAAATAAAAGTACTTCCACTTGAAATGCTACTCCAGCAGGGAAAATGAATTCTGTTGTTCTGAAAGAGTTAGCAGGAATTATTTTAATAAAGGAAACGTCCTTGTGGAAAGAAAAAAAAAAAGATCAGGGCTGGGATCAATCTTTCTCAATTTATGGGTCTGTAAACTCTAAATAGAATGAGAGGTAAGGTAGTAAATAATGCTGAGCAAAGCACTAGGGAAAAGTTGATAAAACGAAATGGAGAAATAATCCCAGTTACGAAGGTAAGCTTGCCTCATACTTACATCATTTTGTTTTACTTTTAAGGAAATCTCATATAAAGGAGGCAACTGGACAATATAATGACAACTGAGAGGACAGAAAAAAACACAGAATGTTCTAACTAATGGTAAATGTGACTTTTAAGTACCTTTGGATACTTTTGATAAACTTTGAGACAGATTTTTTTTTTTTAACTTTAAAAATGAAATTTTGTGATGCATAAATACAATCAGAACATTTTAATGTGACAGTCATATTTATAAAAGCTATGTAATGGATACCTACCCAGACTTAATTTTCATGCCGTTAAAATAACACAGGAATAGAAAAATACTAGCAAACAAAATTAAATTGAGAGACCAGGACATGAATATCAGTACCCATACACCTCTCCTCACTGCAAATTTCTTAGTTTCTTTCTTCAGGAAAATGTCAGTACAAGGTACACAGTCATCAGAGTTACAAGGCAAAGCATAAGACTAGCACCTGTTAGCATCTTGATTTTTTTATGTTCATTGACAGCTCTTATTTTGAAGTAGAACAATAGATCTTTTTTTTTTTTTTTTAATTTTATAGCTACTTTATTTATTTTTGGCTGTGTTGGGTCTTCGGTTCATGCGAGGGCTTTCTCTAGCTGCGGCAAGCGGGGGCCACTCTTCATCGCGGTGCGCGGGCCTTTCACTATCGCGGCCCCTCCCGTTGCGGGGCACAGGCTCCAGACGCGCAGGCTCAGTAGTTGTGGCTCACGGGCCCAGTTGCTCCGTGGCATGTGGGATCTTCCCAGACCAGGGCTCGAACCCGTGTCCCCTGCATTAGCAGGCAGATTCTCAACCACTGCGCCACCAGGGAAGCCCCAGTAGATCATTTTTGAAATCTGTTAGCTTTCTAATACTTTTCAAATGATTTCTGAGTAAACATACCTATTCATCTCTTGGTTTTAAACAGAGGTAGAGATTGTGGTCACTGCCTTACCAAGAGGAAAGCCCTGTAAGATGCTCTGTCCATCCCTACGTACCCTTCTTGCAGCATCACCACAGGTGATACTTAGAAGCCCAGGGAAAACAAAACCAAACACGATTCAAGTTCTTGATTATGTTAACATTGAACCCAAATCAAGTAAAATAATTCCTGTGATTAAAGATAGACTAGAATTTGCTTCACTTTTCTCAAATCAGGCAGGAATTAGATAAAATCTGACAGTGTTAAAGAAAGGTTTGCTGTAGTTCTGTTGTTGATGGATTAAGCAAAGTAAACTTATAAATCCCTTGCATTCATATTGCTTGAATAAAATAGTTTGTAGGAACAATAAATGCTGGAGAGGGTGTGGAGAAAAGGGAACCCTCTTGCACTGTTGGTGGGAATGTAAATTAATACAGCCACTATGGAGAACAGTATGGAGGTTCCTTAAAAAACTAAAAATAGAACTACCATACGACCCAGCAATCCCACTACTGGGCATATACCCTGAGAAAACCATAATTCAAAAAGAGTCATGTACCACACTGTTCATTGCAGCTCTATTTACAATAGCCAGGACACGGAAGCAACCTAAGTGTCCATCAACGGATGGATAAAGAAGATGTGGCACATATATACAGTGGAATATTACTCAGCCATAAAAAGAAATGAAATTGAGTTATTTGTAGTGAGGTGGATGGACCTAGAGTCTGTCATTCGGGGTGAAGTAAGTCAGAAAGAGAAAAACAAATACCGTATGCTAACACATATATATGGAATCTAAAAAAAAAAAAAAAAGGTTCTGAAGAACCTAGGAGCAGGACAGGAATAAAGACACAGACATAGAGAATGGACTTGAGGACACGGGGAGGGGGACGGGTAAGCTGGGACGAAGTGAGAGAGTGGCACTGACATATACACACTACCAAATGTAAAACAGATAGCTAGTGGGAAGCAGCCGCATAGCCCAGGCAGATCAGCTCGGTGCTTTGTGACCACCTAGAGGGGTGGGATAGGGAGGGTGGGAGGGAGACGCAAGAGGGAGGAGATATGGGGATATATGTATACGTATAGCTGATTCACTTTGTTATACAGCAGAAACGAACACACCACTGTAAAGCAATTATACTCTAATAAAGATGTTAAAAAAATAAAATAGTTTGTAGGAAAAGGAATAGGTCCGATATGACATTGTTATCCTGGATACCAAATTTAAAACTTTTAAATGAATTCACAATATGGTGAGTCTTTAAAAGGATGTTTGATAGAGGGCATGAGTTCACTATTGGTGTCATTATTTATGTTCCTCATTTTTTACACATTTTTTTGGAGAGATGCTAGATGGGAAAGTAAAATTTAATGTTAAGACCTGGGTTTCATTAAATTTTCAAGGAGACAAGCATACACATACAGATGTCCTAAATATATTAGGAATACAGATATGCAGAAGAGTTTTCTTAGGTTTGAGATGAATAGTACTTTATGGTCTTTTTTTGTTACGTTTCTTCTCATTTGTTTTGACTGTATCTTTTATTTTTGACCCAGGCTTGAATCCTGTCTAAATTGCTTTCCACTGAGGACAGTCATGTGGTGTGTTTAGGGCAGAACGGGCCTCCGTGGTCAGTCACGGGGGAGGGGGCCCTGGAGCAGCCATCTTGAAAGGCTCCTGGTTTTTTTTTTTTGGTTTTTTGTTTTTTTTTCTTTTTTTTTCTCCTGGTTTTTATGCCACAGTTGAGCACATGTTTTTGTCTTTGGCTTGGTTTATTTATTTATTTTTTAATTTAATTTTTATTGTATATTGGAGTATAGTTGATTTATCATGTATTAGTTTCAGGTGTACAGCAAATTGATTCAGTTATGCATATACAGGTATCTATTCTTTTTCAGATTCTTTTCCCATATAGGTTATTACAGAATATAGAGTAGAGTTCCCTGTGCTATACAGCAGGTCCTTGTTGATTATTTATTCTATATATTGTAGTGTGTACATGTCAATCCCAAACTCCTAATTTATCCCTTCTCCCCCCACCTTTCCCCTTTGGTAACCGTAAGGTTGTTTTCGAAGTCTTTATTTGTTTTTATTTATTTTTAATAACTTGATTTTCAGCGTGCTGGGGAGAAAAGCAAAACTTAAGCCACAAACAGTGAAGATCAATGGCTGTCACCCACCCTGAGATCCTGAGCGAGTCTGTGTGTGTGTGTGGCAGACAGACTGAGTAACATTTGCAAGATGACCTGAGCCTTAGAGTTAGTCAAACAGCGTGAATTTACAGGAAATGCCCCACCTGGGGTTTGTTGGTTTCCGTTCACCCTCAGTCCCAGCACCTCGGCCTGTGCACGGCATCCCTGGACTTGCTTGATGAATGCAGATGTGAATGACACCTGTAACCTGCTCCTTAGACGTAGTTCCACCTTGAGTTAAAACATCTTTTAAATAGAGATTGTATTTTATTAAAGCACCTTGGGGTCTAATCTTTCCTAGCGATATGCTTACAATACAGTGTTGTATAATTCAGTCATTAAAGAATATCTTATATTGTTATTGGTCGTGGTGACATCACGATGTCCCCATGGTCGTGGTGACAGCGGTGAGAGGAACAGGGCTGCCCTTCCGTGACCTGCGGTCTCACTGGAGCACAGCCCACCCTGGGGGGACGCAGGGGCTTGGGACTCGCTGTTTTGGGGGCCTCCAAGGAGCCAGCCTGAGAGGCGAGTGAGGTAGGGGTACGGGGAGAGACCCTGAGATGGGCAAACACAGGCTGGATTTTCATCCCAAGCCCCAGGAGCCTGGGGAGTAAGAGGTGGGAAGGAAAAGAGGTCCCAGGACTCGTCTTGAGGCGGGGGGTCTTTGCAGTGTCGAACGGTCAGGAGGAGAGGAGGACAGAAAGGCAGGAGGAATGGCAGGGAGCGTGTGTCCGCTCGGCCAGGGAAGGAGATGTAATAGGGGATGTGGGCTCCAGCTCGGGGCGTGGCGGGAGGCGTGGTAACGTGGGCGGGGGTTCTCCAGGCTGTCACTTGGAGTGAGGGGGCCTGGGGACAGTGTAGGGCCCGGCCTGGAAGCACAGAGCTTTCTGACTCAGGCACGGGGTCGGCGGTTTTGAATAGTGACTAAATCCAGCCTGGAGTGTAGACGGTGTGCTTTGCTGCAGATCCGTGTGCTTCACCTTCAGCCCTTGACACCTTCCTCGGAGACTGGAGCAGCCCCGCCTGTGCCTTACCAGGGAGGAGGCACGCAGTCTTCACTAGTCAGTGGCGACTGTAAGTCTGAAAGTAAGACGCCCTTTAAGAGTCGCTGCTGGACTTTCAGAGATGCATAGATATGATGAGTTACATTACCTGTGTTGTTACGCATTAGCCTGTGAGCTCGTGTGTCATTCCTGTATAAAAGCATTCATAATAGGCGGTCTTCCCATCATAATACTGAAGTGTAATTTACCACTTTAAATGCTGTTTAACTTTTGCATTGGTGTTTTGTTTTCCTCCTTTTCTTAAAAACTGGCATAATGTTTTCAAACTTTCTGTATACCTCCCTCTCTGCCCCTTCTACCTTCTGTTTGCTTTTACAACACTAGTTTTGAGAACATGACTTTTTTTAACCTTTTTTCCTTTTTACTGTCCCCTTACTTCTGAAAACTCAATATATGGTTTGTTATTTAATCATTTGATAACAGAGTCTAGTTCTATTTACCATTTTCCTGAGGCTGATGTCGCTATTGTCTTGAATACAAGATAAAGATTTTGGAAAAGACACTGCAATACTAAGTACGTTTTATGAGTTGATTACTGTTCTTTAGCAGGACTGATGAGAAAATATTGAGAATGTATTCTATGATTTTAATGTTCTCCAGGACATGTCTCATTGAGTTGTGTGGAGATTGTGAATCTCACACGTATATCTCTTCATGGCGTTTACTGCACCCTTCAGACACCAGCTGTAAGAGATGGAGGGTTGATTGACGTGTGTGCGTGTCATGTCAGTGGTGTGTCACGTCTGTCTGAATCTGTGGTGACCTCGCCAGGACAATAAGACTGTGCTTCATCCCGCACTGTCATTTGTAATGTTCACTGAGGTATTCTACCCCTAAAGAAGGCAATAGTAACTTACTCCAGTCTACAGGGAGAAACAAGTGAACGCATGGCGCTTTACGTTTTTTTTATTAGAATCTGCTGGCAAAACAAATATACTCGTGAAAATTATTAACAGGGGACTTGGAATAACAGTTTTGCATGGTTAAGTTCACAGGTTTCTTTTTGTATTATTTTGCAGTTATTTGTGTTTATAGGAGCAATTTTACATTATATTGTACTATTCATAGTAGTCATAATATTTTTGTTAAGGATATTGTGGATTAATATGCTGCCTATATTAATATTTCATGGGGCATGACTTCTTTGTGAGACATTTCAGAGCAACTGAAACAACTTTGCCATTAAAAAATCTTTCTTGGGGAACTCCCTGGCGGTCCAGTGGATAGGACTTGGCGCTCTCACTGCTGAGGGCCCGAGATCCATCCCTGGTCTGGGAACTAAGATCCCACAGGCCACGCGGTGCGGCCAGAAAAATAAAAGTCTTCCTTGCGGCTCCCATAGTCGAAATGAAACGGCTCCTTTGGAACAGAGGACAGTCACAGTCACGGCTCTGTCTCTGTTCTTTAAGGATGTGAAAATGGAGGGTTAGTAGCCGAACATAAAGCCTAGTGATTTGGCCACGATTAGAAGTAAATAGTATAAAATCTTGCTCTGCAATTACCTAAGGCCAGGAATCCTGTCAGACACAGTGTGTCCTCCACTCTCTCTTTCAGTGTTCCCTCGTCTCTTACTAATGTTTCTTACATTTGATTCACTTTTCTTACCTGAAACCTGAGAAGAAATCTCTATGAGGCACCAGTGGATTCTGGCATCTCTCACCTAAGGCTGTTACACAAAACTCTGGGGAAGGTACAGTGGGCAGCCGACAGGGTGAGAACTGGCTGAAAGAGCAAGTCTGATGAGGAAGGTAGTATTATTATCCATCCTGTGATCTAATGGGAGAAGTATAAGCCATTTACAGGAAAAGAGTGACCTTCTTTAACCTGAAAAAGTCTTGTGCACTAAATGTCAATATTCCAAAAACCACTTTGGGCATTCACACAGTTATATGAATTATATGTTATTTAAATATATAGATTTAGATATGGGTATTTTTTTCATTATTAGCTTCAGTTAAATTAAAGCATCTAACTTTGTTGAACTATGCAATGCAGTAGTGTGATTTTGGACCTGCAGGATGGTACCCTCTGAAGGGGGGGCGTCCATGAATCCTGTGCAGGGAGACATTCTAGTATTTTCAAACAGTCAAGGTTTATTAGAGAAATAACTTCATTTAACTAAGATGTTACCCAACGTGGAAATTAATTTAAATGGTAACATTGAGGATAATAATTCTTTACTCTTGCGGGGGCGGGGGCTGAATTTTAAAATCATATAAATGAACCCTTTCACTCATGTGGGGTTAATCATTTTGATATTAAAATGTTTTAATGCACTCATGTTAAAATGAATGCGCTTATGTGTTTGAAATCATGTTCTCTGTTACATTGTAGGGTAACACCCATTAAAATGTTCAGTTAATACTAAATTCAGTCACAAATCCTAAACACCAGGACACACAAAAAAATCTACATTATTTCTTGAATGGATGGATATGCCAACAGAAATTGCTACATGCGACAGAGTACAAACATTCAGAGTGATTGAATTATTTGATTTCAAAAATTATTTTAGCAATCAGGGTTGCTTGTCAAGTCGTTGTTACATGACAAGACAGCCAGAGTGTGGTTCTCCTTGTTTCCAGGAATGCTCTTTGGACAGAGGTATTAATAATAACTATAATAGCTAAAATTGTGTAATTTACTACATGTCAGACACTGTGCTGTGTGCTTTACAAATATGAGTTTATTTAATCCCCAGGACAACCCTCTGGATAAATACTGTTATCATAAATTGAAGCATGGTGGTAGGTGACACATCTGAGGTCACTTGAGGCTGGAGGGTCCTGGAGCAGGAATCCAGGCTGAGGTGGCTCCAGAGTCGCTCTGGTTGGTCACAGACTCTTGTGCCTGTTGAATATGGTGTGATTTTGACACTTGCATCTTAATGTACAAAGACATCTATATCTATGCATCAGTTTAGGGCTCTCCTTCATAGAAACCCAGAGCCCACCATGCGTGGAGTTCAAGTGCAACTTTGTTCACAGAACAGGATACTTCAGTGGAAATCATGCGACTTATGTAGGTATTCTCAGCAGTAAGGAGTTTTCCTTTTCTTTTTGTTTTTTGTTTCTGTCGACACTTTCGGGCGTTGGTAAGAAGGAAAAAGGTTGGTCCACAGTAGTGACGATCCAGATGCCTTCAGGGCTCAGCCAGGTAATGGAAATTATTAAACGTATAAGACAATAGGGAGGAATAGGCACGTAACAGTCTGCCTCAACACTTCAAATTCACTGTCTTTACAGCGTGCACCAAACAAATCTGACTGATGTCAGCCTCAGGCCTTCACTGCTGGTTTCTTATTTCTGTTGTATAATTATGTAAGTATCTGTCATGATGATTTCAATGACTTCAGTGGAAATTCTTTTAGAGACGGCTATTTGGTTAAATCATAAGGTATAATATCAACAGGCATTTCCTTTCTTATGCTTTCCAACAAATTTCAGTAACCTTTTATTTTCAGATGGTAAAAGTAATTGTTAAGGAAAATTAGAATGAAAATTCTTCATTAGAATGAAGACTTCCTTGATAAGGCCCAGGAATGTTCCATCCAAAACATCTGTTCTAACTGGCTCTGTGGCACAATGGATAGCGCATTGGACTTCTAGCCGGCCTCGTGTGGTTATTCAAAACATCTGTTCTAACCTGTACTTAACTTATCAGCAGTTCTTTCAAGGCTCACTGTGTCTTTGCACCTGAGTTTTGTCTTGTACAGTGGATGATGGCTGCATCCTGCCTTTTATGGGTGAGGGATGGTGAGGGACCGAGAGGGATGGTGCGGCTCTGCCCGCCTCCTGTGTCAGAGCCAAATTCTCCCCAAACCAGTGGGAGTCTTGCTGGTTTAACCTCACGGTTGCCCTTACAGATCATGTTTGAGGCTCCGGTAGCTGAAACGAAATGTCGCTTTTCCTCCTTCTGGTTCAGAGCACAGAACTGCAGTGGACTAGCTTTTGTGTATTCACTCTTGTGCCCCTCTCATCTGCTCCGGAGCCGCGGTGACCTTGTCCGTTAGGCTGTGGGCGAATCCAAGGGAGGGGTTGGCGTCAGGGTGACCAGGCAGAGCCTGAAGTCATCTAAGGACAGGGAAGAAGAGTGGGAACCAGGGCAGGTCATAGAAAAGAAGAGGCATAAATGCTGGAAGCCTGGTCGGGACTATATGAAATTCCTTCTCCTAGATTTGCTAGTGACATTTGAGTATTTCAGAGGAAAGTAACAGAACAGCCCTAAGAAACCAGCATTTCTGTTTCCTCAACAACTTGATGGCCAAGTTGCTCTTTTTTTTCTGGTGGAAAAAGAACTTAACATACTTGTAAAACAGGGCATAATGCCACTTTGATGAAGCTTTTTCAAGAGTAACTAGTACATGAAATATGCGCAGTTTGTCTATTTAAGGTTTAACGGGGGCGGCAGCTGGTGCTCAGGAGGATTCATTGATGTGACTTTTACAGTTGAAAACGCTCCATAAGCAAACATAGAACATAGACACAGTCGGGATAAATGAGACAGTCTCTCAACCTATAAACTATTCACAGGAACATTTCAACCCTAAACCTATACAGCCTTGTATTTACAGTGAGTAATAGGGGTATTTCAGGGTGTCATTGGACTGAATTTATTTAATTGAGGGTGAACGTGAGGGATAGGAGAAACTCCAACAGACTAGTAACCAAAGGAAAAGTAAGGAAATAATTACGTTGGATTTATAGGTGATTATGGAGATCCTCTGATACGAAAGCTTTTAAATAAGATGTGTGAGTCTCATTCTGTTACATAAGCTTTAGAATCCCTTTAGCATCTGCATCTATCCAGTTTATATTTTGGATTAATTATAATCACATACACACGCAAAGAAACATCATGTATGCGACATGCTCGCTCAGCAGAACTCACAGAGGCTGGTGGAGAGGGGTTGCTGGAGCAAAGCCCCACCCACCTCCCCACCTCCCGCCGTGACCCTGGCCTTGGGCGGCTCTGGGTTCCTGGCGTCCCGTGAGGGTCCCGGTTCTCTCAGCCTCCTAAGCCGTGCCCCAGCTTCCAGCCCAGTGCAGCCTCCCCAGCTGCCCCTGAGGAGCCGGCCCGGGGCCCTGCGGAGGGCTGGTGGGGTGAGGACACCCCTGTGATGGGGCTTCTCTGAATTCCACCCCCGACCCAGGCCCACAAGCGGCACTTGAATTGTTACGTCTTCTGCCAACTCTTCTTTACGGTGGGTTTGCTCTTGTATCCACCCGCGCCCGGGCCTCGAGGTGGCCGTGGAAGCATTGACCCTGATCTGGAAGTCCGTGCCTGGTGGTTTCCTTCAATCCTTAGCGCCACGATGGACTTAACAACACATGTGCTCTCGGAGTTCTCTGACTTCTTCTCACTTTTAAAGTGGGAGCGATAGGCGTTGCTCTCCTGTGCATCTCTTAGCCGTAATTGGAATTGGCTTTGGGGAGGCACATGTGTACACGGTTTACAGTTTTAGAAATTAAAATTAATATCGCAGTGAATTTTCTTATCATGTCTTTGGATGTATTTGTGTGTGTGTGTGTATGTACGTGTGCGTGTGTAGATGTGTGTGCGCGTGTGCCTGTGTGTGTGTGTAGCTCTCGGCACATCTATAGGGCTGGGATTTCTGAATCATGGACTATCTCACCTCTGTTTTAATTGCATGTGTTTTGTTCTCCATGAGAGACTGTTACTGTTCTTACAGTTATGATTTATTTAGATTTATCCACATGTTTTATTTATTTATTTATTTATTTATCCACATGTTTTGTTTCCCCATTACTCTATTCCTTACTGAGTTGAGTACTTTTCTCTGCCATATCCTTGCACCTGAAGAACCACTTCTAGTCATTCTTTCCAATGAGCGTCTACTGCTGATGATTTCACTCAGTTTTAGTTTGGTTGGAAATACTTATTTTTATTCTTCAAACCAAAGGATATGGGCATAGAATTCTTCTTGGCAGTCATGTTCTTTCTGGAATTTAGAGAGCTTATTTTATTGTCTTCTGGCTTTTGTCATTTGAGTGGATAACAGTAAACTGTCAGTTTTGTTGTTACCCAAAGAAGGTTAAACTCCCAGTACCCCCCTTAGCTGCTCATTAGATTTGAGTTTGCTTCATCTTATGTTTGAGTTTTCTATACCTTAGATTTGAGTTTGCTTCATCTTATGTTTGCTTGTGTTTCCCTGCTTGGTGTCCATGATGATTCTTGAATCTATAGCATGGTATTTTCACCACTTTTAGAAAATCTCAGCCATTATTCAAGTATTATGTCAGCATCACCTTCTCTCTTTTCATTACAGTGGCATAAATTAGACCTTATTATCTGGACACCTGTTATATCTTTATGCTCCCTTATTTCTTTTCGTTTTTAAAGATTCTTCTAGTGCTTCATTCTGGAGATTTTCTCCTGAACTTTATTGCAGTCATCTCTTCTTCTTTTCCTAATCCATGGATCAGTGATCTTTTTCTGTAAAAGGCCAGCTAGTAAATATTGTATGCTTTTATAGCCTTGGTCACAACTAGAAAACTTGGCACTATAACACAACAAAGTCATAGCCAGTAGGTAACCAGATGGATATGATTTTGTTCCAATAAAAATTAATTACCAAAACCAAGAGTCTGCCAGATGTGGCCCACAGGCTGAGGTTTGCCAACCCCTTGTCTAATATAGCCTATTGAATTCGTAATTTCATTTACTGTATTTTTTATGTCAAGAGTTTACACTTGGCTCTTTTTATAGACTCTAGTTCCCTGGTGAAATTTAGCATAATGCCAACTATTTTTCTGAGCATATTAATTATAATTATTTTAACACTTGTGTCTGATAATTCCAACATCTGGATCAACTCTGAGTCTACTTCTAGGGCCCGTTTTTCCTCTTGGTCACCTCTCCTGCTCTGCCTGTTTATTTTCTGCAGCTGGAGTGTTGGTGTGACCAACCGCAAAGGCTCTGGATGAGATGTCAACGCAGGGGGACGCGTCACCTTGCTACCGCCAAGTGGGAGTGTTATCGAGGCTGAGCTTCAGTTCTTACAGATCTCGGTGCATTTCAGCTTCTCCGTAGATCCAGGGGTACTCTATTTTCAGGGGTCCCAAGTGAAAGTCTTGGGAATGGATCGCCTGCTCGCTGGCGGGCCCCATCTGCCGCGATTTATCCCCCAGGCCCCCGTGACTGCTGAAGGTTCCACTGCATTCTCGCCTCTTCACACCCGGTGCTGTGGGCTCTTATGCACCTGCCCCGCGTGGCCTGGTGAGGACCCGGGACCCAGAGGAGGTGTGTGCACAGCTCACGTGTCCACTCTGCCTTCTCTTGAGGGTCCTGAATCCTCAGTCTTGGCTGTCCTAGAAGCCTGGACACCTGGGTGTCACTTCCTTAAGAAATGGGGGGAAATTGTTCAGATTCTTGCTCAGCTTCCCAGCATCTCTGTTGGTTTAGAGTGAGACGCCGGCCTGTGAGAGGTGAGCCCTCTCCCAGCACCTGGACCCTGCCTCCCTGGCCCACGGCTGGGTCTTCAGTACCTTCAGATAATGTTTGTTTTTGTCCTTTGTTGGCTTGTTTGATTGACGTCTGGCTTCCCTGGTTTGCTTTTAGAGGGCAGCTGTAGGCTGGTCCAGCGTTCCTGGGGATGGATGTTCATCTATTACTCTTTAGTCTCTGGGAAACAATTCAGAGCGGTCTCTTCTCTTTCCTTCGTTCTGTGCAGGTTATTTTCAGCGTGCTGTGTCACGGTCCTTCTCTGCATGGTTCTCCCTTGCTCTGGGTCTCAGGATGTCCTGCAAACTGCATTTTCCACACTCTGTGGTCTGGCATCCAACTGGGTTTGGAGCAGGGGGTGGGCACCCCCAGGGGACCCGGCCCTGCGGCTGAGATGCCGTCCTACCCTCTCCCTTCGTGGACAGACGCCTGGTCACCCTCCAGCCAAGGTCCTGGGGGTGGAGCCCTCCCGGGGTCTGGCTTCCCTTTGGCTCTGCGCCCCCATCGTGCACCGTGTGTTTAAGGAGGTGATGGGTTTCCCGCTGCTGCTTGAACCTTGTTGCGTGACCACCCTCACCTGTGCCCTGAATCCCACCATCTCCTCTCTGCAGAGCCGCCTGGGTAAGGTTTTATCCGTTAACCCTCTGGGTGTGCCTCCTTCTCACACCCTGGCTGGTCTAAGTGTTCATCCTAATCTGCGTAATTAGAGGGTCTGCTGAGGGTGACTGAGTAGGGTAGTTAAGGTTTTGCCCAAAAGTAGGGACTTTTAACTTATGCAAACGTGTATTTGACCGAGAGTAAAACCTGAAAGATAATAGTGAACATTTCATGAGGTTTCCCCAAATGCAAGTGTACCTTAGTGGGAATTGTGCAGCTAGGAGACACACGATTGAGAAACACAAAGCTGGGTTATTCTGTAGAACGAGGTCTGCAGAGTTTTTAGGTGAGACTGAGACACCACAGGGTTAAGTCGGTAGATGAGTGCGTGGTCTGGACCGAAGAGGGTGGAGAGGCATCCACTGGCTTGGGCGTGTCAGCGTGTCGACCTGGAGTGTTTCCACCCCTGCAACCACCTGTATGGGATTTGCGGTTCCTCCCCTGACACGCTGACCTTTTCACATGGATTCTTTCTACCTGCTGCAAAGATGCAAAATCGATATAATCAAGCAGGCAAATCACTTGATAGTGGACTGGCCTGAAAATAGGGGAGCAAATCTCATTACTCAGTGTCCTTGGGTGTGCTGATAACGTGTATAAGACAGGTGCACAGGCCACTGATGCAGTTCTTCTTGATTTATACTCACAGATCTGATACATGAGCTTTATTTTACGAAGAACACAGAATCCAGGGAGCAGGGATGTGAGGCTCATTTCCGACGGCATCTCTCGATGATGCCGCATGGCATTTCTCTTTGCCTTCGAAAGCAGCCTTGAGAGATACCCCCGACCCTCATTTCTCCATCTCGGTGTTTCACCTGACATAGAGGGGTCGCGACCAGGTCTGTAATGGAACCGTTGTCACGGGGTGATGGGAGGGGATGGAGAGCCTTGGACATTGCCCGTCCCGTTTCCATCCTCCACCTCCTGTGGAGACAGGCGAGTCCTGTGAAGCATCACCGCAACCCTGCAGCCCTGGGGTTTCCTGCCAGAATCCCGGGTCTCGTTCACGAAAACCCAACCAGTTGTTCCCTTCATTTGGGAATAAAGGTGGGCATGTTGGCAGAACCCCTAAGTCAGAGCAAGTCAGTAGCCCTCAGTTTATCAGTTAGCTAACAGACCACTGAAACCTGTATAAATCTGTATAAAAACCAGCTGGAGATCTTGGAACAGCCCTGGAAAATCTTCTTTGGAACCCTGAGCCCTATTTGCAGTTGCCTGTTCCACGTCCTTAGGAAGCAGACTTGGGGGGATTCATAGGATTTGTGTGTTTGCCGAAACCATATTTTATTCAGGTATGCTATGTGGTAATAGTTTTCAGGGGTGATAAAGCATATATACTGATTTAAGATGCTAGTACATTTCCTTTTGATTATTTCACCAAAGGTTTTAAAAGTTACTTTAAAAAATAGCGGCAATATTTTTTTTTATAATCCATTGTTATAAATCTGGGAATCAACCTTGGCAACGGGGTAATTTTAAAAATTTACAGCACACTTTGCCTTTCGGCAGCTGCCTTCGTGGAGCTCATCTGTGATACTTATATGACAGACTCTTAAAATGTGATGAATTAATGTTAAAAGATGAAAAGTTGAGGTTTTCATTTGTAGTGTCTGGTTGGAAGCTAGTCTCAGATTTGAAAAATTGGTATTTAAAGAATTAAGCTGGTTTGATCTAGAATAATGTATTGTTATAGCTTCTTTGGAAATTATCCCAGGAACAGGGCAGGTGGGCTTGTTGGAATGGTCCTCTCAGCTGGCACTCCAGAGAGTTCGCTGAGACAGTTCTTGTGGCCGTGATGTAAAAATGTAAAAACACGCTCGAATAAAGACCAGTCATTCATTTCAACTTTCAGTGGGAAAAAGTGACTGGTGTTGGTATTTAAATTATGAAAATATTTCAGAATTGAACTACAATTGGAAATTATGTTCTTTTTAAGAAGACTTTATTGTTTAGAGAAATTTAAGGCACACAACAGAATTGAGATGAAGATACAGAGGCTTCCCTTATACCTCTGTATCAACCATCAACATCAATATCAGCATCCCCACCAGATGGTACATTTGTTACAACTGATGGACCTACAGTGACACATCATCACCCAAAGTCCATAGTTTGCTTAGGGCTCACTCTTGGCGTTTCATGGGTTTGGGCAGATGTATAATGATATGTATCCATCACTATAATATTAGAGAATAATATGCCAAATAATAATGCCAAACCCCTGGCAACCACTGATCTTTTTGCTGTCTCCACAGTTTTGCCTTTTCTAGAAGGTCATATAGTTGGAATCATACAATCTGCAGCCTTTTCAAATTGACTTCTTTCACTTAGTCATATGCATTTAAGGTTCTTTCATGTCTTTTCACGACTTGATAGCTCATTTCTTTTTAGTGCTGAGTCATATTCCATTGTCTCGATGGACGTTATCAGTTTATTTATCCATCAACTACTGGAGGACATGTTGGTTGCTTCCAAGTTACGGAAGTTATGAATAAAGCTGCTCTAAACTTCCACGTGTAGGTTTTTATCTGGACCTAACTTTTCAGCTCTTTAGAGTAAATACCAAGGAGCACAGTTGCTGGATGTGTGATGAGAATGGTTAGCTTTCTAAGAAACCACCAAACTGTCTTCCAAAGTGGCTGCACCATCCTGCACCCCCACCATCCTGCACCCCCACCATCCTGCGTCCCCACCATCCTGCGCCCCCACCATCCTGCGTCCCCACCATCCTGCGTCCCCACCATCCTGCACCCCCACCATCCTGCACCCCCACCATCCTGCGTCCCCACCATCCTGCGTCCCCGCCAGCATCTGGTGATGTCAGTGTCTGGATTTTGGCCATTCTCATAGGTGTGTAGTGGTATCTCATTGTTGTTTTTTTCATTTCCCTGATGACAGCTGATGCGGAACATCTTTTCATGTGCTTATCTGCTGTCTGTGTATCATCTTAGATGTTGGTTAAGATCTTTGGTACATTTTTTAATCAGGTTGCTTATGTTCTTTATTTTTGAATTTTAAGTATTCTTTGTGTGTTTTGGATAACAGTCCATTATGTCTCTGTGTCTTTTGCAAATATTTTATCCCAGTCTGTGGCTTATCTTCTCATTTTCTTAACATCGTCTTTTACTGAGGAGAAGTTTTTCCTGTTAAAGAAGTTCAGCTTATCACGTATTTCTTTCATGGATTCTGCCTTTGTTATTGTATCTAAAAGGGCACCACCATACCTAAGGTTATCTATGTTTTCCCCAACATTACTTTCTAGGTATTTTATAGTTTGTGTTTTACATTTATGCTACTTTCTAGGAATTTTATTTTTTGTGTTTTACATTTAGGTCTGTGATCCATTTTGAGTCAGTTTTGGTGAAGAATGTAAGGTCTGTGTTTAGATTATTTTTTTTTGGTAGGAAAATATGTTCTTGTTTTAGCAAATTTTGCTATCTCCCTTAATGCTTTTATTTACGTGTTTGCATTTGTGTATGTTTCAGTTAAGAAATTTTCACCATTTTTTAGTTTTGAAATTTTTTCTTTAAGAATTATTCTTAGAACATGTTCTATGTAACCACTTTTAGAAATATCAATATATCATTTATGTAAGAGAAAAGTGAGTAACATTATTTTATATTAAATTATATTTAGATTTCTTTAGCCTTGTAAGTGGTCACTAGCTTATTATGAAATAAAGTATATTTGTATGCCATTCTGAAACATGGTTATTATAAATATTTGACATAGATACTCCTGATAATTAAAGTTTTTTTAAATGAAAAAAAAAGCCCTCTCTCACCTGGGACAATAAATTGTAAAATGCCACTGATAGCACTGACATTTATCTTTATTCAGGGGAATATTCATTAGTAGTTAATAACCTCATATTGGAAGAGTTTTTTTTAAAGTATTGTTTAACTGTTTAATGAAAAGTTGCCTGGAATTTTATGCTGTATTTTAGAATTTATTCCTTCTTCCTGTCTGTCAATGCATTTGTTCATTCAACATTTATTGAGTACTTCCTTACCCATAGTCGGGGGTCAGTGGATATGTGTATTATGGATAAATGATTAAATAGAACACGAACGAAGGTATTGTGCATTCTGTCTTTGATGGATACTCACTGATCCTGCTTTCACTGAAGTCTTTCATTGGCCTGCCCGTCCTTACACTGGGTTCCTTACCTGGAAGTTAAGGAGTCGTAGAACTAAGAGATGAGGATCCCGTCTCTCTCTCTGTGTGTTCCTTAAACAAAGCAAGATTTTAAAAGACATTTTTGTACCTAGAACACTTTCTAGCCTAAACGGAGGTACAAATATCATGGCTGGAGTTTGTGGAATATCTCCTATTTCTTTCTGTTTGTCTGTTATTTTTCTGAGAAATAGAGAAAAACAGGTCGCAAACTGAGTAAGGATGAGGGGGAGGAGGTTGAGGAGACGCGGTCTGAGATGTTCTTCCAGGGATGCGGGGAGGGAGTGACCAGGGAAATGGGTGCTGGGTACCACCGAGTTCCCTCCTGATGAGAGATCCCGAATTGTGTCAGGGCTCGCACGGCTGTGTGCTTTACGCAGCTTTGTGGGTTCAGACCCCGAGGAGCTAGAGATTTGGCTTAAACCAAGATTGGGATTCATGCAAGCACATCCTGTGAAGGGAGCGAATTGTGGGTGTGTGCCCAAAAGGAATTAAATAATTTACTAAGGAATTTAAGCTGGTAAGGCTAGAGAGGAAGACGTCAGGGGTGGGGGTGATAAGGAACGTTGGACACACGGTAGGAGTGATGGGTTGAAGGTGTAGGTGGCCCGAGGCCATTTGCTGCTGGGCTTTCTGGAGGGAGGGGAGGGTGCTGGTGAGGGGGGGTGTTTGGCTGCATTTTGAAAGCAGTGGCCACTGTGGGCAGTTCTGTGCTCCCGAGAGCGGCTGGGGTTTGTGGGCGTGCAGCCGCTGAGCAGAGCTGGTGGAGGAGGTGAGACGCAGGGAGGGCCCTCGGCGCGGGCGCTGGCACCGCCCAGCGTTGTGGCGGGAGGAGTTGTGAGCAGTGGCCACTCAAAGCCTTCAAGGAATAAGAGGAACGAAAAAGGGGTCCAAGGAAAGAAAGATGACCGTTAGGTAGGAGGATGGTGAGTGCATCCTGAAGTTGCGGATTCAGAGCTGGTACCTTGTAGGAAGGAGCGGGGAGGGCGTGTGGTCTTAGAAATGACTGCCAGGCCTTGTGACAACTCCTGAGACCCGGAGGGACGCTGACCCCACGTCCAGGCATTTGTGCACACAGTTGGTGGAGAAAACAGCCACTGCCTGGGTGGACTTAGGGGGAGATTCTGCTGAGACTATGGAGACTAGGGGGTTAAAGGTCAGCAACTTCACCAAAGCCTGAGCGTGAGTTTAAACATCACCAGGTGGCAGTTTCAGGAGACGTGTGTAGGGGCACGAGCTAACTGCGGGGGCTTTGAGACTGATGATACTGCCTCAAGGGATTAAATCCTAGAGGGTCACTATGCGAATGGCAGAAACCACAAAGATTTGGTTAATGGGGCAACATACCCTGTTTCTCAGAAATATATTTTAGAAATAAATTCCATTGGTTGCCCGTTTGGGAATCATTTGGTTTGGGAATAAAATAATCTGACTGATGGACATGTTGCTTCGCTGAGATCCTCTTTTCAAAAATTAGCCAACATTTAAAGAATTAGTACACAATGAAATAGAACCAGTAGACCTTTCTGAGAATATCTTAATTTTTTATTAGAAGCAAAGTCATTGCTTTTGAGTTGATATTTCATATCTTCGTTATATCCTAATTATTTCTGCAGACTCTTGATGCAGAAGGATTATTGGGTGGGTGGGTGGATGAAGCTGACTTTCCGTTGACCCTTTAGTAAATCTGAGACATGGTTTTCTGGCAGGGAACGAGGCAGTGTTTGTGTGTGTGTGAGAGAAGTGACAGGAGCACAGGATCACTCGGGGTGTTTCTCTGAGCTCAGCAGGCAGTGAGAGGTCGCTTTGAGCAGGAGAGAAGATGGGCAGCTCCTGAATAGAAGAACCAGATACAGGACGTCAGTCAGTCCAAGAGAGAGAGAGAGCATCTAACAATAGCTGCCTGCGTTCAGTGACACTGGAAACTCCTGAGAGGAGAGGCCTTGGCAAAATACACCTCGGGGCACATTATTTATTGATGGAAATAAAATATTTCATAAAAAGTAAGTTGATAGTGGGAATGTGGTATTGACTGCTCTTGGAAAGGATAGATTTATATTTCAGTAGCACAGGCATCAACGGATACAGAATATGAGGATAAATAAGCTTCTGAACACATTATAAGACAGAAAGAAAGGCTGGGGTGATCTTAGGTTATACTTACGGTGGGAGCTCAGAGCAAACTACAGAACTGAGTGTCATGAGAAAGAAATTAATGTGTCAAATTGCACTTCAATTTTGTTAAGATCTTCAGCTATTTTCAAAGTGATTTTGAATATAGTAGTGAATGTCATTTTCTCTGTGCAGTAATAGGTGAATCATTCAAAAAGGGAAAGTTTAAACATAGAGCAGGAAAAATGGCAGGCAGTGGCAACAGGATTTAAGTCCATTAAATGCCAACCCAACACTTTTTATAAATGAAAAGAAAAAAAGTGGAAAGAGGTAACAAATGCTTAATGACCAGTTTGTGCAACACTGTTGGTTTCAGGGGGTAAGGGAAAGGACAAACTCTGATTAAGAGAAGCTTTAGACTCATGTAAGCTTACAAGAGAAGCATAAGATACAGTTTTTGTGTGGGCCACCAATTCCTGAGCCTTTCCAAGGTCCTGTAGTCAAATGTGTTTGCCTTTCATCAACTCCAGCCTCTGCAGGGTTAAGGTTCCATGTATTTCTGATCTGCTGAGTCGTATATCACATGTGCATCTAATTTCCAACTAACAAAGTTCTGTTGATATATCTAGTCTGCTCTGGTCTACATTATATGTGTCCTTGTATGTTTATATGTTTGTGCCTTTACAATCATTTTACTAGGAAATCAGAAAGCATATGCTTCATTAAATCGGCCATATTTAATTCCAAGTATTTTTTAAATATATAAGTAAAAATGAATTAAAATCATAAAACTATTTACTGACAAGTGAAGTATTGAAATGCTGCAATTTATCTTGGTTTCAAGACATTAACCTAGATTCACAATTATAATTATATATTTTAGCTATGGGAGGAAGAATAAAAATGATTGGGGAAAAATCCCTAAGAAGAATCAAAAGCAACTATTCTATTTTACTCTTTCAGAAAATAATTATTATAGGTATTCTATGGGAAGAACTTTGTTGATTTCAAAATTATGAAGATGAATTATACACTGATCCTGCCTTCTAGGGAACATAAAGTCTTAAGTCAAAGACATAATTCACGAGATAAATAATCATAGGACTTGGTAGAAAATGAGCCTTGCATCAGAAAGTGATGGATAAAATGCCCTGGGAACTTAGGAGAAAGAAGAGGAGAGTTTTTTTTCTGGGGGATCTGAAAGGCTTTATGGAGAGGTTGGCCACTGAAGGTTTTACAATTTGGAGTTGGTTTGGGGCCAGTACACAGCTTCGAAGGGATGTACTGAGTGAGAGACAGAACATGATTAGATTAAAATGCTGGAAACAGGAAACCCAGCTGGGTCAGAGCGTCAGAAACAGAGTGAAAAACAGTGTGGGAAAGCAGTTGAGCTTGGTTATTGGTTTTCTGTAACAGTGAGGAGCTTTAGGGATTTTCAGCAAGGTTGTGAGATGCTAAGAGCTGGGCATCGAGATCAGTCCTGCAACTGTGAATATTTCACCAAGGGGGGAATTACTTTTGAAAATTTTACAAGTCAGAAAAATGGAATTTATTGAAGTAAATGCAGTGTAGGTCTCCCATCTGTGGAGCCAGGAGCCCCTGCGCCATGAACTGGTAGGAAACTTAGATGGTAATTGAGACAAATTTCTGGAGGCTGAATGCAGACCAGCAGGAGAATGAGAGAACCCTGTGGGTCTTTGTCTAGACGGGGGATGGCTGTATCCTGTGTTCTACTCACATGCCCAGAGCATTCTCCAGAAGAAAGATGTGGTCTCCAGGGGAAGCGACTTTATCGAGGCTCTGAGATGAGGATTTACTCTCAATAATGGAGTACCCCTCCTAAGGGGAAGGAAAGCCCTACCACCGGAGAAGCAGTTGTGAAGGTCACAGCCCAGAGACACAGACACACTGAAACACTCAGATTTAATCATAAGGGAATAGAGGGCTTCCCGCCCACAGCTTCCCATCACACCAGCAGGGTCTGTATAACAGCAAGGTTACAGCAGAGCAGATGCAGGACAGACTCTCTGAGGAGGAGTATTGAGGGAAACCAAAGTCAGGAAGGACCACAACAGGGGGCTGGAGGAGAAGTGATACAGATGGACAGAGAGACATGATAAAGTGGAATCTTTTAAATGCTCAAATAAAACCAGAGAGGGCAGAAAAAAAGAGGGGTTAAAAATAGCAAATGCAACAAATAGAAGGCAGAAAAATGGTAGCTATTGACCTAAGACTCAACCATATGTTGTTTATAAGAGACTCACTTTAAATACAAAAACTCAGCTGGATCACACGTCAAGGGAAGGAGAAAGGTATGCCATGCTAACCCAATCAGATGAAAGCGGGAGTAGCTTTATTGATTCTGGAAAATTCAAATTCCAAACCAAGAAAGATAGCAGGGATAAAGAGGAGCATTACGTAATAATAAAGGGATCAATTTTCCCAGAAGACATAGCAATGCTAAATGTGTTGGCACCTAATGAGACTGTCAAAAGGGCACCTGAAACCTGGGTTCCCCTCTTGGTGGGTGTTGAGCCAATAGACACAGCCAAGGCAAAGACTGGGAGAAGGAAGGATGTATTATTTGCAGCAAGTAAGGAGAACACGGGGGATCTCTCCCAAAGCAGTGTCTCCCCAGCAGCAAAACTGGGGAAGTTCAAAGCTAAAGGTTCATGCATATTCATGAGGGGGGTTGAGCAGAGGAGAATTCAGCATAGAGTTGGGGCAAAGGTCAACTGAGTCCAATCTGTAGTTGATTGAAGTCAAGAGGTTCAACATCATCATTCCATCCTCCACCTGGGAGGGGGCCTGAGTTCCTGCAGAACTGTAGCACATGTTCTGTACATCCCTTGAGGAACTCGGACTCTGTTTTATTGCTGAACGATTGTTTCTTGACTGCTTTTCCTTTGTTCCCTTAAGATCATTAATTACTGAGACCTGTTCAAGGGCAAGCACTGTGTCCAGGCTCAGATCCCAAAATGGCTTTGGCCAAAAATGGCTTCTCTTATGTCAGGAAAGCCATGCCTGGTTCTCTCTCCCTGGGGACCCCTTACCCTATCTGGTTACAAAAATACGTAAAGCAAACACTGATGGATATGAAAGGAGACATAGATGAACCCATTAATATAGTTTATGACCTCAAAACCCCTCTTTCAGTAATTGATAAATAAAACAGGCGGAGTATCAGCAAAGATATAAATGACTGCACAGTTCTGTCGACCACCTTGTTGTAGTTGACACTTGTGAGAAGTGAGCATTAAACTGCAGCAGAGAACTCACTCTTCTCAAGCTCACAGGGAACCTCACACCCTGGGCCACAGAACACAACTAACAGATAACTAAGAAATAGAAATTGTACAAAGTATGTTCTCACAGCACAGTGGAGTCAAACTAGAATTCAGTGACAAAACGATAACTGGAAGTTCCAAAATATTGGGAGAATAAACAACACATTTCTAAATCTGTAAGAGAAATTTAGAAATACCTTCAACTGGGTGAAAATGAAATGATAATTAATCAAAATGTGTGGGATGCAGCAAAAGAAATGCTTACAGGGAAGTTCGTAACACTAAACACCTATATCATCAAAGAAGACAGATCAAAATGCAGTCATCTAAGTCTACACTTTAAGAAACTAGAGAAAGAAAAGCAATGTAATCCCCAAACAAGTAAAGAATAATAAACAATAAAAATTAGAGTAGAAATTAATAAAATTGAAAACAAGAAAATAGTATATAAAATCAACATCTAATGTTTTTGAAAAGGTCAATAAATTGTAGCCTTTGGGAGAAGAGGAAGAGAGAGAGAACAATTTACCAATATCGAAAATAGGAGAGAGGTCCTCCCTGCTGACCTGTGGACATTAAAAGGACTCTAAAGGAATAGTGTGATGACTCTAGGCCCACAACTTGATAACTTAGCTGAAATGGACCAATTTCTTGAGAGACACAAGCTCCCTACCTCTCACCAGGAGAATTTGATAATCTGAAGAGGCCTATGAATATTAAATAAGTTAATTAATATATAATCAATTAAATATTAAACAACCTTAATTATTTAAGGTTATTAATTATTAATTTAATATGATTAATTAAATATTAAATAATAACCTTCCAAAAAATAAAGAACCAGTGATGGTTTCACTGGTGAATTCAGCTAAATATTTAAGGAAGAAATGATAGTAATTCTCCACCAACTCATCCAGAAAATAGAATCAGGGGGAACACTTCTTAACTATGATGCCAGTATTACCCTTGTACCACACAAGTAAAGATGTCACAAGAAAGGAAAACTATAGCTCAATATCCCTAATGAACATATATACAAAAATATTCAACAAACTAATAATAAATCAAAATCAACACTATACAGATAAGTACACACCAGAACAGAGTGTGATTTATTCTCACTATACAATGCTTGTTCAGAATTTGAACATCAGTCAATGTAATCAATATTAAGAGGCAAAAGAAGAAAAATCCTCCTATCCTATCACTTGTTGCTAAAGAGACATTTGACAAAATCCAGTTCACGCTCATGAAAAAAACTCTCAGCAACATAGGACTGCAGGGGAACTTTGTAAACATAATAAAGGACATCGACACAAAACCTACAAATTATACTTAATGGGTTGACAGTGGATTCTTTCCCCTTAAGATCAAGAATGAGTAAGCTCTTTCATCACTTTTGCATGGATATCAAACCTTCTGTGATGGTTAATTTCCTGTGTCAATTTGATGGGGTGACGGGATGCCTAGATATTTGGGTAAACATTATTATGGTGTATGTGAGGGTATTTCTGGATGAACCAGGAGACCGAGCAAAGCAGAATGCCCTCCCGAATGGGAGTGGGCCTCCTCCAATCTGTTGAAGGCCTGGGTAGAATAAAAGGCTGAATGAAGAATTCTTTCTCTCTGTCTGGCCGTCTTTGAGCTGAGACGTTGGTCTTCTCCTGTCTTTGGACTTGGACTCAGACTGGAGCATACAGCATTAGCTCTTCTGTTTCTCAGGTCTTCGGACTGGGATTGGACCAATCCGTTCTCCTGGGTCTGGGCTTTCCAGCCTCTGCAATCACACGACCAATTCCTTATAATAAATCTTTTCATATATACACACACTATCGATTCTGTTTCTCAGGAGAACCCTGACTAATACACTCTCTTTGTTCATAGCTGAAAATGTTGTATAAGTAGGGAATCCCGGTGGTTCAACAAGACACTTTCCAGCACTAATAAGCAAAGAGGCAAGGAGACAGCAAACAAGGAGAACACACAGAAGTCAACTGCTTTCCTGTATGCCTCAAGGAACAACTAGAATTTGATTTTAAGGAAACAAAGCCATTTACCATATAACCAAGTAAATGAAATACTTAACTGTAAAACTAAAAAAAAAAAATATTTAGAGGATCTATATGTGGAAAGCTATAAAACCTGAATGAAAGAAATATAATTATCTCAATAAATTTAGAGGTATTCCAGGTACATAGATAGGAAGACTCAATATTGTTCAAATGCCAGTTCTTCTCAAGTTTATCTACATATTCAGTGCAATCCCATTCAAAATCCCAGCAAGCGGTTTTTAAAAATGAGACTTTATTTTTTCAGAGCAGTTTTAGGTTCACAGCAAAAGTGATTGGAAAGTGCAGAAATTTCCCATATACCCCTGCCCCCACCCTTGCACAGTCTCCCTACCATCAATATCCCCACCAGAGGGTACACTTGTTACAACTGATGAACCTGAATTAACACGTTGTAATCACTCAGTCCATAGTTTACATTAGGGTTCACTCTTGGTGTTGTACATCCTGGGAGTATTGATAAATGTATAATAACCTGTGTCCACCATTATAATGTCACACAGAATGATTTCACTGCCCTAAAAGTCCTTTGTGCACCACCTATTCATCCTCCCTCCCCACTAACCCCTGCAAGCACTGATCCTTTCACTGTCTCCATAGTTTTGCCTTTTTCAGAAAGTCTTGGAGTTGAAATTGTACCGTGTGTAGCCTTTTCAGGTTGGCTTCTTTCACTTAGTGATATATGCACGTAAGGTTCTTGCATTTGATTTTATAGCTTGTTTCTTTTCAGCTTTCTTGATGTTATCAGTTTATTTATCCATTCACCTACTGAAGGACATGGTTGGTTCTAAGTTTTGTCAATTATGAACAGAGTTGCTCTAAGATACATTCATGTGTAGGTTTTCAACTCATTTGGGTAAATGCCAAGGAGCCTGGTTGCTGGATCATAGGTAAGAGTATGCTTAGTTTTGTAAGAAACCACCAAACTGTCTTCCAAAGTGGCTGCACCATTTCTGCGTTCCCACCAGCAACGGATGGGAGTTCCTGTTGCTCCACATCCTTGCCAGCAATTGATGCTGTCAAGTGTTTTGGATTTTGGCCATTCCAATAGGTGTGTGATGCTATTTTGTTTTAATTTGCAATTCCCTGGTAACATACGACGTGGACCAGTTTTTCATATGTTTTTTTGCCATCTATTTATCTTCTTTGGTGATGTGTCTATTCAGATCTTTTGCCCATTTTATTAATCAGGTTGTTTGTTTTTTATTATTGAGTTTTAAGAGTTTTTGGTGTGTTTTGGATAACAGTCCTTTATCAGATGTGTGTTTTGCAAATATTTTTTTCCCAGTCTGTGGCTTGTCTTCTCATTTTCTTGAGCAGGATATATTTTTAGGTATAGAAAAACTGATACTAAACTTTATTTGGAAAAGTAAAAGACTCAGAAGAGCCAACATAATTCTGAAGAAGGAAAATGAGGACTCAAACTACTGTATCAGAGGATTTACTGTAGAGCTGCTATAATCAAGACAGTATTATATGGGCATAGCAATAGATATATAGGTGACTTCAGTTGTAACAAGATACCACAAAGTAGGTAGATTATAACCAACAGAAATTTATTTCTTCCTGTTCTGGAGGCTGAAAGTCCAAGATCATGGGCCAACATGGGTTGGGTTGGGTTCTGGTGAGAACCCTCTTCCAGGTTCATAGTAGATACCATCTCACTGTGCCCTCATGTGGTGGAAGGGATGAGGGATCTTTCTGGGACCTCTTATCAGGGCTCTTGTGCCATCGTGAGGACTCCACCCTTATGACCTAAGCACCTTCCAAAGGCTCCACCTTCTAATACCATCATGTTTGGGGTTAGGATTTCAACATATGAATTTGGGGGAAACACAAACATTCGGACCATACCCATAGGTCAAGGGAAAAGAAGAAACAGCCCAGATAGACCAACAAATACAATCGACTGACCTACGACAAGAGAGCAAAGTCAACTTCATGGAGAAGGAATTGCATTTTCAGTAAATGGTGCTGGAACAATTGGATGTCCACGTGCAAAACACACGGGGACTTAGACACAGACTTTTCACAAAATTTACTCAAAACGGATCATAGACCTATACGTAAATGCAAAGTTATAAAGCTACTTAAAGGAAACATAGGATAAAATGTTACTTTGGGTTTGGTGAGCAGATTTTAAATACAGCACTGAAAGCACAATCTACGAGAGAAAAAATAAAGTAGACTGTATTAAAATTAAAAACTTCCACCCTGTGAAAGTCACTATTAGGAGAAAGAAAGGTAACTATAGATTAGTAGAAAACATTTACAAAACATATATCTACTAAAAAGGACTTGTGTCCATAATTAACATAGAACTGTTAAAACTCAACAGTAGGAAAACAAATTTATTTTAAAATGGGCAAAGGATCTGAACAGATACCTCAACAAAGATGATAAAGAGCTGTCAAATAAACATATGAAAAGAAGCTCAACATTATTTGTCAATAGGTAATTAAAAGTAAGTCAATAATACCACCTGTATACATATTAGAAAGGTTAAAGTCTGATGACACCACCAATTGTTGATAAGGGTGTAGAGCAACAGGAACTCTCATTCTTTGCTGTTGGGAATGCAAAATGGTGCAGCCACTTTGGAAGACAGTTTAGCATTTCTCACTAAGTTCAACAGTCTTCTCATTGGATCTGTCAGTCGCAGTCCTATGTATTTACCCAACAGATTGGAAAACTCACATGCACAAAAACCTTGCACGCAAATGTTTCTAGCAGCCTTCTTCATAATCACTAAAAGCCAGAGGTAACCAAGATCAAGATGTCCTTCAATAGAAGAAGGTATAAATAAAGAGGGTATAGATATGCAATGAAATATTATTCAGCAATAAAAATAAGTGATCCGTCAAGCCAAGGAAAGACATGGATGCTCTTAAATGCACATCAGTAAGGCGCTAAATGTTCGTAATAGGGGGGCATGGTTGTGGGGCGTGTGAGAATAGTCTGTCCTATATTCTCAGTTTTCTATAAATCTAATACTGTTTTATAATAAAGATTTTATTTTAAAGCATTTAACATTTAAGAAGCTATCTCAATATATTTTAGAATCATGAGATAGAGCTAACTATAGAAATTCCATGATGAGTTGTACTCTGTTTCTTGCAAAATTAAAATAGAAGGAAGAAAGTGAAAACAGAAATTAAAGTAATATCCAAGTTCCTGGAATCATCATGTTATTGAAGTAACCGATTTCCCAGGTTCATCTGGTGAATAAAGTGGAGAAAAGCTCAGATGTAGTTATGAAGTTCTAAGTTTTTCAAAATTCTCTCAGTTTTCATGGTGTCCTGATAGCTTATCTTTCTAGCCAGAATCCCCAGTAGCAGAATAATCTTAACTATTGACGGTTTTTCGTATTTGGTAAGATCTGCAAAAATTCGCTGGTTTCAAATATGTTAAATTGAATTATCTGATAGTTATATATTTATTAATATTGTGCAGAGGCAATTTAAATATGTACCCCTTATTTCTTCATTACATAAAATGTGGTAATCTGGTAAATGAATAGATTGATAGATTTTATTCTTTGATTTCCTGTAATCATATGCTCCAATGATTTAGAATGATGATAGCCCAGATTAATATTTCATGTCACTAAATGTTGCCAATTGTTGCTTTTACTCTGTAGTATCTGTGTTCTGACAAACGCAATAGTTTATCTTGATCCAGTTATATATGAGATAAAAGGAATTAATATGACATGATATTGTGAGTCAGTTATTTAAACTGATCATTTCATCATTGTTTAATTTTCTTTTATAAATGCTTAAAAAGAAGTGCTTTGATTTCTATGGAATTTTAAGGAATTTAATTAGATTTTTTCTTTTTATTTATCTGTAGCAATTATACAGTTTTTATCAAGCAGAGTCCAGGAGATGAGTTTTATCGTGTTATTGATTAAATTTAATTTTTCTGATTAAAAAAATTCATCCTATGAACAATTATACTCCAAACCAAGGGTTTGCACTCATATTAAAATATTTAAAGAAACTACATATTTACAATCTATTTTGTTTCTAGAAGCCTCAGGGTTAAACTTCCTTTTCAACATGGTGTGACATTTTCACTCATTTTCCAAATAGATTTTTGTGGAAAAGATTTGAGGTATTACTGAAACCGTGATAACCTCTTTGTTAGTTTATCATTACATTTGCATATACTTTATAGCTTAAGAAATTTATCACAGTTTTTTTTCATGCAAGCCATAGATCAAACTTACTTTACAAATATGGTAAATAAATGTACATCATTTTGCTTGTGTAAATACTCCCTTTAAGAGAGTATTTTGCAGTTCTAAGAGGGAAGTTTATAGCAATACAAGCCTACATCAAGAAACAGGAAACATCTCGAATAAACAACCTAACCTTGCACCTAAAGCAATTAGAGAAAGAAGAACAAAAAAACCCCAAAGCTAGCAGAAGGAAAGAAATCATAAAGATCAGATCAGAAATCAATGAAAAAGAAATGAAGGAAACAATAGCAAAAATCAGTGAAACTAAAAGCTGGTTCTTTGAGAAGATAAACAAAATTGATAAACCATTAGCCAGACTCATCAAGAGAAAAAAGGAGAAGACTCAAATTAATAGAATTAGAAATGAAAAAGGAGAAGTAACCACTGACACTGCAGAAATACAAACGATCATAAGAGATTACTACAAGCAACTCTATGCTAATAAAATGGACAACCTGGAAGAAATGGACAGATTCTTAGAAATGCACAACCTGCCGAGACTGAACCAGGAAGAAATAGAAAATATGAACAGACCAATCACAAGCACTGAAATTGAAACTGTGATTAAAAATCTTCCAACACACAAAAGCCCAGGACCAGATGGCTTCACAGGCGAATTCTATCAAACATTTAGAGAAGAGCTAACACCTATCCTTCTCAAACTCTTCCAAAATATTGCAGAGGGAGGAACACTCCCCAACTCATTCTACGAGGCCACCATCACCCTGATACCAAAACCAGGCAAAGATGTCACAAAGAAAGAAAACTACAGGCCAATATCACTGATGAACATAGATGCAAAAATCCTCAACAAAATACTAGCAAACAGAATCCAACAGCACATTAAAAGGATCATACACCATGATCAAGTGGGGTTTATTCCAGGAATGCAAGGATTCTTCAATATACGCAAATCAATCAACGTGATACATCATATTAACAAATTGAAGGAGAAAAACCATATGATCATCTCAATAGATGCAGAGAAAGCTTTCGACAAAATTCAACACCCATTTATGATAAAAGTCCTGCAGAAAGTAGGCATAGAGGGAACTTTCCTCAACATAATAAAGGCCGTATATGACAAACCCACAGCCAACATTGTCCTCAATGGTGAAAAACTGAAACCATTTCCACTAAGATCAGGAACAAGACAAGGTTGCCCACTCTCACCACTATTATTCAACATAGTTTTGGAAGTGTTAGCCACAGCAATCAGAGACGAAAAAGAAATAAAAGGAATCCAAATCGGAAAAGAAGAAGTAAAGCTGTCACTGTTTGCAGATGACATGATACTATACATAGAGAATCCAAAAGATGCTACCAGAAAACTACTAGAGCTAATCAATGAATTTGGTAAAGTAGCAGGATACAAAATTAATGCACAGAAATCTCTTGCATTCCTGTATACTAATGATGAAAAATCTGAAAGTGAAATTAAGAAAACACTCCCGTTTACCACTGCAACAAAAAGAATAAAATACCTAGGAATAAACCTACCTAAGGAGACAAAAGACCTGTATGCAGAAAATTATAGGACACTGATGAAAGAAATTAAAGATGATACAAATAGATGGAGAGATATACCATGTTCTTGGATTGGAAGAATAAACATTGTGAAAATGACTCTGCTACCCAAAGCAATCTACAGATTCAATGCAATCCCTATCAAACTACCACTGGCATTTTTCACAGAACTAGAACAAAAAATTTCACAATTTGTATGGAAACACAAAAGACCCCGAATAGCCAAAGCAATCTTGAGAACGAAAAATGGAGCTGGAGGAATCAGGCTCCCTGACTTCAGACTATATTACAAAGCTACAGTAATCAAGACAGTTTGGTACTGGCACAAAAACAGAAATATAGATCAATGGAACAGGATAGAAAGCCCAGAGATAAGCCCACGCACATATGGTCACCTTATCTTTGATAAAGGAGGCAAGCATATACAGTGGAGAAAAGACAGCCTCTTCAATAAGTGGTGCTGGGAAAATTGGACAGGTACATGTAAAAGTATGAAATTAGAACACTCCCTAACACCATACACAAAAATAAACTCAAAATGGATTAAAGACCTAAGTGTAAGGCCAGACACTATCAAACTCTTAGAGGAAAACATAGGCAGAACACTGTATGACATAAGTCACAGCAAGATCCTTTTTGACCCAGGTCCTAGAGAAATGGAAATAAAAACACAAATAAACAAATGGGACCTAATGAAACTTAAAAGCTTTTGCACAGCAAAGGAAACCATAAACAAGACCAAAAGACAACCCTCAGAATGGGAGAAAATATTTGCCAATGAAGCAACGGACAAAGGATTAATCTCCAAGATTTACAAGCAGCTCATGCAGCTCAATAACAAAAAAACAAACAACCCAATCCAAAAATGGGCAGAAGACCTAAATAGACATTTCTCCAAAGAAGAGATACAGATTGCCAACAGACACATGAAAGAATGCTCAACATCATTAATCATTAGAGAAATGCAAATCAAAACTACAATGAGGTATCATCTCACACCGGTCAGAATGGCCATCATCAAAAAATCTAGAAACAATAAATGCTGGAGAGGGTGTGGAGAAAAGGGAACACTCTTGCACTGTTGGTGGGAATGTAAATTGATACAGCCACTATGGAGAACAGTATGGAGGTTCCTTAAAAAACTAAAAATAGAACTACCATACGACCCAGCAATCCCACTACTGGGCATATACCCTGAGAAAACCATAATTCAGAAAGAGTCATGTACCAAAATATTCATTGCAGCTCTGTTTACAATAGCCAGGACATGGAAGCAACCTAGGTGTCCATCATCGGATGAATGGATAAAGAAGATGTGGCACATATATACAATGGAATATTACTCAGCCATAAAAAGAAATGAAATGGAGGTGTTTGTAATGAGGTGGATGGAGTTAGAGTCTGTCATACAGAGTGAAGTAAGTCAGAAAGAGAAAAACAAATACAGTATGCTAACACATATATATGGAATCTAAGGGGAAAAAAAAAAAAAAAAAAAAGAGGTCATGAAGAACCTAGTGGCAAGATGGGAATAAAGACACAGACCTACTAGAGAATGGACTTGAGGATATGGGGAGGGGGAGGGGTGAGATGTGACAGGGTGAGAGAGTGTCATGGACATATATACACTACCAAATGTAAAATAGATAACTAGTGGGAAGCAGCCGCATAGCACAGGGAGATCAGCTCGGTGCTTTGTGACCACCTAGAGGGGTGGGATAGGGAGGGTGGGAGGGAGGGAGATGCAAGAGGGAAGAGATATGGCAACATATGTATATGTGTAACTGATTCACTTTGTTGTAAAGCAGAAGCTAGCACACCATTGTAAAGCAATTATACTTCAATAAAGATGTTTAAAAAAAAAAAAAAAAAAAAGAGAGAGTATTTTAAGAGAAAAGTAGAAGTACAGCATTTCCCTTTATGGAAGCTGTAATGTGTGGTCTAAGGGGTTCCCCCTTAGGAACATAAGCAGCAAAGATACTGTGCTTTCTGGGTCATCTCCTTCTACTTTCCTTTTGCAAGCCCGGCCTCCTCCAGGTCCTAGCATACTCCCGGCAAACATTCTCTTTTTTTATCTAATGACTTTCTTTGAATTCTCTCAGAATTACTGCACTGCTCTGATTTGATAAAATGCATTTGAAACTTGCAGTGATTTGGTTTTGATCTTACTTTAAAATGTAGCTCTTCATTCTTTGTGGAAATTGGAAACAGTGATAACTTGGAGAATACAAATTACCAGAATATCCTAAAGACTAACTTTAGTCAGATCTTTCAATGTCCTGGTCACTACTTTTGTAAACTTCCTACTCTGTTCTATGTAGTGGTAAAGTTCTGTATCTTTTTAACTTCATTTCTCTAGACTCTGAGGAAGATGCTGCTAAGCAGCAAAATTCCCAACAGTGAAGAATCATAGAGAGAGTTTTTCATTCAAAAGCTTGATAATCCATAAATTTAGTAGCTCCTAAAAGCATCACCTTTATCAACCCTGAACATTTCTCCGATCCGCAGTGTGGTCAGTCTCTTTTTCAACTGCCATAGTCTCCATAATGTCAAGTAAACAGTAGGGGTTTTTCTTGATTGTCTGTGCATTCCATTTTTTCGCTCGCCAAGCTGTTAGTAAGTTTTATAAAGCCCTATATAATAAAAATGGTAGAGACATTCCAAAGAGTTATTGATTGGATGATTAATTTTCCTTCTCCTCAATTGTTTCAATTTTCTTACTATAATTCTAAATATAATTCATCTCAACTCATGAAATCCAATATGTTGGAGATGTTACCTTATCACAATGGAAAAAGTATCATTTACTTTGACTTATGGCACATGCCATACTGTATCATAATCATATTAAAACTCTAAGGTGGAATTCTTTTTGTTTTGGTGATTTAGTCCAGTTTCTATTGTGAATAATCAATGCATATTGGTAAGCAGTTAAAGTAATATATCCCTCATTTTTATGTCTTTTTTAAATTATATCCTAATAGCCAAAAAAATGAATATGTAATGTAATTTCAGGTATGGTAAAGACTATCCGGAAACTGAAACCAGTCTAAATGGATAATGAGTGATGGACAATTTTAGTAAGGGTGAGAGAAAACACATTTTTGAGATGACATTTAGTGAGGTCTAACGAAGCAATGTGAGGCTCTGAATAGGAACAGTTCACGGCAGCAGCAAGATCTGTGTCGCTGGTGTGGAAAGAGGAGGATGGATAGAGAAGGTGTGCCCCTGGTGTGGATGGAGAGGAGGATGGATAGAGATGAAGTGGAGAAGGAGGGCAGGGACCGGACGTTTAGGACCTTGTGCAGTGGAAGTGACAATGGGTAGCAACCACTGAATAGTAACATGGTAATGAAGACTCCTGGGGCCTGACTCCCAGTTCTTACAATGGCACCAAGGCCAGTGACTGGTGAACAGAGAGAATTTATAAATTAAATGTTTAGGACATAAATAAATTAATAAAAATAAGTAAAAGGGAGGCTAATCCTTGGGAATAATTTCATGCGAACCCCATCCCAACCCTGCTTCTTCTCTTGTTTTGTTTTCATCAATACAAGTGAAGTGACCAAAGTTCTTGTCGTTCTTGTAGGGTCCCAAATTCAGTGCATTTTTCAATGTATAAGAATTACAATCTCAAATGGAAATTTATAGTTGGAAAATTTTGGGGGGGCTGAAACCGCATCGGATCCCACTCAGCACCTCACAAACCTGTAGATAATCAAGTCTTCTAATGAATGATTTTTATTTTCATTTATGTTGCTTTTCTAACATAGCACAAGTATCTTCAGATTTTTCCACTATCCAAGCATCAGAATTTTGATTCCTTATTTTGAACATATTTTGCGGAGGTTTGACTGGTTAGGATAGAATAAGAAGCTTGAAACTTAGATACGTACACTTTTTTATACACTTTTGGTCTCTGAGGACTTCGTCTTCATCTCTAAGGATGCAGTATCCAGGAACAAAGAACTGGTCTGACAGTTGAAGGCGTGTTCTAAATCAGAAATCCTGTGTCTCAGAAGAGCGCTCGGGACTCTGCTGCCCGCATAGGAAGGGCAGACCTGGCAGTATCCCAGGGCCCCTTGCCTGCTCTAGTTTTCTCATACTACTGCTGCATTCTAACATGCACCCAATATAACACTGTAATTAATTTACTGAAAAAAAATTTTGTCATCTGTCTCACTCCCGCCGTAATATAAGCATCACAAAGGTGAGAAATTTTGTCTGTGTTTTCCATGATGTACACCCATTAACAAAAAAGGGCCTGGCACTTACTAGACATTTGGTTAAATGAAAACAGGAACACATGCATGAAATTATTGCTTGAGTTTTCAAGTAATAATGAGAATTTGGAAACATCTTTGGAGATGAGTAGGTTGATGAATTCAAATATCAGTTATAAATCACATAGATTTTTGTCCCTGCACCTGATAATTGACAAAACATATGACTTTGATATATTGAAGTTAATATTCCTTAACTGCCTGCAGCTTCTGTTTAGTCATCCTTTCATAGATGACTGATTAACAGAATCTTTTGTGAGTTATTTCATATAACCAAGGTAAAATAATGTATATACACAGTGTAAAACTAACAAAAAAATACAAATGTAAGCACAAGCATATTAAGAAATGAGACATTGTTAATACTCCTAAAATCCACAGTTTTCCAGTTGAATTCTTTTTCTGCCCCACACAAGGGTAACATCCAATCTGAATTTTGTCATTCTTAGTCTGTGATTTCTCATTCCAGTTTACTGCATATGTTTATCTCCCATTCATCATGTTTTCTTTTCTATTTTTGTATACATGTCATCATGTTGTATATGTTGTTCCATGACGTGCTTTTGTTACTCAGCACTGATTTTGAGATTCACCTATAACAGATATTTAATTCGAGTGAATAAATATATTACAGATACATAGTATATCTGTGTATATATATATAATTCCAGTGAATAAATATATTACTAAAATCTATAGCATTCTATACTGTGATGATATGCCGTATTCATTCACTTAAATCCTATACACCAATGATAATAAATGGAAAAAATATATATATACGCATACACACATCCCTTCCCCTGTCGGTGGACACACTTGGGTTCTGTTTTCCTGCTTCTGCAAACTGTGACATTGGGGACCGTGTATCCTTGTAGGTGGACCTCTGGTAGCGGAGCTGCTGTGTCAGGGAACGAGCAGATCATCACATGCAGAAACGTGACAGTGCACGTGGTCCTGAGTTATGAGTCTACGTCCACACCAGTGCTTGGAGTTCTCAATGTGAAAGAAACAAATAAAAGCCAGTGTATTGGACTTCAAATGGTATGCCATGTGGTTGGCATTTGTTTTTTCCTGGCTGAATAATTTTGAGACCTTTTTCTTTTGATAAATTTTGGCCATTGGTGCTTTCTGCTCCTCCAAGTGCCTGTTTGTACGAAGTTGACTTATTTTCTGCACCTGTCAGGTCACCTGTTTTTGCTGTTGTTGTTGTTGTTCAGTTGCCACTTTAAAAAATTCTGGGTAACTTTTTTTTTTTATTTTATTTATTTATTTATTTATTTATTTATGGCTGTGTTGGGTCTTAGTTCCTACGCGAGGGCTTTCTCCAGTTGCGGCAAGCGGGGGCCACTCTTCATCGCGGTGCGCGGGCCTCTCACTGTCGCGGCCTCTCTTGTTGCGGAGCACAGGCTCCAGACGCACAGGCTCAGTAGTTGTGGCTCACGGGCCCAGCTGCTCCGCGGCATGTGGGATCCTCCCAGACCAGGGCTCGAACCCATGTCCCCTGCACTGGCAGGCAGATTCTCAACCACTGCGCCACCAGGGAAGCCCCTGGATAACCTTTTTTGTTGATTTTATATGTTGCAAATAACTTCTCTTGCTCCATACTGCTTTTTTTTTAAACTTGTATTAATGGGTGGCTTTGATGACATAAGTTTTGAATTTTAGTGTGTTTAAATTAATATCTCCTCTTGGAAAGAATTCCTTGTTTCTTAATAAATATATCCTGCCCAGTTTTGAAGTGATGCTGATATTCTTCTAAATGCAGGACAAAATTTTCAATAATCTGCTTTTAATTTTAAAATTTAGACAGTACTTTTGTGTATATAAAGTATGAGATCATGATCCAGCTTCTTTCATTTCTTTGTGTATGACCTGTTGTTTCAGACCGTTCGTGGAATAATGCATTGGATTCCACATGTAAGTGATATCATATGATATTTGTCTTTGTCTGGCTTACTTCACTCAGTATGACAGTCTCTAGGTCCATCCATGTTGCTGCAAAAAGCATTATTTCTTTCTTTTTTATGGCGGGGTAATATTCCATTGTATATATGTACCACATCTTCTTTACCCATTCCTCTGTTGGTGGACATTTAGGTTGTTTCCATGTCTTGGCTATTGTAAATAGTGCTGCAGTGAACATTAGGGTGGATGTATTATCTTTTCAAATTATGGTTTTCTCCAGGTATATGTCCAGGAGTGGGATTGCTGGGTCATATGGTAACTCTATTTTTAGTTGTTTAAGGAACGTGCATACTGTTCTCCATAGTGGCTATACCAATTTACATTCCTACCAACAGTGTAGGGTGGTTCCCTTTTCTCCACACACTCTCCAGCATTTATTGTTTGTAGATTGTTTTGATGATGGCCATTCTGACTGGTGTGAGGTGATACCTCATTGTAGTTTTGATTTGCATTTCTCTAATAATTAGTGATGTTGAACATATTTTCATGTGCTTTTTGGCCCTCTGTATGTCTTCTTTGGAGAAGTATCTATTTAGATCTTCTGCCCATTTTTTGGTGGGGTTGTTTGTTTTTTTGATACTGAGTTGCATGAGCTGTTTATAGATTTTGGAGATTAATTCCTTGTCAGTTGCTTTGTTTGCAAATATTTTCTCCCATTCTGAGATTGTCTTTTTGTTTTGTTTATGGTTTCCCTTGCTGTACAAAAGCTTTTAAGTTTAATTAGATCCTATTTGTTTATTTTTGTTTTTATTCTCATTACTCTAGGAGGTGGATCAAAAAAGATCTTGCTGCAATTTAAGTCACAGATGTATAAAACAAACTTTTGGTTACCAGGGGGGAAAGCAGGGGGAGGGATAAATTGGGAGATTGGGATTGACATATACACGCTACTATATATAAAATAGATAACTAATAAGGGCCTACTGTGTAGCACAGGGAACTCTACTCAGTACTCTGTAATGCCGTAAATGGGAAAAGAATCAAAAAAAAGAGAGGATATATGTCTATGTATAACTGATTCACTTTGCTGTACACCTGAAACTAACACAACATTGTAAATCAACTATACTCCAATAAAGTTTTTTTAAAAATTAAAAAAACATAATGCATTGGAAGCAGTCTTCAAAGAATGCCCTGTTTTATGTGAAGTTTCTTTCTACACCTGCCTATGTTCTGGGCTCTCTAAACTCTGCCAGCTGTCTAGTCACATCAACTTCAAACTACTTAATTACTGTGTTTGTAAGTCTTTATAACAAATACTGATACTCTACAAGACAAATCTTCCTCACTTTGTTCTTAGATATTCTTGATTATTCTACTTCCATTTTTGGTATCAAACTATCAGATTTCATCAATAAACATGTCGGGGCTTTAATTAGAATTTCCTTGGACTATCAGTTTGGTAAGAAATGATATCTTTCTCAAAGTCATTGTATCTTCTTATCCATAAATATTATATACTTATCCATCTTCTGAGGTGTCTCAGTGACTTCTGGTTCACTGATTCTCTCTTTAAGTGTGTCTATTCAGTCATGTAACATATTCCATTAGATTTTAATGTTTATAATTATTTAACTTACTTTCAGAAACTGTTGCTTTTTCTAATCTATCTCTATTTTTACCATAGCCCTATGTTGCTTGCTTTTCTTTTTAGTGAAGTATTGATTTACAATGTTGTGTTATGCTGCTTGTTTTTTTATATATTTATCTTTATATCTTTAATATATAGACTTTTCATATTATTAATCTCATAATCCAGTATGAAGTTTGGGTCTGAAGACTTAAGCTCTATTGTTTGTTATTAATTTTGTGTTCTTGTCATCTTGTTCATGCTGGCTTGTTTCTTCATGTTTGGTTCTTTAAATATGAATTTGTTAGACTTAGTCTTTGGGAACTGAAGTATTTGCATTGGTTACGCCTTTACCTTAACGAAGGTTGGAGTTTGCTATGGATTCACTCTCCAACTGAGTCTGCTTGAACCGACCATCACAGTTCAGGGGCTGCTAGAAAGTGTCTGTCCTGTGTGTTAACACATGGGGCTCGGGTGAGAGCAAGTCTGTGGTTACAGATTCCAGCCGACAGAATTGCTATTGCTGTTGTAAAATTTCTTTTTCATAAATAGGATTTTTTATTAGTTATTTTTGCCTGCAAGTGAATTTTTATAGCTCCATCTTTTATTATATATGAATACTCATTTTAAGTATCTTGGCTTTTTCTTTTTTTTTTAGTGTCTCTGATTCAGCTACTCCAGTTAATGTAAACACAGGGTTTAGAGTACTGTTCCCCTTAGTGGTTAAAAGTCCTGAATTTCTAGGTTCCAGATATATGTCATTTCTTCCAAAGTAGCCCAAATCCTAACCTTCCTGAAGCATATTAATTTAATATTGTGTGTGTGTGTGTGTGTGTGTGTGTTTATTTGCCTTTGGTATTTCTCACAAGTTCAGTAATACATTTACGGGCATGTTTCTTATAGTTTATCCATCAACTGGATCTTCTGTGGAAGCAAAGCCTCTCAAACTGTCTAGTCTTCTTGTGGTTATGTCTGGGTTTGGGGATGTGAATTCCTGTTACTATCAAAGTCCATGGCACATAATTGGTGTTCAGTAAATGTTTAATGTAACAGGCTGAGGTCAGATTTCTAAACATTCTCACTAAGTTTTGTAGAAAAATTTCTTCTTTTTTATTTCTCCTTCTCTCTCGTGCTCTTTCTGTTTTTTTATTCTTTGAATCCATTCTTTTGCTGTGTTACCATGTTTACCTCTATCTAATGATAGAGGGAAAAACTTATACAATTTCATTTTGGGTGTTATTCAGCAAAACATGAGGTTAGAAATTGTTACTCCATAGAACATAAGGAATTAGAAAATGGGTAGGGAGAGATGGGTAGATGGAAAAGTTCACTTTCTTTATTCTTAAGGATTTCATTATTATTTGTCCATAGTATTATAAAAATTAGAGCTTTTATGTTATTCTCTATAATTCATGAGAATGCACATTTGTTTCTGATGGCAGCAGTGCACGTAACTCACAAATATGTGTGTCCACTACTCTATTAAACAAAATTACATTCTAGGGAGGGATGTGAATTCCATGTTTTTAATAATACATGAGGAGATATAGTATTAATATTTAAATATCAATAGTTAGAGAGTGGCTTTACATTTTATTTTATTTATTTTTTAAAAGATATTTATTTATTTATTTATTTGGCTGTGTCAGGTCTTAGTTTCGGCATGCGGGATCTTTTGTTGTGGTGTGCGGGCTTCTGTCTAGTTGTGGTGTGCAGGCTCCAGAGCGAGAGGGCTCAGTAGTTGCAGCACACGGGCTCTCTAGTTGTGGCGCACAGACTCTAGAGCGTGCGGGCTTCTCTCTAGTTGTGGCGTGCAGGCTCAGCAGTTGAAGCACACGGGCTTAGTTGCCCCATGGCATGTGGGATCTTAGTTCCCCGAGCAGGGATCGAATCCACATCCCCTGGATTCTCAACCACTGGACCACCAGGGAAGTCCCTGACTTTACATTTTAATAACTGTGGGAGATAGAATTTGGTATCAACATTTTGCAAATGAAGAAATCAAGCTCTGAGAGGTGATGTAACATTGTCACATAATTATTAATATATAATAATTCACAGTGGCATACAAATTCCATGCCAGTCTTTCAAATCTCTCATCTTATAGACATTTAGTATTTGATTATGAAATAATATTTTACTATTTAATTAGTGCTTGTAATCAGCTCACTGCCAGTAATCTAGTGGTTTTTTTTGTGTGTGTGTGATATTATGTTGGTATTTAAACATTTCAAAATTATTTAATGTTAGTGGAATACAGTTTTTTATTTTGTGTCTGAGGCAAAATGAGGTCAGAGAGGCTTCCAGGACCAGTCCTTAGGGGACAGAATGTAGCAGTTTAAGTGTGAAATGCTTGAAACACGTGATGTTTTAACTGTCCTATTTAATTCTTGTGTTTTGCTGAATACATGGTGATAGTAGTCTGAAGCATTTTTATGTGGTTATAACTGGCTGAGTTTGATTAGTTGTGGAAGATTTAAAGGTAGTGTTTTCTGATCTCTGATATATATTCTCATTTTTACTTCAATGCTTTTCATTATTTAGATCTGAATTATTTGTCAACAATGTAGTGTTAATTATTGGGCCATTACTTTTGGATTTTAAAACACTTGATTATACTTGTAACATAAAATATTGGTTAGTCAAATGCCTTTTAAATATCTGTATCTGTTTATATTGCCACAGAACTTTAAAATATTATGTGAGAAAACATATATATTCATCAGAGAGGTGATATGGATGGCAAATAATTACGTGAAAGTTGATCAGCATTGTTAGTCATTATGGAAAAGCAAATTAAAATGAAGCATCACTACGTGTTATTAGAGCAGCAAAGAAAACAATGACAAAGCCAAGTGCTGACGAGGGCAGAACAGGAATGTAAAATGGTACAACCACCATGGAAAACAATCGGGGGCTTTCTTTTAAAGTTGAACCTACACTCATCATTTGACTCAGGAATCCTACTCTTTTTTTTTTTTAAATTAATTAATTAATTAATTTGGCTGTGTTGGGTCTTCGTTTCTGTGCAAGGGCTTTCTCTAGTTGCGGCGAGCGGGGGCCACTCTTCATCGCGGTGCGCGGGCCTCTCTTGTTGCGGAGCACAAGCCCCAGACGCGCAGGCTCAGTAGTTGTGGCTCACGGGCCCAGTTGCTCCGCGGCATGTGGGATCTTCCCGGACCAGGGCTCGAACCCGTGTCCCCTGCATTGGCAGGCAGATTCTCAACCACTGTGCCACCAGGGAAGCCCTACTCTTAAGTTTTTATCCTGGAGAAATAAAGATGGACATGCACACAAAAAACATGTTGTAAATGTGCATAGCAGTTTTATTGGTCATTATCCCAAATTGAAAGCTACCCAGATGTCCTTCACATGCTGGATGGATATATAAGTTGTGGTCCATACACACAATGGACCATTACTCATCAGTTTTTAAAAAGTATCTACTGACACGTACAACATAGTGGATGAAGCCTGAAAGTGTTGTGCTGAGGAACAGAAGCCAGAATTGAAAGTTCACATACTTTGTGATTTCATTTAAATAACATTCTGGAAAAGACAAAACTACAAGGGCAGAACACAGACTAGTGGTCACCCAGACCTGGGGAAAGGAGACTGACCGCAAAGGGACGGGAGAGAACTGTTTTCAGGTGATGGAACGTTGATTGCGCTGGTGTTTACATCACACTCAGTGAATACACTCGACCACACTCAGTGATCTGTACACTTAGACAAGTCAATATCATGCATATAAATTGTCAGTAAAACGGACAAAAATTAAAATTCTGGTTTGATTTTTTTTAATTTATAAAAATGAAAATTTTTTTAACTTAAATTTTTCTGATTTTGTGATTTTAAAAATTCCCAAATAGTGTCTACTGGATGAGCAGAGTTAAATATTTTGGGCTGAAGCTGGCAGGACTTCAACTTTAGATTTGGTTAAAAGGCATGTAAACTTTCAAAAGTAACCAATCAAATGGTAAACCAATTTACAGCTTCTCTATCAGTGAAAGGGTTAAAGGAATTAGGAAACAAACAAAACAAAACCAAAACTAAAAAAACTAAATTAATATTATTAAAAATCAGGAAAAATAAATATTGGAAAACTAACAAAGTAAGATGAAATTCACAAGTGACTCATGTCACTTTCTCTGGAAAGTGTTCCCAGGAGGTCCTGTCTGAAATTGCAACATTCCACACATTTCTTATTCCCTTTCTGTGGTTTTCTTTTTTCTTTTTATCAGTTACACTCTTTCAAATATTATATTTTCAATTGATTTTTAATCTTTAAAGTAATTGACTTGTGAGAAGGTTTGTTTATTTTTTCAGTCATGTAACACCAGCATCTAATAACTAAGTATAGGTCAATGCACATTTGTTAAATGAATTAGTAAATTATTGAGGACAATTAATTAACATATATACTTAGTGTATAGGAATATACTTAAATGACCAAAAATAAACCTAATATTTTTAACCTGTTTAATACAGTTGCAAGAGCTGTGAAGGTCTGATACATCATCAAAGTAGTTCATAGCTACCATAAAATGAATTTTTTAAAAAGTATGAAGAGTTATATTGCCTGAATTGACCTTAAAAATACAAATGATTCATTCAGGGAATATAAATATTTCATAGGGCTTATTTGCAAGACAGCCTACATTTCCTCTACATTTGGAAAGAGAAAGTTATTAAAGCCTGGTGGCCTTTTTCCCACCAAGTTCCAAGGTAAGATTAAGCTGTAAAACCCTAAAGCAATGATTCTCAAAGTGAGACCCCATCCAGCAGTGACAAGCACCTGGGAATTTGTAAGAAATGCAGCTTCTCAGGCTGCGCCCCAGACCAGCTTGATCTGAACCTTGAGGGTTGGTCCCAGAAGTTCATGTTACAACAAGTCCTCCAGAGAATTTCACTGCACTTGAAGTTTGCAAACGCTTTAAGGCATCCATTATGTACTTTTTCTACTAGACATCTAGAATGGTACTAGTTATATGTCATCCTCAGGGGAAATTAAGAAAACAGTCATCTTTTCCTTTGCCTTTGTAATATTCCTTCTGGAATAATTTGCTTCTTTCTGAATGACACCATTCAAACATTCCCTTAGAATCTGTGGGTTAGTGGTACGTGCGATCAATTTTTGTTGGTCTAGTACAATCTTCTTCTGGTTCCATAAAAATCCAGCAGCAAAAAAAAAAAAACCTATATTCACATCACTGATTCTGTTAAGCAGAGTGGTGATAGCAAAAAACATCAAGCTTTTATTGCAATTATAAATAAGCGATGTTCTGTAGCAACGTGTTCCAGAATGAAAGGCCATCTTGGCTCCCTAGTATGGGAAAGTAAATGGAACATGAGAACATGAAGTAACCCCATGTCAGTAACGGTGTTGACTTTATGTATCATAACTTGATAAGGCTGGTAACTCCAGGAACCATGTCAGATAACACACACTGCCAGGGAGCAGTTCTGCAGGAGCCTGAAGGGTCCCCGACCTTGATCTAGTGATGAAAGTTTGGAAGATTTGTTTAAGCACCTGGAGAAAGGAGCAGAGATGTGCTTGGATCCCATGTGGATGAAGTACGTTCTGTTTTCACTAGTACTAAAAAAAAGTACATTTCCTATCAGTGGCTCTTACTGTAACTTTAATATATTTATCACAATTGTTGGAAGAATTACACTCTGTATTGCGAGAGGGTAGTGGTGACACATTTTATTGAAGTATATTGCATCATAATATAATGGTTAGGAAAGCAGATGCTGAAGCACCTCTGTCAATTTGAATTCTGGCTCTGAAATTTACAAGCTCTGTGATCTTGGGCATATTATTTATTTAAACTCTATGTTGCAATTTTCTCATTTATAAAAAGAAATTATAGTGACACCTATACCTCCTAGGTTTGCTATGATTATTAAATGAGTTAAAATTTTAAGTTACTTCATGTACCACCTGGTCAGAGTAAGGGTTAGGTAAGTAATAAATTAAATGATGTGCAGGGAAATTAGGTACCTATATCTAGGTATCTTTCTTATCTATATACCTATATATCCAGTTAGGCCAAATATATTCTGTCCTTTCTGCATCATCATTGTAATCTGAGTAGTTTATTTCAGCAATGAATTTTTGTCATTAAGCACCCATAATAACAATATGTATCAATTTCTGAGGTTTTTTTTAAAAAAACCCATACCTGAAATACTTTGCATTTGTTATATCATTTATTAATGTAGTGATCAAATATTTCTAATCACCTGTCTTGTGTATGACATTGTGCTCGGGAATGTAGAAGTTGTAAAAGAATGAGAACTAGTTGTCGATCTTAAGGAGCTTTTCACAGAGTAAGTTAGATGTGTATGGGACGCAGCTGATGCCTCACAAGAGGAAGTGGGTGCCTCCCCCCTGAAACAGGGGAAACGGTGACAGTTCCTTAAGGCATGGCAGAATGAGAGACAATAGATTGTCAAATGAGAATTGGTGTTATTCCCATTTAACAGTTGCAAGCATAACAAATCAGAAAATTTAAGGTACCTTTGGAAGTTGCAGAGCCCATCATGGTTGATGGAACTCATAACAGTGTTGGGAGTGATCTGATTCCAGAGCCAGCTCTGTTTCGTCTTCTTCATGCATAAAAGGAGGGCAGAAATAAAATCAGTTCCAACTTCCACTACGGTATTCTTTTGTTTTAACCTCTATTATGTCCGATCTGTTGATCTTCATAATTGGAGAGTATTTGTCTCACTTCAGTAAATGAGTCTTAAATGAAACTCTGATGTGTTAATATGTGACTCATTTTGTAATAACAAGACGGGGCCTGAAAGTGAATTCTCCTGAGGCACTGTTGTGGCGAGGTGTTTACCATGGTCTTTCAGAAGCTGTTGAAATCAATGATGAGCTCAGTATTAATTTTAGGCTTTTATTGTATTTGTTGAAGGATGGATAAAGTAAGTTAAAGAGAATAATCACTTAAATATGGTAGTGAGGAAATGTAAAAATAAAGTTTCCAAGGAGAATTTAAATACTTTCTAATATCCTAGTAGGCCAGGTACCCTATTCTGTCCGTTTCTTCTGCGTCGTCATTGTAACCTGGGTAGTTTGTTTATCCCAACAATGAATGTTTGTCATTCAGCGCCTATAGTATGTAACATGTCATGATGCAGTTGCCATAAATATCTATATCATAATGAGATGTGGCTTGTGTAATGAAAAATATATAAGTTCTGCTTTGCTTCGATAAATTGGGAGATTGGGATTGACATATATACACTAATATGTATAAAATGGATAACTAATAAGAACCTGCTGTATAAAAAAATAAAATAAAATTCAAAAATTAAAAAAAAAAGAGGAAAATATTACACAGAAACTGAAAATTAAAAGGGAGGAAAAATGGTAGGGGAAGAAAAACGTGCAGTCATTTTTTATGGTACAACCAGTGGTATTATTTTTCTTTCCCAGTTTGAGGCTTACAGAGATTGTAGTTTCCGGCGTATTCAGAAAAATCTTACCTGTATCTTTTAACAGCTTTTAAATATGTAACTGAACACCAGGAAACCTAGTGTCACGAGTTCTCATCCAAGTGTGTTAGCAGCACGTATATTCTCATAAATCATGGAACTTGAACCCAGTGATCATTCTGTGATAATCTTCCTAAGTTCCAGACATCACGTTCAGGAGATTTGTTCTCCATCCTTGGAGGGATCTTGAAAAACATTAAATCATCACCCAAGTTATAGACGTTTCCTATAGGTAGAACTGTCATGTAGCCTAACCCAGGTGATGTGTCTTTATTTAATGTTTAGTGATTTTTCCTGAAAAATATAATATAGGCTTAAATAGTATAATTTAGACTTAAATGCTCTGCAGTGAAAGAAATGAACTTCTGGGACCCCAGTGATATAACTGACATTCAGGCAGTATGAACAAAGAAAACCAAGAATTTGTATAAATTTCTATTGCCCTCTTTTGTTATGTCTATCCTTCTAAATTAATATTAAGGTTCACCTAATTAATGGCTGTTCTTGCCATCCAAGCAGAATCAGTAACACTCTGCTGAATGATGGAACGCAGCTGGACCCGAGCCTTTGGACCAGATAGTTTCACGCTAGTCCCGCCGCGCACGTGAGCGCAGGGCGGGCACCCCTGCTGAAGGGCAGCGTTGCAGTCTGAACGGATGGCGGCCTCCTGCTTCCAAAGTCCGTGGCGCCTGCGCACAGAGACCCCTGGGAATCCACGGCCAGTGGGCCCCGCCGGCCCCACCAGGAACACCGCCAGAGGGAAAGGGTGGCTCACTGGCCATCACAGGAGGGGGGAGGCCACATGCCATGGGGACCAAGGGGGCCTCAGAAGGGGGTGTTGCCGAGACACTGGTCAGGGTCTGCCTTTGGTACCTTAGGGAGGGTCAACGGCAGTGAGGTTCGTTTGGGGTTGGCTGTTGTCGGAAAGTGGGGTGCTTCTGGGATCGTCTGTCTCATCAGATCTTATTTTCAGGGAGGCTCGTCTCCAGGGAGGGCAAAGCTGCGGTCATTCATTCAGCAGGAGAGGAGGGACTGGGCATTTTGTAGTTTGTACAGTGACTCCGTTTGAAGTGGATGTTGTGTGCGGTTGTCAGCATCCCACAGAGCGACCTGGCTTTGCTCTGAGTCAGAGGAGCGTGCCGGGGTGTGGGCCCGAGCTCAGGGTCAGGTAGGTCCTGGATGTCAGGACGGACTTTTTCTTCCTTCTTTTCTTCCCTCCCTCTCTCCCTCCCTTCTTCTCTCCCTCCCTTCTTCCCTCCCTCCCTCCCTCCCTCCCTTCTTCCTTCCCTCCCTCCCTTCTTCCTTCCCTCCCTCCCTTCCTTCTTCCTTCCCTCCCTCCCTTCCTTCTTCCCTCCCTCCCTTCTTCACTCCCTCCCTCCCTCCCTCCCTTCCTTCCTTCTTCCCTCCCTCCCTTCTTCCCTCCCTCCCTTCCTTCTTCCTTCCCTTCCTCCCTTCCTTCTTCCTTCCCTCCCTCCCTTCCTTCTTCCTTCTTCCCTCCCTCCCTTCTTCCCTCCCTCCCTTCTTCCCTCCCTCTCTTCCTTCTTCCCTCCCTCCCTCCCTTCCTTCTTCCCTCCCTCCCTCCCTTCCTTCTTCCCTCCCTCCCTTCTTCCCTCCCTCCCTTCCTTCTTCCCTCCCTCCCTCCCTTCTTCACTCCCTCCCCTCCTCCCTCCCTCCCTCCCTTCCTTTCTTTTTCTTTCTGGAGCCAACTCCTGCAGACTTGATCCTGTGTGGGGATTGGTGTTACCGCTGTTAGGAACTCCTTCTAGGGCAGCGGGGGCCGTGGGCTTCTGCTCCCCCAACCTCACCAAGAGGTGAGAACCAGAAAGTCTGAGGCCAAATTCACCGCAGCCGTTTTGGTAAACAGGCACCGACGCCGTCATGCAGCTGCTCCCTGTGCTTGGAAACCTCAGAGTCTGACATGATCCCTGCAGGAGTGGTTCCCGCTGCGGGGACGGTGACGTAAAGCAGAGCTCAAAAAACTTTCTGTAAAGGGCCAGATATGCTCGGTTTTCTGGGCTGGGGTCTCTGTCATGACTACCGAGCTCCGGTGTTGAAGTGCCCAAAGAAGCCGTAAGACAATATGTACGGAATGAGCTGGCCGCCAACACACCTGTATTTACCAACCAGGCAGCGGACCTTCTGTGGCCCAGGGGCTGGTGTTTCCAGGATTCCGATGAAAAGGCGAGATCGGCCAGGCTTCTGGTCGCGCGGAGCGGCGTGTCTATGAAGAGAGATGACACCACCCAGGCAGACCTCACCAGGGCTTTGGGGCCCCTGCACTTTCTCTCCTGCATGTGCACGTCTGATGCCAAGTAATGAAAATCGCCTGTAGATTTTCACAGCAAGGTTGCGATCACTCCGTAGCTGTCCCTACAATGTCGATTCCTGTTTCGGGCAACTCAGCTACTGCCGGGTCAGCTCCAGGCTTTAGATACAGTTAAGTTATGCACCTGCGTCCAAGCTCTGCCTACCAAGTGTTTTAAAGTGAATTTCCACCGGGGGGATTTACCTGTCGGCTTCGTGAGGATGCAGGTGTGGATAAGGGGGGGGCACATGGTGGGGTGGGAGGAAGGGAATCCCCTGCACACTGTCATTAGGAAGGTGGGGGCTGGCACTGGCCGGTGTCCCTGCCCCCTCCCGGCTCCCAGTAAGGCCTCAGCCTGCTCTGGACCCCCGCCGTGTCTTCTGTCCTTCACGCCTGATCTCAGCCATAGCCTTGCTCACCGCCTGGGCTCTTTCTCTGTCTCTGTCGTGCTGCTTCTGCTACAGGAGCTTAGATCTCTGCACGGTTCCCATTCAGAGAGGGAGCTCTAATCGCCAGGACGTGATCTTGCTGTGAAAGGACTTTTCTGCCCTTTTCAAAGTTTGATGTCGGGGGTGGGTCTCTTTGGTAGATTAATGTTGTCTTTCTTCCACAGTAACTCTGCGTTGACATCTTTTGCATTAATATACTGAGTGCAGTTACGTGGATGAGTGAGTGAGCCAAGAATTGAAGGAATGAACGTATTAACAGGAAGTTCTGATAGTAGTTAACTAACATTATTTGGAAGAAGAAGGCAGCAATGCTTTATTTATTTGAGGGCTCATTAAATGCCAGAAATTGCATTTTCAGGTTCCCAGTAACGGTGGTTTTATCCAGAGTTTTTCAGTTGAAGAATTTGAAGCTAAAAGTGTGTAGCTTTTTCACGGTCCTTCACCAGTTGACTGTAGAGCTAGAGCTTTCCCCGTGTCCGTGTCTGTAGTATTTCTGCACTGTCTGCCATTCTGCGTTGCCTCAAGAGCCAGCACAGTAGTGGGAACGGAGATTTGCAGGGTGAGCTTCAGAGGAGCCTTGCCACGGGTGCAGGGCGTCACCACCAAGCAGGAGGAGAAGCTGGCAGAGTCGCGGCGAGGCAAGGACTCCTTCCGGCGTGAGGTCATCACAGCCCACCTTCAGGGTCGGGCAGGAGGAGGGAGATTCGGGCTTCACTCCCCAAAGCTGAGGCGCCCTTCACTGCTCATGGTGGCTTTCTGTCCCTTCTCTCGTACTCTCCTGGGTCTCAGCTGAAGCCACTCCCCTCCGGCTGCCTGCGGTGTCCAAGCACTCTGCTTGCACTTCTCCCCGGGACCCTGCATTCCTAAGATGACTTATAAGGTCCTCTTTGTCCTTTCTACTTCCCTGCGGGGCAGGGCTGGGAGAAAGGCTCACCCTGTGGCTGAGAATCCCGAGCTACTCTACCTTCCTGTAACTGCTTCTCAGGGATGCTGGACTGCTTGCCCTCAGGGGATGATGGCAATGTAGACAGAGAGCTGATCAATCCAAGCGACAGATTGCTGGGGACACCAGACACTCGTGTGCAGGTGGCCGTCCCAGTGTCACTTGCCACTCGCTCCCTCAGTTCTGGTGCAGCAGATCGCAGGTGGGGACTGTGCGGTGGGAAACCGCACTTCCCCTGTTTGAGGATGTGAAAAGCCCTACAGAGTAGGAAGCTGACTTTAGGGACAAATATAGTTATATCTGAGGGTGGAGACCGTTAGTAATAGCTGCGTGTGGAAAATGGCAGGAGCGGACATCACTGGTAAAAGGAAAATTCACCATCGATGGGTTTGCAAGACCTTACCTGCTCCCCCACACAGCAGAGGCTCTTGAGTTCATTACAGGGATTTTTAACTTTACTTGCTGGTTTTTCAACTGTCTAAATCCTTTTATCTTTGTAGCATATATGGCCTCCCACCCAAAACTGGTAAACACAATTCTGATCTAATTTAATACCTACATCAGCGTACATTTTAAATATCATATCAGCAGGTCCATAAACAGCTCTGCTAATAATGTATGAAATAGCTTAGCACAGCTCCAGACACATTACCACTGCCAACACCCTAAAATCCCATTTACTTTTGCCTAAAAGTGTTTGATACTGAATTTGCTTTCCCCTGGACTGTAATTAACAACACTTTGAACTGCTAACAAGATTCCATTGACTGGTGATATTAATCACACATTCACGGAGCAATTGGCTATTGCGTTTGATTTTTTGTCTTATGTGCATCTAATCACTGATTAAAACTAAGGAAATGGATCTTTTCACCATGCTCCTTGGACATTTATTTTCTTGGTAGGTTTAGTCTGTGAAGATTTCTCCCTCTCTATTGGATCTTGCTTCTAAATTTCTTTAGATGTGGAATAAGCCCAAGAAACAGTATTTCTTGTCAAGAGGAACAGTTTATTCCAGATAATTAAATCCAAGATAGTTCAAAGAAAACACAGCAAGGAGCATAAATTAGGTTCTATCAAGGGATATAGGACATTCCTCATGAATGGATACCGACAAAACAATTTTGTGGGAAGCTTTAAAAAGTCATTAATAGTTTTGAAACTTTTGAAAACTAGCATATGAGAAGAAAGCTACAAGGTTTAGTTCTATGTTTTTAAAATGTGCTTCAGACATTCACAGCTGTTTCATCTTTATATTTGACAGTATTCTGAGCTTGCATCTAAGATTTCTGCACATATACTCTTGTAGATTTTTTTTTTTTTTTGCATTTGCTCAAATGCCATTTTGAGAAGCAAAGAATAAAATGTAAATATCAAAATGGAATGAATCTGGAAAAACAAAAGGGATCTTCCCAATGATCATAGGACCTCTCTTACCTATAAATAGTATTTAGAACTGTGTTGTGACTTAGCCCCAGAGTCAGACTCTGTGCTCCAGGGAGACAGGACACTTTATCTTATTCACTGATTTTAGTTTCTTGCTTAGAACTGGAGCACAATAGATGATAAATATTTGCTAGGTAATCAGTGAGCAAAAATAATTTAAGTTGGAATTCTTAAATTATTTTGCATAGCAAAAGTGCTATTAACACTTGGAAATTAACTAATAAAATGAAAAATTAGAAAAGTGAAGCATAATAAAAGTGGTAAAGAGAATGGACTACAGCCACGGGTGGTTTGGGTTTGGGTCTTGTGTCTGGTAGTCCCAGCCGTGGGACCTCGTCAGTAAGCCTTTCCTCCCAGGTTGATTCCAGTGTATAAAGAGTGATGCTGTACAAAGACACTACGTTAGAGGTGGTGGTTATTATTGTTGTTACTAGTCCCTGATTCTGGACTCTGTGTAGGTATTAAGGACTCGTACAAATACACCAACGTCATGATTTTTCTAGAGGCCACATGGCAACCTTAAAACATTTAGACCAACTTTGAATCTGGACGGAAAGGACAAATATATCTTGTAGCAGCAATTCTGGTTATGATGAGTTAGCGTCTGTGTGTCTACCTGGACGCCTCGACTGTCCTGAAACCCCCCCAGCCCATCGCCGCTCCTTCCCGACAGACCTGTCCTCCTACACATACACACTCACACACAAGCACACACACACACACACCACACACATGCCACACACACACACACGCACACACAAGTTACGATCTATCCTGAACTACTTGTGGTCTTCAGGCTTCTCCGTGCTTTCTCCTGCCCGCATGCCTTTCCATTTGCTTCTACGGGAAATGACTGTTCTTGTGGATTTTGAAGCTACAGTTCTTGTTCTATGTCCTCTGACCCTGACCCTGTGAGGCTGAGGCAGATTTAACACTTTGTATGTGGCTACATAATGTTGCCACCACGATGACCTCTTTATAGACTAAGTCAGGGGTCCCCAAACCCCGGGCTGTGGACCAGCACCGGTTCGCGGCCTGTTAGGAACCGGGCCGCACAGCAGGAGGTGAGCGGTGGGCCAGTGAAGCTTCATCTGCTGCCCCCCATCGCTCCCCATCGCCTGCATTACTGCCTGAACCGCCCCCTGCCCCGGTCCGTGGAAAAACTGTCTTCCACGAAACCCGTCCCTGGTGCCAAAAAGGCTGGGGACTGCGGGACTAAATTACGGGAGAACAGAGGCTGCGTCTGCGTATTTCACCTTCCAGCGGCCGGAGCCTCCCCTGTACCTGGCCCCTCAAAGCTTCTGAATGAACATTTGTGAAGCTCCCCCTTCCTCCCCCCTTGCTGCTCCCCCCTCATCCTTTTCTCTTTGTCCTCCTTCTGTACATGGCTCACCTGCAATAACCAAGTGCAATACAAAATGAAACCAAACATATGTAATATAATGGGTACTAACACTAATCTTTTATTCCATAATATTCAAAACTTACTTAACGTTTGCCCTTATAAAAGTACCAGTGAGGAGCCCAGAGCACCAGTAAAACTGGATACCACAGGCTAAACGTTAGAATTGAGCCATTAAATAATTTATTCATTTTTTGGTGTATTCAGGAGAAAGAAAAAGGAAGCAGAATTGTTTGTTCTAAAACTTACACGTATAAAACGACTTACTTTTTTTTCCAACTGAAAGCACATGTAATGTAGAATGTATTGTTTTACATAAGATTGTTTTAAAAGGAGGTTTGTTCCCTTAAAAACATTCTGGTAATTTGAGCTACAAGATGCAGTTGATAAGAACATCATGTGCATTTCCTTATGAATTTCATTTCTCTTCATCTGAGCTGTAGTTTTTTGTCTTTCTTTTTATAAGGATGAGATCACAGTAGTACAAGATAGTAGGCATTGCAGGGTTGTGTGCAAATCTAAAGAACTGTGAAAAGTGGGTGTGTATGTGTGTGAACACCTATGTATACACACACACACACACACATACTTGTTACAAAAGATTAATTATCCTTTCAAAACTGATCTTTTCAGATCATAAAATTAATACCAAAAGAATATCATGTTTTTAAATTTAAGGTACATTTATTATTTCCTGTCTTCCTTTATATAGGATAAAAGGGGTGAACCTCCACCGTACAACTTCTGGTTTTAGTTTTTATTTTGATTGGTGTATTTATTTTAGTGCGATTAAAAAAATCAACTCAGTTGCATGCATACTTTTAGATGTATGTGTCAGACTTCCACTTCCGTCTCTTTGTGTGGACATGATATCACTACGGTAAATTTATTTTTATTGGTATGGTTCTAACAGGATGTAAAAGTAGCAAGCTAAGTTATGAAGAGAACTATATAAATTTTAAAACATTTCTAATTTTTGGTTGCTGGTATCTGAAGTCACACTTTTCTGATTTTCTAAATATATATTTTGGCTATTAGATTACCTAATACAAAGAAAAAGTCTTGTAGTAGAGCATAAGCTTAATTAATTAGTGGACACATAAGAAAATAAACTGTACTAGTTTAAAACTTAGTAGATTTCTTATTGTGGAAGAGGCTATTAGCAAGCATACAGGTTATAATTTTTATATTGGTTCTATGTTGTGTGCTTTATTATAATTAGAGTTGGAAAATGCACAGCGCTGTATAGGATTCCCTGTGTTATAAAATTTTATTGTAATTCATTTTAACGTAAATTTTAGTGTGCAAACACATTTATTTCCTATTCCTATATTTGTTGACAGGTGCTGCTTTTTGGTGACTGCAGACTGAGGGAGGAGGGATGAACTGATACTTGTCCTAAATCCCATGCAAATATTGTTACTGATTTTATCTCACCTCTTTATCATAAGGAAAAATGTTCTTTAGCGTAATTTTTCTCCAGCTATCAAATTGGCTGAAATGTTCTCAGCCTTTTGGAGATGTGATTTTTTTTATTGTTGGATTCATAGCATTTTATCAGAAAACACTGTCAGCGTAGATACACGGCATTTGGGGGACACACCTGTGAGGACCTTGGTCCACATCAAGTCCATCAGAGCTGCCGAGGGTGCGCACAAGCTCGGTGTGGTTTGCAGCCTGTGCTGGGCAGGGACAGAGATGGGACTGAGCACTGCAAAGCCTTCTTAGCTGTTTGACACGAACATTTATATTGATCTCTGTTTCTATGGATTAACTCCAGTAGTGATGAATTTGGGTTTGTATGTCTGTTTTGGTTTCATTTTTTAATAATTCATTTTGTTGTATTTTACTAAAGGCTTGTTCTGAAATGTTTGGGAAAAATAAATGTTCTCCCCCCAGCCTGCCCCTTCTGAGGCCCTGCTGCATCGCACAGGCATCACAGTGAAGTGACTGAATCTTGAAATTGAAGAGACTAGGGGAGATTTGAAATTCCTTTCCTTCAAAATCCTGACGGTGGAAAAATGAAGTGTTCTTGTGTCCTAAGAGGGGAAGGGTCTCCAGCACCTCGAACCTAGCCCGAAGGGCCCTACCTCCTGGTGGTCTTGCTTCTGGGCTTGGATGGGGTGGGTGCAGCCACTTGCTGTGAACAACAAATCAAAGGTGCAGTAGTGATGGGGTGTCATCCTGGGATGAGCGTAAAGAGACCATCTTGTGTGCCAGGCTCCCTGGCAGGGTCCTCACACGGAGGGTGGCCCCGTGGGGACCCCCGTGTGGCAGGGAAGGGGCTGAGCCAGTAAGGAGCTGGAACCCCCATCCAGAAGGGAGCAAGGATGCTGCATCACCAAAAATGCCTGACAAATCGGAAGCTCTTTGTCAGTCAGGCCTCTAGGAGGGACTGTAGCCTGGCTGGCACCTTGATTGCCCCTGAGAGAGCCTTTGAGCCATGCCCAGATTCTGGACCTTCCAGAACTCTAAGATGGATGTTTATTGTCCCAAGCCTCTAGATTTGGGCCTAAAAGGAGGTGGGGTTGCTTTATCTGGTCCTGGTGCCAGAGAAGCAAGTGGCTCCTGGAGACTGTTTTAGCCACTGTCTTCTCCATTATCCTTTACTGACTGTAATGCTCATTTTTGGCTCTCTGGGAACTGGGCTATTTTTAAAAACTACCGTGTTGATGGTGTTGGTTCTGTTGTTTCAGTGTTTTAAGAAGTCTGAAATATAAACCTTAAATATTGGAACAAACCCCAATATGTATACATTACTAATTTTTTGAATTGAGCAAAGGATCATTCTTTCAGAAAGTCTTCTCTCTCTGCAGAGAAGAGGAAGATAATACTCACAAAGCGAAACTTCTAGGGCAACAACACATCACACTTTAGTTCGAAGATTTTATAAACCCGTGAACTGTGAACGTAATGCTGTTACTATAGATAATAGCTGTGCATCAGGATCTCAATTTATACATGAGGAAATAGAATTATAATAATAATAACCATGAGGGCAAATCAAAAATTTTCTTAAACACAAAAGTGAAATCTCAGTGTGAACCAAATAGCTTTCAATTTTTGTCTAAAGATAGATACGTTCAGAAAGGAGTTCCCAGGTATTGATCATGAATAAGGACCCAGTTGTACGTAATCGGAGTTCGTGTGTAAATATATCCCCCGCCCACTCTGTCAGTATAGCATCTGAAGAGCTTGCTTTTGCTGCTGGAGGTGTAAAAAAGCACAGAAATATACTCTTGACTCAGTAAGGAACCAACTAATATCCTTTCTTTCTTAACATAGCACATTCTAAAAAAGAGAAATACTATTTTGCTTTCATTTATGATGAGTAGCTTCTATCTGTTTTACACAGTATTTAAATATTTACTAGTACTATATTTTCATTGACTTTTATACGCTGATGATTTGTATCAGACTGATAGTATGCATTTAATGTTTGTATATAATATAAACTTATTTACATTTGATATGATGAAACATATTTGAATTACAGTCAATATTTAGTTTCATATAGTTGTTTGAAATCATGAATTTTGAACACTAAGATAATGTTGTTATAAACACCAAAAGATTGGGATTGACATATACAACTACTACATATAAAATAGATAACTAACAAGGACCTCTCTATAGCACAGAGAACTCTACTTAATAATACTCTGTAATGACCAATACGGGAAAAGAATCTAAAAAAGAGTGGAGGTATATATATATATATATATATATATATATATAAAACTGATTCACTTTGCTGTACACCTGAAACTAACACAACATTGTAAATCAACTAAACTCCAATCAAAATTAATTTTAAAAAACACCAAAAGAATGTGAAATAAATATGGAAATCTGGATGCTGCTCTTTTGTTCCGATGACTAAACAATAGCTAAAGTTTTGATTTACTAACCTGAGCAGTGTTCTAGGGTTAGAAAGCAGTTTTGTGGAACCTAGAAGCAGGTTGCATCAATTTGCCCACGGTTTTCATTTTAAATGGAGAATCATGATGTCATACAGAATTGTCAGGCATCCGGTCGCCATACGTTTGCAACCTGGGCCTAAAACACTTCTTTTGTGTAAAATATCATAAGAACTTTTAGAATCACATTCTTCTGTGGTTCTGGATTATACATCTTGATTTCTTGTGCTGAAAATATGGTAAATGCATCTGCGGATTATCCAGGGCTACATGATATATTTATGATCAGAAAGTGGAAATGAAATATTTGGCAAATTCATGGGCTTTAAGGTTTGGAGATTGAATCACACAGATTCAGAACATTAAACACCTTTTTTTTCCCCCAACCCAAAATATTTGTTATCCTGTATTAATGGAAATAGAGAGGTATTCCATTAAATACTGCTTTCGTATTTTTTTTACACGCGTTCTTTTATGGGGCATCGTAGGCCAGGATAGGAGGGATCCGGGTCTTTTCCAGTTTAAGACCCACTTTGCAGGCCTTAGGGGCTCAGTCAGGACAACTCCTCTGGGCGTTGATGGTGGGGGGGCCAGAGCAGCCTCGTCTCAATAAAACTTTATTTGTAAAAACAGGTGGTGGGCCACCCATGGGGTGCATTGGCTCACCTGTGCTGTTCTCGGGGGGTTTAAGCATGTGTTCGCGGCTTCCCCCCCGCCCCCCCACCTCCAGCGGGTGGCTGATCTCTCTCTGCTTCCCTGGCCTCACCTGTGCAGCAGAAGTGACAGCAGACACGCTGCCTCTTACAGATGCTGAAAGCTAGGTTCTGGGAACCTGGTCCAGGGCAAGCGAGTGGAGCTCCAGGCCGCTGTGGTTCTCAGTTTCTGTTCCTGTTGGTGTTCTTGTAGTTAAAACCCAGGCTCCCAATATTTGAAAGTCCTTATTTTATTTATTAAGGCAAATACTTCTGTGCCATTCCCTGAAATTAATGAATTGCAAGTTTTGTATATCAGTGTGAAACTAACCAGTCCACATACATATGCAGAAGAATTTCAGCCTTGATGTGCAGGGACTTTCAGAGACGGTTGAGGAATCCTCCAATGCACATTTCTTTTGACACAGTTTATTTTATTTATGTGTTTAATCTGCGGTGAGTCAGGGAGCATAAAAGTGCTCTCTGAGAAGTAAAGGGCTCACTAAAGTGGTATAAATGAATTCTCTCAGGGTCCTAGGACATCACTGGAGAGACGAGGGGGACTTGAGTAATAAACGCGGCCTTGGGGGCTGAAACAGTTGGTTGTCTCATGGCTAATTCCTTTGTGCCCAGACAGAGCTTACTTCCTCTATCTTGGGATCAAATCATGTGTTAAGGGGGGCCTCCTCTTTTGTGAAATGTACTGGCTTAACTCTTACACTGGGCATTCCTCCCATGATGGGGTGAGATGTACATGAGGCTGTCACAGCATAGAACACATTTCAAAAAACAGACAGACTTTCATTGCTGTTCTTGAGCTTATACAACTAGCAGTGCCTCGTGAGTTCCCTGAGCTGTTGAAACACAGCAAACAAGAAGAGGTCACTTTAGTTGGCAAATCCTAAAGTTTAGTGTGAGAGGGTTTGGGGAACATAATCGCAAATCACAGAAATTCTAGGGAACTTCCCTCGCCAGCCCTCAGCATAGGCCCACACAGGCGTCATCATACTGTTTGACTTCTGTGGACATTTACAAAGATTAACAGAGCTTTTGTTAGTAAGTAGAGCAATAGCTTATACTTATCTTTGCTTTCACTCTGGAGGTTTGAATCCAAAAGTACAGTTGTACAACAGTTCAGAATCGGGTGTATTCCTGTCTTTTATGTTTTCCCCAAATGCAGACACTTTGCTGATTCACTTGCTCCTTGGGAATACACAGATCTTTCAGTGGAAACTTTGGCCCAATCTCTCTTCCCCGGAAGACGACTAGGGGCCCAAATTGCTCTCTCTGTCTCTATGCTTCTATGACTGTGTCCTGTTAGGGTGACCAGGAAGTCGTTTGTCTCCTGCCGGCTTGTGGAAAAGCTCTTGGTGGTCGTGGTCGTTGCTGGGAATCAGGACTTAACCAAATAGAGGCCAGAGGGTCCAGGCTGCGATGTCAGGGGAGTGGGTATGGATGCAGAGTGATCGATGGGGAGCAGGGGATGCAGGGAAAGTCCAGGATGGGAACTAGGGTCAGAGGATGAGCAGGGCAGTCCCAGGGAAGAATGGACAGAGGACAGACTGATACGCACACACAGAGTCAGGATGCCGAGGACGCCCTGGGACGTGCCCCTGGATCTGCTGCAGGTCCAGTGGCCCCGTTCCAAGGCCAAACCCATCATGCAGCATCAGATTCCCAGTGGGACTGACCTTGTAAGGGTTTACCTTATGGGTTGCAGCTTCAATTCTGCCAACAAGGGCTCTTTGGAGGTTCTGGATTCTGTGTATGGGAAGGCACAACCAAGCCAGGGGTGGAGAGCTTGTGTGTACCTTTTTATCCTCAGGACTAACTAACTGTATGACTTGGGGGGCCTTCCACCGATTAATTATTTGCTAATATACCACAGTTTTCTATTCTCTCTCACGTTTTTGAGTTCTGACTGTGCTCAGCCCGATATCACTTTGAGTCTCTAGAAAGTGATGGTGGTTGATTTTGGATGCCGTCTGGGAATTCAGGAGGGGATGAGGCAAGTGGCTTTTCTCCCCATGGCTGATGATGGCTTCCCGTGGACCAGCCCCACCACCACCCCAGGTTCTGTTGGTCAGCAGGTTACGGGGCCAGGCTGGGCTAGGGGCAGGGGATGCCCTGCACCTTTCCTGGGAGTGACGGGAAGGAAGGATGCCCAAGAGGAAAGCCCCCGATGGGCACCTCCTCCTGCAGGTCGGGAGCTCCAATGCCCTTTCACAGAGGGAGGCCTGGGAGGACAGGATGATCCTCGGAGACCTGGGTGGGCTCACCCTCGGGTCTCTGTGTCCTACACAAGCGTGTGAAGACCTCTCACCTACATTGCAGATCATCTGCTTGCTTTCTCTGAGACAGAGTCCGTCTGGACTGCAGCCGGCTCTCACATCAGATTCTGGGCTCCTTGAAGTCCCAGGCCACGTGGCACTAGGTTTTCTTTTTCTTTAGCATCTACTAGAAGCAAAATAAATATTTATTGGAAGGATTGAACAAAACACATCCCGAGTCTCTGATACAACATTGGATGGTGAATAAGGTCACATGATGTGCGTGTGGCTTCAGAGGTCACGGGTCACAGTACTCCAAAGGCGTCTTTCCCTCTGCCCGCCCATAGGTTGCAGGCTTCCCCCAGCAACTCCACATGTTTTACTGAAAAATCCCATTTTCATATGATGTCAATTTAAGAAAGATAGTCATTTTTAACATCATAATGGTAAGTGACAATTACTCGAATGTTTTTCTGGCTGGAATAATAATAGGTACCAATTTTTAAGTGCTTATTGTGAGCTATAAGCTATATTCATACTTTGCATATTTTAATAATTTAATCTTCCTCAGCTTAAGGGCATTATTACTAGTCTCAATTTTCAGAAAAGAACAGTTAAGGTCAGAGTTGAAATATCAGAGTAACTGGTAAATACAGGGTTTAAATATAGGCTTTTCTTATTCAGAAACCTCACTCTTGGGCCCCCGATGTCCTATTATATGTTTCTCTTTTTTTTCTTTCTTCATATTTTTTTATTCTAACTCATTCATTGGAATTGTCAAGCTAGGATTTGAAAATTTGTACCAAGATAAGTTTATCTTTGTCTTCCTAATTATTATTTATGAAATTTTCTCAGAAAATGAAATTTTCTTTCATTTTTCATCATAATTCATAAAAATATTTGAAACATAATTGTTATATGAATGACATCACTGATAAAACACTACTGCTTTTGGAGGTTGGTTGTGTCACCACCCCGCCCCTTCCCGTCCCCCAAGTGCTCTGTACTGGGATTTGTAGCTACAAGATTTTGTTACATCAAGTCCTTTTCTCTCTTATACTAAATTTCAGTTCCTAATCATGCTTGACCGACATTTTACACTGCAGATTCAACCATTTCAAATCAAGTCAGGCAGTCTTGGATCTGTTATATCGTTTAAAATAGTGCATCACTAATGAAATACAACGTGTAAATTCTTAACATAATGAAATATACTTATAAATGCCTTAGAGTAAAAGATGCAATCTAGGTGGGACTGTCAGTTAAAAGCAAGACTGGGAGACAGCTGTCGAGAGGGGCTTTCTCTTTGTTGTCCTGATGCCATCACTTCAGGGGAGAGTTTATCCCAAAGACACTTACTGTAATAAGTGTCAGTGCACATAGTGGGTAATACCAGAGATGTGTATTTATTTACTTTGTCTCTGGACTAAGATTGCTGGGCTTCCATAGTCATAAATAGGTAGTTGTGCAAATCTGGAAAGAAATCTTATCAATCTTATACCACATGGGTTTTTTGGGGGGGAGGGGCAAAGCTGATTGGCTAAAACATAGCTGCCTGTGAGTTGTCTCATATGACTGAAATATTATTTAAATGTCATTTAAATGTTTTAGACAGACACTAATGAAATGTATCTCTATAATAGACTCATCTATTTAAAATATATATGCATACATTTACATATATGTATATATTTTGACATAGATGCATGAGTGTGTTTTGTGTGTGTGTGTGTGTGTGTGTTCCAAATGGATGACTAATACAAAGGGCTCACGTGACATCCTAGATTCTCTGATAGCAAACTTCAGGTGGGGAAGGGAAGTACTATGGAAGTACTATCATCTGAACGATCTTGGTGTAGGTTGACCCTAAAATCCTATACCCCACCTGAAACTGGACTGTCATATTTTGGGGATATGAGTATGGCGTTTCAGAACTACCCACCGTTGATAACCATCACTTTAGCACTTATTTTATTTTTACAATGTCTCCAAAAGCATTATTTTCCATGTCCCGTTTTGTAATCGTGTAAATACTTTCTTTTATAGCTTAAAAATCCTTTATGCCAGTTATTTAATATAAATTATAGAACACTTATGGGACTATAGGACACAGTTGTGTCCAGTAGTCATCAATAGAATCTTTATTGATTATTATTTAAAGGTGGTGTGCCCTGCTAGCAATTTTCAGATACATATCTCAGGAAGGTCCCGTTGTCTGCGCAAACCTTCGTGGCCTCGGGGGCAGGTTGGGCGGCTCAGCACCGGCGGTGTGATGCCTGCGTGTAGCTCTTCGCATGTTCAGCTCTAGCCCTCGGGGGGCTCTCGGAGCTTCCAGTGTCTCCTTTTCCCGGTTGATCACGTGTTAGAATCCATGAGGATGCTGAGTAATCCCTGCCCTAGTTTCCTAGTCCCTGTGATGCCTTCAGGCATTGGGAGAATTAATCACCGTAGATGCAGCAGTGAGTGAATGATCTAGACAGTTCATCTGAGGGTATAAACTGGTCCTTCCCACCTACTTCAAAGCCTGATTCTGACCAGCTATTGTCATGGGAAACTAGTTTCTCTATTCTGGGCATGGTTTTTATTCTGAAACATATATTCTGAATGTATAAAAAAGTACTTAGACATTTATGTATGAGTGATTTGTTATAAAATATTATAAACAACATGGAAGAAATAACTAAAGGATGGTAAATCCACACAGATGGATGTGAGACGTTCAGTATTTTGACAAAACATATTAATACAGTTGTAAAACGCTCTTAATAAGTGATGCACAAAACATCTGGATATAATATTGAACATACAGTATTATCTCAATATAGTAAACCATGTGTGAAGAAAAATCTGTTCCTGTTAGCAGGTCTTTGCTGTAGGATAATTTGATTCATTTGTGTTTCTGTATTTCCCAAAAACTCTATATCACGGGTCCTCGGGTAGGTGGTTTTTCCCCCTGAGGAGGCATTTGGCAGTATTCGGTGACAGTCTCGATGCCACACCTGAGGGAGATCACTGCTGGCCTGTCGTGGGTGGCGGCCAGGGATGCTGGTAAACAGCCTGCGATGCTCCACAGAGCCATCCCCCCACCTGCCCCCGCCCCAGACAACAAAGAATTATCTGCTCAAAGTGTCAGTGGTGGCGAGGGTGAGAAACTGTGCTCTATCTTATTTAAAATCAGGAAAAATAGGACATTAAAACCACAAGGAAAAGGCTTAAATCACAGGATACAGAAATCAAATTTTCTTCTGCAGACCACATTTTGGGGAAAACTGTCAAATATTATTTCTTTCAATATAAGAAATTGGAAAAGGTGCAGAATTAACTCTGATTGTCACTATAATTCACGGTGTAAGCTCCGGAGCGTGAGCTTTGCCCAGTGGGACCCTCGGACTTGGTGTCAGTCATCTGAACCTGAATTTCTCCAGTCGTGGGCATTTCCTGAGTTGTTTTCTAAATCCCCAGTTGGCTTATTCTGGATCTAAATTGAAGCCTGGGAATAACCAACAGTCACTAAAGCTTTTTGAGACAAAAGAAATTGTGCCTGAATGAACACTTCATGTGAAAATACTTTGATTTCTCATCCTGGCAACATTCCTAAGATTTAATGCGGTGAAACCATTTTCAGAAAAATAAAAGTCTAGTGATATGGGAACACAAAGAAAAATATCTAAAAATAGCTAATAGGGGAAGGACTTTGCTTTTCTGTACCATGTCAGATGGCCAGCTGTCCGTGATGCCCTTGACATAACAAAAAGCCAGGTCATGTTGTACATTATGATTATAGATTTTTTTATAGCTCTGATCCCAGATTAAGCCAGTGTGATCATGTTATTCTGAAGGACGTTCAGTTAAGTTGTCGAGGTTCGCATTTACCATCGCGTTGTTTTCTCTATATGCCTGCGTACTTCCTGCTAACCGGTACAGTGTTGAGTATTTCAAACACTACGTGTCGTGGCAGGCGTGATGCTGTCATGTTATCAGGCCTCAGTGTCAGCCCCACTCCTGTGCCAGCCTTTCTGCAGCCCAGAGTCACCATTGTAGTAAAAAACCTTCCCACACCTTTCTGGATGGTGCCATGGTAGCTGTACCGCTTCAGAAAGTCTGAGGGGACAGCAGAAGTACTTGTCTTCTGGCATTAACCACAGTCATTAATGTTGGCTTTGAAAAAGTTCTCTGCATCTCACATCTGACATTTGGGGGAGGGCTGCAGTGTGGACATCACTTTGAAAAATGTGATGAGGGATCCGTAGCTCTTTCTACAAAAAAACAGAAAAACTACAGGACTTTGTCAGCAGTCAAGACAGCTTGTCCGGTGGTGATGTTGACCAGACACTAAAGGGATGACCTTAGTCCTTCTGACTGGCAAACATACTTTAGCACCTGCTTCTTGCCAAGAGTGGGCTGGTGCTTTACATTTTTGTAACTAATCCCCGCACCACCCTTACCAGACAGGTAGGTATTCTTTTTCTGACTTTAGTACAAGCATCTGAGGTTTAGACCATCTTTTTCTCTAGCCTCATGCAGCTGTTAGATGGTGGAGCCAGACTTCAAATTCAGGTCTGCATCTCCAGAGCCATCACCAGGGGCCAGAGTCTGGCTTTGCCTGTGTTTCAGGAGAATCCCAACCCTCTCCATGCTTGGAATGGAAGACAGTCATCTTCCCCACGCAGTGAGCGGTAACTTGAAAAAGTGATTACACGAGCATGCTGGGATCTTCAGCTGAAGTTTGAGAATTTGAGTGTAGGTACTTGAGTTGAAAACCTAGTTTCCCAAGATCTGTATCATGCTATAATTTTTTTAAAAGTGAGATTTTAAGATGAGACTAAGCAATCAGTATTTGTCTAATTATCCAGTGGTGTTATCCATCCTTCATCTAATCCTGGATAATTTAGTGCAGAACCTGTCAGCGTGTTTTGCCCTAAAATGCCCCCTCTCTTGTTATAACCCTATCTCAACATAAATAGAAGACCGACAGACGTGTCTTCTGTGGTTTTTCTTTTCTTCTTTCCTTTGAGGGTGAGAGATGGGGGTGAAAAAGATGGTAATGAGTGATTCGTCACAATAAGGAAAAAGTTTTGTAACAACTTAAAATTTTTCAATAACTCAATTAGGGAAGTATATTTATTTCTGTAATTAAAATGCTCTACGTTCCCCCTCAGTACACTGGAGGGTATTAGCAAAGAGGGTAGAAGAAGATTGAAAGAATCTCTGCTTGGCCTTCTGGGTTCCCTACATTCTGAGGTTTCTGGTGGGTTAGGATTTGGGGCTGGGGACTGTTTCATCAAGGAGCTTCCCATGGTGCACTTCTCTTGCTTATGATGGTGGAAATAGCTTATTAATTTGAACAGTGAAATCGGTTCTGTTTGCATAAGAGATGATCTGTTTGAGGTGCCTTTACAAGGCTTTTAGGTAAAAACGGTGAATAAAATTGAGTCAGTCAGTTGCCTCAGCTCTGTGCACTATCCGTTGCCCCACTTTTGTGCTTTATGGTCAAATGTACTAAATATACAGTAAATGTAATGATTCTTTCCCATATCAAAGATTGAAATTTTAGGCGAGATTTAATTAGGTGCGCATTTTTTCTCAAGCTTCCCAGTGCATTTTGATGAATTCCTTAGATGTTCAGTTGCCTGTGCCTGATGTTCATAAAGTATATTTATAGCGTCTGGGCCGCTGCAGAGGAGTCACCTGGTATGTTTCCTGCTATGGTAACCGTTCCTGTTTTTTTTTTTTTTTTTGAGGAGAAAGTGATTTTTTTTATTATCTCAGGGACAGTTAATTGAACAGTAATCTCATGTTCAATTTACTTTGTTTGCTTGAAATCTTATAGCCAAATATGTGGCTCTTTTCTCTTTGCCCCAATTTCCTTATTTATTTCATATTTAATTATAGCATATATATTTTTTAAAATTAATTTTTATTGGAGTATAGTTGACTTACAATGCTGTGTTTCAGGTGTACGGTAAAGTGAATCAGTTATACACATACATAGATACACTCTTCTTTTGGTACTTTTCCCATACAGGCCATTACAGAGCATTGATTAGAGTCCCCTGAGCTATACAGAGGTCCTTATTAGTCATCTATTTTATACATAGTGGTGTGTACATGTCAACCCCAGTCTCCCAATTTATCCCCCCCTTCCCCCCTCCATTTACTCATGTACTAGTGCAAAATGCAGTTGTGTAATTGGAAACCGGTGGATGCTTTTATAAGCTTATTAGCTTCACGTAATTGTGTGTTATACTGCACGTTGAAAGTATCGCGTTATAATATTTAGGTGACGTGGCAACCAAAACAGTTAAATTCTTACAGTATAGTAAATGTTGACTTGCCATGAAAATGAACACATTTACTGAAAGTTATTTCTATAACGTGTTAACAATGTATTCTCATTTGATAACTATTGTTTTTCTCTTGTTCCTTTTTTTTCTTTTTGTTTGTTTATTTTTTTATAATTTACTGCTTGCCATTGCAGGAAGTAGAGGTTTGTATTCAGCTTCTGTATTTCACATTTTATTTTTGATTTTATATGAATCTTTACATTTTAATTACTCATAGACACTCAATTCACATTATTTTTCTCCTTAGGATGATTATTTCCGCACTTGGAGTCCAGGAAAGGCCTTCGATGGGGGTAAGAATGTCATTATTTTAAAATAAATGTTTTTACATGTTTGCAATCACTGAACTTTAAACATGATATTATTGCCTGGTTAGATTTTAAAATACTAAATAGGAGAGCTTAGATGAATGGAAAAAATTCATGCCGTAATTACTTTCACTTCAGAATATTATAGTTAGAGATAAGTTACTTAGGTATTGTGATTTGTCAAGGTGTCTCTCATTTTTAGAATCATATCTTATTTGTCTGATTTAGGCTTCTGAACTTTACTGTGTCCATTCTTATCAGTTGATACAAGTCGCTTCATCCAGTTCTCAGATATATTCAAGTACCTTCACTAGGAAAGAGATTTATTTTTGCAGAATTTCAAAACAAATGGCTTTGCTGTCTCATTTTCAGTAAAGAAAAGCTTTCCTTTAAAATGGAGCAGACTGGTAATTAGACTCAGCTGGTGTCTTAGTAAGACCCACAAGGAAAACTCTTGTATTGAAAAACTGTACCCGCAGTTTGTAGTCTTGTTTGGCACCCTTGAGACGGAGGGCAGGACACACACACGGGACAGGAAGCCCTTCCCTGGGTGCAGGAGATGCCCGATCTCAATGCAATCATAATTATGTAAGCAAACAGATTTGTTTACCAAACTGTACACTATTAGAACCAGACTCTTCCTTTTAAAGTTTGAAACAAAAGAAATTTCTACTTTACATCGGCTATAGTAACCTTACATAACATGGTATCCATGAAGCAGTATTATTTAAAAGTAGAAGTTGTTTTTTTAAATGAGCCATACTGTGCCATTAAAGGAAGCTTTACAGTATTGTGCTGTGTTTCCTAATATTTGGGATGAACGCTACCTCAGCCAGCCTCTGAGTGGGGGCCAGCTCGGATGGACAAGGAATTGTGGTCAACATAGAAATTAACCTTCAGTCGGAAACAGCCATTCACATCCTGCCCCTCCTGTAACATTACTTTCTTTGTTCCTTACTTCACGTGATTTCACTGTTATTATCCAGTGTGTTAATTTGTGGGATTTACATAAAAATGATTTTGATTTGGTTACTGTAAGTCAAGCGAAAGGCACTAAAAGAGAGGCAGTGAAAAAATACAGGCAAATATGCTTCACATCATTACACTTTGCAGATGCTGTGTTTACAAATTGAAGGTTTGTGGCAACCCTGCATTCAACAAGTCTATTGGCGCCAGTTTTCCAACAACATTTGCTCACTTCCTGTCTTGTGTCACATTTTGGTCATTCTCACCTTATTTCAAACTTTTTCATTATTGTTGTATTTATTATGGTGATCTGTGATCAGGGATCTTTGGTGTTACTATTGTAATTGTTTTGAGGTGTCACCAACTCCACCCAAATAAGACAATACATGTAATAAATGTTGTGTGTTTGGACTGCTCCACCGACCAACCTTCCCTCCATCTCTCTCCCTCTCCTCGGGCCTCCGCATTCCCTGAGACACAGCAATACTGAAATTAGGCCAATTAATAACCTACATTGGCCTCTAAGTGTTCAAGTGAAAAGAAGAGTCACAAGTCTCTCAGTTTAAATCAAAAGCTAGAAATGATGAAGCTCAGTGAGGAAGGTATGTCATTGGTGGGAATGTAAATTGGTGCAGCCACTACAGAGAACGGTATGGAAGGTCCTTAAAAATCTAAAAATAGAGCTACCATATGATCCAGCAATCCCACTCCTGGGCATATATCTTGAGAAAACCATAATCCAAAAAGATACATGCACCCCAATGTTCATTGCAGCACTATTTACGATAGCCAAGACATGGAAGCAACATAAATGTCCATCGACAGAGGAATGGATAAAGATGTGGTACATATATACAATGGAATATTACTCAGCCATAAAAAAGAATGAAATAATGCCACTTGCAGCAACATGGATGGACCTAGAGATGATCATACTAAGTGAAGTAAGTCAGACATGAAAGACAAATAGATCATATGATATCCCTTATATGTGGAATCTACAAAAAAGATACAAATGAACTTATTTACAAAACAGATATAGACTGACAGACTTAGAAAACAAACTTATGGTTACCAAAGAGGAAAGGGTTGGGGGAGGAATAAATTCGGAGTTTGGGATTAACATATACACAGATAACCAACAAGGACCTACTGTATAGCACAGGGAACCATACTCAGTGTCTTGTGATAACCTATAATGGAAAAGAATCTAGAAAAGAATATATATATATAATATATATACACATATATATATATGTGTATATATATATATTCAGCCATACATATATGGCTGAATCACTTTTCTGTACACCTGAAACTAACACAACATTGTGAATAAACTACAGTTCAATAGAGATTAAAAAAAAAAAAAAAGCAAGCCGAGATAGGCCGAAAACAGTGAGCCAAGTTCTGAAAGCAAAGGAAAAGTTCTTGAAGGAAATTAAAAGTGCTGCTTCAGTGAACACATGAATGCTAAGAAAGCGAAACAGCGTTCTTGCTGACATGGAGAAAATTCTAGTGGCTGAATAGAAGATCAAACCAGCTACAACATTTCCTAAACCAAAGCCTCATCCAGAGCCAGGCCCCACTCTCTTCAATTCTGTAAAGGCTGAAAGAGGTGAGGAAGCTGCAGAAGAAAAGTTTCAAGCTAGCAGAGGTTGGTTCATGATGTTGAAGGAGAGAAGCTGTCTGTCTCCATAACATAAAAGTGCAGAGTGAAGCAGCGAGGGGTGATGTAGAAGCTTTAGCAAGTTATCCAGAAGATCTAGCTGAGATAATTAATGAAGGTGGCCACACTAAACAGATTTCCACTGTAGACGAAATATCCATTGTATATATGTATATATATTATAAATATATTATGACATAAAAGTGCAGAGTGAAGCAGCGAGGGGTGATGTAGAAGCTTTAGCAAGTTATCCAGAAGATCTAGCTGAGATAATTAATGATGGTGGCCACACTAAACAACAGATTTTCGGTGTAGACGAAACAGCCTTCTGTTTTAAGAAGATGTCATCTAGGACTTTCATAGCTAGAGAGGAGAAGTCAACGCCTGGCTTCAAAGCTTCAACGGACAGGCTGAGCCTCTTGTTAGGGGCTAATGCAGCTGGTGACTTTAAGTTGAAGCCAATGTTCATTTACCGTTCTGAAAATCCCATAATTAAGAATTATGCTAAATATACTCTGCCTGTTCTCTATACATGGAACAACAAAACCTGGATGACAACACACCTGTTTACAGTATGCTTTACTGAATATTATAAGCCCACTGTTGAGACCTACTGCTCAAAAAAAAAAAAAGAATCCTTTCAAAATGTTACTGCTCGTTGACAAGGCACCTGGTCACCCAAAGCTCTGATGGAGATGTACAGTGAGATTAATGTCGTTTTCATATCTGCTATGCTGACACAGCATCTATTCTGCAGCCCATGGATCAAAGAGGAACATTCTGATTCATGGGAAGAGCTTAAAATACCAACTTTAACAGGAGTTTGGAAGAATTGATTCTAAGCCTCATGGATGACTCGGAGGGGTTCAAGATTTCAGTGGCGGAAGGAACTGCAGATGCGGTGGAAACAGCAGGAGAACTGGAGTTAGGAGCGGAGCCTGAGGATGTGCCTGAATTGCTACAATCTCAGGATCAAACTTTAATGGATGAGGAGCCGCTTCTTATGGGAGAGCAAAGAAAGTGGTTTCTTGAGATGGAATCTACTCTTGCTGAAGATGCTGTGAAGACTGGTGAAATGACAGCAAAGGATTAGAATGTGACATAAACTTAGTTGATAGCGCAGCAGCAGCAGGGTTTGAGAAGTCTGCCTCCAATTTTGAAAGAAGTTCTCCTGTGGGTAAACTGCTGTCAAACAGCATTCATGCTACAGAGAAGTCATTCATGAAGGGAAGAGTCAATTGATTCGGCAAACTTCCTTGTTGTCTTATTTTTAAGAACTGGTTTAATGGGCATTTATGAATGTGTAAGTCTTACAAGTTAAGGGAAGGAGAGAGAAAATGTTCACTAGAGCATTTGGGGCAAAGAGACAGCACATGCAAAGGGTCAGCTTAGCACAATACAGGAACAGAAATAAGGATCCTGTATCTGAAGTAGAGAAAGTTAGAATGGCACAAAATGAGGCTAGAGAGGTAGGTAAGGGCCAGATGACACAAAGGTTATTAGTTTTGATGAAACAAAATTATTTTTAAGGCAGGATAAGAAAATTTTTAAACATAAAATTCTCTCTGCCCATTTGAGCCACTACACCCTCCCCTTTAGTGTGCATTGTGTATCTGTGTTATACATTAACTAGAGCCCCTTGGAAGATACAGGAATGCCTACTCAAAACCAAAAACAATTTCCTCCTGAAGCCAGCAAGGTAACTCCTAAGGAGAAAACATTCCTTTCTCAATCCTCTTCCTTTCTCAATTCTCTAAGGGGTCTGGATGACCCACTACTCGCCTTGTTGGATTATGTAAACTGTCAGTATGTTACTTTGATGAATAACCCTTTGTCTCAAAAACTTATATTACTGTTCTTTGACTTCTAGTGGATGGAGCAGCCCTCAGTGCTTTCTGAAAGACTGTCTTCCAGGTTATAATCCTCAGGTTGGCTCAAATAAAATTTTCCATTTCTTTCTTAAAAAAAAAAAAAAAAAAAAAAAAGAACTGCTGCAGCCACCCCAGCCTTCTGCAACCATCACCCTGATCAGTCAGCAGCCACCAGCATCCAGGCAAGACCCTCTACCAGCAAGAATATCATAACTCACTGAAGGCTCATAGGATGGTTAGCATTTTGTAGCAAAAAAGTATTTTTAATTAGGGTATGTGCATTGTTTTTTTTAGACATAATGCACAATTAATAGGCTACAGTATAGTGTAAACATAACTTTTATATATTTTAAATATCTTATATATAAAATATATTTTATATTTTTCTTTTTAATTTTATATTAAAAAATTCATGTGGCTCACTTTATTGCAATATTTGCTTTATTGTGGTTGTCTGGAACCGAACCCACAATCTCTGAGGTATGCCTGCAATGAAATGCAGACTGAGGTATCTGTGCATGCTTTCTTGGGAAATGAATTTTTATTGTGGAATCATAAACCTTGAAAAATTGGAGTTATCTATGAAACGGATGTTAACACTTAAATTTGCCATACTTGATGTAGCCAATGACAAATAAGATGCTTTGTTTTTCTCATTTGTGTGTGTGAATATGTGTTGCACTGCAATTTATCTCTTGTTTAAAAAGAAAAAGAGATTGTTATAGAGAGGCTTCCAAATCCTGAGGTACTGGTAAGGCTGATGTACTTTACTATTTGAAGAAGTTTTTAACCTAATAACTTGTCAAAATACCATATTTATCAAGCAGAGAGTAGCTCAGGCATGATGATAGCTAATGTTTGTAAAGTGTCCTGTATGCAGTCACTGTTCTAAGTATTCAGTATATGAGTTACATTAGTTCATTAATCTTCACGGTCACCCTGCCGGGTGGATGGGGAAGGTGAGGCCTGAGGCGTTGAAGGTCCTGCCAAGGTCATATTCCTACAAAGTGGCAGAGCCTGGCCTTGGGTCTAGGCAGTGTGACCCCTGCACCGCATTTCCTGATTGCTAGGAGGTACTGTCACTCGTATGGTAGCACTAAGATGAAATAATGGCATACGAATGGAATTTTGAAGGTTGTGCTTTAAGAATAAGTATTTACTTGACTGAGCTTAGACGTATTGCTGTTAGCTTTGTTTCTGTATTTAAAATGATATTTTGTACACTATCAGGTTTTGATCGATTGAACATATAGTTGATAAATATACATGGGAAAGTTTTGTATTCAAAAAATAAGAAAGAAGGGGAAAATTAGTTTGAGCTGCATGTGTTTTTTTCTATTTTGTTTTTCTGTGTTCAGTCAAATTAACCAACCCATTTGCAGACCATAGTGAGGAGTGAGAAAAATCATCCCGTTCTCATCTGGCTTTGAATAAGATAGATAGTGTCATCATTTGGATAGAATAGACACTTGAAATATGTTAATTTCTAATGCTTCTTGTTCTTTCTGATGAAGGAATTTTCCATTAAGGATCATTTTCAAAATGATTGAGCTGTTGAACATAATTCAGAATACTTTTTATGAGTGTTTTAAATTTTAATATATCACATTTTTCATTGGCTTATGGACATCAATATCATATCAATATAAATTGATTTTCCCCAGTATCTTTACTGGGGGTCTTGCATATTTCTAAAAAGTACAAAGAAAAATTTACGTTAGCATATAACATTTTTCTGATAATGTTTGTATAATTTTTACCATATTCATTTAAAATTATATTTTACTTCCATTTCTATTATGTTCCACAAAATATGCAAAAATACCACTAATTTAAATGTTACTTAATATTTCATAATATTAATGGCATAATTGCTGAGCGCAAAACTCCTCTTTATGTATATCCATAGATGTACCCACACATACATACACAACATGGATACATAGTTACACACTCAACAAACACACATGTTGGCACCTGCAAAATTGCCTCTAGGTAAAAATCAACTGATTGTTCACATATAGCTTATTTGCCTTCCGGTTTTGCTGTGACATTTTCCATTTCATGTGAGTTTCTTTTTTTAATTAATCAGAACATTCCCACTTATTTTAAACCACTAAAATAGTAAGAGTTTTAGAAAAAATATAATGGTTTTAAATGAATTAAAGTAAAACTATTTTGGTGATAGTGAACTTGCTTTGAAGTAAAAGAAAGTATACTGATGCCATAAATAAATTGCTTTTGATTTCTCTACCTAGAATTTTCTGCGCCATTACTTCATTAGTTGACACAACATAAATTGCCTGAAAAATAGTTTTAACGAGGACGTGCACCTTCTTGAACATGGCATGAAAATTCTGTGTTTGCCATGAGAGACTGAAGGGGTAGTTCAGGAATGAACCTAGAGGGGCAGCATGATAAGCATTTTAAATAATTTAATAAATGCTTCGGATAAATATGCTGTAGATTTAAAATATAGTCACTTTTTTCCGTTTCACTACATTCTTCCTGCCTTGTTTTTTGTTGGGGGTTAATTTGGGTAATAGCTAAGTTGCTGAAATGTTTAGCCTTCGTTCTTGAGAGTTGTTTAGAGAATCTACTTGTCCCAAAGTGCTGTGTCTCTAAGGATCACCTTTTATCCAAAAGTTTTTTTCTCCAGCCTTTGATATCTAGGAGCCCCGAGATGAAAGAGATTCAGGCTAAATGTGTTTTCTATATTTCCCCAGTTTTACCTTCCAGACCAGCTGAGAGCCCTCCACTTGGTCCTTACCGTGCGGTGAATTACGTAAAGAAGCTGAATCTAATAGATCCGGAGATCTCAGGCAGATCAGTTTCCCTGTTATTGATGTGTTTCCCCTGCTGGTGCAGATTTCCAGGGATGTGGAATTAGGGCAGGAGTGTAGCTGTGCTTCCATCAGCCTCTGTGTGTCACCGCAGTTTCGCGCTGTGCTCTGTTTCTGAGCCTGGCCTTCTCTGGGAAGGGCAGCTTGACTCCTACTGGCTGCTTAAGTTGTATTTAAATTAAACAAACGTTCCTGAAGAGGTGATGGGCTAGGACACCATTCCTAAACGCCAGCCGCTCAAAATCTAGCTGCGGGAGATAAGCATGGGCAGCTAGCTCAGTGGCTGCATGAGCCATCCTTGCCCGGGAGTGGGGGGCTGAGAAGAAGACTTAGTTGTACACTTATCCACTGCTTCTGTCTTTCCAGGAGCAGGTCTCAGAACTTACCCGATTCCCCTAACTTCTCCTACTCATTTGCAAAGCATCTCACATATTCCCACAGTCACAGCTTGAGGTATCCTCTGCAACCCGCCTCTGGCTGCAAAGGGAAAGCTGTGGAGGCTTCATATGGAGCTTTTTTCCCCTCAGTGAACAGAGCTGTTGAGTATTATGGCCGTAATTATTTCTGAAATTGAAGAAGACTTGTGTTTGGGAAAATACACCCCCAAACTCATCTTTCCCTTCTTAAAATGCACCCCCATATTCTTGAAGGTGCGTGTATGTGTTGACACATGTAGGAATTGTCTCTCTCCCAGATGCCTTTAACTTTCACTTGTTCCACGAGGATTATTTTTTCATGTTCTGAGAAGATGTTGGTTGGTTGTCTGGACCACAGGCCGGGCTGCCCTGCTTTCCAGCAGAGGCTTACTGGTCCCTGATGCTATTTAGTTCATGGGCTGGGGTATTTGGGCACTTTTCTAGTAGAAAAATTGATGTTCCCAGAATTGAAATTCAGTGGGGACAATATGCAAAGATGATTATATGATTACAATATTTTTAAATGCTTCCAATCATTTAAAAATGTAAATTCTGAACCATTATTTGATCTGAACCTTTATTTGATCAACACACAAGAATTGATTTCAGATTTTTTTATCACTTTGGACAGAGTACTTGTTAGGGTTTTCAAGGGCTAATAACCATGCCTCTTACATCATACGTTAGTTATATCACACATGTTGGCAACCTTGGCTTATGGAACCCTCTGGAAACCCTGCAAAAAAACCTGTGTTCAACGTAGAAACCAACAGGGTGTCTTCATTTACCCTATGTCAGAGCATACAACTACACAGGACTTTTAAGTGAGAAAAGTACTTCCTCTCCCCATCCAATTTTGATTTCTTTATACAAGAATAGTATTTATTTTGTTTTATACCAAAATCTATAAAATATAGGAATCAAGAATCTTAGATTGTTTCATTCTATGTCAGATAGTGCCTTTTTTCTCCATAGAATAATAAAGATCTGGTCTGTGTTTTTAATTTATAAGATACAATCAAGATTAATGGTACTTCATTTGGTTCGTATCACAGTAGCCTGCATAGGTGGCAAGAAGGGAATTATATTTATTTCTTTTCAGTGACCTTATGTGTTAGTAAATTGTGAATCAGATTTTTAGAGCGAGGGATTGATCAAATTCACTTCAAAGGTATTCTATTCTGATACATAAGAAATAATATCTTTATCTCAAACCTTGTTAATCTAACCTAGTAATAAGATTGTGAAGGTTGAAAAACATTAGAGATATACAGGAAATGATACTTAAGCAGGAATCCTCCCCTGGATAAAGGAGTGTTTTTCAGTCCTGCCTCACATGAGAATTACTAAGCACCCAGTTAAAATGCAGCTGCCTGGGCTCGATCCCTGAATGTTTGAATTAATTTATCTGGGACAGATTTGGGGCACTTCCTGTGTGTTTGTGTGTGTGTTTTAATTTTTAAAATTGTGATAAAATATACATAACATAAAATTTACTGTTTTACACATTTTAAGTGTATATAGTTCACTGTTATTAAATACATTCACACAGTTGTGTAACCATCACCACCATCCATCTCCAGAATGTTTTCATCTTCCCAAACTGAAACTTTGACCCCATTACACAGTCACTCCCCATCCCACCCCCCCCCCCAGCCCTTGGTCCCCACCATCTACTTTCTATCTCTATTATTTGACTCCTCTAAGGCCCTCGTGTAAGCGGAATCATGCAGGGTCTGTCCTTTTGCGACTAACATTTCACTTAGCATCATGTCCTCAAGGTTCACCCACTTTGTAGCACGTGTCAGAATTCCTTTCCTTTTTGGGGCTGAATAATGTTCTATTGTATTGTGAACGTGCCACATTTTGTTAATCCATTGATCCATTCATGGACACTTGGGTTGCTTCCCCACTTTGGATATTGTGAAAATGCAGCTATGAACATTAGCATACAAATATCTGTTTGAATGTCTGCTTTCAATTCCTTTGAGTATATACCCAGAATTGGAATTGCTGGATCTTGTAGTAATTCCATGGGTAATTATTTGAGGAACCATCATACTATTCTCCAGAGCAGCTGTATCATTTCACATTCCCACCAGCAATGCAGAAGAGTTCCAATTTCTCCACATCTTCACCAACATTTGTTATTTGGGGTTTTTTTTAAAAACAATATCCCTCCTGATGGATATGTATATATTTCTGCTTTAAGTTCTACAGTTTATTATTTTATGCAGTTACAGTTGAGAATCACAGGGTACAAGTAATGACATCAAAGTAACTCCTCTCATTTCCTCATTCTGTTCTGCAGTACTGAGAAGTTTATGGTCAAAACAGCTGTTCTTTTGAAGGCAATCAAAAATGTCAGGGAATTTTAAATAACCTCTTCGCCTTTTCAGATCTGGTGCCAGAAGCAGGTGCAAAGGAGTTTGCGAATGGATTGTGGGAATCAAGAAACCCCCAAAGCTAGAATCATAGTTTCCAGTGAACAAGCACTGCCTATGTGTCAGCCTTAAAAAGTAGATACATTCTTTACAAAGGAAACAAGTTGAGAGAAGTTGGTAAAGGTAACAAAACTAGTAGGCATAGCTGGGTCTGAAGTCTCCTGTTAGTGGGTTTGAGGCCTTTTCTCTTTCTAGTCTTGTATGCATGTGTTCTGTTTCTCAACTCAGATGTATTTTTTATGAAAAGACATGGTAGGGATTGAAACCGCAGGATGTGTGGGCAGGGGTTGGAGGGGAGGGTCCGAAGAGCTTAGGTTCTTTATGTCTGGGCGCAGAAAGAATTCAGCCAGAGGCAAAGTGATAGGTAAGAAGTGATTTATTAGTGTAGCACGCTCGTGAGAAATGCCGGCAAGCAATCCAGCGCTGCCCCTAGAATTTAGTGGGCTACATATTTATCATCAAACAAAAAGTGGGGAGGGAGAGAAGACCACCTTCTTCCTCATTCTTGAGTAGACATCAAGCTTCCATCATCATCTCCTCCTCCACACCAGGTGGGGGAATTTTCTTGTCCCTACATGGTCAAGCCGGGACTGTCATGGCACTATTTAAATTAGGAGAAGGGTGGTAACGTATGCTAAAATATGGTAAATCATCTCAGGTATCGGTGTAATGTCACCTTTTCCTTATATTTTTGTTTTTAAGGTGCACGGAGGAGCGTGTCTAGGAAATATTAGCTCACTGAGCTCACCGGGCAGGATGTGGGTTTCAGTCTGCCATGGTTTTATTGTCTGGGGGCAGGTCTCGTGCTTCTGTTGCTTGGTTTTGTTGTTAAGCAAGCCTGCTTTCTTGAGTGATCATTAACTCACAGGGTCTCCCATACTTTTTTCTCTACTTACGATCCCCTAGTGGGCTTAACTATTTAATCACCTACTTTGTCCCTTTACTCTGTCCCTATCAGGATGACACAGCGATAGCTAGCAATCATCCAGTACACATGGTACCGTGTTTAGAATTGCTCCACTACCAAGGAAAGGAGGTGTTTGCAACTTGTGTTCTAATTTTAGAATAGAGGAATATAGATTTTTAAACTCACTTATGTAATTATTATCCAACAAGTGCAAGGATTTTTGCAGTGGGTGTATTTCCATTTCTTGGGAACAATTACAGCATATCTGCAAGGCAAGGAAATGTTTTAAGAACATAAGAAAGCCTTTGTGGAATACTTTCTTGGAGGTACTTTTCCTTGAAGTCTGTTGACCACGATTCCCACCTCACTTCCTTACAAGCACTGGAGTAAAGAAGTACACGTGTTGGGAATTCCTGGGAATTCCCTGGCGGTCCAGTGGTTAGGATTCCGCGCTTTCACTGCCAGGCGCCTGGGTTCGATTCCTGGTCAGTCGGGGAACTCAGATCCCACATGTCGCGTGGCGCGGCCGAAATGAAAACAAAAAGTACATGTGTTCTTAGGTTATTGAAGTGTTGGCCCTGAAACTCAGAGGTGCCTGTGCCCCATCACTAACACAGCTGAGGAATTCCTGCATCTCAGGGAGCCTGGGGTCCAGCCTGGACTCAGACTTTCTCCTCAGATGTGCCAAGCAGGCATTTACTATGTGAAGGCAGCTTCTTAAGTTAAACCAACATTTTTTTTCCTTATGTCCAATTTGGAGTCCTAAATTCGTGATCGAGAGCGAATAAATTCATTCTGCTACATGAAAATTATTGGACTATTAGAAACTAACCAATATGATACTCTTTTTAGGAGTTTTTGTTTAATGAATCACTTTTTAAATTAATGAATATCTTATTATATTTTTTATAAATTTATTTTTATTTTATTTATTCATTTTTGGCTGCGTTGGGTCTTTGTTGCTGTGCATGGGCTTTCTCTAGTTGCAGCGAGCGGGGGATACTCTTCCTTGTGGTGAGCAGGCTTCTCATTGTGGTGCCTTCTCTTGTTGTGGAGCACGGGCTCTAGGTGCGTGGGCTTCAGTAGTTGTGGCACGTGGGCTCAGTAGTTGTGGCTCACGGGCTCTAGAGCACAGGCTCAGTAGTTGTGGCTCACGGGCTCAGTAGTTGTGGCACATGGGCTCAGTACTTGTGGCTCGCGGGCTCTAGAGCACGGACTCAGTAGTTGTGGCATGTGGGCTCAGTAGTTGTGGCTCGTGGGCTCTAGAGTGCAGGCTCAGTAGTTGTGGTGCACGGACTTAGCTGCTCCGCGGCATGTGGGATCCTCCCAGACCAAGGCTCGAACCCGTGTCCCCTGCATTGGCAGGCGGATTCTCAACCACTGTGCCACCAGGGAAGCCCCATAATGAATATTTTAGATGAGAATCCTCGGCTGCTCATCACGAGACCCTGGAATGTCATGGTCACGGTTTCTTCTAGTTCTACCATTTCACAAATATTTTATATAAATTTTTTATAGATCGCTGATTTTGCTCCTTTGCCCCAGACTTTATATTTTCCTCTTTCCTCAGCATGTTTCTTGGTGACTCTGCCCAGGCGCTGCTGAGGTGCTGAGATAAATGGCCAGTGTGGGGAACATTTGCTTGGGCCACTGAGACGTGAGTTAGAGTCACAGCTGAGGAATGCTGGCTACTTACCTCGTGCCAGACACAACCATTCTACAGGTGTCTTCCTTTGATTAAAACAAAAATTAGGAACAAATTCTAATTCAGAAAGTTGTGAAACTGAATGAAAAACGTGTAAAACCTATACACACAGTAATATAAGATGTTTAGTATTTTTCCTTCTCTCTCTCTCATATGTTTCTTTTGAAAAAAATTAGTAAACTTTTACTACTTTTATTTATTTGAAAACAGTATTCTTGCCCTGACATAAAGTATTTGTCCGTTCTATAGTATTTTTTAATAGCTAGAGTGGTCACAGAAATTCTTGGGCTTCATACCCTTGAACAGTAATTATTTTGAGAGATTTTGTGAAAAATTTTCTTCCTCGACAAGTTTAGGCTAATGATACTGGGTTGAGCAGGGTTGCTTATTATATTAAGCAGCATACATTACAATTTGTAATTAATAAGAGGAAATCAATTAGGCTTATAAGTGCCATTTACGGAGTAGTAAAAAGGAGTATACACCCTGGATTCAGTTATTAAAACAATTTTCTACAGCATAAAAGATAGCCTTTTTAAAAGAGTAACATTGAAATGCCCCCCCCCCTTTAAGAATTACTTTTCCTTTTTTAATTTTAAATAATCTGATCAAAAAACATACCTTCTTGATTGTGGTCATGGTATTAAAAAGAATTCTCAGTGTTTCACCGGTAAAGCCTGGAAATTTATTTCTGTTGCTGTTTAAAGAGGTGAGAAGGTCTGAACAGAAAGGTGCTCTTTTAAGCACGGTTTATTACATTTTTTAAAAACAGACTTTATTTTTCAGAGCAATTTTAAGTTCACAGCAAAGTTGAGCAGAAGGTCCAGAGATTTAGCACAAGCCCCCTGCCCCCCCCACAGGCACAGTCTCCCCGCCATCAGCATCCCCACCAGACAGTGCATTTGTTACACCTGAGGAACCTGCATAGACGCATCACATCACCCAGCGTCCATAGTTTACGTTAAGGCTCACTTTAGCTGTTGTACCTACTGTGGGTTTGGGCAACTGTGTAATGACAGGTATCCACTGTTACAGTATCATACAGAGTATATTCACTGCCCTAAAAGCCCTCTGTGCTCTGCCTGTTCATCCTTCCCTTCCCTCATCCCCTGCAACCACTGATCTCTTTACTGTCTCCATAGTTTTACCTATGGAGAGTGATAGCCCATTATTTTTTAGCACTGAATAATATCGCATTGTCTGGATGGACCGCAGTTTATTTTTCCATCACCTACTGAAGGACACCTTGTTTGTGCCCACATTGTGTCCATTATGAATAAAGTCGCTGTAAACATCTGTGTGCAGGTTTTTGTGTGGATGTAAATTTTCAACTCAGTTGGGTTACTACCAAGGACTGCGATTGCTAGATCATAGGGTAATAGTATGTTTATTTTTGTAAGAAACCACCAACTGTCCTCCAAAGTGGCTGCACTGTTTTGCATTCCTACCAGCGGTGATGGAAGGTGCTTTTTCTCCACATCCTCGGGGCTCTTGTTTGCATAACTCACTTGCCCCTTAGGTGTTTCAGCCTGTAACCCTTATAAAGCATCTGGGACTAAACTTGGTCAACTAGAATTTCCATTTTATCTTGAAATTCTGTGTATATATTCAGAACCACTTAATTATTTTTGAAGATACGATAGTGCAAGTCTTTTCAACCACAAGAAGTATTTATTATTTTACTTTATGGAGGGTATTTTCAGTATCAAATGCCCTTAATTATGCAGTACTTTTCTTCCCACGTATTAATGAGATATATTGGTGATCAGGGGTGTTGTAATCAGACTACTTGTCAGACCCACCCTGGGAGTGTTTTATATACAAGTGCGTGAGCCCCACCTCCACCCTGCCCATCATCAGCCCTGTGCCGGGGTCCCTGGACTTTCTTCCCGTCACAGAAACCAACATAGTCGTCTGTCCCAGACCTGTTCCTGCTTAAGTGAAAGACAGTTACATAACTTCCTGCTCTATTTCTTGTTTTGTTCTTTTAATGCAGCGTTCCGTAAGCAATAATATGTGGGGCTATTTATTACTACATTCGACATATCTAATTAAAAGAATGAATAAAAGTCTACTGAGTGGAAGGAAGGAATTTTGCAGAGGTTTTTGTCTTGTTCAAATACAAGCAGATGAATTTGTCTGTTCAACCCAGGACTCATTATTGGGGAAGTCATGTTATTTGTGTTGAACTTATAATTTGCATGTGCCCTTTTCTTTATTGACAGTAATTTGGCTTCTTTTTAGAGAATTTTCCTAGCATTTTCACACGGTTCATTTGACCCTCACACACAGAAAAATCCTTTCAAAATTTGTAAGGGGTGTAAGACTGTTGCTAATTCTAACACATGAAGAAACTGGGCATAATTTACTTTTTGATTTGCTCAAATTACACAAATAGTGATAAAAGCAATTGACCTTAGAATCCTGAAATACTAATCCTGTGATTTTCCAAGATATCCTGTAGCCTCTGTTAATTCATTAGTGGTTTAATAGTAATGGCTTAGTAGCAAAATAACCTGCCTATTTATTGTAGCTCATTTTTTTAAAGCATAATTTTCATGAGAGGAACACCTCGTACACCAGGAGTATTTAGCCATTATCTCACTCAATTCTCACACCAGCTCCCATTTTTTCATTAATTTTTATTGTAGTCTAGTTGATTTACAATGTCGTGTTAGTTTCAGGTGTACAGCAAAGTGAATCAGTTATACATATACATATAGTCCACTCATTTTTAGATTCTTTGCCCATATAGGTCATTACAGAGTATTGGGTAGAGTTCCCTGTGCTTTACAGTAGATCCTTATTAGTTATCTATTTTATGTATACTAGTGTGTATATGTCAATCCCAATCTCTCAATTTATCTGTATCACCTCTTATCCCCTTAGTAACCATAAGTTTGTTTTCTGCACGTGTGGCTCTATTTCTGTTTTGTAAGTAAGGTCATCTGTACCATTTCCATTTTTATTGATTTTATTTTGCCCTCATTTTTATTCTTCTCATTGTTCCAATTACAAAGAGAAAGAAAATTGATGCCCAATGAATGAGAGTAGTTTGCCTGTGATGATACAGCTGTTTGGAATAAGATCAGAATTCACATCTATCGTGTGGGATTCAGAGGCTTCTCTGATTCAGGACCTGGGCCAGCTCCTGTGCCAGGCCTGGCTGGTCCCTGGTCATTCACTCCAAACTCAAGTTACAGTTCATAAGGAAGCTGCTGTTGCCACTGGAAAAAGGACTGAGTTATTTCCACTCACTTAACTTTGTACAAATCACTTAATCAAACTCATTTGGCTTCTGATTTCTGATTTCCAAAATGATAAGTTTGCCAGGAATGATCTCTAAGCCTCCCTTCAGCGCCGAAGTTCTCTTTCTTGTGTTCTCTAAGTCCTATGAACGGCAGGTTGATGCATGAGTCTTTGAATATAAATGTTGATACATTGTAACACTTTCTTCTGTCAATAATTTTCACTCGTGTTATTTTTAAAAGAGCAGTGAATTCTCATTGGAAGGGTGAATTTAATTTTAAAGAGAAATTTGCAAAATGATATTTTAGGATAATATTTGGGAAAAGTTAGCAAAGTTAGCAACTTTATCAAACTTATTTTAAAATACTTTATCATCATATGCATAGCTGGCTAATTATCAGACAATAAGTATGAGGTCTGTAATATTTTACAGTTTTCATATACATTCTAATTTGAGGCTAATGAAATTTTGTATGATTGGAAGAATGGGGCTTCTGACCTTACAACCACTTAATAAGAAAGGTCAGGGCTTGGCGGAAGTTGTAGTAATGAAATGTGATGCTAACCATTGATATTAAGTGACACATCTCAGGCTTATGTCACATCACCTAGTCCTGTGACTCCCGCTGCACAGTACTGCAAAATCATCTGCTACTACTTTTAACCATCACTGTAAAGATGAGGTCACTACTGCCATACTGCAGTGGAGTTGGTTGTGTTTCTAGTTAAGGCCAGAACCCTTAGAAACTAAGATAAATTTTAATGCAGGATAGGTGACAACGTGTTTTAAAATTTCAAAGTGGCATTTAATGCAGGATAGGAGACAGCATGATTTCAGGAAAATTTTGTGGGCTTGGGAATCAGAGAGGATGAAGTTTGAGTCTGAGCCCTACTACTTATTTGCTCTGCAAGCTTGGAAAAATTAATTAACCCAAGGCCAAAAGTAATGTTTGCAGATTAACCTTTAACTTCAGCCCTGAAGGCTTCCAAGAGATAGTTAATAAAGAGGTAGAGGAAGAGGAGGGATGGGAAAACTCAGGCTGTCTATCATTTAGGATCAAGGCATCTTAACTGTTGACACGACATCGTATTCTATGTTAAGAAAATTCACACGCTTTTAAAATGATTTCATAAGCACACTTAAAATATGCATGAAACCTTTGATTCTAAAGTGTTAAGAATTCCTATCAAGAAAAGAACTAATGAACATACAGATTTCTACTTGGCACTCTATGATGTGAATGTTTTGAGCACTACTTCTGAGTAAATGGAGGTCGGAACCTATCCCCTACTCATTTAAAATTGAAAACATTAGGAGGAAAATAGAGATGAATTATATATATTCTGCAAAATGTTAATCCTGGAGATAACATTTTTATATTAATTAGGCTTGATTACTAGTTATTTAAGTACTATTGTCTCTTATAAGGTCAGGGTTATGGTTTGAATGATGTCCCCCCAAAAAGATACATTAAAGTCCTGACCACCCCACCCCCATGCCTCTGTATGTGACCTTATTTGAAAATAGGGTCTTTGCAGGTGTCATCAGACTTTTAAAGATGAGATCATACTGGTTTAGGATGAGCCCTAGCCCAGTATGGCTGGTATCCTTATAAGAAGAGGAGAAGAGAGACAGACACAGGAGGAGAAGGGGAGTGACGGGGAGGTGGAGACTGGAGTTGTGCTGGGCAAGCAGGAGACACCAAGGATTGTCACCACCTCAGGGGCCGGGACGGCAGCCGGGAACGGATCCCCACTCAGCACAGGGACGAAACCGCGCCGCCCACGCCTGGATCTCACCCTCCAAGCTCCAGAAACGTGAGAGAATAAATTCCTGTTTTTTTTAAGTCACCCAGTTTGCAGTAGTTTGTTCAGGCAGCCCTGGCAAGCCAATACAGTCAGTCGTATCAAAATGATGTTTCAACAGTTCCTATAATCACTAAACATTCCACTGTATAAGTGTGAGAGCTTGATGTACAAATAAACACAGACTAATGTCTTCCTTTGATCTAAATGTTAAAAATAGTATATGTTGATAATAACTCTTAATACATTAATTTTAAATTATGTAACACTTTATATAGAGTGTGTGTGTATTAGATGAATATTCTTGCTTAAGCAGCACCCATTTTTCTGGCTTCAGCACCTGAGTTTCTTCTGGAAAAGCATACCTCACTCCTTCTCTGAGACCACAGGTCTGGGTGCGCTGGGCCTGACCCAGACCTGACCTGGGAGGGGCTCCCTGCCCTGCTGTCCTCAGCAGCTAGTTGAAGGATGAGAACGTGACCCAAACCAGTCCAGTTAGGTCCTGGGATATGCAGGGGAGTTAGAGGGAGGGGGAGCTGTCCCTTTGCAGGTGCAGCTGTTTAACGTGACATAACTTTGGAGAGAACCAGAGCCACCTCGGCAGGAGCCCCAGACGTAGCTGTGCCTCGTTACAAGGGGGAGCAGGTGGGACCCCTTCTTGAACCTACAGTTTGGACCCTACCTCCAGCCACGTCTGACGTGAGCTGTTAGAGATTCCTGTAACTTTTCTATCTTTGGCTAAGCCAGTTCTAGTCAATCTCTCTTATGTATCCTAAAGTATCCTAACTGTATAGAAATAGTATCTAGAGCGGAGTTGTAAGCAATCCTAGAATGTTTATGGAGGTTGGGACCAGGCAGAGGGACTCCCAGCCCTTGTGTAAGAAGCTGTGATTCCTGCTTTGTTGCAGGAATGCCCTGTTATGACCCTCGGGTCTCAGAACATGTGCCTGTGAAGCTGGTCCTTTTGGGAACCTGCTAGGTACCTGGGCTTTTTTTCCTGAAAATTCTGTATGTTGGTATCATATATAACTGCATTTTTCCTGAAGCTTTACTGCATATTTCTGTACTGGTCTTGTCATTGTATCAGCAGCTTCAAAACAAAAACAAACATTAAAAAAAGACTTGGAAAGTCTTTGACCTTCTTGAAAACTAAAAATTCACTTTATGTAACTATATTTGGAGAGAGGTTCAGGAAAATATTTAATTTAATAAAGTTATGTCAAACTAAGTAGTGGGTATGAACCTGAGATCGTCCTCAGAGGTCAAAGCCACGTCCTCCTGTTACGTTAGCTGTTGCGGGTGACGCGTCATCTATGGTGGCTTCGTTGTTTCTCCTCCGTTTGGCCCGTCCCTGGAGTGTCGGGTGCCGCCTGGGAGCCCAAGCTTGTGAATTCGGAGCGTGAACTCGCAGGCAGTGAGCTAACCTGGGCGGCCACACTGCACAAAGCTCCTGAAGAGGTGGAACAGTGTGGCAGTGAAATCTTGGATGTGGGTAATTTAAATGAACCACAGCCGATGTCTTTACTTTCTCCCCTGTTTTGATGATGATGAGTCCCCTCAGCGGGAGGCCCCCTCAGCGGCCATGGTCCCAAATCCTCAACTCAACAGTGTCGTCTGTAAAGTGCATAATTTAGAAACCTACGTTTTCACCCTGTGTTACCACTTCATCATGGTCAAGCCCTTTCAGGCAGTAAGAATAAAATAGAGAACTAGACCCATCCAGGGAGAAATAAACATTCCAGGTGACCTCTGAGACTAAAATCGCAAAATATTGCATCAATGTGTGTCTCTCAGAATGCTCTGGTTGTTGACCTAACAGGTAACAGGGCAGCCATCCCTCTCCTGCATCAGATGTTTTCAGTGTAAGACCATAGAGATCTAGAAAGCCATATTGATTTTCATTAGAATATAGAATGGTGTCAATATGTGACTTTATAACTTAGCTCACCATTAGTTGTAGATTTTCATCATAAAGGACAGTATTTGGCAGAGAAGCTTTAAAGAAGGATATGAGTAGACTCTTCCATTCAAGAAGTTCTGTATTTCAAAGGACAGCACTTTATCACACGTCTCTTGTTTGAGAGTCCACTGAATAATAATCAAAATCATCCCAAATAACTGTCAGCAAAAATATTTTAAGGTGATTTTTTGTATTTTCTTCTGTGCCTGGTTTACAGCAGAACTGAAAGGTATTTTCAGTTGAACTGTGCCTCAGCACAAGACTGTACCAGGGACAGAAGGAAAGAAACAAGGACAAGAAGACATTGCCTTGAAGGAGCAGGAGCTCCCAGACTCTTGGGTGTGTCCCACGTAACTTAGAGAAGAAAAGCAGATGAAAATAACTGAGGCCAGACCATCAGAATTCAAAGTCCAGGGAAATACACTGACATATCGTCTAGGCACACCAAACACAACTCAGGTAGGTCAGGCAAGTGTGTGTCTTATTAGGAATGTCGTGTTCTGTCCGTGGGTAACCACGTCAGTAGGGGGAATCTAATTTAAGTTTTTTGGCAAGTTAAATAGTCTTTCATAAACATTTAAGATGTGAGGATGAAAAACAGGGTTATATTGTTGGGAGTTTTGTTGCCGAAGCCCAAATAGGATGTTTATCTTTAATGATTGTGTCTATGCTGTGGTGAAGACTTCAGTTCAGGTCCTGGCTGGTAAGGGATGGGGGTGGCAGAGATGGCTTTGCATGGAGCTGCCTGCACGAGTGATGTGAAGTTGCAGCGAAAAGTGGTGTTTGCAGAGCTCCTGACAGTAGGCACCTGAGTCGGCAGGACTTAGCTGGCGTTGTGTCCCCGTTCAGACAGAGGACCTCTAGCCTTGGGAACAGCGATGAAGATGTGACTGAACTCGGCAGGTCTGGCTCAAGAGCCGGGAAACTGGGAGGAGCCTGCCAGCAGGCATTGTTGTGGGAAAGGAGACAGAGAACTAGTTACCAGGACTAAGGAAGCTACAGACCAGGTTTCAGGGCCAGAGAGCAGCCTGACACCGCAGGAGAGATACACCGCAGGAGGCGGGTCTGCAGGGCGAGTGGCTTTGGTCCATCCACCTCCCTGTTAAACGGGGACTCTTTAATTTCCTTCTGCAAAGGAAGGGGGTCCTGTTGGGACTTGTCTCATACTCTAGGAGATTATCCATCTATCTATCTAATCATCTATCTATCTATCTATCCATCTATCTATCTATCTATCTATCATCTCTCTCTCTCTATCACTATATCTCTTTATCTGTCTATCCTATCTATCTATCTATCATGTATGTATCTATCTACCTATCTCTATATCTATCATCTATGTATGTATCTATCTACCTATTTATATATCTATCTACGTATCTATATGTTTATGTATGTATATGATGATATACATGTATATCTCTCATCATCTCTTACGTTATTTCCTCTGCTCTCATGACACTGAAACCTGCCCGCTTTCAGACATCGCCCTTCAGTCCACATATGGGGTCACACTTAGGTGTCGTGATAACCATATAGAAATAATGAAAGCCATAAAGCAAAACAAAAACAAACCAAAAATGTGCCCGTACGTCAGGTCTGTACGGTCACAGTCTGTAGAAGAAATAGCATTTTTCTGCCTTAAGACTTCACGCCTGTTGCGTTTTCCTTCTCTTTGGAGGTGATCTAAGTGTGAATTGGACAAAGTCAGCTCTCTCTTGTTCGCTAATCACTATAGTCTACTTCTATTTTAAACTGATCCTGAATAAGTTCCTATCAAGTTTAAACTAATTTATGAAAACAGTATATTTTATCAATGATAGATGTTAATTTGAGAACTAATACATTACTCGAAATATACTTAAGTACAAATGTATTTGTTGACAAAATAATTGCCTGATACGAAAAGAGTCTCAAGATTTTAAAACTGCGTGGAGATAAATTTTTATTCAAAAAAGACTTTATTTCACTATGACTTTTATTTCACTATGAAAATGACGTCATTGTTGATTAGTTCAAAATATCTATGCCCTTTCAAGTACATTTAGCATTGCTTTATACGCAGATATATAAGTGGCAGTCATTTTTCTGGCTAGAGCACCACTAGTTTAAGTTAATGGAAATTCTCACAGATACAGATCTCAGAGGCCATGCTTTATCTTTAGTAAAAGTTTGCTATTGGGGGTGCACGTGTGAGAGCTATAGTTTTAATCACAGAACATGGCTTGTCTTGCTGAGCTGATAGAAGGGAATTGTCACCATACTGCTGAGTTATGCTCAAGCTGTGCTTTCAGACCTTATCTCCATCTTTCAATTAAGCAAAAGACATTCATTGTCTCCTGCTGAGAAATACAGGGTTGGCTTTTTTATGTTATTCCTTTCCATGCCTACTTTCTTTGGTTTTCAGCAGTTTCTTTTTGTTGTTTTTTTATAAATAAACCTTGGGTATTTGGATTCAAATTTTATCCCTAAATTTCTCAGTTTATTATCTTGCTTGAGAATGACTTTTTGGACATGAAAACTAATAAATATTATTTTATATACATAGAATTAAAAATTTTGTCCCCTATTTCTAGGTTGGCTACACTTCTATTTAAACTTTCTAGAATTCCAGAGAATACGGAGGGTTTTCAGAATCTGGAAATCTTTTTGTTCCAATATTCAGATTCTTTCTGAAACTTATTTGTTATAAGACATTTCAGAAGGAAGGTAGTGGCTACTCTATTACTATTTATTTTCTCATGTTACATGTAATTTCCTGTGGACAGAAGGGAATTCTGAAGTCAGGAGTATATGACAAACATAATAATTTATTATTCAGTGAAACACTTATTGTGATAAAACAGCTGATGAATTTGAAGTGCAATAATCAGAAGAAAGAAGAGGGTTGGTTGTAATTTTATTGAGGAGAATCTTCATCCAGTGAATTCACATGGAGAATTGAGACAGTTTATGGATAGCAGCACCTTCAGTAAGTTCATACAAATGTTTCTGGTACCTGGGCAGAGGCAGGCAAGGATGCTGCCTTAGCATCCTTAAGCATCCTTGGAGGGGCTGTGCCTTGTGTGGAGACTCACCATGGACCTGCCTGCCTTGTATCTACTGAATCAGCGTAATTCTTCCCCTATATTTCAGGGAATATATTTCACTCAATTTTGCTTTCACTTACTGTCTTCAGATGAGCAAAGACTCCTCCCTCACAGGACGTGTGAAGATTAGATAGTCTTTCTGGGGTGGTGAGGATGGTACTTAGTCCACAGGAAACACTTAACAGTAACAACAGCAGTAATGATGCCTAATAACATGTTATTAGGTAAGTATAGCTTCTTGACTTACAGTTTTAAAGAACGAATATACATTTTTTGTGCTCCCAAACATGATGTTACCTTGAGCATTTATTTAAAAATATAAACCCTTAAAAATGCCCAAAGGTAAATTAGTTCTAGTCAAGGATTCCTTTTAGTTTTGAAAAGTCGTGTATTAATGCTCGGCCCTGCTGATTTCCTGCTGATAAATTAGTGGTCATGTTTATTGCGATGATGATGTCATGATACCATGATATTATGACTAACATCTCTGCCAATGGCTTTGAACTAAATTAAATCACAGCGGTGATGATGCAGCCCCGCTGAGTATCTGTGCTGAGCTTGAGCAGTTGAGAAATAAAACCATTAGTCGTAATTGAAGAATTCGGGTTTCTCTGTAGTAGTTTTTCACAGGAAACTAAAGAGGATGAGTCCAAATTGGCCCAAAATAACACGATAATCACTCCTTATTGCCTCATTAGCATCTTAAGAGATAATGACAGTGGAGACCTTTAATGTGTTTTCCAGAACCTAAATAGAAATGCAACTGATAATTTTTAGAGTTGGAGACAGAACAAAATGTCATTAAAGTCAGGCTCTTTTCTTCTCAGCTTTTTTATGTTGCTGTTGTTGTTGTTTCCTACGATAGTTAAGAAAATTGAGTTGAAATAAACCCGTGTGTCTTGGTAGAACACCTGTATCCTTTCTTTGTAGCGCTGGGCTTACCTGTGAGCACGCCTCCTGTCTGTGTTAGGTCTCAGCCATGAGTTACAAGCCTTGACTGGGCATGTAGCACCCACAGAGGTGGATGCACGATGTTCCGTGTGACCTTAGGAATCACACAGGACAGTTACATGACTTTACTGACGTTGAAGCCAGAGTTCAGCGGTGTTATAACCTGTGAGGCTGGCGGACTTCCAGCCCTGGGTCCCGTCCTCCAGTTCTCCTTTCCCACCAGCCCACCAGCATTGCCACCTGCATCTTTGCCTCTGAAACACCAGCTGGTAATTGAGCATCTTTATAGTCAATAATTAAGTCATGTGCAAAAATTGGACACTTCATGTTTACTTCACATACCTGCTCCCCCCCGCCCCGCCCCTCAAAAAATGCCCTAAAATCTTGACCTTATTTAATGGCGGTTGATTTCTTGTTTCTCAGGCTTGTAAGTTGGGACTGTTTCAGCCTCTTCCTCTTCTTCATTCAGATTCTCTCTTAAGTTGTTGAAGTAAATCAGCAGCTGCTCCTGCTGTGGTGAGTTTATATACGTTGTGACCTTTAGTGTCAAGCAGAATAAATCAACCCGGGCTGCGCTGAGCACGAAGCGTGAGAGGTAGCATCGTCTGGATCCTGTGCTGGTCCAGATGACAAATCCCGAGGAACTAGATCTGATGGGTAGGTCCAGGTCTCACATGCACTCCGTGCCTGAGGTGTTCAGGCCCTGTCACTGGAGTAGAGGCATGTTGAGGTGATGGGGGGGCGAACGTGAGAGGGAGGCAGGCCTGTGACAGGAGGAGGGTGGCTCGGGAGGGGAGGTTCCGCACCTGTTTTCTTCCTGTTGCTCCGGCCCCGGGCGATCACACTCCGCTCCAGGCTTGGTCTTTGCTTCTAGACTTCCTTCACTCTGCCCTTCAATGCACAGGAGGTGAGCGGCATCCTACGACAGGGCTTCAGTTTCATGAACTGAACGTCTCTTCTCCCATCTCCACACTTTCTCTTCACCGTGCGTGGCTTTGTGGTAGGTGAGCCGTTCACCACTTACATCATTGGTATTGGGATGTGCCCGTCAACACTTTGATCACAGAACCTGTGACGTTTAGGACCTTACATTGCTCTTAGAGAATAAAATATGTTAGTCAAGTGAAGGAATATTTGTGTTTGCGGAAGATAATGAATAATAAAGGAGACTTATTCTCTTTGTCCTCAACACATGTGAATATCCCGTTACTGAAATAGCTCAGCCGTATAATAAAACAATTCATAATAGACTATAATACATGTAGGGTTTATTCTATTCATGTTGTCTTTTCTCGTATCTGTAATATAGTACCCTGTGACAGGCTAGGACTCAATCAGTATGAAAATATTATTAGACCAGATTTTTATTAATTGGATGCTATTCGTCTGAGTATAAAAATATAGGAATTTATCTTAACATTAAGGTGAAGATTAAACTCAATTAACTTCTGATGAACTTTACTTTTTAAGTTTAGTTTGTGGATTATGCTTCAAAGATATGATATGGTAAGTAAAATATGAAGAAGGGAAAATAGGAAAGCTACAGTCTCGTTGAACTCAGGACCAGCAGAGGAGACGGCCTGGGCTGTGGGTTCAGGTCTGACCCAGTACAGAGGCGACCAGCAGCTTCGCTTACCGGGGGATGGTTAAAAGTGCTCTTGCAGGGAACTCTGTGTAAGAAGCAGAAGTAATGTTTGCAAACAGCAACTTCCTGAAGGCAGCTCCCGCTCACGTAAAGCTGTGGGCTAGAGCAGGAGGGAGACTCATGTGCAGGGTTGGGACAGACCTCTCCGGGCTGTAAGCTCAGTGACTAGATAAGTGATGTCAGCAGTAGGGCTTCTGGATGGAACTTGGACCTGTTTTGATTCTAGTTCTTGTTTGGGAGCCTCAAAGGCCCAAATGCAAACAGCCCCTCAAAGCACGGAGGGGCGCAGGGAAGGAGACAGAGAGGAGAGAGAGATTGTTCTGGTCAAGATGAGCCTTCAAATCAAAGTTGTAAAAGACACAAGGGAACATAAAGCAGAGAAACATTAATAAAAGTAATTAGCAGGATCGGAAAAATTAACACTACGCATTGAAGGACCTATTTCAAGAGAAGAATCAAATTAAATTCTGGCAATTGAGTAGAATGAGTAACTTAAGTGCTAATAAACTCCAGGTGTTAACTTCCAAGTGTACATGGTAAACCCCAGCATAAGACAGATGGGGGCCAAAAACGTTTAAGCAGTTAAAATGTCCATTTTGCATCATGTAAGCTCAGAAACTTCCAGGCAAGTCTGTGTGTCCTGTTGTCCCTGGGCCCAAACGTGCCTTCCAAAATTATCTTCCTTTGTGCTGCCGTGTGGGTCCCTGGTGGTGGTCTTTGACCTGTCTCTGTAGGGTTGTGGAACATTCTGGCCACGTGGCTGCTGTAACTACCAGGACGGTGGCTGTGAGTCCAGGAATCTCCCAGTTAGTTGGTGCCAGTTTTGTCCTCCTGACCTGGGGAGACCGAGCGGGGACACCAGGGCAGGTGTGGGACTCGCCTTCTGACGTTTCCCTGCCCTGTCTTCCTTGCCTAACTCACCATCCCTGGATGAGAACTTGTGAACCCATCTTGAGAACGTGTCTGGGAGAAATGGGACCAGTTGCCTGTCACTGTTTACTTACATTTGCATTCAGAGGGTTGATGCGTGGGCATCACCGGATTTTACTATAATCGTTTTTCCTAACATTTTTCTTCCACCAGGACCAGCTGGCAAGAAATGGCAGCAATGAAATTTGGGTGATTTCTTTATAAGTAAATTATTTAAGACAAGTTAAATAAAAATGCAATGAATGAGTAGATGTTAATTTTTCTGTCTTCGAAATAGTAAATACTTGCCCTAAAAAAAAAACATTTGATTTATTATTTCAAACAATGAGTTTGTGAAGTCTGAACCTTTTGTTTAAAGATTAATTTTTTTCAAGCTCCAACATTCTTACAGTCTATACTTCATGAATTGCATAAAATAATAATATTTGGTTAATCCAGTTTCAATACATGATGCAATTCACCTACTGTTTCTGCAGTTACATGCTCAGGAAACTCACCTGGTTTAGTGAATCTAAGAGATTGTGAGATATTTTCAACTCCTCCCTCACTGGTACCTTCCCCTTTTTATTCTGGCCTTAAGAAATGGATGCATCCCACCTCACCACCTCCCTTTTCTCCATGCTGCCAGGACTAATTGTGCCTTGATTGTTGTTTTATTTGATTTAGTGGGTTTTAGAGGTGAGCAAGTTTTTTTCCTTTTCTTTCTTTTCTTTTCTTATTTTATTTTTTATTTTATTTATTCTACGCCACTCCCTGAGGCATGCAGTATCTTAGTTCCCCGACCAGGGATCGAACCTGTGCCCCCTGCAGTGGAAGCGCGGACTCTTAACCCCTGGACCGCCAGGGAAGTCCCTTCTTTTTCTTTTGGCAGTGAGAAATCAGGAGATGATTATTTTTATAGAGAAAAATGATGTTAAACAATGTTATTAAAAACAATGTGTATTCAAGACACTTTTAATATTCCTGCAAAGGTGGGGACGGGGATGTTATAGAGAAACTTTGAATTTATGCTGCTATTCTTTTTGGAAACTGACAAGTACTTTTCCACCACTTCTCCCGGAGGCTCAGTAAACTTCTCATCTGCCTGACAGTCATAGCACGTGACTGCCTGACAGAGTATTTCCTGCTGGGCGACGAGGACTCCGTCTTCCAGGCCGCCTGCCACCTGCCCAGCAGGCTGGGTTCTGTGAGGTTGGCCCCTAACAGGACCCACTTAGCACATCAGCACCTGTCAGGGGGGCTCTCGGCTGTGTGTCAGGGCAGGAAGGTCGGGGGCCTCCACTCAGTGGATGTTCCCTCCAGCTTCATCCACAGGTGTTTCCAGGAGCTGTCCAGTCGCTTGTCTAGGACACACAACACATGTCGCCGTGGTGGCTGACATCCTAAAGCCCCGGGAGGTCCCCCTCTCAGCTGAAATAAGGATGTACCACGGGGCTGTGAATGCAAGAAGTCGGTGACCGTGCTGCTCTCTTTTCCTTACATTCGGCCAGTTAGATGCAATCTCAGGGTTACAGCCACTGAGCACAAGAAGGTCAGAGAATGTGGTGAAATGATGCTTCAGTTTCGTGACGGTTGTTACATGGTATTGTTCTCATTCTGTTCCTTTTATTTCCTGATAGCCTAGAAAGATAGATTTCTAATATTTACTATTAACAACGACGCAGCCGTTCATCTCTGCTGATTCCACGTGTTTGATGTGGAGCCGCATCTTGTCGTTCTTGGCTTTTGTGCCGGGACTTGATGCTGCTCTGGTTTAGGCCTGATCGGATCCCATCGCCTTGTCCATTTACAAACCCAAAAAAGTGTCTATGAAGACTTTTTGAATGTTTTGGATATTTGGATAAATGCCTCAGTCAACAAAAATTTCCAGTGTCTTTAGATTTCTAAATTAGGTGTTTGGGGATGTTAACTTGCTGGATGTCACGCGCAGTAAAGCCAGGTCCCCTGACGTCGGGTGGTGGTGAAGGAAAGAGCAGTGTTTATTGCAGGTGCCAAACAAGGATTGCAGGGCATCTACTGCTTAAAGCACCCAAACTCCCCGAAGCCTTTCGGGGAAGGGATTTTAAAGACAGAGTGAGGGAAAGTGTTACGGGGTGTGTGATCAGCTTGTGGACACTCTTCTGATTGGCTGGTGGTGAGGTCATCGGGAATCAGCTTCATCAACCTGGTTCCAACTGGTCTGGGGTCTACGTGCTTGTGGGCAGCAGACAGTTAACTTCTCCCACCTGGTAGGGGCTTCAGTATCTGCAAAACAGCTCAAAGGCCATGGCTCAGAATATTATCTATAGTCCTGGAGGAGGAACTAAAGGTCCTTGACTTTGTTCAGTGGCTAAAGTATTATTATTTTGTCTTGTTTGACTATTTTCCTTTCTTTCTGGAATTTCTCATTTTTCTGATTAAATTTATTCTTTGTAACTCGGGGAAGGCCAAGGAGGCTAAAGCTTTTCGACAAACAAGAGGCAGGCAGAGGACATGGTAGGGGGTCTGGACATGGGTAGGCCCCAGAGGGTCCTGTGTGGTTACAATGGCAAACCATTGATCTGGTAGGTCAGTGCTAGAGGTGTGGTCCTCTAGAAGATAGCAGTTAGTCATTTTCATTTGTACCAGGTGAATAAGCTGACTGAAAAGGGCTGTGAGTATCAGAAAATGCACTGCCCTCTGATTTCGCTGTGCTGGTTGTGTGGAATTTAATCTAATCATGCTGAGTCGGTGGCAGTCAATGGAATCTTCATTTAACAACCGTCAGATCCATGCTTTGCAGAGGACTGTCTTTTGTAAGCGATGATATTAACTGGAAACGACAAACTGAAGGCTGAGGAAGACCCTGGAGGCTCACTCACCTGCCGAGGTCATTATCTTCGGGCTTTGTCAAGATGGTCTGTTATGGTTGTGTTCACAGCTGTTTGAGCGCCATCGACCTGAAAGAAGGGATATTGGACAAACGCTTTAAAAGCTTTAACTCATAAAATGTGTTCTGAAGATGACTATGTCTATTAAAAAGCATTTAGTTATGATTTCTACTAATTCATTACTTCAGCCAGTATTATCACTGGTTCTGTAAAACCCTCTTCGTTTTAAAGGTCTGGGCGCACTTAAAACCTCTTTCCATATTTAGGATGTTAAGATCCCAGCGGTTACATGGAAGTCTTTTGTGGACGTTACCAACAGCCTGTAAGTGCAGATTTGAGAAAGCGAGATCTAGTTCTGCATTCTTTTTCCTGTCATTACTTGTTTTTCATGGACTTTACCTGTCCTTAGTGTACAGTATTTACCTTATAAAAGAACATGCTTCACTGATGGGGAAGGCTTGATTTTCAGTATCTAAATTTCAGGTGAAATGTGTCATCTTTGATTTTTGATTGTGTCCTCTGCTGGGCTGAGGTAGTTTGTGGAGAAGGCCTTAAATATTATCTTGGAGAATGGAGATTTTTCTTTTGAAAGCCTCGTAAAAAAGAGGAAATGAGGCTTTCCTCATTTTTATTGATGCATGATTTACATAAAATAAAATGAAATAAAATGTACAGTTTGATCCATTTTTGTGGATGCAGATCATTGAATTAATACCACCTCAGTCGAAGTAGAAATAGAGAACAAACCTTCCTCACACTGTCTGCTCTGCCCACTCTCGCACCCCCCGGCCCCGTCCCCTGTCCTGCCCTGACCCAAGCCATCCCTGCTCCGAACCGTTCGGACTTCTTTCGTTTAATTTAGTTTAGCTTGCTCTAGAATTTGATGTACATGGAACTACACTGTGTGTATATCTCATGTCTACTATTTTTTGTTCGGCATAATGTTTTTGAGACTTAGCCAACATTTTTGCATGTTTCAGGGGTTTTTGGGGGTCTGTTTTATTGTTAGGTAGTATTCTGTCTGCATGACAACGATGTGTTGATTCACTCCTCCGCTGATGGGTATTTGAGTTCGTTCTTGTAACTGTGGATGCCACGAACATTTTTGTAATAGTCTTTTTGTGAACATGCAAAAAAATTATCTTGGCTGAATTCGTAGACGTAGTGTGGTTTAACTATATAACAAACCGCTGAACTACGTTCCAGAGAGGTCGTGCAGGGCGTCAGTTTATGTCCTGTCATCTCTCAACCCACCTTTCTCTGCAGCCGTGGAGCTGGATCCGGGAGCACATGGCCTTCGTAGCCAACACAAAGTTCAGCTTTGTCAGTAGAGGGGCTGCAAGGACCTTGCATAGCGGGGGGGGGGGGGCTTTTCTCTCTGGTTTCTCCTTATGTCTTGGCAGGGGTACATGATGGAGACAGGCGGGGATCTCCACCCCAGCTGCATCCCATGGCAGGCTTCCACACCCCAGGCTCAGGGGACGCCTCACACCCCAGGTCTTGCACTGGAGAATGGATGCCCGATACTCAGGGTCCCCACGGGCACACCCCCGGCAGCGCCAGCCGAGCCGCACGTGGGTGGAGGCTTCCTCGTGCCCCCCAGCTGCAGTCCCTCCCTCCAGCCTGGGTGCACCCATACCAGCCATGGGGGCAGTGGGACGGTGTTGCCTGCTCTCCAGAGACTGTGGACCAGATCCTTCCCGTCAGCCAGATGCTTAGGCACCCAGCGGGTGGTAGCGTTCTCCAGCGAGGTCTGCATCCCACGTCTGGGAGGAAGCGCGGGTTCCTGGTTCAGTTCGTCCCCTTTGCTCTGCCTCAGCATCAGATGTTTGCCTCTGTTTCAGGAGGAAGCGTGTAGGTGCTTAGAAGCCCTGATTGTGTCTCTTAGGGATTAGCTTCATCGTCCTCTCAGAAAGAGTGCATGTGGACGTTATCGTTTTTCCTTTTAAATAGGCAAAAACGGAAGAGTACTTCGGGAAGCAGTGAGCTTAGAGTCAGCGGCCTGATCAAGGGCAGAGTATGGCTCAGGGTAGGTGCTTGTAGCTGCCTGGCAAGTTACAGAAGTTTTCTAGGACTTTAATAACTGTCCCTTAGAATACAAACAGGAATGGGCAAATGGAGTACTTTCTGTACATCTGGAAATATTCTAGGCAGTTAACACACATTTATGCAAGGTCACATGAACATATTTTCAACTCAGTGCTCATTTTCTAAATTATTTCTTATTTTTTAATGTCACGGCTCCCAAGTCAGTTAAAGCACAAAATTATAGAATATGTTATATTTTAGAATTAGCCCAATTTCTTCCATTTATAGATGAAGACATTGGGTATAGAATAGTTAGGGGACATAATCAGGAACTGTAGGTAAACATTATTTCATAAGACAAGGTGTTATTGTTGTATTTTTAGGGACTTTTCCTTATGATTCTGTTTCAGGCAGCCCTTTAGTAAATGTGAACCAAATCATAGGTATGTTTAGCTCTCATATTGGAAAGAAAATCCTAGATATAGACCTTTATGATGGAGATTAAATGTCATCATCTTTATATATGAAATAATAGATTTGAAAATGGAAACCAGTAAAAATAATGAGTTTTACACATAACCAATTTTTCTGGAATGCATCTACTTTATAAAAGAAACACTATTAGCATTTATCACTTTAAGACTCAATATGATGTACTGACAAAGAAAAAGAATGATAAAGAACTGAAGAGAATGGTGTTGAAAATCTTCATCAGTCTTTGACTAGAGCAGAACAACTCTAGGAAGAGATTCTGCCTTGTGGTGGCTCCTGGAGTTTTCATTAACTTTGATTGATCAATGCAGTAGTCAGTTGCATTTAATACACCTTTATAAGATAGGATATTATTGAAATAAACACTCTTATATTTGATATATATTTATTACAAAATAATCAAGCCATTGCATCTGAATCTGCGAGTTGTGTAGACCTCCACATGTACTGTTTGTAGTGGGGACACCAAGTTAGAGTGGGTGGATTTTATGTAACTGAAGTGATAGTAAGGTTTCAAACTAAGAAAGTCGCTGCAAAGACTTGAGGCTACATTTAATCACATTTAGCACCATAAAATTGGCTGTCAAAAGTCTAATTAACTCTCAGGCATTAGTCTTGTTTTCCACGCTGCTCACTTGCACAGCCTTTCATTATAACATCTGGCAAGGTTTAAAAACCTCCCTAGAAGACCACTTCTTCCTTTAGTTTCACAGCGTAGAGTTATAGTGAAGTGAACTATTGTTAGAAAAGCAACAAAAGCATATTTGATGCTTCGTTCTTGAACCATGAGGAAGGTTTTTAATCTCATTATTGGGTTGCAGGTTACTTCATTTTTTGTAAAAGCATCCAATTAAGCTTAAAGAGACAGGTTTCTGAGTGAATGCTGATATGTATGTTGATTTTACTATTTAGTGATGTTGACATTTTTCCAAAATTAAAACCCAGCTCTCAGTATCGAACTGAGTCTTTGTTTTCTTGGTTTTATTCCAACTGCTAAAGAGTTCTCTTATCACCTAAATATGCTTTATGTTACCAACTGAAATTCAGAAGAAGTGTGCATTTGCTTAGATGTTCGCTAGACTAGCTGGAGATAAACATTCCAAAGCACAAAATTTTGATGATAACAAAATATTATAATGTTCAGGAGGTAAAGAATGATTGCCTACATGAACGGCGAGCAGACGTACTACTTAGTGGCATCTGATGGCAAAAGAACATGAAATAATATCTTCATTGTGGTAAAGAAAAAATAATTATCAAATAAAGTTCCAGGCACAGCTAAATTATCCTTTAAGAGGGATTGAGAAATAAAGATACATTCAGAAAAATAAATAAATATCCAAGGTAGAGCACAAATTGTGCTTGTTGAAACAATCACAAAAAGATGTGCTTCAACAAATAGAAGGAAATCATACAAGAAAACCCAAAAGGAAGAGTGAATTGCAAGAAGCAATGATGGGCATAAATTGATAGAGTTGATAATTTTAGATGAGCTATGTCAGTAAAAATAATAATAATAGAAATAATTACTAATTTGCAGGGGTGGGGTGGTAACGTGTGGTGTAACTAATAGAAAATGGTGAGGAAACTGAATGTCAAAGATTTGATGCTGATGTGTTCGAAGGTCCTAGTTCCCTTCAGAAGGAGGACGAACTACTTACTATATGGGTATTCTTATCAGTTATGCCAGCTGTGCATGTAAACATCTAAAGGAAACAACTAAAGAGATGTCATAATTTCCAAACTAGCAGGAAGGACAGAGGTACTCAATGAATAAAATACAACCAATACACTATGAGGCAGGAAAGGGGAAAGAAAAGCAAAGGAAAAAGAACACTGCAAAATAGAAAGCACAAAATAATGTGATAGAAAAGAGTCCAATTATATTTTAAAAATTACAAGCGGTAAAACAGAAAAAGAGATAAATTGTCTTAGGTTGGGCTTCTAAATCCACCTAAGGGTTTTGAAAGCTGCCTTTAAAATATAAAAATTAAAAATTGAAAAATAAAGGAATTGGAGGAAAAGTTCACCAGGAAAATATAAATCAGAAGAAGAAAAGCAGTTACAGCAATATTAATGTCGGACAGAATCTACATAGTGGAAGGCAGGAGCAGGAAGTTTCTTCAGTGGATTCAGGTTGCTGCCTCAACACACCTGTTCAAACCAGGCGTTGCCTGAGCCCCTGAAACCATTTCTGCTCTGCCCTGTGGTCACCCTTGGCCCCGTGCCCATCTTGCTTATCCCTTCTCTCCTGAACATTCTGTTAGTTTCCCTGTTGATCACGTATTCTTCAGAGCATCTCCAGATTCTTGTGTGTGGCAAACCTCATTACACCACTCCCCAACTCAAAATCCCTCAACCATGTAGCATTACTGACAAGGTGAAACTCCAGTGGGTCAGAAGCTTCCATCTTCGTCTCCAGTGTTTTTCCACACTACTTGCTGGTATCACCCACATTTGCATTTCACTGGTGCTGAACTATCTGTCACTCCCTGAATAGGGAATCCTCTCACCATTATATAATCCCTTCATCTGCATGTGTGTGTGTGTGTGTTTGTTACCACAAAGCTAAATACACACACACACACACACACGTATATAATTTACACCCAACAGTGTATTCTACTTACCTATTCATTCGTCTTTCTTCCAGTAAAAGGGTTGAGTCTGTGGGGAGCACGTAGGGTATGTGGTGTCATGTGTGCTGAAATTCAATAATCCACTTTAGGAGCAGAATGAAAAGAACAAAATTTTGCTATTTGCAGTAACATGGATAAGTCAGACAAAGAAAGACTTACATGTGGAATCTAAAAAATACCACAAACTAGTTAATATAACAAAAAAGAGACAGACTCACGGATACAGAGAACAAACTAGTAGTTACTAGTGGGCAGGGGAGTAAGAGGTACAAACTATTAGGTATAAAATAGGTTACAAGTATATATTGTACAACACAGGGGATATAGCCAGTATTTTATGATAATTATAAATGGAGAGTAACCTTTAAAAATCGTGAATCACTATGTTGTACACTTGTAACTTATATAATATAAATCAACTATACTTCAGTAATAAAAGGAGAAAAAAAATGGTATCAGTTAAGTCGTCAGGTTAGTTCATATCAATGAGAAAGATTATTGAATTATTAGATGATTATTATTAGATTAGTAGATGAAGAAAAGAACATAAGCAAGTGAATTGAATGCACTAGCTGAAATCTTCCTAGGTGTGGTTTTACTGGGTGATTGAGAGAAAGTTAAAAACACTAATGCAGGATAGAATAGGATTAGGGAATTTGAAAATGATGGAAAGAGCGGAGCGCAGCGGGGGGAGGAGACGGTTTTATCCTGCCTCTAAGATACAGGATTGGTTCTGATCCATGGGCTTCAGCCAAGAGGAGGATGGCTGTGTTATTGTTGTGATTTCAAGAATGAAATCTCAGGCATCTGTATTTATAGCCTGTGATGTTTTATAGTTGTAAGCTGCCAACAATGTGAGTTCTACTCAAAAGTACAGATGGCTAAAATCCCATGCACAGAAAGTGTCTTTTTCTTGTTGCAGATTCTCCGTACGGGCTTCCTCTTGTTCACTTGCTGTTACATTTTCCGTCTCTTGACGAATACTCTTGCTCTTTTATTTGATCATTTATGTAAAGTTTTATGCCAAACTTGCATTAAATTCTTTTTCATGTGCTGTATTTGTTCTGATAATTTCCTTCACACTCTACATCAAATTTTGAGTTCTGATCTATCTTATTAAATAGATGTAACATAAGAGGGTCATGGAACTTTTGAAAATTACCTAATGTGGGCTGTATAAAGTAAAGAAAACTGAAAGAAATAACTAACTATAACTATTAATAGTCTTCATTCAAGGGCTTCCCTGGTGGCGCAGTGGTTGAGAATCCGCCTGCCAATGCAGGGGACACGGGTTCGAGCCCTGGTCTGGGAAGATCCCACATGCCGCAGAGCAACTGGGCCCGTGAGCCACAACTACTGAGCCTGCGCGTCTGGAGCCTGTGCTCCACAACAAGAGAGGCCGCGATAGTGAGAGGCCCGCACACCGCGATGAAGAGTGGCCCCCGCTTGCCGCAACTAGAGAAAGCCCTCGCACAGAAACAAAGACCCAACACAGCCAAAAATAAAATAATAAAATAAAATAATAATAAATTTTAAAAAGTAGTCTTCATTCAAAGTACAATTAGATTAGATTAATCATTATAGTTTTATATGTACTATATAGTGTTTTATTTCTAAGTGGAAACACTCCTTTTTTAGAATGATGTCCTAGATTAACTATATCAACAATGAGTATATGACATGTACGTATACAAGGCACAGTTGTAGGTGCAATGTCATTGTTTAGTTGTTAGACAGAATTCTTTAATTTTAATCAATATTTAAAAGTCATATTAATAGTTAAAAATCAAAATAGACTAAGGACTAGAAATAGCTCAAGACATTTTTAATGTCTACTAAGTTATTGTATGTTTTTCTTTTATGTTGTCCAGCAAGAAATCATATGATTCTGAGGTATAATAGTTTTTTAATTAGTGACAGTTTAAACTGTGACAGTATAATGAGAATGTTCCAGAAATTTGCATTTTCATACTGAACAAAGAATGCTTAACGTTTTATAGGGAATAAAATAATATAGTTTATCTTAATTTTTGATACTACTTAGAAATTAAGAGAAAATATAATTGAGCTAATCATTGCTTGTCAGAAAGTATTTTGCTTAGACTGGGGGAAATGGGAGATTTGTGTTGCAAATACATGTGTTTAATGTCTTGACCATTTTATTGGATTGCCCAAAAAGTTCATTCGGGTTTTTCCGTAAGATCTTTTTGGCCAACCCAATATCATGCTATGTCTGTTAGGGAATATTTTATCAACTATATGTGTTCATATTTTTTATTTTAAACCTCATGTTAGTTTGAAATCTCAAATAAGAGTTTTACACAGATATACTTTGTATTTTTTTTTTAAATAAATTTATTTTATTTATTTATTTTTGGCTGCGTTGGGTCTTCGTTGCGGTGCAGGGGCTTCTCATTGCGGTGGCTTCTCTTGTTGCGGAGCACGGGCTCCAAGCGCACGGGCTTCAGTAGTTGCGGCTCGCGGGCTGTAGAGCGCAGGCTCAGTAGTTGTGGTACACGGGCTCAGTTGCTCCGCGGCATGTGGGATCTTCCCGGACCAGGGCTCGAACCCGCGTCCCCTGCACTGGCAGGTGGATTCTTAACCATTGCGCCACCAGGGAAGCCCTAAACTTTGTACTTTTAAAGGAAGAAAATATGTATCTATCTATATCTGTCTATATGCAATATATATACACATATATCAGTTTATGTGCATATTTTATTGAATTCATTGATTGTCAAAATGAACTCATTTATTTAGGTTATTTACTAAATATGCCTAAGATTTAACATATTCGTAAAACTAAGTTCGATTCATACACCAGATATTAGCTCTAGTTTACCTACGTTTGTCTACAAAAGACTGGCTCAAATCTACATTTCATGTCCAGTGAAAAGCCCAGGGTCCTCCCAAATACTTTTTAATATTCCAAATTCACATTCTTCTGGTCACCCTGGCTTTATTCTTCTACATGCACTGGAGTTTTATTTTCAGCTTGCTATCTTTCATGGATTCTTTCTCTCAACTTTGACCTGTACCCAAACTGGACGCTCAGCCTTTTCCTTATCTATACCAACTCCCTCTCTGGCCTACCCCCCATAATAAATCACAACAAAATATCACTAACCATCACCAATAGAGATCACCAATAGCTGTATTATTTAAACTAGAGAAAAGGTGTCAACAGCACAATGCCTATCAACTAGTGAATGGATAAATAAATGTAGAATAGCCATGCAATGGAATATTATTCAGCAACATGAAAGAATGAAGTAAGGATGCAGCTATAACATGGTTGGACCTTGAGAACATTGTTCTAAATGAAGGAAACCACTCAGAAAAGACCACATATTATATGATTCCATTTGTATGAAATCTGTAGAGACAGAAAATCAATTAGTGAGTGCCCACTGTAGGTAGTTGTCATAGATTGGGAGAATAAGGGTGATAACTAAAGGGAATGACTATTTTTTTGAGGTGATAATACTATTCTAAAATTGATTAATAGTTTTACAAATATAAATATACTGAAAAACCATTGAATTAATTTTTATTAAAATATAATTGACTTACAATATTATATTCGTTTCAGGTGTACAACATAGTGCTTCAGTATTTCTGTACATTGTAAAATGAGCACCTCAGTAAGTCTAGTTACCATACGTCACTGTACAAAGTTATTACAATACTGTCGAGTGTATTCCCTATAAGGTTCCTTACATCCTGTGCCTTATTTACTTTGTATCTAGAGGTTTGTACCTCATTTCATGTTTTCCACTCATCCCCTCACACCCCCTCCCCTCTGGCAACCACCAGCTTATTCTCTGTATCTATAAGCCTATTTCTGTTTTCTTATGTTTGTTCATTTGTTTTGTTTTTTAGATTCCACGTATAAGTGTAATCATACAGTATTTGTCTTTCTCCATCTGACTTATTTCAATGAGCATAATAACCCTCCAGGTCCATCCATGTTGCTGCAAATGGCATTATTTCATTCTTTTTTATGGCTGAGTAATATTCCATTGTATATATGTACCACATCTTTATCCATTCATCTGTTGATGGACACTTAGGTGGCTTCCATGTCTTGGCTATTGTAAATACTGCTGCATTGAACATAGGGTGGCATAGATCTATTCAAATTTGTGTTTTTGTTTTCTTTGGATAAATACCTAGGAGTGGGATTGCTGGATCATATGGTAGTTCTATTTTTAGTTTTTTGAGAAACCTCCATACTGTTTTCCACAGTGGCTGCACCACTTTACATTCCCACCAACAGGGCACAAGGGTTCCCTTTTCTCCACATGCTCTACCAGTACTTGTTTTTTATTGTCTTTTTGATAACAGCCATTCCGACAGGGGTGAGGTGATATCTCATTGTGGTTTTGATTTACGTTTCCCTGATGATTATTGATGCTGAGCATCTTTTCACATGCCTGTTGACATCTGTATGTCTTCTTTGGAAAATGTCTGTTCAGGTCTTCTGCCCAACTTTTAATTGGGTTGTTTGTTTTTGATGCTGAGTTGAATGAGGACCCCTGGGCTAGGGAGACCCATGAGGGGCTCAGATCCCTTGCTCCTTGGGGAGAACCTCTGCAATTTTGATTATCTTCCCCTTAGTGGGTTGCCAACACAGGGGTGTGGGTCTTGACTATACTGCAGATTTTAAAATTTAAAAGAATGTATCATATAGTAAACCAAATTTTAACCAATTTTTAAACTTTAAAAGAATAAATCGTATAGTGTGTGAGTTACATTGCAGTAAAACTGATATTTAAAAAAAAAAAAACACAACAAATTACACAGTTTTGTGTTGGCAGCCACCAAGATAGAGGTTTTTTTCTGGAGATACAGTAGTTCAGATATCAGGCACAAACAGTTTAAAAATGAAAATACAGCTCATTTCCTACCATGATGCACTCAGGCAGCCCCGCATACAGCTGTAGACTTTTCTTGGAGATCCCAAGACTCTAATGTCGACTGACACCCTTTTGGGTTTCAGCCTTTTTTTCTACCCACCTGCATCCATCCAGGAAAAGCGGAAGTATAATTTATAATTCTTCACTGATACAAATATTGCAGCAACACACCCTACCTTCATTTCTCCACCTTGAATGCTTAGAATACAGTAGCAACTACAGAGAGTTTTGGTCGTAAAGTTTCTGTTTTGATCACACATTGTCTGATCACAGGGGTTTGTGCATTTCAGCTTCTGAACAGAATGGATGAGACTAAACTACAAATCTCTATTGACTCTGTGTTACGTGAGTGGAAACAAAAGTACCTCTTAATAGAGGAAGAATGTGAACAAAATTGACAGCTGAACGCTCTGTAAATTCCCTGATCAAATTGTGTTTGATGAGATTAGAACCTCCATTGTACAGAAACTTATTTTAATGTTTTCTGTGCAATCTCTTTCTTTTTTTTTTAGCTCTAGACCCAACTAAAGACCCGTGCTTAAGGCTGAAATGTAGTCGCCACGAAGTGTGCATTATTCAAGGTTCTCAGACCGCAGTCTGCGTTGGTCAGCGGAGACCCACGCACAGGTAACCTCGTAACTCAGTCCCACTGACTGAATGGTTTTGTACCAGGAGTTACTGCAGAGTGTAAATGTTTGGCAACATCTGCTAAGCTTTGATCCAGGGTTTATTGAAACAGTTGCAAAACCTTGGCTAATACAATCATGATTCACTTGGGTTAAACATTGTTATCAGTCAGAATTTAGGCATATACTGTTAGAGAAAGAGGATTTTGTGAAGATTGCGTTAGAGGGCTATATCTGCATACTTATACTTTTTTCAAGTTTAAGGAAAGTACAGTTTGGGTATCTTCTAAGTATTTCTGCATATGCCAACCCAAAAGTCCTGTATCCCTCAGGGGAGAGTTAGGAACAAAGTTAATAGGAAAAAAAGTGAATGATTGATGTTTATTTAAAAAAAAAAGATGAAAAGTCACAAATAGAGGTCTGGATGTTCAAGGAAGCACTGGTACTGCTGAAGCCCTGGGGTCTATTCCCTGAAGGCTGACACAAAATCCCAAGAGGAGAAGAGAGTGTTTAAATATCTTACGTGAGGGTCAGCAGTGCTTCTGTAGGGTAGGCTGCATGTGGAGAAGTGTCAGTAATTTAGAAACAGGATGTGGAGTTTGGTGCTGAGTCAGGATGCGAACATGGCACGACCCACAAAGTGCAAATCACTGGGTAGCTGACTGAGGCGGCAGGTGTGCCCACTCCCTCTGTTACTCTAAAAGGAATTCTCTTTACGAGAACGCTGTCTTCTGTGATAGTGGCTGTGATTCGTGTTTTGTTTTTACATCAAATGAGCAAGAGAATTTCGCTATTTCAGGGGTGTTCAGAGACAAATTGGTTTTTGACTTTAGTGTACTGACATCTAAATTGTGTTAGTCAAACACACCAGCCGACCAAGAATAAGAACAACAGAGAGTGATAATATAAGTAGCAGTTCTAGGAAACAGCCAGCATTTAAGTTTCTTTGATGTTCGTTATTTACAGGAAAGCACTTACACATTAAGCCCTTTATTCCGTGCTGAGTAGATTAGCGGGGGTCTTCGTTCCCTTTGCTCAGGCGGTGATGGCTGAACCCAAATACCGGGGCAGGTCAGTGTAGCCGAGATAGAGTTTTGGGAACGAGTTCACTTGAGACAGAGAATTGTGTCATATCAGTAACTTCCTCATGGTAGTGATAGAGGGAAGGGGAGAGGGAAGCACAGCATGGGGCCGGGAAGTGTAGGAGCCTCCCAGGAAAGAGCATTTCCTGAAGTCAGCGCACTCTGGGCGCGGGGGAGTTACTGGGGGGTGAAGCATTTATCAGGTATTTATCCCAAGGCAATCATGACCTCTCTGTCAGTTTTATAGGAGGACAGCAAAACTTTGGGCCAGAAGTTTATTTTTCTCCATATTTCCTTAGAATTCCAAACAGTTTCTGAATTTCTTGGAATTCCTATTAATTAGTCATCAAACATTTAAAATATTAGTATGGAAACATACATGTAGGGGTGTGGGAGAGGCGATTTCTACTTGAGAAATCAGGAGGAGGATGGTGTGGAAATGAATCCCTGAGTTGCAGAGAGTTCATCGCTTCATTTCATAGAAAAGCAAAACTGTTTCATCGCACGTTTCCGAGACCCCAGGGAGGTTTCCATGCACCCACATTTAACACCTTGGGAAAGGCCCTTCTGCCGTCTCACCCCAGCTCCCTGAACCCCAGGAGGAGAGCAAGTGAAGACTTCCCAGTTAATAGCATGTCTGGGGCAGAGATGGTCTCCTGATGACCGCTGACCAATGAGCTGGGAGACGCTGAAGTAACTGATGTCACAGAGCCAGGGAGCTTCAGAGCATCCATTCCTGTTTACTGACACCTGTGTCAGTGCTTTTTACCAATGTGCATCTCACTGCTTCTCTGACTTACTGTAAACAGACTTAACTACAGACAAAAAGAAACTTCCTTAACCTGGTAAAGACTCTCAGAGGCCAAGAGCTACATTTGAGTGTAAGCAGGTGAAGCGTCCTGAATCAGGACCACGGCCAGCTCTGCCTGGGCTGCAGTGGTGGGCTGGGTGAGGGCTGAGCTTTGAGGAGGTGGGCATCGGAATGTTTTTGTAAATAGTGTTTAGTCCACTTCTGTTTCCGATAGAGACTTTAAAAATTGCACTCAGTACACACTGTATTCAATAAATAAAAAACTAGTTTCCGAAGAAATAAACTTAATATTTGACGTGCTTTGAGGATGTCAGCACATAGGGAACGTTTATACAGCACTTAGGGAAGGAGGGCTGCCATGCAGTGTGATTAGTAATGTAAATAATCGACTAATATAAGTAACGTAGAACTTACATTGGGGGATTGTGTGTGTTTTGGGGGGGGTGAGGCATGGAAACAGAGAGAAGGGGCTTAATTAATTAATTTTGGCCATTTACATTGCTTAGGTTAGAAATTCCTACTGTTTTTCATTTATAGGAACAACTTATTGTTTCTTTCCTCGATCTCATGTAAGAGAAAAATGAATCCTTGCCTTATTTCAAAGAGTTCTTCCTAAGCTTCCCCCCCAACTAGATAGCACACGCTTGTCCCTGTTACCTTAGTGCCCTGGACTTCTCATCCTGTGACACCCATCATCTAACACCATCTCCTCAATTGACTGGATATTTCCTGAAGGTGGGTTTGTGTCTTATTCACCACTTTAGACTCAGAACCTGGCATACTTACTGGCTAGTGTATATTTTTGTTGAAGAGTGTATTAAAATACCTGTTATTTACAGAACATTTAGAGGAAAAAATGAGTAGTTTGATCAGTTGAATTGGTTAGTCTAGATGACCTCAGTCTAAAAGTTGTTTTCTGTGCTTATTTGTTGAAGGTGGTCTGAGAAGGGCGTAGAAGTCAGTCAACAAATGTTTTAAAGTAAATGTATTGAATGATTGAAACAAATAAGTTATTGCCAGAAAAAAAGGGCGAGGAAGATATGAAATTGTGAGGGAGAGATTAGTCCATAACTGTTTGAAGAAACTGGTAGGTACTCGCCTTAGATTTGCAAATACCTCAGATAATTGGTAAATATTTCCTTCCTTAGTGCTTTCAATAACATTAATTGTCTTCTGACCAGAGAAACAACCTGCTTCCAAAGCTCACTCTGTGCTTCACGCTGGCTTTGCAGACGTAGAGCGTTGTGTAAACTTCCACATATGTCATGTTTAACGTCATGTGTTTGGATGTTTGTCTCCTGATGGCTTTTTCTGTGAAGAATTGGCCTCAGACAAGCATGAAGCCTGTGTTCTTGTGCTGCTTTCTGTTACTCTTCTCGTTTCCATCACTGTGAAACCAAATAGTTTTATGAACAGTGAGAAAGAACACGGACTGCAACATATTTTCCACGACGGCAGCGTAGCCAGTTGTGTAGGGGGTTTGATATGAAGTGTGTGCTGGCTTCCCAGGTATGGCTCTGATCCCCTGTTTCACATTGTCACTCTGGGGAAAAGCTCCCAGTATGCTGATAGCCAAGGGTTTTGTTCCATAGTGTTTGTGTGTTGTGAACAAGGGTCCAGGGTTTGCATATTGTGAGCAGAGCCCAGGGTTTTTCCTCCTTTGCTGCCTGTACAGCTGCCGGTAATTAGCACTATTTCTAGATCAGTGTTTTGGGCTTCAATCAATGCTGCTGGTATTTAAAAAAAAAAAAAAATTGTTTGGCAAAATAAGCAAGGAGCAAGGTTGAAGAAGTTGTTATAGGACAGAACCAGCCCTGTTAATTTCTGCTTCATTTACACCAAAGGTTGAAAATAAAATCAATAAGGAAATGCTTTTGGCCTCCTAAGAAGACATTAAATCAAAGAATGATGAAGCTAGTTTAAAATGCTCCTTATCAAAAATAGAAATCAAAAGAGAGTGAATCCTAAAGCTCCTCTATTTTAACTGTATACTTTTGGAATTCATAGTTTTAATGACCTTATTTAAAAGAAGATCTAATTTCTTTGGGTAATTATTAAATGCATGGCTATGGTATTTATATTTCCATTGCTATACTGTTGAGATATTTATGATGGGAGGATTCAATCTCAAGGCATAAGTTTAGCAGAGTCCCAAAAATATTTAAACTGAATTGAACTTACCATAACTATTTTTGAAGTAATGACCCTCTATGGTATCAATATCAATAACAGTATCATACATTGATATTGTTCTTAGGGAGAGTGAAATCCAACATTTATTTCAAACTTAACGTTTGCAAAGCTCTTCACTAAGTGCCTTAAATTGATTTAGTTTTTACAACAACCCTAGTGGTTTATACCAAAGATTATTTTGCCCATTATACAGAAACAAAAGCTGAAGCCCAGAGATTCTGGGTATTCTGCCTGAGATTACTCGTATAAACAGATAGAGAGAGAGAGACAGAGAGAGATAGAAAATAGGGCAGATTGAAGATTTGAAATCATGTCTACCTTTTTTTATATAAGCATTCCTTTTTTATAATAAATGGACTTTAATTGTGTTCGTGGACAGATGTTTATGTAACTCATGGAGTATCTCCATGAATCTCTTTGGTTAGAATATAGACCGTTTGCAACACCGTTTTTTTAATAGACTTTATTTTTTAGAGCAGTTTTCGGTTTACAGCAAAATTGGACAGAAGTTAGAGAATTTCCCACGTGCCCCCTGCCCCACATGTGCACAGCTTCCCACTGTCACCACCCCCATCAGATGGGACATTTGTTACAATTGTAAACCTACACTGACACGTCAGGGTCCCCCAAAGTCGAAGTCCACAGCTCATATTACTTTTTAATATTAATTGCATTTAAAAAAAAGGTCATAGTGTTTTGAATACTACAGTGAATTAGGATAATGTTGTTTGATTCCTCTTTTTAAGACACAGATAATAGCTAAACTTCATAGTGTTTTATTTATGTCTGGAACTTTTCTAAAGATATACATATTATATATAATAAATATATATTTGTGTGTATATGTATGTATATAGTTGCATACAGACACATGTATGCATAACTAATTTAATCTCACAACAGTGATGTGAGGTGAAGTGGGTTACAGTTATTACCTCATTTTATTCATGGAAAAAGCTGAGACATAGAATTTATAGAATTTGCCCAAGTGATAGATTTGGACATTGAACCTGGCCATTGAGGTTCCAGAATTTATTATGTTGTCTTTTGAAACATACTATTTAATATTGATAAAGCATTTATATAAATGAGGCATTCTTCTAAGCATTATGGAGATAACTCATTTTATCTTAAAACAATCCTACATTCCTTTACTAAAATCTCTGGCTAAAGACCGCCTGATATATAGTTTCTCAGCATATTTTAATGCACATCCTTTCTTGCTGAAAATGCAGTTCTTTGGTTCTCCTTTTATTCTGATATCAGCCTCAAGAACCACTTGGGAATTGCTTGGAAGAAGAAAATTGAATTCGTTAGACTGTCCGTTTAGATCAGTCCACATGATTTGGTCAAGTTTTACTTTAGATGTTCCCCATCACACAAACAGAAAGCCTATTTCTCAAATATAGAACTAAGTAACATTGACAGTACTTTTTAAGTGCACAGCACTCATATCATTACTGTGATATTATTTCCTCCTGTTGAAAGTCTGACGTCCTCAGGTAGCCCCTTCTGACCTGACCAGGCAGGAAACTCTCTGTAGGAATGTTTCAGGACACACGCCTGAGCCAGACTGCCTGCCTTCACGGTCTCGCCTCCTCTACTTGGCTGTGTGACCTTGGGCAGGTCACTTAACCTCTCTGTGTTTCAGTCTCTTCCTCTGTCAAGAAGGAATGAGAAAAATTGTACTTTCTGATGATGTTTGAAAGATTAATGAGTTAATATACAAAAACAATTAGAACAGTACCTGATCTAAAGTGGGCGGGCATAATACAAGCGTGAGCTACTGCTACTTTTTCCTGAACATGTTGTGTATTTTGTAATCATAGACTTTCATTATGTCTGAGTTTTGCCCTAGTTAAATGTTCTGCCCATCTCTTCCCTTGTTTTTCTGGCATATTCTCCACTCTGCAGAAGCTTTTAGCGCTAATGGTTAATGGTGTGTAATTTGAAACTAGACTGGCTGGCTTTGAGGTCTGATAGAGGATGACTCTGAACACATTAAACTCCCCAAGACTCAGTTTTCCTGTTTGTAAGACAGACATGATAATTATGCGATCTATGTTTTTGTGAGAATTAAAGACATCATTTGTGTACAGCTCTTTTCACAGTGTAAGCACTCAGTAAACATTAACGATTGAGAAATCTCAATTCGGCTTTCTCCCACATGCCTCCCAGCCCAAGGAAGAATCAAACTCTCCTTTATGACTGTGTCCATAGCACATTAGAAACACTTTTAATCTCCCTGCATTAGAGTTGTTTGTGTTTGTATTTAATAGGTAAAGGTTGAGTTGCTCTTGTATGTGAGACCATCGGGTGGCTCCCGTCATGAGGGTGGGAGATGAAGATTCCTTTCTACTTCGTGTAAAAGGACGTGCATGATGTCGCTGTTGAGGGTGGAGAGGATGAGGACGTGGTGGAATATGTGAGGACGGCTGCTTAGAGGGAAGAACCGGGCGTCAGCGCTCCCGAGAGCTGTTAGGTGCTGTGACTTGGACAGCCTTGCTGCCTTCAGTGATTTTTCTGGTTCATGTCGTTTACCGCTGCCTGTTTCCCCGTTCCCGGTGAAGAGAGACTTCAGACCAGGAAGCCCAGAGTACACGAGCGGGTCCCCCGTGTGTAGGACCTCCTGGACTGCTTGGCAAAGTCACCTGTGATGGCCTCGGGCATGTCCTCTGTGTCCTTTCCGAGGGCTGGAAGCCCAGTGGGCAGCCCCGGGCATGGGGAACGGAGGGAGTTCATTCATGCACAAGCCCTTTTCTCTGCCATCCGTTCTGGCTCCCTGACAGTCTCTTATACAAGGAAAAGAGTAAGAATTGGGGAAAAGTGCAATGAAGGAAGATTCAAATATTGCTCGATGAAGTACAGTTTGCAATAGACCAGAGAATAGTGAGGCCCTTGGAGAGAGGAAAAACTGGGTAATTCATGAAGAAGGTAAGTTTTAGGGATGTACTTTAGGTGGATCTTAGGATCTCCTAAACCCATGTCCTTTAGTGATGGGGATTAAGAGTCTCAGATTCAAAGTCCAATTACATTAATTAGATTTCTGAATTATAGGAAGAGAGAGAATTACACGGGCCAAATAGCTGCTTTTTACATTAAACAAATATCCCATCCTTTTGTCTATAAGGAAGTTAAAACTGTCTATTATTCTTATTTTTCTAGATAGAAATCTATTTCTATATCGTCATCATTTACTATTTTGAAGGAACTGGAAAAAAACCATGACTGTTTATTAGTTAAATGTAAAAAAGTAGGAAAATACTATACAAAAATGGTATAATTGCCACCAACTTTAACATTTTCCTTGAACTCTTATGAAAACAACATGTGGGAAGGGAACCCCTTTAAAAGATAGAAAAGGGGGTACACAGTGCACACTCCCTCCCAAGAACCCTCAGTCCACTCCTGCTCTTCCAGAAACTTCCTACACACACAAATCCATACAAACACAATTATCTCCTAATGGGAGTGTTTTATTCATGTTGTTGTGCTTTGTTTTACTAACAATATGTTTTGCACATTTGCAACTCAGCATATGCATCTTCCTCCTTGGAATGGCCATAAAAATCCATGACATGTATGCACCACAATTTATTTACCCAATATCTCATTGACGGACATTAGGGTTAGTCCTAGCTGTTCCTCTTATACCGTTACTTACCGCACTCTTTGGCGTGCATCTTGGTGTCCACGTGTGCATATTTTGACTGTAAATTCCTAACAATTGAGTTGCTAAGTCAAAGGGAAAGTATATTTAAATCTTGACAGATGTTGCCAAACGCCCCACAAAGAAATTGTATCGGTTTCTCTACTTCAAGCAATATATGCTGGTGCCTGTTTATCACACCCTTGCCAGTACAAAATACTGTTTAAATATTAGTAATTTAGAATTTTCAATTGTTATGATTTATTCTTGACTTTAAATTGGTTTATATAAAATCACATGATCCTATCAATAGAGGCATAAAAAGCATTTGACAAAATCCAACCATTTATAATAAAAACTCTCAGTAAACTAGGATTAGAGGTGAACTTTCTCTACTTGATTAAAAATATCTACAAAAAACCGACAGCTAACATCATATTCCATGGTGAGAAACTTGACGTTTGCCCACTAAGATCAGTTACAAAGCAAGGCTCTCTCCCCTCTCACCAATCCTTTTCAACATCATATGGTAATTTCTAGTTAATTTGAAAATAACAAAAAGGAAATAAGTGTATACATATTGGGAAGGAAGAAATCAAACTGTCTTTGCAGATGAAATGGTCATCTGATATAGAAAATATGAAAGAATTGACAAAAAAAACCCTGCTAGAACTAATAAGCAATCACAGCAAGGCTGAAGGATACAAGGTTAACGTACAAAGGTCATTTCATCGCTATATTCCAGAAATGTACAAGTGAAATTTGACATTAAAAAAAAAATAACATTTTAACAATTTGGTTAAAGTTCTTCCATGGATTAGAAGAACTGATGTTGTTGATGTGTCCATACACCCAAAGCCATCTATAGATTCAGTGCAATCCCTATTGAATTCCAGTGGTGTTTTTCACAGAAATAGAAAAAGCAATTCTATAATTTGTATGAAACCAGAAAAGACACCAAATAGTCAAACTAATTTTGAGAAAAAGAACAAAGCCAGAGGCATCATGCTTCCTAATTTCATACTGTACTACAAAGCTATAATAATTAAAATAGCAAGGTACTGACATAAACATGGACATATAGACCAATGGAACAGAACAGAGAGCCCAGTAATGAACCCCTGCATACACAGTCAACTAATATTTGACAAAGGAGTCAAAAACACTCAATGGAGAAAGGACAGTTTCATCAATAAATGGTTCTGGGGAAACTGGATAACCACATACAGAAAATGATACTGAACCACTTACAAAAATTAACTCAAACTGTATTAATTAAACATAGATCAGATACTGTAGAACTCCAAGAAGAAAACAGGGAAGAAGCTCCTTGAATTGGTCTCGGCAATGATATTTTACACGTGACACAAAAGGCAAAAGCAATGAAAGCAAAAATGGGACTACACCAACCTAAGAAGCTTCTGCACAGGAAAAGAAACCATCAACTAAATGAAAAGGCAACCTACAGAATGGGAGACATATTTGCAAACCACATATCAGATAAGGGTTTGTTATCCAAAATATATAAAGAACTCATACAAGTCAATAACAAAAAACAAACAATCTGATTTAAGAATAGGCAGAGGACCTGTCTAGGCATTTTTTCAAAGAAGACATACAGATGGTCAGTAGACACATAATGCTCAGCATCACTAATCATCAGGGAAATGCAAATCAAAACCATAATGAAATAGCAACTCATACCTGTCAGAATATCTATTATCAAAGAGACAATAAATAACAAGTGTTGGTGACGATGTGGAGAAAAGGAAACCGTTGTACACTGTTGGTGAGAATGTAAACTGGTCCAGCCACTGTGGAAAACAGTATGGAGGTTCCTCAAAAAATTAAAAATAGATCTACCATATTATCCTGCAATCCCACTCCTGGGTATGTATCCAAAGGAAATGAAAACAGGAGTTTGAAGTGATATATATATTTCCATGTTTATTGCAGCATTATTCTCAATAACCAAGATATGGAAACAACCTAAGTGTCCATAAGTGGATGAATGGATGAAGACATTGTGGCATATATATACACAATGAGATATTATTCAACCATAAGAAAGAAGGAAATCCTGCCATTTGCAACAACATGAAGGGACCTTGTGGACATGATGCTTATTGAGATAAGCCAGACTGAGAAAGACAAATATTGCATGATATCACTTATATGTGGAATCTAACAAAGTTGAAATCATAGAAACAGAGCATAGAATGGTGGTTCCCAGGGGCTGGCAGTTGGGGGAACTTGGGGAGATGTTGGTTCAAGGGTGCAAACTTGAAACTAGAAGATGAATGAGTCTTGGAGACTGAATGTACCACTTAGTGATTACTGTCAACAATACTGTGTTATGTACTTCAAAACTGCTGAAAGACTAGATCTTAAAAGTTTTTGCCACAAACAAGAAATGATAGTTTCGTGATGTGTAGAGGTATGAAAGTTTCAGTGGCAATCATGTTGCAGTATATAAAATGTATCAAATCAACTCATTGTATACCTTCAACTTACACAGTATTATCTGTAAGTTATATCTCAATATAAACAAAACAGTACCATTAACATTGGTGCCCCCAAAATGAAATACTTAAGGAATAACCTAACAAAATGAGTATAATATGTATATGAGGAAATCTACAAAAGTGTTGAAAGAAATCAAAGAAGAACAAAATAAATAGATATTCCATGTTCATGTGTAAGAAGACTTGATATTGTCAAGATGTCAGTTCTTCCCAACTTGATCTACAGATTCAATTCAATTCCAGTCAAAATCCCAGCAAGTTATTTTGTGGATACGACCAACCGATTCTAAGTTTATATGGAGAAGCAAAAGACCCAGAATAGCCAACAGGATATTGAAGGAGAAGGACAAAGTAGGAGGCCTGACAGTACCTGATGTCAAGACTTAGAATAAAGCTGTGATAATCAAGACAGGGTGGTATCAGGGAAAGAATAGACAAATAGATCAGTGGGACAGAATAGAGAGTCCTGTAGTAGACCCACATAAAGGGTAGTCAGCTAATCTTTGACAAAGGAGCAAAGATGGTCTTTTCAACAAATGGTGCTGGAACAACTGGACATCCATATGCAAAAAATGAATGTAGACACGGACCTTATATCTTTCACAAAAATAAACTCATAATGGACCACAGATCTAATGGAAAACACAAAACTATCACATTCCTATAAGATAACAAAGGAGAAACCTAGACGACCTTAGGTACGGCACTGCCTTTTGACATTTAACATCAAAGACACAATCTGTGAAAGAAATAAAGGATAAGGTGGACTGCATTACAGGTAAAAACTTCTGCAAAAGACAATGTCAAGAGAATGAGAAGACAAGGCACAGACTGAAAAAAAATACTTGGAAAAGACACATCCGATAAAGGACTGTTATCCAAAATATGCAAAGAACTCTTAAAACTCAATAATAACAAAACAAATAACCTGAATTTAAAAATGTACCGTAGACCTTAACAGATACCTCACCAAAGAAGATGTATAGATGACAATAAGCAGAAGAAGAGATGCTCCACATCCTACGCCATCAGGAAAATGCAAATTAAAACAACAACGAGATTCCACTCCACACCCGTTAGAATGGCGGAAATTCACAGCACTGACAGCATTGAAGCCTGGGGAGGATGTGGAGAAGCAGGGACTCCCATCCCTGCTGGTGGGAATGCAGATTGGTGCAGCCACTTTGAAACACGGTTTGGCAGTTTCTTACATAAATAAATATATCCTAACCAGGTGTTTCAGCAATCACACTCCTTGGTATTTACCCAGTTGAGTTGAAAATGTATGTCCACAAAAAAAACCTGCACACAGGCACGTTTATAGCAGCTCTTTTCACAATTGCGGAAACATGGAAGCAACCCAGATGTCCTTCGGCAGGTGATGGGTAAATAACGTGGGGAGCATCCAGGCTGTGGACTATTATTCAGCACTAAAAAGAAATGAGCTATCAAGCCCTGAAAAGATAATGAAGGAATCTGAAATGGATATTACTAAGCCGATATTTAGAAGTCGGTCTAAAAAGATGGCATTCTGTGTGATTCCAGCTATATGACGTTCTGGAAAGGGCAAAAACTATGGAAACAGTATAAAGATCAGTGGTTGCCAGGGGTTGGGGGGGAAGGGGGGGAGGGATGCATAGGTGGAGCACAGAGGACTTTTAGGGCCGTGAAACTACCCTGTATGACACTATAATGGTGGATACAGGTTATTATTCGTGTGTCCACATCCACAAAGTGTACAACACCAAGAGCGAACCCTGATGTAAACCATGGACTTTGTGTACTGATGTAGGTTCCTCACCTGTAACAAACGGACCACTAGGTGGGGATGTTGATAGTGGGGAGGCTGTGCTTGGGGGGAGGGGGAGAGGGTCCACAGGAAGTCTCTGCACCTTCTCAATTTTTCTGTGGACCTTAAACTGCCCTAAGAAAATAAAGGTTTTTTGTTGTTGTTTTTTAATCTCTTTTCAGTTTCAAGAAGAAACATGTGTGTGTGTCTTTAAAAATGGATGGATTGGTGGTTTAATATCAGTCATTCCCTTCCAAATTGTAACACGGTGAAACATGATACAAACATAGTGGTGAATTAAAGAAATTTGACCGAACCATTAACATTTGTTGGAGCTGCAGCTTTTTTTTTTTTTTCAAACAAGAGGATAGTTTTATTACAAGATAAGAAGGTTTAATAAAAAAGGTTTAGTAAAAAGGTCCCAACACTAGAAAGTGTTAGATATTTAAACAGTAACAAAATGTGCATAATTTACTCATTCTCTATTAATTAGACCTATTATTTTTAAAGCAGTTGGTGTTTGATGGACGCGTGCTCTGATGAAACTAATTACCGTTTTACATGTTTCTCGTTTTGGTGATTTCCTCATCAAATGAATATTTCTTATTCTAAATAGTTCCCTTTTTAAATAATTTTATTTCTTAGCATTTTAGAGAATTTAATATGATGATTCTTAATACTGAGGTTTCCAGTTCAGCTATGAATTCATTTTATTTTAATTATGATATTTTAAATCTTACACCCGAACTTTCTAGTACCAAGATTTCATTAAAAAATTCAACATTTGGGGTAAATTACAGCTGAACCTCTTGTTAGCCAAGTGTTGGCAGAGAGACTATAGTATTTCTGGGTGAGGCTGGAGCATATTAATTTTTAAACTTTGTAGAAAGCCTTTTTTCTTGTAGCTGACTCATATAGATAATTAGGGAATGTAGAGTCATGTGCTACTGTATTCAGTGAATGGTTTGTGTTTCTTCTCCTAGATTCCTGATTTATTTTACTTAAATATTTCCTTTAGATTTCTTTAAAATACTTTGAAAACCATTTTCAATGTTCAGCCTATCTATTGTCAAAATATGGAACTCTATGCTTCCTATTTATTTTCTCTATTCCCATTGTGATTTTGAATGTGTAAGTTGTATTCACTGATGTTCATCTGTGGGCAGAGACCATGGACCACACAGCAGAGGGGCCCCCTTCCCTTCCGTGGGGTAGACAGTTGCCCGGAAGTGGCTGCCCTGCCAGGTACACAGTTTTCAGCAGCATTTCACACTGGTCCTCTTTGTGAGGTCACGTGAGGAGCTCCTGTGAGTAGACCCAGTTAGAAGTAAGGTTTGTCACATTAGAGACGGTTCAGGAGTGGGCGTGACCGCTTCCTCTCTCATTCCTGCCCAGGGACTAAAGGCAGTCTTTCTAAGGCCTTGGGTGTGGTAGACCCACAGGGAATAAGGAACTTGGTACCAGAATCGCCATGTGAAAGGTCATCCAAGGAACAAACTTATATTAAGACGCTGACATTTTAAGCTATGCGGTCATAGCTAGCATTATCCCAGTGGTAAATGTATTTGAAATCTACTCTCAAGAAAATTTGAGGATGACATTCATGCTGGAAAATCATAGACGTATGTAGTGGAGTCATGGTCATGACCAAGTTTTACGTTGGCTACAAACACAGGATTACAGACAGCTGTCGGAGAGCTGGTCCACTGGGCGCCTCCCCTGAGCATGATGTGGCGTCTTGTGCCCTAAGGACCAGCAACCTCCCAGAACGCACATACCCGAATGTGGCGCGTGTTTCATTCCCACTAGAGGCACTTTGCATACTTCTCACAGATGAAATTGTAGCATGTGAGACACAGGGATCACTGATTGGAGTTTCCAGATGATTATAAAAAATTACTCCAGACTGTGCGGTCTCAGTAAAGTTAGAGGGATTTTGCCTGTTTTATATTAAAGACACAACATGAGTTGTATTAATTGAATTCATAGACGCAACACATAATTATTTATAATGTTTGCGCTTTGATGACAAAGATAAGAAGCTAACACACTTGTGGGAACAGAGTACAGGCCTCATCATTTCTCTGGGTTCCCTTCTTGTTTTAGCATTAGGTCCACTGATACGTGTATAAGGTTTGCAACTAGAAGAAAAAATGATTTTGGATCTGGAAAGTTCTTTAGAGACAACTTAATTCAATCCTGCATTCTAAATATAAGGCAGTGTTTTTTATGATTATGGAAATGGTGATGATGAGGATTGGGTTGAGTATCATAGGAAAAACAATGCCTAAATATTTATTGCTAAGTTTACTAGGAAATCTGTAGGCACTTTACATGTGTTGCTTTATTTGGTAGGTACTGTCTTGTCCTCATTTTACAGGTAAAGACACTGAAACTCAGGTTGCTTACATGAATTGCAAAGTCCACACAAGCATCCGTGGCCGAGCCAGGAGCTGGGTTTTCGCCTAGTGATGTCTGAGCCCCCAGTTTTCGCTGCCACAGTTGGTACCTGTTGACTCACTTGTGGAGTCACACAGCTATTTATTAATATATTTAAGACTAAAGTCTATTCCTTCTGCATCCGGAGGCTTGTGTGGCTGTAAGAATTGATGTCCCCCGACACACACATTCTGGGAATTGTTCTGTGAGTTCTGTGGTTGTAAAGCGATCTCTTCTTATTAAGCTTCCTGTTTTCCCACCTTCGTTTTGTTCTTGGGTGAATGCTTCGGCTTCTTCACAGAGAAAGTGGAAGCCATCCTTGCGTTCCCTTTGATGCTCTGTTTACTAACTTGCTGAGCTATCAGTTTAACTAACACTTGTGAAACACCTGGTCAGTCTGCCACATGATGACTGCGATTGTCATTGTGACTATTATTATCAGCAGGGCCCTCATCATTCTCTCTTGTAAAGTCCAGTCCCTCAGCTTGGGTTCTAGACTCCAGTCATCCCATCTGTGTAATCCTTGCTCTAATAATTATTGCCCAGTACAATATCTTAAGCCTTTCTCTATCTCTTTACTTATTTACTTGAGTATATAAACAAATTTAAGTTTCTACAAGGAGTAAAAAAAGCAAGCATAGGGATTTCCCTGGTGGTCCAGTGGTTAGGACTTGGCGCTTTCACTGCCGAAAGTTCGGGTTCAATCCCTGGTCGGGGAACTAAGATCCTGCAAGCCACGTGGTGCGGCCGAAAAAAAAAAAAGCAAGCAAGCATACAAAAGCTCCACACTCCCTCTTTACCTGTGGTCCCCTTCTAAGGCTTACAGGCAATTCTACTGCCATTGGCTGGCAAATCTCTTAGAAGAATTTCATTTTTATTTCTTTGCTTCTCATTTGATTATCCACATACTGCACATGATTATTAAACATTCCTACAAGTTGCCTTTCCATAAATGGAGAATTTTGCCTTACTTTAACTTACAATTACTTTACTTAACTTAAAATTTTTATGCAGCTCAAGCAATGAAGCTACTTTCCTGTAGGACACTGGTAACTTCCATGTCACCAAATTCATCATTTATTGTTTTGTTCTTATCTTTTTTGAGCTTTCTGTGTCCATTTATTAATTCATTCTTCATTGAACACACATCCCTCATCAGCCGATCACTCATGGGGGTACTTGGATTACAGTGTATTTCGGGCAAAGAAAGCCCCGAATTTTGTCCCTTTCACATTTTGGAATGAAAGGCAGAAAATAAAGAAATAACACAATACTCAGAATAATGTAAGGTTGTGACAGATGAAAAGGTAAAATAGAGCTGACTAAAAGGAGATACAGGGGGTAGGGGGCAGCCCTCTCAGGATAGATGATTAAAAATTACCCGATGACGTCAGTCATTTTCAGGTATCAGGGAAGAGTGATCCAGGCACGGAGAACAGAGAGTGAAAAGACCTGTGGCAAAAGCAACCTCGGCATGTACCCCAAAGCCAGAACCAAGGCAGGAGTGTCTACAAGGAAGGTGAGATGCCAGGTCTGAGAGAGGGGAGCTTGTAGCTCTTACGGTGCTTTTAGATCACGTAAGGGTCCTGGCTTTTATCCTAAGGGTAGTGGGCGGCCACAGGAGGGCTTTGGTGGAGAGAGGGGTAAGAGATGAAACTCCTGTCCCAGGGGCTCCCGCAGGTGCCTTGAGGAAGCAGGCTGACAATCCAGGCTCAGAGTCAGACAGTGATCTCGTAACCTGGGGGGTGGGGGGGAGGGGGGCGGTGCTGGGGCACGGGGGATGGTGGGGGGGGAACGGAGTGCAACTGGAAGGTGAACCCGATCAGCCTTTGGATGACTTGGATGGCTTGTTTGAGGACATGCGGAAGAAGCTTGTGACTTTGTGATAAATGACTACATATAGCCATTCCCATATAAAATCCATAGAACCGTGGCCTTTGTTCCCCGACCCAGATACATCCTATTATTTCTCTCCTGGAAGGTGAGAGCCCCTCTCACGGCTGCTGTAGTCTCCCCGCTGCGGTGTCGCAGTGATCGGGAATCGGGAGCCTGCTTTTGTGATGACACACGTCACATCACAGGATTCACGCACGGCTCCTGTATCCACGTGCTTTAAACTTACCAGCGGGGAAGGCAGCTTGGAAGCATCAGAGCCTGGTCCTGGGGAGGCCCGGATCCCCACGCCGATCACTGAGGCTGGGCTGGCGGGTCCCGGGAGGCCACCAGTAACACGTGCTCCTGCTGCCGGGCTGCCTGCGTTACTACTGGGAGCCCCGTGGAAGTCACCTGGAAGGAAGGGTTGGGACTGCCTATGAGCAAAGGACCTGTGGGAAATCAGAGAAAAATTCTTGAACAAGTGAACGTGGTGAAAACTTGACTTTGAGGTGTTTTGCTTCCCGGCATGTTGCTTTGGTTTGGAGTCAGTGAGGATCAAAGGGAAAAACAGTTTAAGGAATTTGGGAAACTTGGAAGAGTTAATTTTGAAGTGGAATCATTTTACTTGCAGATTCTCTCTGTGTTTCAAAATTCCATATATTTTAATGGACTGTTATAGAAGAAAGGGGAACAGTATGGCAGACTTCCAGAGCTCAGGGCTATAACGTCAGCTGAACCTTCATCCATTCCTTTTGCACAAATGTAGCAAACCAACATAGAAATTTTGATATCCTGGTGTTGGTGAGATTAAAAGTTTCTTTTGAGAGATGAGGTATCTCTTTTTCCCATTTAGCTTCACAGAATAACTCTCATTCCATGAATTGGTCTCTATATTTTTTAATGTGAAAATAAAATTTGTCTACCTTTTCACCTGATTATATAATTCTAGTGTCAATCTGAATGCCAGAAAATGTGGTGCATTTTGGTTATTTTATATTTACAGCCCATACTGAAACTTCAGAGCTCTTAGAATGGTTTCCACGGATTATGATCGTTGTAGGTGTTTATCCATTTATGAAATTCTAATACTGAACACAACATTAAGTCCTGAATGTTTGATGAACACAAAAAAATGAGTATAATTGGTATGTTTTCTGCAAGCAGTTTTTCTTTGTAGGGAGATGTGCAACACAGTGGAATGTGTCATCTCATTTTAATAAGACGGTTTGATGTAACTGCAGTTTCCACTGTTATCTCCGTGTCTTCAGAATAATGGGTCCAGAAGAAGGTGTTACTTGTTGCCAGTTTGCCTGGCCAGGCTGTGTAAATTATAGCAAGCTGATGATCTTTGCGAGCATTTTGAAAGGAAGTTCCTGCTTTGATGCTTGTTCCAATGTTGAATTCTCATTGGGAGGAATTTCTTGGGTCCTTGGTTTCAAACAATCCAAAGCAACCCTGTGATGAAAAACACTGCAGTTGGTCCATTTCTCTCCAAGTCTCAGCAGTGATTCAAAAACCTAATAAATATAAAGAATGATGAAGTTGTCAATTAAAAGAATATTATGCGCTGGGCTTCTCTTCAAGAAGCTCAACTGTCTCATTTCTTGTGTAGACAATCCCCAATCTGTATCTGAGTGGCTTCTAGGTAGCAATTTCCTGTTTTCTTCCAAAACAATATCATCTATCCTGCTTCAGTTTTTTTTTTTTAACGTTTCTTTAATTAATTATTTTATTTTTTTGTATTTATTTTTGGCTGTGTTGGGTCTTCGTTTCTGTGCGAGGGCTTTCTCCAGTTGCGGCGAGCAGGGGCCACTCTTCATCGCGGTGCGCGGGCCTCTCACTGTCGCGGCGTCTCCCGTTGCGGAGCACAGGCTCCAGACGCGCAGGCTCAGTAGTTGTGGCTCACGGGCCCAGTTGCTCCGCGGCATGTGGGATCTTCCCAGACCAGGGCTCGAACCCGTGTCCCCTGCATTGGCAGGCAGATTCTCAACCACTGCGCCACCAGGAAAGCCCCAAACATTAATTTTTAATGAAACTTTAACCAAGATACCATTGTATACATTTCATAATCTGTAGTTAATAATGTAGAAAAGATAGACTGGCTGCTAAGAGGCGAAAAGGAAAAACTCGTGAATTGTTTGTGGTCTTAGAACAGAGAAGGGTCTTTGCACTGAGGCCGTCTGTGTGCTTCGGGGCTGAGTCCTTTTACACAGGTCCTGTTCATCCAGTTTCTGCTGTTGTGACCCCAGAAATCTCTCCCTCTTATGGAGCTCAGTCTGACTGTGACATCTATCCTGTTGATCCTCATATCAAGAACTTTTAAAAGGAGGGGGGGGATAGCAACAAACAGAAACAGAACTCCTCAGCATTTTGTAATAATATCAGTGCAAAGCATTTTGCACTCACAGATTCAGTAGTGATGTTTGGCCAGTTCAGCAGTTGATTAAATGGGGCAGCTGTGGGGAGGGGTTGGGGACGGAGGGCTGCTTATGTGGGAATCGAACTGTAGCATACAGTTCATCAAGTTATATCCTTGACGTTTTCTCACTGAGAATTCTAGGGTTTGTAGAACAGTGTTATCGGAGGATGGCGAAAATAGTTAATTTTATAAAAAATTATTTAGTGCTGTGTGTCATGTGCACAGGGAGGAAACGCTGCCTCAGGAAAATCCTCCTGACCTGCGCTGAAAAGTTCAGCGTTTCTTTGTGTTGCTGTCGATGTTTTAGATCCCGGTGACCAATCCCCCTGAGATCTTAGTGGATCCTGAAAGGTCATATAACCTTTTCTTTCATCTAGTAAATTATCAAGAGAGAGATGAATGCATTACTGGGAAAAATATGAACATGGTGATCATTTAAAAGGCATTTTAATGTGTTTGTGGTATTAGATTTTATAAGAAGTGTCATTTTCTAGGTAGAAGTGCAGCTGCTTCAGTTAGCGTGAATTATTCTTTTCATACATTATAGTCTGAAGACTGATTAGCGTATCGCTGAGGGAAGATGCTATTTCTTAGGTTTTCTGTCATTTCCCTAAGAGGAATCGTCACTGCATTACAGACATCTCCGTGATGCTTGGTCTTTCTTTCTCTTGCTTTATTATATTCAGGTAAATGGGGAGATATATTTCCAACTCAGTGCATATTTGTTAAGCACCTACTATGCATAAGGCATGAGGCTAGATGCTGTGGGAAATCCAAGTTAATAGTATTTGCAGCACTTGTAACTGGACAGAGGGTTAGTATCTAGAATATGTAAAACCCTTCTATGACTCAAAAAAAATCAGTAAGAAAAAAAAACACAAACAACCCATTAGAAAAATCACAAAATACTTAATCATCTTACAGCAGAAGAATGACCAATAAAGGTGCACAAATGCTCAACCTCACTGGTAACCTGAGAAATTTGAATCTGGCTTTCTAGGTTTTCAAGAAGGTTCACTTTTCCAGGCAGGAGGCCAAAAAACTTACTGTTTTTTAAATTGACACTTTGCTAGCTTGATTTATAAATTTTATACATTTGGGTATATGGTCCATAGGCTTCCATGTATTCTTGGCCAGGGCTGCATAAATTCAGGGCAGGCCTATAAATGTATGTTTATATAATTTAAAGAAAAGCAAGGAGATTCCAAAGACAAAATTCAGGGCAGGGATTACCTTTCTGGTGGAAAGAAGGGGGTGCCATCAGGGACGTGCACAGGGGGTCTTTAAGGTAGTGTAATACCGATAATATTCCTTTTCTTGAGCGGGGAGGCATGTATTTAATAAAGTCAATATTTCATGTAAAAAATGCACTATACTCTTGGCTTTCAAACAGGATTAATTTAATAGACACATAACCATATAGTTTCACATGGAGACAATATACGTTTAAATATAAATGTCTTTTAAAATGTGTTTGTGAAAAATAAATGAGATCTATCTTAGTTTCACCCAGCTCTGTGCTGTGCGGTGCGTCAGAGCCAAGTAGGGGGTGACGGGGGCAGAAACTGGCAGGAATGGAGCTGACAGTCCTTGAGTTGTCTCTTTCCTACGACACCATCGCCGTACTTTACCCTGTTGAGTACAGACTCCATTCTATATAGAAAAAACATCCTCAAAGTTAATGATTGTATTATTGGAATGCAAATCTATGTGTATTTGTACAACTTTATCTTACCATTTATACTTATTGGACAAATTACCTCAGGAAAGAACTTGGGGGAGAGGGATTAATAAATTATAAATATTGCCGCTTTGTTAATAATTGGCGACTGTCCTAGCTCCTAGGAATGCTTATTTGGATGCAGACATGGGGTCTCTAAATATAGGGACACCACGTTCTTAAGAAATGTCTAAAAAATAAATGTCTTGAGTTTTACATCTCACATCTCTACTAGTTTTAACTTGTCGGTCTAGTGACTCAGATGTATATTTCTTCTAGATCATGTATGGAAATGTAATCATAAGTCCAAACTCCAATTAGTAAAATTCAGAATTGACCTAAAAATCATTTGCTTGGATAACCCTAAAATAGTTGTTATTTTCATCTCTAGTGGTTATTGTTTAATGTGTTCATTATTATGTGGGCTTACAATGAAAGTGTTTTATTTCCACATAAATGACAGAAGAGAGAGAACTATAAAATCTTGGAAAGACAGCTTTATATTGCCAGTAATCTCTGTGTTAAGGACACGGCATACTTTCCACTGCAGTGAGCTCTAAGTTGATATGATTTAGAAAATTCTTGGTGATGGTAATGGAGGAGGATTAAACAAGATATTACTGAATTTATTTGTTTAGTTATTTAGTTGTTTAGTTGGTTAGCTAGTCAGTCATTCATTTCTTTATTCAACCATTTTATTTTCTGCAATATACCAGTACTTCTAGGCATGGCATATATATTAATGAATAAAAGAGACATACATTTTCGTCTTATGGAGGCTAAAATCTAATATAATTTTTCTAAAGTAAAGAATAGGTATATGTAGAGACTTCCCTTGTGGTCCAGTGGTTAAGACTTTGCCTTCCAATGCAAGGGGTGTGGGTTCGATCCCTGGTCGGGGAGCTAGGATCCCACATGCCTCGCGGCCAAAAAACCAAAACATAAAACAGAAGCAATATTGTAACAAATTCAATAAAGACTTAAAAAATGATCCATATCCAAAAAAAATCTTAAAAATAAAAAAGAATAGGTATGTAAATACAGAATGAGGTCACTGCTGCGATCAAGATGGAATTGGCATGATGTCCTAGCGCACGAGTTGTCAGACCTCTTGCAAGTGTGACATCACAGCCTGAGCAGGAGGCCTAAGTGGACGTCATCAGGCAAAGCGCAGGAAGAAGAGAGAGACAGGGGAGCCGCTCGTGTGGAGGCCCCAAGGAAGGGACGGTGGACCCTGTTTGAGGGTCTGCAGGGGGGACTGTGGAGCCACAGCGGTGACGTAGACTGGATGGTAGTGGTCGCAGGTGGAGGGCAGGACTGTGGCAGTGATACATTTTAAAGGTGGAAACGACCTCACTGATGAATTGCACATGGAGAGGGAAGGAGAGGAAACAGTTGTCAAGGATTTCCAGTGCCCTGTGTTGGCCACCTGAGCAGATTGTGGTGCTGTGTAAAGTCAGGACAGCCTGGAAGGGAGGGAACAATGACAGTAATAAACATCATCATCATCTGGTGCTCCGTTGTGAACATATTAGTTTAAAAGGCCAATGTGGTATCCATTCGAGATGTGAAACAGGCAAGGGGTTTATAAACTCAGAGAAGTCTGGGCTGTCGTTAGATTTCAACATACGCATGATATTAAAACTCATGGGAATGGATGAGGACCCTTAGAGAGAGACGGAACACAGAGAAGAGACCAGATCCCGGGGCAACTCCAGCTACTGAGGGACAGTCCCTGAGGACACTGAGAGGGAGCAGCTGATGAGGTGGGAAGAGGGTCCGGGGTTCACAGTGACACAGGAGCTGGGAGATGCTTCGGGGAAGTGTTGGCTGTGTCCGCTCCACAGAGAGGCTGAGCGGGATATGTACAGGAAAGTAACTGCTGAACCTGACAATTTGGGATTGGAATTCAGAGCAGGATAAATGTGGGAGTGAAGGAAAAGAAAGAAATACAAAATATCAATATACTCTAGAGAAAATAATGGGAAAGTCTCAGTAAAGACCAAGGAGTTTTGTCGGGTTTTGTTTTGTCTCACGTTAGGCTGGGCGCTTACATCAGAGACGGTTGTTACAGACACGATTTCAGTAAAGCAGAGACTCGTGGTTCCGGAGGAAGAGAGTCATTGTCTCTGAGGGTGAAGTGAGGGATCCTGCCCACACGTGGGAGTGTGGAAAGGGGGGCATCTCCCCAATCTTGTGACAAACGGAACAGGAGAAAATGTGCAGATGCGTGTGAATCTGTATATTGTAAATTGTGAAAAAGATACTCTTCCTAATACCTCCTATTTCTTAAAGGCAGTGAAGTAGGTCATCATGATTCTTAGCAGTAATTATTTTAAAAATTGAATTACTATGACGTATCTTACTGTTAATGCAATAAGGATACATTCCCATGTTTCGAGATTCAAAATATGCTAAAGTATGTTCAGGGTAAAGTCTCCTCCTAACTTTTTCCATTCCATCTATTTCCCTTTCCTGGATCAAATGATGTTTTCAGTGTCTTCTGAATACTTCCAGAAAGATTCTATTCACATACACACATATGCATTTTACTTATTTTTTTTTTCCTCAGAGCTGTGTGAACATCAGCACAATAAATTTTAGAACATTTTCTTTTTTTTTTTGAATTTTATTTATTTTTTTATACTGCAGGTTCTTATTAGTCATCCATTGTATACACATCAGTGTATACATGTCAATCCCAATCTCCCAATTCATCACACCACCCCCAGCCCCCCGCTGCTTCCCCCCCTTGGTGTCCATACGTTTGTTCTCTACATCTGTGTCTCAACTTCTGCCCTGCAAACCAGTTCATCTGTACCATTTTCTAAATTCCACATATATGCATTAGTATACGATATTTGTTTTTCTCTTTCTGACTTACTTCACTCTGTATGACAGTCTCTAGATCCATCCACATCTCTACAAATGACCCAATTTCGTTCCATTTTATGGCTGAGTAATATCCCATTGTATATATGTACCACATCTTCTTTATCCATTCATCTGTTGATGGACACTTAGGTTGCTTCCATGACCTGGCTATTGTAAATAGTGCTGCTGTGAACATTGGGGTGCATGTGTCTTTCTGAATTATGGTTTTCTCTGGGTATATGCCCAGTAGTGGGATTGCTGGGTGGTATGGTAGCTCTATTTTTAGATTTTAAGGAACCTCCATACTGTTCTCCATAGTGTCTGTATCAATTTACATTCCCACCAACAGTGCAAGAGGGTTCCCTTTTCTACACACCCTCTCCAGCATTTGTTGTTTGTAGATTTTCTGATGATGCCCATTCTAACTGGTGTGAGGTGATACCTCATTGTAGTTTTGATTTGCATTTCTCTAATAATTAGTGATGTTGAGCTGCTTTTCATGTGCTTCTTGGCCATCTGTATGTCTTCTTTGGAGAAATGTCTATTTAGGTCTTCTGCCCATTTTTTAAATTGAGTTGTTTGTTTTTTTAATATTGAGCTGCATGAGCTGTTTATATATTTTGGAGATTAATCCTTTGTCCGTTGATTCGTTTGCAAATATTTTCTCCCATTCTGAGGGTTGTCTTTTCATCTTGTTTATGGTTTCCTTTGCTCTGCAAAAGCTTTTAAGTATCATTAGGTCCCATTTGTTTATTTTTGGTTTTATTTCCATTATTCTAGGTGGTGGATCAAAAAAGATCTTGCTGTGATTTATGTCAAAGAGTGTTCTTCCTATGTTTTCCTCTAAGAGTTTTATGCTGTCCAGTCTTCCATTTAGGTCTCTAATCCATTTTGAGTTTATTTTTGTGTATGGTGTTAGGGAGTGTTCTAATTTCATTCTTTTACATGTAGCTGTCCAGTTTTCCCAGCACCACTTTTTGAAGAGACTGTCTCTTCTCCATTGTATATCCTTGCCTCCTTTGTAATAGATTAGTTGACCATAGGTGTGTGGGTTTATCTCTGGGCTTTCTATCCTGTTCCATTGATCTATATTTCTGTTTTTGTGCCAGTACCATATTGTCTTGATTACTGTAGCTTTATAGTATAGTTTGAAGTCAGGGAGTCTGATTCCTCCAGCTCCGTTTTTTTCCCCTCAAGACTGCTTTGGCTATTCGGGGTCTTTTGTGTCTCCAAACAAATTTTAAGATTTTTTGTTCTACTTCTGTAAAAAATGCCAATGGTAATTTGATAGGGATTGCATTGAATCTGTAGATTGCTTTGGGTTGTATAGTCATTTTCACAATATTGATTCTTCCAATCCAAGAACATGGTATATCTCTCCATCTGTTGGTATCATCTTTAATTTCTTTCATCAGTGTCTTATAGTTTTCTGCATACAGGCCTTTTGACTCCCTAGGTAGGTTTATTCCAAGGTATTTTGTTCTTTTTGTTGCAATGGTAAATGGGAGTGTTTCCTTAATTACTCTTTCAGATTTTTCATTATTTGTGTATCAGAATGCAAGATATTTCTGTGCATTAATTTTGTATCCTGCAACTTTACCAAATTCATTGATTAGCTCTAGTAGTTTTCTGGTGGCATCTTTAGGATTCTCTATGTATAGTATCATGTCATCTGCAAACAGTGACAGTTTTACTTCTTCTTTTCCAATTTGTATTCCTTTTATTTCGTTTTTTTCTTTGATTGCTATGGTGAGGACTTCCAAAACTATGTTGAATAATAGTGGCGAGAGTGGACATCCTTGTCTTGTTCCTGATCTTAGAGGAAATGCTTTCACTTTTTCACCATTGAGAATGATGTTTGCTGTGGGTTTGTCATAGGTAGCCTTTATTATGTTGAGATAGGTTCCCTCTATGCCCACTTTCTGGAGAGTTTTTATCATAAATGGGTGTTGAATTTTGTCAAAAGCTTTTTCTGCATCTATTGAGATGATCATGTGGTTTTTCTTCTTCAATTTGTTAATATGATGTGTCACATTGATTGATTTGTGTATATTGAAGAATCCTTGCATCCCTGGGATAAATCCTACTTGATCATGATGTATGATCCTTTTAATGTGTTGTTGGATTCTGTTTGCTAGTATTTTATTGAGGATTTTTGCATCTATATTCATCAGTGATATTGTTCTGTAATTTTCTTTTTTTGTAGTGTCTTTGTCTGGTTTTGGTATCAGGGTGATGGTGGCCTCATAGAATGAGTTTGGTAGTGTTCCTTCCTCTGCAATTTTTTGGAAGAGTTTGAGAAGGATGGGTGTTAGCTTTCCTCTAAATGTTTGATAGAATGTACCTGTGAAGCCATCTGGTTCTGGACTTTTGTTTGTTGGAAGATATTTAATCACAGTTTTAGTTTCATTACTTGTGATTGGTCTCTTCATGTTTTCTATTTCTTCCTGGTTCAGTCTTGGAAGGTTATCCCTTTCTAAGAATTTGTCCATTTCTTCCAGCTTGTCCATTTTATTGGCATAGAGTTGCTTGTAGTAATCTCTTAGGATGGTTTGTATTTCTGTGGTGTCTGTTGTAACTTCTCCTTTTTCATTTCTAATTTTATTGATTTGAGTCCTCTCCCTCTTTTTCTTGATGAGTCTGGCTAATGGTTTATCAATTTTGTTTATCTTCTCAGAGAACCAGCTTTTAGTTTTATTGATCTTTGCTATTGTTTTCTTTGTTTCTATTTCATTTATTTCTGCCCTGATCTTTATGATTTCTTTCCTTCTGGTAACTTTGGGTTTTGTTTGTTCTTTCTCTAGTTCCTTTAGGTGTAAGGTTAGATTGTTTATTTGAGATTTTTCTTGTTTCTTGAAGTAGGGTTGTATTGCTATAAACTTCCCTCTTAGAACTGCTTTTGCTGCATCCCATAGGTTTTGGATCATTGTGTTTTAGTTGTCATTTGTCTCTAGGTATTTTTAGATTTCTTCTTTGATTTCTTCAGTGATCTCTTGGTTATTTAGTAACGTATTGTTTAGCCTCCATGTGTTTGTGTTTTTTACGTTCCGTGTGCACTTGAGAAGAAAGCATAATCTGCTGTTTTTGGTTGGAATGTCCTATAAATATCAATCAAATCTAGCTGGTCTGTTGTGTCATTTAAAGCTTGTGTTTCCTTATTAATTTTCTGTTTGGATGATCTGTCCATTGGTGTAAGTGAGGTGTTAAAGTCCCCCACTATTATTGTGTTACTGTCGATTTCCTCTTTTATAGCTGTTAGCAGTTGCCTTATGTATTGTGGTGCTCCTATGTTTGGTGCATATATATTTATAATTGTGATATCTTCTTCTTGGATTGATCCCTGGATCATTATGTAGTGTCCTTCCTTGTCTCTTGTAACATTCTTTATTTTAAAGTCCATTTTATCTGATATGAGTATTGCTACTCCAGCTTTCTTTTAATTTCCATTTGCATGGAATATCTTTTTCCATCCCCTCATTTTCAGTCTGTATGTGTCCCTAGGTCTGAAGTGGGTCTCTCGTAGACAGCGTATATATGGGTCTTGTTTTTGTATCCATTCAGCGAGCCTGTGTCTTTTGGTTGAAGCATTTAATCCATTCACGTTTAAGGTAATTATCAATATGTATGTTTCTATTACCAGTTTCTTAATTTCTTAAGGACTTGGCTATTAAGGACGTGGCTATTTCTTTTCCCATGTTAGGGAAGTTTTTGACCATAATCTCTTCAAATATTTTCTCGGGTCTTTTCTCTCTCTCTTCTCTTTCTGGGACCCCTATAATGCGAATGTTGTTGCATTTAATGTTGTCCCAGAGGTCTCTTAGGCCGTCTTCATTTCTTTTCATTCTTTTTTCTATATTCTGTTCTACGGCAGTGAATTCCACCATTCTGTCTTCCAGGTCACTTATCCGTTCCTCTGCCTCAGTTATTCTGCTACTGATTCCTTCTAGTGTATTTTTCATTTCAGTTATTGTATTGTTCATCTCTGTTTGTTCTTTAATTCTTCTAGGTGTTTGTTCTTTAATTCTTTTAGGTCTTTGTTAAACATTTCTTGCATCTTCTCAGTCTTTGCCTCCATTCTTTTTCTGAAGTCCTGGATCATCTTCACTATCATTATTCTGAATTCTTTTTCTGGAAGGTTGCCTATCTCCACTTCATTTAGTTGTTTTTCTGGGGTTTTATCTTGTTCCTTCATCTGGTACATAGCCCTCTGCCTTTTCATCTTGTCTATCTTTCTGTGAATGTGGTTTTTGTTCCACAGGCTGCAGGATTGTAGTTCTTCTTGCTTCTGCTGTCTGCCCTCTTGTGGATCCATATATGCATTTTATTAATTTACCTTTTCCCTTTAATTTTCCATTATCTTCATTCTGTGTGTTTACTTAATATGGTATTTTTGAGATCATTTTTAGTAAATGGAGCCTCCTCCTTTTTCCCCCCCTTTTTTAAGAGCTACATTACATACCTTTTAATTTTTTAAAACAGATTCTACGTGTGATAGTTTGAATTTAGAGCATTACCTGGAGCCCAGCACATGGTGGGTGTACAGTAACTGTTAGTCTCCTTCCTTTTCCCCCGTATTTTAGAGATATTTGAGAGTTGAGCCTCAAACCAGAGGCATGATCTGAATCATCTGTCTTGTTCATCCAGCTTTGACCCTGATGCCTGGTTCTGGTCCCCGTGCTCACATCCTGTCCTCGGCTCTGTCCTGTCCTGCTTCCTCTAACCCTCTCTCTCTCTGACCTATGAGGACCTGCTCTCATTGCCCTTTGTCCCCACCGGGACTGACCCTCTGCTTGCCCCTCCCAGTCCCGTCTCGGGCAAGACCCCTTGGTTGAGGAAGGTCCCAGAGGTGCTTCCAGCTGACAGGCAGGCAAACAAGCAACAGGAAGTGGAACAGAGAAGCCAGATTTTTGGAGGTTGAGGGCTCAACTGTCTTGACTTGACAAATTGCCATCCTGATATTCCTAACGTGGGTCTTGGTGCAGCGTCAGTGAAAACATTCTGATGATATACATGATAGTCGACTAAATCAGAAACCTGGATCAGTAACTGCTTCCTCTATAACGGATGCCTTGTCCTTTGTTTCAAAAGAGTCAGTGGAGACTATTAAGCAGATTTGTAGCAATAACTTTGACTCATGGCTACACTTGAGTCAAAGGCTTGTGTTACTAATAGGACTCTAACATCTTTGTGTCGGTGGTTTTGCAGTTTTGCCAAGAGAGAGAAAATTGATGTCATGCTTTACTGATTCAAATCTGCTTTACATCCTTCTTCCTAAAAGACAAGAGCTGTGGCAACCTTCCCAACTAATGGAAGATTTTCAGAGAAAAAGCCGGTGACTGTCAGATTCTGGCCCCACTGTCTATGGAACAGTCACTTAAGAAGCATTAGGTTTAAATGACTTACTCTAGAATGTTCTCTCAGACTTATCTGATGCAAAAAATCCTCCAAATACCCTTGAAAATATGTATTCTGGAATTGAAAACATGAGTATCAGAATCAATCCATGACACATAGCTATGAAAGTAATAGACAAAAACAATACTGGAATTTCTGTAATTTAAAATGGTAAAACAATTGGGAAAGAAAAATTAGAATCTCAACAGGGAATACTATTCTTATTAACTTTTGTATGTAATCCTGTCTTCCCTATTTAATAATTATCATAATGAATATTTTAAAGTGTTCATGAGATTTACAACTTTATACATTTTTGGTCTTCATCATTTTATGTAAATTTCATAACTGAGATTAAGTGTAAATGAGTTAGTTTGACTCCAAATAAAATAAGACCTTTAGAAACAAATGAATCAACCCCTAACTTGTACATGTCTACTAAATACAATATGATTATAAAGACATTATAAAACAAATAGTATAAAAAACAGATTTCATAGAAGATACAATGTTTTGAGTAAAATGTCTGAAAACAACAACAGTATTCCACACTTAAGTGCATTGATGAAATAGAAAAGAATCATTGACACCTTGTCATATTGTGAATAAATGAGTTTTGGTACAAGAAGACTTCGTTTTGAATTTTGCTCTGCCTCTTAGTAATAACTCTGGAAGCTTGGGCACACTGCTCCATCTTTCTGAACCCGTTTCCTCACATATAAAAATTGGCTAATTTTTAATAATAATTCAAAATTAATTTCATACGACTCAAGTGATATAATGAAAGAAAAGTAGTTAGATAATATATTGTTACCGAATTATGTTGTACAGACTCCCCCTTGGGCCCTAGCCCAACCACGGCCCCTGCCTTGGTGGGAAAGGTTCTTTTTCTATTCGGGTTCGTGCAGCCAAAAACAAAACCGAAGCTGAGATTGAAGCAATGCAAACTTTATTCAACGGTCAGAGAGTGGAGAAGCAGGAGCTTAGTTCACAAATCACCTTCTCGCCCAGGGGCACAATTATGGCAAGATGTAAGGGCAAGGTTAATGAGGGGGAGGCATACCAATGGTTTTCTTGGCTTCTTCTTGTGGTAGAAGGTGCCGCCTCTTTTCTGGCCTTGTATGGTCCCTCAGCATCTGGGTTGAAAGTGGGTGGAACCATCATGGCGGGGACGGGCAGAGATCTTAATCAACCTGATTGGCTGGTGGTGAGGTCATCGGGAGTCGGCATCATCAGCCTTCTGGTTCCAGCCGGTCTGGGGTCTACGTGCTTGTGGGCAGCATGCAGTTAACTTCTCCCACTTGGTGGGGATTTTAGTATCTGCAAAACAGCTCAAAGGCCATGGCTCAGAATATTATCTGTAGCCCTTGAGGAGGAACTGAAGGTCCTTGATTTTTTTCAGTGCCTAAACAATTATTACTTTGTCTTGTTTGACTGTTTTCCTTTCTTTCTGCATTTTCTCATTTTTCTGATTAAATTTATTCTTTGGCAATCGGGTAGGCCTAGGAGGCTAGAGCTTTTCTTCAAACATGTGGCAGGTGGAGTACATGGTGGGGGTGTGTTCCTGGAGGGCCCCATAGGGTCCTGCTCAGTTACAGTATGTACGACACCTGGGAGATCTCCACTAGATGTTAGTTTTCTAAAAATGGAGAGTGTAGAAATAATGAAACAGGTGGTTAAGACATTTAGTATTTAATGGTTAGACTGAGCTCCCCAAACTGGAAATAAGGTACCAGTCCATTTGTTTCTTTGTAAATATTTATTGAGCGTTTCTTTGTTTCATGTGCTTCAGTGGACACTGGAGGTTCAGAAGCTTAGTTTTCTGGAGGTAAAGGAAGAAGAGAGCTTAGTGTGTTGCTAAGGTGGGGGCTGGGTGTCAGGGGTTTCAGTGGGGCATCCATGAACGTCTGCGCTGAGACCACGAGGACCGAAAGGCAGTGTGTGTCTGGGGCCTTATCCTAGGGGCACGTCCCAGGGCTGCAGAGGAGTCCTCTGTCTTAAGGAGACTCGAGCTTCGCTGGGCCCAGAGAAATGGGCTCGGGCAGGGGCCTGCTGACCACCCCAGGGGTCCAGAGGGGGCAGTGATGTTGTAGGTGGGATTCGAGCAGCACAGGTGGGGAGAAGGTCGTAAGCCCTGGGCATCTCCCTACTGGAAAACTGACAGGTTTACAACGGGTTGGACGTGAGGGAGTAGGCAAAGAAAGGAAGCAAAGGTACCTCCAGAAGTCTGGCCTCAGAAACTGGAAGGATGACATTTTTTCATATTGGGGTGTAGTTGATTTACAGTGCTGTGTTAGTTTCAGGTGTACAGCACAGTGATTCAGTTTTACATACATATACGTGTATATATATTCTTTTCAGATTCTTTTCCATTATATATTATTACAAGATATTGAGTTGAGTTCCCTGTGCTATACAGTAGGTCCTTGTTGATAATGTATTTTATATATAGTAGTGTGTATATGTTAATCCCAAATCCTAATTTATCCCTCCCCGCCTTTTTCCCCTTTGGTAACCATAAGTTCGTTCTCTGTGTCTGTGAGTCTGCGTCTGTTCTGTAAATAAGTTCATTTGCACCATTTTTGTTTGTTTTAAAATAAATAAATTTATTTATTTATTCATTTATGGCTGCATTGGGTCTTCGTTGCTGCACGCGGGCTTTCTCTAGTTGTCTTTCTCTGTCTGGCTTACTTCACTTAGTATGATAATTTCTATGTGGAATCTAAAAAAAAAAAAAATGATGCAGGACTTCCCTAGTGGCGCAGTGGTTAACAGTCCGCCTGCCAGTGCAGGGGACACAGGTTCAAACCCTGGTCCAGGAAGATCACACATGCCACGGAGCAACTAAGCCCGTGCGCCACAACTACTGAGCCTGCACTCTAGAGCCCGTGAGCCACAACTACTGAGTCTGCGTGCCACAACTACTGAAGCCCTCGTTCCTAGAGCCCGTGCTCCGCAACAAGAGAAGCCACCACAATGAGAAGCCCGTGCACTGCAACAAAGAGTAGCCCTCGCTCGCCGCCACTAGAGAAAGCCCTCGCGCAGCCACAAAGACCCAATGCAGCCAAAACTAAATAATATAAATAAAAATAAATTTATAAAAAAAAGAAAAGAAAAAAGTGGCTCACGCATTATGATTTATTATTAGGTATTAAAATATTAATTATGAAAATTCGTTGGGAAATACGTTTTAATTAACTCTAAATAAATCATATCCAAATAGTTATGAATCATTTAATTGTAAATGAATTTTACATGTTTTGCCAATTACCTGAAGTATGATTATGTGGTTTTAACATTAATAATTTTTAAAGCTAGAAATACAGCCCACCACCTGCACCAAACTCCAATTCCACAACCTCAGTGTGCTTAAAGAAAGTCAAAACTAAAAAGTGGACATGGGTATCCACTGATTACTGTTGTCAGTGGAGTTTGCATGAGCCATGTAAAAAATAATATTCTATTTATTCACAGTAACCTTACCTGGTTTAGAATCATGTTGAAGGATTGCTAAGGCTTTGCTGGGATTCTTCAAAATGACGTTTCAGATTTCGTTCTTGTAGGTTAGCTGGTGGGCTCCGCCCTTGATATTACATTTCAGTTTACTATTTAACCCATGAATACTTCCAAGGCAGTAGTTTTATATTTTAAAGAACTGTTAAATTTGTATACATGAATAAGCAAGATTTGTCCATCATAAATATTTCTTAGTTATAGCTAAATTAAATTTATAATTAGAGTTTTTGAAAATGTATTTAGGTATTTTCTGTAGTCAAAATGCTTGTGTTATAATTTTCCTTGGAAAAAGTTGTTTTGTTTACCCTCGAAACTTAAAAATAACTTTCCTTTCCATTGAAGTTATCCTTTTTCAATCTTGAGTCCATCTTTTTCAGTGGCAGTTAAATCAACTGGGGATCAGACCACTTTTGTTGTCTCTCATTGCCTCATGATAATATATTTAGGGCAAATTTATTTGGATGAATTTTAATTCAGGAATAGTGGACAAGTATTTTCCTTTACATTACATACAGATTTTATTTTATTTTTTATTAAGTTACTTGATAACGTTTAAGATTTTGAGTGAGAAGTTTCACCTAGTTCCAGTGACAACCTCTAATGAGGTAAATCAGTACAGTAAGTCATACATACGAAAGAGTTCCATTCCCAGAGCGCGTTCGTAAGTCCAATTTGTTAGGAAGTCCAACAAAGTTAGCCTAGGTACACAACTAACACAATCGGCTATATAGTACTGTCCTGTAATAGGTTTATAATACTTTTCACACAAATAATACATAAAAAACAAACACAAAAAATAAAGAAAACATTTTTAATCTTATAGTACAGTGCCTTGAAAAGTACAGTAGTGCGGTACAACAGCTGGCATACGGGGGCTGGCATCGAGTGAACAGGCAAGAAGAATTACTGACTGGAGAGGGGAGAGGAGGTGGGAGATGGCAGAGCTGAAGGATGGTCAGCAATAGGAGACGGAGGGCAAGCTGCAGTTTCACTCACACATGACATGGATGGCACAGGTTCAGGTTCCTTGCTGGATTCAATTCTATCTACCCTCTTGAAAAAATGATCCAGTGATGTCTGGGTAGTAGCTTTTTTTTTCTCGTCATAGATGACACGGTAGCACTGGATTGCATTCTGAACGGCTGCTGCAACCTTCGTGTACCGTTCTGTGTTCGGGTCCTGTGCCTCAAAAACTAACAGTGCCTCCTCAAATAAAGAAAATCCCCTTGCCCTTTCCTGTGTTGTGAATTCTCTTTGGTTCGTCAGTTACTTCTTCCTCTTGTCTCTCTTCATCCTTTCTCTGGGCACATTCGGCGTCTTTGAAAGTTTGCAACGTGAAGTTCGTATGTAGGGGACTTACTGTACTTTGTGCTTAGCTAAGACGTGTCCCCCACTTAAGGAGCTGCTTACTCTGCAGGGTGGAAGTGGTGGGTAGGTTTCGGAGCTACTTCTTGATAATTACGGGCATTGTGCTTGGAAATGGTAACATGCCCATGTGAGCATGCCTAAGCCGCTGTTTGTGGTTCAAAATGAGAAAGGCAAATGTTTTCAGGCACAGTTTACTCAAGCTACTGAACTAATTATTTTTAGTGTGACTGAAATCAAGTGTGGTTTAATTCAGAGATCAAGATGTCGCACATCCAGTAATTTTATACATTGTTGGAAGTCGTCTCCACATCGTTACGTGTTTTGCAGTATTTCATATAGTTTAGTGCATTGCTAAGGCTGTGGAGTAATGGGCTTCATTGTTGATCAACAATTAAAAAATAAAGCCTCACAGTGTTTGCTTAAAGTAAATAATGTTGAAGCAAAACTGGGCAAAATTTAATATGTATTAAATAGATTATTGTACATTTTTGATACAGGCTACAGAGCTTTTTATTTTAGACATTGAAGAGTGATCAACTTGAAAATCATGATTTTTGCTTTTGTTTTTCCCTCATGAAGTGTTAGAAGTGGTTGACGTTCTCTTGATTTGTCAGTTTTTCTTTATGATGCTCTTGTCAAGACAGGCAGCCTGTACTTGAGATGGAGTATTTGGAAGATGCCAGCTCTGCTGTTTGGAGTGTCATCATTTCACTTTACAGTGTCGCTGTGTGATGAAGACCAGCTGGTGCATTTACGTTTCCCATCGGAAATTTCCATCTGATTCATTATTGTGATGTGTGCTTTTGTTCAGAAACAATCATTCTTACGTAGCAAGGCCTTCTGAACCACTGAAGGCTTTCTCTTTCGCTGACTAATTTGAGCTGTCAGTCTGCTGGTTTGGAAGACATTCCAGCTTGTTGTATTATCAGTGTTTGTTTGCACAGGAAGTGATGTACCACAGAGGCTGAATTTATGGGAACGGTTTGCGTTCGACTAACGAGCAGTGCTGCCTCTTCCATGATGATATTATTGTATAACTTGGATTAATACAATTATTGTGCACCTATGTAGCCCTGATTCTCTCTTGTAACATCTCAGGGGCCAGCAGGGAATCACTACCTTTCTTGCAAAGTGAAAGTTGCCTGTGCCTTGTGCCTTGGTTGTTTTCCTTTATTCTAAAGATAGTGGACCTTAACCTGCCACTAGTAATTTCACACAGATTAACGCTGCTTTTGCCATTGTTGAAAATTGTTTTAACATTTGTGTTTGGTCTCTCTCTCTCTCTTTTTTTTTTTTTGGCTGCACCACATGGCACTTGGGATCTTAGTTCCCAGACCGAGGATTGAACCTGTACTCCCTGCAGTGGAAGCGCAGAGTCTTAACCACTGGACCGACCGCTAGGGCACTCCCTGTGTTTGGTCTTAAGCTGAAACTATAATGTCTAGGATGTTTCAGGAAAATGCATCACAAAATATATCACTTTTATTGCATTTATGGAGTATTAGCTTAATTATATGAGTTATATTCTTAACCATTTCATGTGTTGGGTTATAGCTTTCTTCAGATTCAAATCTAACACGTAGTTTTGGGCAAATAAAAGCTATTCACAGAAAATCAAGAATGAAAAATATGTTTTCATTGAAAACTTTAAGATATCTTTCATGATTATAACAAGAAAAACTATTATTTTGAAAAGAGAAAGCATATGACTCCATCTCTTTTACGAATTGGGAGAATTAGGGACACTTTAAACACAAGAATGAATGAAACCACTTCTGTAAGATAATCTCCAAATTCCTGTTAAAAGCAGTTTTCTCGCTTTTCCTCTCTTCTGACTCCTAAAATAATCAAGCACTTTAAAAGAGATGAAAAATAAATCTCTTTTGTTAATGAGCTGCACACCACCAAGATGTCAGTGGGGCATAGGAACAGAGAGGGCAAAATAAAAAGACACGTTAGTAAAATTCTTGACATATTCATAAAAAACCTAGGGAAGCTACCTACACAAATAAATATTTATGCATCAGAAAACTTATGAATCCTTTACCCTTCTTCTTCTTCTCTGTGTCACATCTTGGCAATACCTCTAGATCTTCATTCTGAATCGTGTATATTACACATTGAAATTAAATGCCAGAAAATGCCTATGCCTGTCATCTATTTCCACTTTCTCAGTTTGGAGCTGGGACTGTACTAAATGATTCTGGTATATTTTATGGTTTTACGATGATGTCACTTTTATGATATACTACAAGTTCTCAAGTCCTGCATTAACTCTATTTTCTGAAATCTTTTTTCTGGAATCTGTACTTATCTGTAGACTTTTAAGAGAGTATGATGATGCATCGATATTGTAGTCTCACAGGAGTTCAAAAGAAGTGTAGACACTCGGTAATAAAGTCCTCAACCTCTATAATAACATGCCAGACATGAATATTAAAGAGAAGGAACCAAAGTCAGCCTAAAAATCTGTGTAACTGGTAACTGACCAAAAACAGAAAATGCCCACGTGTGGGTGAGAAAGTCAGTGAACTACTGGAACCAGATTCCAGGATGTGAGTCAGACAGTGTGGCAGCTGTTGTCAGAGGCTGGACCAAGGCTGCATAGCACTGTGATCCCCAAGGAGGGGAACCACATTAGCTGGGCATCAGACAGCTGTCTGGATGGAGCCCGGAGCAGATTGGACAGCGTGGGCTGGGGAGGCAGAGCTCGAATTTTGGGGCTGCTGAGGTGTAAAAATTTGAAGATCCAGCTCATAAAGAAAAGGGAGCTACAGAGGGGAGAGGCTTCATAAATCTGCACAGGGGGTCTCTCATATTTGCCAAATACACAAGATGACCAAGTGCAGGGCAAGATGTGGCTCATAGGGCATGCGTCCACTGGAGATTCTGGAGGGCCCCCCATGTTGGTACGAGTCTCACAAGATGAGCCCAGAGGCCCCTTTCTGGCACCTGTAGGGGCTCAGTGGACATCTAGTGAACCACGCTTTGGAGACTGGGCTAATTTAATACTTGCACAGTATTCTCAAAGCAAGATCCCAGAATTCCTGGGGATCTCTAAGACCCTTCTAGGGGGTCAGTGAGGTCAAACTACTTAATACTGGTAATAATAATGATGATGATAATGATAGATATTTGTCCTTTTTCACTGTGTTAACATTTGCAGTTATGTCTCCAAAGCATGGTGAGTAAAACTTCTGAAATTAATTAATTAATTTCAATTAATGCCTCGCCAACTACCTACAGCAGTACTCATTTTATTCTTCACTGCCGTGAAATTGAGTAGAAAATAACAGCTTCACTTGAGTATCCTTGATAAATTCATAAAATATATTAATTATCTGTATGATGAAATTGGAAATATGCATAAAATCTTTTGCTGCAAAATGAAGTAAAATGGTTGTCTCGAGGAAAAGCACTTATATGGTTGAGTTGCAAACAGAACTAGCCACTTTTTTCACAGAATAACAATTTTTTTATGAAACATTGATTAACAGAAAACTATGGTTATTCTGATTGGGGAATTTAAGGACATATTCTCAGTAAGAAATGAAGTAAGCCTGTCACTTCAAAGGAAGCACCTGACAGAAACAATATTTTAATTAATAGTGGCAGACATTTTCCAAAACTGAATACAAAACCAGCAAATTCAAGAAGTCTAATGAATGTCCAGCAAGAGAACAATTACACATTCAACAAAGGGAAACAAGATATGAGTAATGACTGACTCACTATCAGAGACAGTGGAGGCGTGAAGACAATGGAAAGTGCTCAAAAGAAAAAAAATCAAACCAGAAGTATTCTACGAAAGTAACCTTCAGGATTGAAGGTGAAATTAAGCCATTTTCAGAAAAAGAAGAACAGAAAATTATTTGCCAACAGAACTTTCACTACAGAAAATGCAAAAGGATGAGAAGTTGAAAGGAATTCAACCATATTAAATTAGGAAGGAATGGAACCCTGGAAATATTAAACTTAATTAAATTAATAAGTTAATAAATTTAATATTAAATATTAAATATTCATAGATGTAAATTTTTAAAGTTTTAAAAAGACATGTGATTTTAAAATATAAATTACAGTGTTCATTGTGGGGTTTATGCATGTGTATATGGTTTTGTTACATGCTAAATTTTTGTTATATAATATAATATAATATGTACATTATATTTTGTTATGTAAATATATATTTGTTATATATTATATGATTATACTGTAATTAAATACATTATGTATTTACATATGTATTTAGGTATAGAATAATAGAATATTCCCAGATTAAAATTCTGCCTATTAAGTACTATGTGATGGTGTAGAATAAAAATATATGATGAAGACATTAGTTGAGACCCTGTGTGCTCTAATTATTTTCAGTTATGATTTTGTGTGCATTCTGAGTTGCCATTTTTCTGTGGGCTTAGAGAGGACCTGATATAGAGCAACAACTATATGGTTGAGATTTCAGAGATCTGATGTCTAAATATCTTTAAATCTCATAGCATTATAGGTTGATCTGCTGTGCTTGAACATTTATTCCTATTTTTTACTTAGTATTTTTATTTCCTCTGAAAAATTGAATAATGAATACTGATAGAAAGAAAGGAAATGTTTATGCACAGGCAAGTTCTTAGGATAAACTTAAATTATTTAGGAAATAATGTGTTTAAGAAGTCAGGCCTGTGTTTATCCCCTAATTCATTTATTCACTCAAAAATGTGTTGACCACGTAGTGCATGTTAACCGCAACACAGGTAATAGCTTTTCTTTCAAAGAATATGCACTCTGATAAGGAGATAGTGGGCTAGTTGTTATGTAAAGGTGAGTGCAAATGTTCTGGAAAAAGAGAGGAACAGAACACATGGGTATAATTTTCTATCCTGAGATTCTGGTCATAAGACAGTTCATTCATATTTTAAATCATATTACTAATCAAGTTCTTTTAGCTGGAGACTCATGATACCTTATATCTAATATAATAATGAACTGTCTCTCATTTATGTTTTGAAAGTCAGGGGGAAAAATCTGACATTGGGATAAAAACCAAGTTTCAAATCGTGCCACAAGTGTATTCATATTCATATCCTTCCACTGAAAAGTGGGGAATGTTAGCCAAGCTTTGTATGAAAAGGAAATCAACAACATTTTGTATGCAGAGTTTTTAATAGCACATTTTAATTTGTTTTTTTAAAACTTGAGTAAAAATAGAAATAAAGTGTCAGTTTTACATGAATATTGGCTATTCAGTATTATCTCCTGGGGTTTATGTTAATGAATTTTAATGCTGGAAATTTTTGGCTGCTTGGAAGCCTTATAAAACGTTTTAGTGTTCTGGTGCTAACACTAACTCTGTTTAATATATTTCATTACGAAAAATGTTCATGCAAGTCCACAATTCTAACTGATAAAAAATAATGTTAAATTCTTATAATGAGAACAAAAAAAAGGATTGATATCATTCTGGTAATAACATCTCCATTTCCAAATAACAAAGAACATAAATAAACAGAATAAATATCCTGTTTACTCATATTTCTATTTGTCTCTCCAAATTGTGTATATTGTTATCCACCTGCCAAAAATGTCAACAAGATGGTCCTGCTTACTATTTTAGTAAATAGTAGGAAAATACAGGATGAAAATTACTTCCAGAGAGAGTTGGGAGGTCTGATTTCAAGTGTCACAGAAGTAATAGAGCTCCCAGGACCCAGGGTCCCCACAGCCAGCTGCCCTGGGATCCAGCCCATGCACCCATGGCCAGCAGCCTCCCCAGGAGGCAGGGCCTGGCAGCTACCAGACTGGGGGACCTGCATCACTGACCAGTGCACTCACAATAGTCAGCCCTGTGTGACAGAAGAGCCCACACAGCCCACGTAGGGGACAACCCTGGAGCCTGTAGCTCTGCTTACCAGAGCGGAGTGCACTGTTGGGACACACAGGACGTCTCCTGCATAAGGCCACTTCTCCAAGGTCTGGAAACATTATCAACCTACCTGATACATACAAATGAGATGACAGAGGAATATGTTCCAAACCAAGGAACAAGACAAAAGCACAGAAGAAGAATTAAGCAAAGTGGAGATAAGCAATCTGTCTGATAAAGAGTTCATGGTAATGACCATAAAGATGCTCAGAGGGACTTCCCTGGTGGTGCAGTGGTTAAGAGTCCACCTGCCAATGCAGGGGACACGGGTTTGAGCCGTGGTCCGGGAAGATCCCACATGCCGTGGAGCAACTAAGCCTGTGTACCACAATTAGTGAGCCTGCACTCTGGAGCCCGCAAGCCACAACTACTGAGCCCGTGTGCCACACCTACGGAAGCCCATGCGCCTAGAGCCCGTGCTCCGCAACAAGAGAAGCCACCGCAATGAGAAGCCCGCGCACCGCAACGAAGAGTAGCCCCCACTCGCCACAACTAGAGAAAGCCCGCACGCAGCAACAAAGACCCAAGGCAGCCAAAAATAAAAATTAATTAATTAATTAATTATTTTAAAAAAGATGGTCAGAGAACTCGGGAGAAGAATGGATGAACACAGTGAGAAGATTTACAAAGAGTTAGAAGATGTACAGAAGAAACAAACAGAGCTGAAGAGTACAGTAACTGAAATAAAAAATATGCTAGAAGGAATCAACAGCACAGAGGAACAGATCAGCGAGCTGGAAGGCAGAGTAGTGAAAATCACCAAAACTGAACAGAAAAAAAGAAAAGGAATTGAAATAATGAGGACTGTTTCAGACACCTCTGGGACAATATCAGGCATACTGATATTCTCATTATAGGGTCACAGAAGGAGGAGAGAGTGAGAAAGGGTCAGAGAACTTATTTGAAGCAGTTACAGCTGAAAACTTCCCTAACCTGGGGGACGAAACAGACATCCAGGTCCAGTAAGCATAGAGAGTCCCAAACGAAATGAACACAAAAGAGGACCACACCAAGACACATTGTAACTAAAGTGGCAAAATTTAAAGAGAGAGAAGAGCGATTTCTCAAAAAAACTAAAAATAGAACTCCCATATGATCCAGAAATCTCACTTCTGGGTATTTATCCAAAGAAGACAAAACCACTAATTCAAAAAAAATATGCACCTTAATGTTCATAGCAGCATTATTTACAATAGCCAAGATATGGAAGCAGCCTAAGTGTCCATGGACAGACCAATGGATAAAAATGATGTGATATATATAAAAGAGTATATATGTGGAGTATTATTCAGCCGTAAAAAGAATGAAATAATGCCATTTGCAGCAACATAGATGGACTTGGAGGGCATTACACTAAGTGAAATAAGTCAGGCAGAGATAGACAAATACTGTATGGTTTCACTTATATGTGGAATCAAAAGGGCAAAACGAATGAACAAACAGAACAAATGGGTGGTTGCCAGAGGGGAGGGGGTTTTGGGGGGCAAAATAGGTGAAGGGGATTAAGAGGTACAAACCTCCAGTTACATAATCAAGTCACAGGGATGTCATATACGGCCTAGGGAATATGAGCAATTATATTGTAATAACTTTGGGGACAGATGGTTACGAGACTTATGGTGGTGATCGTTTCATGATGTGTACAAATGTCAAATCTCTACGTAGTGCATTGACACTAACATAATATCATCCATCAGCTCTATTTCAGTAATAAAGCGCGATGCTCAGCAGACTGGAGGACTCAGCGTAAGGTCCTGTCATCAGCTCACTGCAGAGCCTGGTCCACATTACCGTCTACCAACGTGCGCTACCACATTCCTGGCCGACTCAGTCTTCTGCCGGGTCGTGTGCCGAGAGAGTGTAGCATAGCGTACGTTGTGTTGTGGTCTGTGTTGTTCTTCACGTAAGGGGCACCTTCGTTGGAATAGGCGGTAATGACATTAGTTCTTGAGAATCTACACAACACTGTTGGGGTAGCGGATGTCCATACATAGCAATGTAGTTCTGAAGGGCAAGCTTGTCACTGAGATAAAGACTGGACAGGAGCCGTTTTGTGATGAAAGACCTATATTGCCTAATAGCAGTAATGATGGAACTAACCATTGTGACGTGCTGTGTCACATACGTGTGAACTCCCTGCCTACACAGAGGAAGTACGTGAGCTGGGGCCGAGGTGGCTCCCGCTGCCCTGGTGAGGATTTTTGGGTTCAGGGGAGCTGGCCATGAGGAAGGTGGTTCTGGACACGACTGGTCTTCCCCCAGGGCTTATTTGATTAAAAATTATTTTATATTTGTTGAAATGATTGGTGTATTTTTTTCCTCTTTGATTTGTTGCTACCGTTTTTGTTGTTGAGTTGCAAGTATAGAAACCGTCTGAAACTGTCTTTGGAAAGTTTGTGGGAAGGATGTCTTTTATGAGGGTTAAGGAACAACTCACAGAATTCAAAATGAAAAATGGATCCAGGCCTCAAGGATAAACTTGAACAGGAACTCAAATGCCATTGGAACTCTATATCTGCATATGTGTTTCAATTTTCTTTCTCAAAAGAGAATAGCTTCGCAGGTTCTCTGCCCGTGTATGTGAGGTTCACATACATAGAATGTGATGATACTAGCTGATGGATCCAGTGGACCACGTGCATTTATTTTTATGACTCCTGCTAAGTTATTCTCCAGAAGGTTTCTTCAATTAATACCTCAATCATCAAATTGTGAGAGTGTCCAATCCTGCACGTCCTCATTTAGGCTATATATTTATGTTTAAAATTCTCATATATTTCTATGGATGCAAATATGCATCTATGTTTAAATATTGTGTTTATCTTTTTTAATTTCATGGGGGCAATTTACGTATTTTAAAGTTTTATGAATTTAAAATACGTTTTAAAATTTTGTCCATTTCGTGGGTACAGATGTTATCAATTTACATTGCGCTTCACTGACGTTGGATTTATTTTATTTTTTAAAGTCAATCTTTTATTCAGATTTCCTTGGTTTGGTTGTTGTTTTGTTCTGTTTTGTTTTGGCCGCATCGCCTGGCATGTGGGATATTAGTTCCCGGACCAGGGATCGAACCCATGCCCCCTGCAGTGGAAGCATGGAGTTTTAACCACTGGACTACCAGGGAAGTCCGTGGATTTATTTTATTTTTACCTTCTTTTCTGGGCTATTTGATTTTATCCTTTATCATTTGCCTATCTTTTTTTTTTAATTTTTTAATTTAATTTTATTTATTTATGGCTGTGTTGGGTCTTCATTTCTGTGCGAGGGCTTTCTCTAGTTGTGGCAAGCGGGGGCCACTCTTCATCGCGGTGCGCGGGCCTCTCACTATCGCGGCCTCTCTTCTTGCGGAGTGCTGGCTCAGTACTTGTGGCTCATGGGCCCAGTTGCTCCGCGGCATGTGGGATCTTCCCAGACCAGGGCTCGAACCTGTGTCCCCTGCATTGGCAGGCAGATTCTCAACCACTGCGCCACCAGGGAAGCTCTCATTTGCCTATCTTTTGTTAATTTCTAAAAGTATACTCTGGGTACTCTGTTCATTATTTCAACAAGCATAAAACTCTAAATCTACAACTACCAGATTAGTCATCCTTTGGAACAAGAATGGCCATTTCTACCCCAGTTGTACAACCTTTGATGAATTCAGTTTCCTTATATGTGAACAATTCACCTCTCAGCCCTTGAGTGACTTGACAACATCCTCTCCAGCTTCATTCCAACCTTCCTGTCTTTAGACGCTAAGACTGACCAGACTGTTTCTTAAGCTCTGGTCACTCGTGTGCCTGCCCACTGCACTTGTTTTTCTCTTGCTGTTCCTGGCAAGTACATTTTCACACACAAAGCTGTCCTGTTATCAGTGTTCATCCTATTCTGAAGGCAGGCATGACCCGTCCCACTTTGACCCTAGCACTGATTTTGCTGATAAGGCTAATGGGTTTTGTCCTCACAAATCCGAATGCAGTCGTCATACTCAGTGAAGAGGCTGGCCTTCCAGAGAAGTTCTTTTATTTCTGTGTCATTGAGTAGCTGTCCTGCTCCACCAAAGCCTCTGCAAAGCTCCTGAGATTGATTACTTTGTCGTCTGGGGTAGTGAACATTCTGAGGTAGCGGTCACATATCTCCATCCTTCCCCATAAATTCCAACTGCTTTATATTCAGTGAATTTTTAATGATATTTCCCCCGACTTTATTTCTCCCTCTTGTATAATCTCACAGAAATGTGTATCCCTCACTGAGACTTTTCACGTTACCTGAGTGCTACGTACCATCTGCTAGGGTCTGTGACTTTCCTTGTCTTTTTTATTCCTGCATTCCCATATCAACCAGCAAAAAATTTGATGTTTACATGTAAAAAATGAATCAATATAAAGAAAACTTGAAAAGAGTAATCCTTGAGTTATAAGGGATTTCACTTTTCAAATCAAACACTTCTGTATTGTCTGATATGTTTATAGTGAGTGTATACAACTTGCATAATCAGAAAAAAATTTAAGGATTTTTGTTTGAGTTTATTAGGTTTGTACTATAGGACTAGCTTTATGAAAGAGTTCCAGAATCATCAAGTCTAATTAGACTAAAACGTTTCAATTACTGTTCTAGTATGTTTTTGTTGTACTCATTTTGAAAATAGCCAAAGGGAAATAGAAAATTTTAAATCTTTCTGTGCCTGCTCCCTTAATGAAAGTCTGTGTTTACTTTCTTATTATGATCATTTCTTTTATTTTTTATAAGTATGTCACATGACATACTTATAAAATAGTCTTATAATTATAATAGTGTTAATAGTAATTAACTATTAACTGACCTATCTCTATAAATTCTATATAATTAATTGACCTATCTCTATAAATTCTAAAAACTATAGTTACATTTAGGTGGTGTTTCACAATTTTATCTAATTATGTTTTTCTCTTTTTTCCCCCATAATCTTAAGAATTCAGTCTTTTCATTTACTTCCTCAGTAAATCTACTTTTCTTCTTTATCTCATAAGCATTAATTAGTTGGAAAAAGTCATAGGCCCTGTTTTCTCACTTATTCATGTCTTTCTTGATCACTTCTTATTTCCTTCTCTGGTTTTTGCTTAATTAACTTAACTGGAACCAGGTAAACAGTGTCAAATGAGCAAACCACATTTGGAATGAGCGTGGCATTTCACACATTCTAAAATCATTAAAAAATAATTCACGCTATGCTTAAAGCATCAGCTGCATGCTTGTCAAATTTTATAAATGAAAATTAATATCTTTGGAATGAGTTGGGATTGAATATAAGACGTTATCAGAGATTTAAATATCGTTATTTAACCTGGCCACTTTCCTCCCTTGCCCCGCCTTATTTATTGACAAAGTGCAAAGAAGGAGGGAGGCCTTTCGCTCTTGATCATCCCTTCCATGTGTCTTTGTGAGTGTCCCTCATAGGCACTGGTCCAAGGAATGCATTCCTGGGTTCTAGGGATACAGCAGAAAACAAAACAGAAAAATCCCAGCCTTCACAGACTTAACTTCTAGAAGGAGAAAGAAAATCAGCAAAATAAATACATCTCCACTTAAATATCACCTTCTCAATTTGGACTTCCATAATCATCTTTTTTTTTTCTTTTTTAAAATTTATATTGGTGTATAGTTGAGTCACAGTGTTGTGTTAGTTTCTGCGTAATCATCTTATATCAATTGCTACCTTTCCCCATGCCCCTCTCTACCATTTTTTCTCTTGCCCGGCTGTTCTCCATAGCACTTTCTACCTCCTAAGTATTGTGTTATGTAATTAAGGTAACACAGGGGGCATCCCTGTATGTGTTTGCTGGAAAAACACCGTGGGGCAGGGACAGGGGTGCGGGCAGGAGACTTGCCAGGAAGCCGCCTCTGTATCCAGGGGAGGGCGGACGATGGCTGGTCCAGCTCAGCGGAGGGAGGTCAAGATCAGTGCATTAACATTGAATGCATTTTGAAGAAAGAGCCAAACCGCTTCAGCTTTCGGTTGCGAGAAGGAAAGGGGAGTCAGAGGTGAGAATGATGGGGAGCAGGTCAGTGGGGAGGGGATGGAAGGGGCCATGGATTTATATATGAGTTTGTCCTTTAAGAGGGAGCAGTGGATAAATGTTCTAGGACAATAGCGTGTGATGTCAGAACCCACTTACCTCGTGTGGTCCCTGAGTCTCAAGCGAGACGGAACACTGAGACTGTTTTCTCACAAGCATCCGCCTGGGTGCACGGGCTCTGCTACCTGTGTTTGGGGAAGGGGGAGATGTTACTTGTAGTGAGCGGGCTCTAGGCTGGGCGAGTAGAGAAGGGAGGACAGGGCAGGTGAGGGAGGCTGGGAGATCCCGGTGGGGCAGCAGGCTTGTTGGAGCTGGGATGCAAGGGGAGGAGCTTGCATTTGAGGTTATGGAGACCCTGTGGTTAACTGGTAGTAACACCAACTCTCCCGTAACAGAGAAGTGAGGCTGAGTGGAGGAAAGGATCACTGTCAGCAAGCGTGTTGGAAATAGCCTCTGTATGGATATTAACATCATAAAATCAACAAGAGTTCTGTTGGAATCAGTGACCAGGTACCGGGAGCAAAAGCCATTGAGGGATAGTGATGTGAGATTCGGCAGCGGGTGGTCTTGGGGAAAAAGGACAAAGCATGAGGACTAGGGAGACGTCTGCCCTGCCCATGACACGAGTCACGGGAAAGCTCCAGAGGGCTGGAGGTGCAGTACCTTTAGGGGACAGGCAAGCTGGTTAGAGCGCGAACATGCAGGGAATGGGCAGGCCGTTGGAAATTATGTATTTGCAAAGCAAAAGTGCCCATCACTGATTGATAGCTGTGCGCTTTTGGAAATGTCGGGACTGAGCTCGTGAGGGTGCTGAGAAGCGGGGAGGTGAGTCTGTGGCGGGGCTGCCGCGCCCGCGGGTCCCCGCAGAAGGGAACTTCGGTGGTGTGGCCGGCGGGCTGGGACAGCCGGTGAGGGCACGTGGGTACGAGAGATGAAGGGCTTATGACGGTTCAGCACTCTAAAAAAACTCACATTCTTTTCCAAATAGGGAAGCTCCTATGGGTACCTTCTTCTGTTCAAAACCAGACATGTTAACAGAGGTTCTTAGGTGTCAGTATTTAAAGTTGTTTAAAAATATTTTTCAGAATAAATCATGTGACTCATGAATTCACGTATCAGTAATTTTACTTTATAGCTGCTCGGACAAAAACCTTGGTCTAAGAGTTCTCACCAGGAAATGTGTGAACATACACATGGGAAATGAGAATCTTTACTATCAAGAAGTGGTCAGGACAAGTAGGGCGAACCTCACAGGTCATGCTCAGTGAAAGAAGCAGATTCAGAGGACCACACGTTACATGAGTCCCTGTCTGTGACGTGTCCAGAGGAAGTAAATTTACAGAGACAGAAAGTGCATGATTCCATGTCTGTGACATGTCAGGAGAAGGGAATTTACAGAGACAGGAAGTGCATGACTGGTTGTCTGGAGCTGGGGCGGGGGTCGGGGAACAGGGGGTGACTGCAGGCGGGGCTATGAATCATTAGGGATGATACACATGTTCTGAAGTGGATTGTAGTGACGGTCGCCTAATTCTGCAGATTTACTAAAAATTATTTAATCACGCAGTCAAATGAGTGGATTTTAATTTTATATGAAAATGCTATATGAAATTTGAAGTTTTGGTAAATATATTATACCTCAGTAAAATTGCTTTTTAAAAAAGAGGTAATACAGAGAACATTTGGAAAAAGTAACTAGCACCAAAAATTAAATGTAGTGCTGGTGAGCTTTAGCAGGAAAAACTATGATGCTTATTTTTTGTGTGTCACTGATTTTGTAATTGGAACAGTAATACATTGTATCCTTTGATCCAATAATCTCATTTCTGAGGATGTTTCCTAAGGGAAATGTTTCCAAGGAAGCAAAAGTTAACATGCATGAATTTGCTTACAAAAGCGTTTTCCCGTTTGGTAGTGTTGTCGATGCGTAAGGATGCAGATACAGTGTTGTAATGGATGAACACTCAGTAAATGTGTCATATGTGGAGTGTGGGGCTCTTTGCAACATGATCACTCTAAGAATTTAGAAAATGTGCAGTAGTGGAAAAGGTGGCAGGCTCAGTATAACTATGAAAATGTATTCATGGGCACGACAATTCAAAACTTTTAAAAAGTCGGAAAATAATGGGAAGTTGTGGGGCTGTTGGTTGACTTGTTTATATAATTGAAATATCATAATTTCTCTTTTAAAAGTAATGCAAAGTAATAGGAGATGAAGATATTTGCATTATGCAGATAAGTTAATCTGCACTTAGTGCAGATAAGTTAAATTTGGCCGTAAAAGAGTGAGCATAGTCATACGGTATGGGCATATACCCAGAGAAAACCATAATTCAAAAAGAGTCATGTTCCACAATGGTCATTGCAGCACTATTTAGAATAGCCAGGACATGGAAGCAACCTAAGTGTCCATCGGCAGATGAATGGATAAAGAAGATGTGGCACATATATACAATGGAATATTCCTCAGCCATAAAAAGAAATGAAATTGAGTTATTTGTAGTGAGGTGGATGGACCTAGAGTCTGTCATACAGAGTGAAGTAAGTCAGAAAGAGAAAAACAAATACTGTATGCTAACACATATATATGGAATCTAAAAAAAAAGTGGTTCTGAAGAACCTAGGGGCAGGACAGGAATAAAGACGCAGACGTAGAGAATGGACTTGAGGCCACGGGGAGGGGGAAGGGTAAGCTGGGATGAAGTGAGAGAGTGACATGGACATATATACACTACCAAATGTAAAATAGATAGCTAGTGGGAAGCAGCCGCATAGCACAGGGAGATCAGCTCAGTGCTTTGTGACCACCTAGAGGGGTGGGATAGGGAGGGTGGGAGGGAGACACAAGAGGGAGGGGATATGGGGATATATGTATATGTATATAGCTGATTCACTTTGTTATACAGCAGGAACTAACACACCATTGTAAAGCAGTTATATTCCAATAAAGATGTTAAAAAAAAAAGAGTGCGCACAGGGGCTGTTCCTCTCTGGACACTTTGGAACAATCAGGCGCCAGAGCCTGCAGGTGAAGCAGAGCCTGTCGGTGTTCCCAGCAGGTAGCGGGGCTGTGAGGGCCCAGAGCCAGGCATCAACTCCCAGGTTGGGTGGGCGAGGGGCCTTCACGCAAGCCATAGCCTCGTGGAGGTTCAGGTGTGAGCGGAGGAGAAGAGGCACCCACCTGGGGACACCTGTGGGTGTCAGAGCCCAGCGGAGTGGTTGGCTGGGGTGAGGCCGGCACCCACGCAGGACGCGGGGTGGTCAGGGCAGGGGGGACACGTCCAGGGCTTGCACTTGTGGGCGGCCAGAGTGAGAAGAAGGTGTGTGTGAGGTTGGGGGCAGGGTCTGGGATGAGAAAATGATTACATTCTGGGAAGTCTGTCTAACCGGTAACATACGAAAGGTAATTGGCGGGAGCTTTCTTCCCTGTTAGGGCAGAGAGTTACACATATGGAAAGGGGAAAATCCGAATACATCCGAAGTGTTGGATTAGAATCCAGGGTATCATTGAAATTCATGGTTTTGAATTCCTATAGATAATAATAAAAATAGGTGTAGATTTAAGAGTGGAGGTAGATGTGTTGTATGTATGTGATAGGGTGATGTATATTTTCTAGCTTTGTCCCCTGAGAGGGCCTGGGAGTGGTAACCCCAGTTGTGGTGAGCAAATCTAGCACCTGGATCTTGGTTTCCGATTACCACCCAGTACTGAAAAGAACAAAGTCTATGTGTAGCAGTGGTTGAATCCAAGCTGGGAAAGACCAAGATGAGGCTGAAACATTTTGCTAGACAGCAAGGAAGTGCTCCAAGAGGGATGGGGCAGGTCCAAAGGTCACAGAGGCCAGGTCAAGGGGCCTTGACAGCATGAGTATCCTCATGACAGCGGTACCAGATTATAACCCACAGAATAAGATTGGAAATCACAAGAACACAGAAATATAAATGAAGTGAATAAAATGAGTCTTGATGAGGAATGGGATATTTACATAACGTCAAAGTTCTTCCACCGCAGTTACTTATATAGAAGGATTAATGACCAAGCACCACGTTCATGGAACAAATTGGGATCATGGGCCGCGTGGTGTGATGTGCTGAGAACACGGCTCTTCTGTGATGCTCCTGTCAGAGCCGCACAAGCTGCGTCTAGTCATGATGTCACTTCAGATAAGCCCAAATTGAGAATGTTCTACGTCATTCTCGGCCCATGATGTTCAAAAGTGCAAAAGCCCAGGAAAGACTGGAGAACTGTAACCAATTGAAAGGAACAGTTTTTTTTTTGTTTGTTTTTTTAGCCTAGCTTTATTTATTTATTTATTTTTGGCTGTGTTGGGTCTTCGTTTCTGTGCGCGGGCTTTCTCTAGTTGCGGCAAGTGGGGGCCACTCTTCATCGCGGTGCGCGGGCCTCTCACTATCGCGGCCTCTCTTGTTGCGGAGCACAGGCTCCAGATGCGCAGGCTCATTAGTTGTGGCTCACAGGCCCAGTTGCTCCGCGGCATGTGGGATCCTCCCAGACCAGGGCTCGAACCCATGTCCCCTGCATTGGCAGGCAGACTCTCAACCACTGGGCCACCAGGGAAGCCCAGGAACAGTTTTTAAAATGTCAACTAAGTGCAACAAAATAGGATTCTGGATCGCATTCATTTTCTAAAAGGGGCATTCTTGAGACAATTAGCAAGACTTGAATGGGGTTTGAGAGTAGGTGGAAGTATTGTGTCAACATTAATTTTCTCATTCACATGACAGCATTGTTGTTACAGAAAAGATGTGTCTTTGCAGCAAACACACACTAAAGTTTTGGGGGGCTGATGGGGCATAATGTCAGCAACTGATAAACACACTTTTGTACAATCCCCTCCATGTGATGTAGAAAGAAGGCTTTTCTCTCTTTTGAAAAATACTTTCTAGAGTATTGAATCAAGCTGTCTTTTTTTTTTTTTTCCTAAGCTGTCTTTGTGGCAACTGTAATATCATGGTTATTTATACTAATATGTAATAATGCCATTCATTTTTGGTGTTAAATTGCAGAATAAAAAATAAAATTTGCAGGCCTTTGATTTTATACTATTTTTATTTTAAGTATATACAAGTTAGATTTAAGTAGTGAAATGTTTACAAAGTATAAGGAAAAGGGCACTGCTGGTATTTAGTGCTAAGACTACCCTTCCTCATTAATCTGAAGATTATTGATTTAGCCTTTTTTCTTTTAGCTGATAATTTTAAAATAAGGAGGTGCAGTTTATTTGCATAATATGTGACCACATTCAGTAAATTCCAAACAATTGTGTCTTACAAGAAATAAGAATTTACCTATGATTTAATACTCTGCAATATTTCAAAATATCTAATGTAAGCAAAAAAGAAACACTTGGTATACATTTTGACTTAACTTTGAAAAGCATTTTTTTCCCCAATTCACTCTTTTTTCACCAAGTGACCAAAAATTGGTTGACATGTTAAAGTTGATTTTAGCCCAATGTTTCTGCGATTTCATGATGTGTCTTCTTTTTGCCAAATTATACTATAGTCTTTCACTAAATAATATCATTGAGATCCGATATACTCTGACCTTTAATTATAATATGCCTCTTTTTAACTTGTTCTGTGCTTGGAGATGCCCCACAAAAAATATGTCTGTGTGACCAGTGGATGTGACTGGCTGGAAATCGATTCTTTGCTTCAGATGTTAATGTCATGTTCTTGAATGACAAACTTTAAAGAAAATCAAGTGGCATTTTTGAAAGTTTTGTCAAAATCATAAACATGCTGTTTAAATGGAATGCAATCAGTGTTTTCTTCTTTCTTGATACTGAAAAAAAGAGACTATGTGCACATATTTCCTCCCAAACTATCTGATATAAACAGTTTCCACATGTCAAAGTTTTACATAATGATGATTCTAAAATGGCTTCAAATTGCAACAAGTCACTTTCATTAAGCCATGAATATTGAATAGCAATTACTGCTTAATAGGCTTTTTATAAGACATTTAGATTTACTGTACAGCTGCTAAGTTGCTATAAATTCTGCTTGAATGTATCATACAAATATCAATACCTGTGATATCTTCCAAGTATTAAGCCAAATTCCATAACACATTCTTAGTCTACTCTTTTCTGCCCCATAGCTTTTGTTTTTTGTTTTTTTGGTATTTTTTTGAATTTTGTTTTGTTTTTTTTTTTATACAGCAGGTTTTTATTAGTTATCTATTTTATACATATTGGTGTATACATGTCAATCCCAATCTCCCAATTCATCCCACCATCCCCACCATCCCACCCCCACTTTCCCCCCTTGGTGTCCATACATTTGTTTTCTACATCTGTGTCTCTGTTTCTGCCTTTGCAAACTGGTTCATCTGTACCATTTTTCTAGATTCCACATATATACATTAATATATGATATTTGTTTTTCTCTTTCTGACTTAATTCACTCTGTAGGACAGTCTCTAGGTCCATCCACATCTCTACAAATGACCCAATTTTGTTCCTTTTTATGGCTGAGTAATACTCCATTGTATATATATACCACATCTTCTTTATCCATTCATCTGTCAATGACTGCCCCATAGCTTTTGAGGTTTTTTTCCTTATTTACATTCTTTTTGACATTTTGCCTCAATAGAATATTGTCCATTTTTTGCATAAAAAAATGATAACAGAAATATGAGTGTGGTTGGTTGTTTTGAGGGAAAAGACTTCTCAATATTTCCAGGGTCATATCCCCTTTGACTTAACAGGCCAATTCATTTGAAAAATTATTTCAAGAAGTAGAAACACAGAATGATCTGAACTCCAACTATGGATTTATTAACTACATTTTCATGTGTGGTTGTTTTGTTAGAAAGTCTAAAGGAGATTAACATTTAAATATGTACAAAGTAGCTTTAAAATATGAAAGGACGTTGTATTAGTTCTCTGCGTAGCAAGTTATTTGAGAATTGAATTGCATAAAGCCACGAACTTTCTCCAGTTGAAGGTCTTTACTGAGGCTGCATTCAAGCCATTGCAGTGAGTTGGATCATTTCACGTCTCGCGTGGGGCTGAAAGATGCCCCTCCAAGCTCACCCGCGTTCCTTGTCAGGCTTCTGCAACTTGTTGTCTGTAGGACTGAGGCCTCAGCCTTATGGGGCCACATGAGCTTTACCAGAGGACTGACTCACAACCTGGCAGTTTGCTTCCCCAGCATGAGGGGCACAGAGAGGGCAGGGGAAAGCCAGCCCCTGAGACAGGGCAACCTTGCTCTTCTGGTGACCTGATCCAGGCAGTGGCATCTCTTCATGGTCTGTGTGTTAGAAGCAAGTGGATGAGCTTAGTCCACACTCAAGGAGAGGCAGGTCACAAGGTCACTGAGGACCGTCATAGAGGCGCCTGCCCACAGATACTGGGATGTTAAAGGATGAGCTATGTTAGAATTTCCTTCTCTTGGGAATAGTTTGATCTTTCCGACTATGGGAAGAGTAATGCCGCAGCAGGCACAGAGGGGGAAAGCTACAATATATATGCAGTAAACCCCTTCAAATGGTACTGTGTTTGCTCCTGCAGTTAGTAAAGGATGTTTTTCTTGAATTCAGTTTTCCAGGACAAATTCACAACAAGAAAAGATTGGATTTTTATTTTTCTCTTGTTTACAGATTCTTGTTTTATATTCTCCCCCTGGGGTTTGAAGAGTTTTCTGTACCTTCTCTGGAGGAATAAATCGGTCGGCCCAGGTCTGTCTGTTCTCCATCCTGAATCCATTTTAACTGTGACTAATCATGACTGTGGGATCCACATCTCTGTGTAGACAGCCAGGGGGCTGTGTGTTGAGGGGGTTAGGGCAGCTGTAGTGGCTAAAAGGAGCCCAGACCCTCTGGCAGTTCTGAGAGAAAAAGGGATTTTATCATCTGGGCACACACTCAAAAGGTGACTCTTAGAGATTATTGTGTCTTGATTCTCAGAAGGATAACTGAGTTGCCAGAAAGAGTAATTCTTCTTTGCTGAAAACCATCCCTAGGTTGTCTGAACAATAGTACAAAGGATGCTACTGACTCACCATGCATTATGCATACAACCGGCCATTGCATTATCCCCATTTTCCCATTTATTTTGTTAATCTAAATGTCCTTCCTTTAGTACTACAGAAAATATTAATTTTTTTGCATCATTAAGTTACTCTGTTTATCACCAATTAAAATCTGGTAAAACCAACTAAGGGATTTTACCTTATGTGTTTCTAGTTCATCATAATTTTAATAATTGCTATCTTTCTAGCAACAATGGCTTTTACAGGAGAAAATAGACTAATATTTACCAATCTTATTGGGAATATGTTTGTTGCAGTATTCTTTTTTCTTATTAAACATAAAGATCAAATGACATTATTTAGAATGTTATGATCAAGACTCTGGTTTTGAGCTTTTTTTAAACAAGATTGAGGGCATTGGATATGAGTAATTTAGAATTCAACCATCATTTATTGGGGTCCTAAATATATACATACTAGAGCCCCCTTCCCCTCAGCCACACATAAAAGCACATTTTTTTCTGGTAAATAATTCCTCTTCCTTCAGATTTCAGCTCAGGTATCATTTTCTGTCACAGAACTATGTATTTCCTTCCTTGCACTATCACAGTATCAGTTTTACATATGTTCGGCCTTTTTTTAAAATTCACAATTGTTTCCCCTCTACTGTTATCTTCCTAAAGAGAGAGTTCGGATGACATTTGTTTTTATTGCTTTGTTGTTGTTATTGCATTTATGCTGACCTCTTTTATTCCTAGTCATCCTGCATAGTTCCCTTTTCATAGTAGATATTTATTGTAGGAATGAATGGAAGAAAGTATGAATCCAAATTATGGGTGTCCCATCAACTCTCACTATATCCTCAAAGTAAGTTGTGGCAATTCATCCTCATCCCCCTCAGGTCTAACAAACTGTAACTTCCAATTATCTTACATTACTAAAATCTGTCCTGTCTTTCTGAGGGTAGGTTTGGAAACAGAAAAAATCCAGGTTGCACCATTTATTAGGATTTGATAGAGCATGCCTTTTACTTTAAAGAGAGAGCCTTGTCCTTACTTTATAAATAGAGATTGTTACTGAAAGCAAGTTCCTGTGCCCACCACACAGTGAGGTCAAACAAAACGAAATGTTGGAGTTTGGAACATAGAGTTTTATTGCAGGGCCACACAAGGAGAATGTCTGGCTCATGCCCAAAAAACCCTGAACTCCTCCAAGGGTTTCAGGAAATTACTTTTAAAGGCCAGGTGAGGGAGGGGTGAGGTCCGTTATTGCAAACTTCTTGGTATCGGAGTCCATTGTTCTTGCAGCTGTGTACGTATTAATAGCTCAGATCACTATGTTCCTATAAACCTCCAACAAGACAAATGTTATTCTCTGTTTTGCAACTTTCTATCTCTATATGAATGGACTCTGAAAGGTCAGAGCCTTGAGAATGGGCTCTCCTGTATATTTCAGGCTACAGGCAACATTCTTTTACAAAAGGTGCAGAGCCAGCATGACTAAGCCCAGTCAACAGAGTACAAGCATTAAAGAAAAAGAAACAGATCTAATACGGAGCCAGATTTGTTCTTCCCTATTACAACATTGCACTACCCATATCATATGGTTCATCGAATTTAATGAGAATCTCGCCTTCTTTCTGTGTGTTGTGTGTGTGTGTGTCTTTTTACCTTATCAGACATACAGTAGGCACTCAATAAATGTTCGTGCCCTTCCTCTTGCCAACAGAAATATTTGTTCTTGCCCATCAGCACATCATTTCTCAGAAGTCTTTCCCTCCTAGATACTTGCAGTATTGCACTATATGATTACTCTTTCAGATTAGCTAGTGTGTGGCTAGTCCTGCATTTGTTGACTAACTAAACGCTGACTATGTCATTTCTACCCTCTTCATTTCCTTCTCTTTTTCTCCTGTCTGTCTCTTGCATCTGCATGCAAATCACAATATCTCCTTTTATTCTTTTCCCCCTCATTCTCTTTTCAGAGATTTTATATGTATCCACAAATGAAACTGTTGGCTTCATATTTCTTACTTTAAATTCTAAAAGTTCATACTTATGTTCACTTCTGGGTTCAAGTTATAAGCTTGTAATTACCTACAAAACATTTTTTACCAGATTGATCACCAGCATTGAAATTCAAAATGTCTATAACCAAAGAATTATCAGCATACACTTACTATATTCATATTTCATTTTATAGAAACACAGCTCTACATTACCAAAGTCAAAACTTCAGGGAAATCTGGCTCATTCCTGCACCTGAACTATGTCTACATTATGTTGATTTTCCCTTCACAAGTGTCTTTCAGGTCTGTCCCTTTCTGTGTCTCTGCTTTCACTTTTGCATGGTATTAATTTGTGGCTTAGCAATTTTTTAACTGCTTAGCAGGCCTTTCCTCTGCCTCTTCAGATGATGCTATACTCATCTTTCAAAATCACTTCTCTAGCCATCTGTTCAGATATATGGACTCACATTGCCTAGAGGATAAAATTGAAGCATCTTTACCCAACAATCAAAATAATCAAAGCCCCAATTATCCCTCCAGCTGTGTTTCTTACAACTCTCCAGCTTTAACAAAACTTTCTTTCAGCCAAAGGAGAACAACCACAATTACTAAGACTGATCTGTACTGGAAATACATTATATATACCTTATACATAATTCTCAGCCTTGACTAAACCCGTATTTTCTAAGATTTTCTATGTCAACTCTGGGGAAAAGTTATTTCTCGAGTTTCTAAATTTTTAGAATGTATTATATTTTACACTTATGCGATGCTGTTTGCAGTTAACTTCCTTGCTCATGTGCTGTGGGGTTATCCCTGTGTCTTTGTTAACCACTGTGCCTATTAAGTCCTTGTTGTAGCTTATACTAAAAAAAATGAACCTTTTGTAGTGAGCAGGACAAAACAAGTATTAAATAGTTATTCCCAGTATGTTCTTTAACCACAGTGAGACATTTAGTCAAATATAATTAATATAAAAAATAACTAGAAAAGCCTGAAGTGTTTGGATATCAAGCAGTCTTCTTATAAATAATTCGTTTTCAAAGAAAAAATCACAATTAATGTTAGAAAATATTTTGAACTTAATTATAATAAAATATCTAATATCAAAATATGAAGACTTTTGAGATCTAGCTAAATTTGTGTTAGTGGGAAATAAATAGCCTTAAAAATTGATATTTCAGAAAAGAAAAAAGGATGAACAGCAACATTCTAAGTATTCAACTCAAGAAGTTAGAACAAGAATTGAAAAAAATTGAGAAAGAAGTAAGAAAATAATAAATATAAGGGGGTCATTATTGAAATATAAATCAAATATACAGTAAAAAAAAAAATCTCTCATCTAAAGCTAGTTTTTTGAAGGAAAACTAATAAAAGAGATTTACCCCTAGGAAGAATGATCAAGAAAAAAGACACATCTCCAGTATCAAACATGAAAAACAGGCATATCACCAGAGAGCCTATAGACATTAAAAAGATCTTAAGAGCTTATTAGTAACAGTATCATGTTAACAAATAGGTCACTTTTGATCAAATGTACAAATTTCTAGAAAAAGTCAATTTTATGTAAACCAATTCAGAACAAGTTAGAAAGTCTGAAATATTTACTATTAAAGAAATCAAATTTATATTTTAAAGCCTTCCCATATAGAAATCTCTAGGCTGAGGTGTTTTCAAGAATTATTTTAGATATTTAAAGGAAAGAACCCACAAACATTGTACAAACGCTTCTAGATAGTAGAATTTGAATTTGTTCCCAATAATTGTGATCAGTTGCAATATACGCTGACAAGATCGAGTAAGAAAAAACAACAACGTTGCAGGCTAATACTGCTCATGAATATACACACACAACTCTTAATAAACTACTGGCATATCCTATCCCTTATAAAAGGATAATACCTCACAGCTCAGTGTTGTTTATTCTAGGAAAGCAAACAAGACCCAGTGATCAATGTAATTAACAGAACTAAAGAGTTAAACCTATGATCCTCTCATTAGCTGAAGAAAAAGCATTTATTAACTCAACATCCATCAATACCCATTCACGATAAAAACTCTTACCAAACTGAGAATGGGAGGAAACTCCCTTAATCTGAAATTTCCAATTCTCAGCTTCTTGTATAAATTTAGTTAAGTCCAGCTCCATCCTTTTAGCAACTCGTCATGAGTTACTCTTTTATTTTATTATACAGAAATTCTGGTAGCTCTACAGTCTAAGTATGTTGGAATGCGACCACTCAGCATGCCCCCTGCCAGGACTTTTGTCCAGACGGCCACCATGTCCAGACGGCCTGGCTTTGTGGAATTGCTTCCTGTGTGTCTCAGCCTTGTCTTATTTCGGTCTGTTCCCTGCACAGATGACAGTGACCTTTAGCTCTTTGCATTAATCTTGTGTGCACAGTCTGATGGAACTCCTGGTCACATCTTTGCAGTGGTTGGTGTAACCTGTCAAGACCATGCGAGGTGTGGGCTTTTACCCACCTGGGAGCTACAGGTGCAGCTGCCCCTGTGCCCCGGGACTCCGGGTCAGTGACAGAGGATGCTGTGACCATAGCAACAGCAGCAGCCGGAGCTGTGTGTTGGTGTCCGCTGTCCATGTCGCCGGGTTCCTGACCTGTGATGGGGACCAGCTCACGCAGCGGCTGCCGTGGGGGAGAACATGAGCTTGGGGTCGCATCACTTTACAAGAAGTGGAAGGAAGCCTGCTGTGTCCAGGGGGAGACATCACGTCGTATCTCAAGGTGACTTGCGGGGAATTCAACCTTGGGAAGAGCCAACAGGGCCTCTTTTTGGTGTTCTCAGCGCGAATGGGGTCCTCACCCATGCGGAGTTCCCACAGGCCTGCAACCTGGATTCCGCGGTGTCCCGTGGTCCCGGCGTGCCCTTGTGCTCTTGTTCCCCTGCTTGTGTGGCTTTGTGCCGCCCTGTCTGCTTTTCCTCGAATAGGCCAAACCCCCCCTCCTTTTTTTTTTTTTTTTTTTTTTTAAACTCTGCTGACTTTCCTTACAGTTCCCTCTGCTTGGAATTTTCACAGCTTACTCCTTCATCTCCTTAAGGTTTTTTCTTAAATATTAACATTGCAGCTCTTTGCTTCCTCTTAAAAATGCAGCACCATCCCCTGTCCCCCTTATTTTTCTTGGTAATACTCAGTACCATTCAGACTGCTTCTCTACAGAGCGCTAAAGGAGGGCAGCATGCATTGTCTTGGATTTGGAAATTCAATTTGTAGGAATTGATGCTATAGAAATAATCAGACCTCATAGAGGCACGTAAAATAGTACTTATCACAACATTGTTTTATGTGGTAATAAATTATTATAGCAAATGCATATACATGGAGAATATTTTTAGTACAAATACATCAGACAGCTGACACCGAGCATATCTTTGGGTAGTGATATTGGGCGTGATGTTTATTTTCTAATTTATGTGGTTCTCTAATTTCCTGGTGTTCCATATGGTCTTCTACTTAGTTCCTTTTCTTCCAGTTTTTCCTTCATATTATTGTAATATTGTTCACATTTTTTCTTCCCTTTTGTACATTATTAAGAACTATAAACAGTTTGAGATTTTACCCCATTTATAAGCTGAAAAATTAGCCTGTCTCAGTTTTGTGGGTGCTGGTGAAAGACCCCAGACTCCTGATCAGAGGCAGAGAGCCTGGTTCCCTGGCACAGAGGGAGCTCGGGGCATCACCTATTTGTCAGTCCCTCCTGCTCCCTGTCCCAGGGGGGCACGTGGGTGGGCCCAGCGAGACACCTGCACACACTGTGGGTTACAATACAGGACATAAGTGAGATAATTTTTTAGGGAGTTGTAAGCCTCCCTGCGATGAGCTCACTGTCTTTATTCTACTGAACAGTCAAGAGTTCACTCTTTCTTCCACAGGGAGACATCGCTCTGTGGTCGAGAGCAGTTTACAATACACTCATCCTTGCAAAGATCGTCCAGAACTAAGGGCGGTTGGTGCTATGTTTCTAAGATGTACAGAAATGGGAGGAGCACTTGGAGAATTGGATTGCTGATGTGCATTATGTTGTTTATGATAATAATAATAATAAAGCATTTTTCTATTTGCAAAGAGAAATGAGATCTGCTGAGACAGAGAGAGAAACAACTTTCTGAAAGGAATGAAACATCAGTCAAAAAGGGGTTCTCTGTGGAAGTAACACTGGAGCTGAGATCTGAAGGGTTTGTAGGTGATTTATAGGTTCAGACAGAGGGCAGAGTAGTGAGCGAGCCCTGCGCTGTGGGAAAGTCGTGAAGGCACTAGATGAGGGTAGCGGGGCTGGGCACCCAGAGCAGCGGGGGCGGTGAGGGGGGCTGCAGAGATGGAAGGGGCAGACCCACCCTGTTGTTTATCCAGAGGTCACCAGGAAAGCATTTAAAGTTTTGCTTTTTGTCTTCTGTTGTTTGGTTGTTTTGTTATTTTTCAGCAAGATAGTGACATGATAAGATTTCCATTTTGGAAATCTCTTCTGACTTCAGTGCAGAGAAAGGAACCAGAAGAGAATCTGAGAATCCATTAACGTTACCTGTAATAGTCATAGTTTTAACATCGTATTCAGTTTATTTGTATCTGAAGTCTGAGTAAGATTTGGCAGTCACATTTACTTTCTTTCCCAGAGGATACCTTTCAGCAAATTTATCAATGCATGATGTTGTCAGTGCTTTTGTACTTAATAGGATTTAATAAGTATAAATAGTATTTTAGGTTGACTACTGTATCAGCCACAACCCCCTGACGTGAAGGTTGGAGGGACAGGATGTACACAGAAAGGCTTTCCCATGTAGCAGGGAGACAGTTCTTAATACCACATTGCTTAAAAAGCCCTACGCTTTTTAATATAAACAGATAAAAAAGCAGAGTGAATAAATTCATCAGCAAGAAAAAATACATCTATTTACTGCTGTCCATCCATCCATCCATCATCCACCATCCACCATCCATTCATCCATTCATCCATTCATCCATTCATCCATTCATCCATCCATCCAATAGACTATTTCCTGAGGAAGTTAAATCATGTAACTAATTTTTAGAAATTGTACCTAGATCTTATTTTAATGGGAAACAAATCAGTGAACATGTACTGAAATTGATAGTTGTGCATCAAAAATCTCTCAGCATTACATTTTACTTATAAAACAGAAAAGAGCTTCAGAGGAGTTCATTGTGGCAGGATTTTCGAGAAAAACTTCATCTAAAAATAGGCTCATTTAAAAGATAAAATGAATATTTCCGTGTATATTGGCTTAATGATCACATTGTTGCTTACAGTTTTGATGTTATCAGAATTAGTCTGCACTTGGGCTGGAAAATCTGGAATTATGTGAGGAATACCTGAGCCCTTTTGTGGGGGAGTGCTCTTCAGAATATGACTGAAGATGAATATTCAAGAGTGCTCACATTAGGACTTTTCTTGATAAAAGAAATGTGGTGTCTTGCCACTATTTCCAAAATAATTTAACATTCATTAACTCACAGAACATCTTTAATTGTATGTCTTTCCGTAAATTGAGGGTTTATTAAACTCTGATAAGTTAAACAACGTTGGCAATATTTTCAGGCTTTTTTCCGTGGTTCGGGGATGTGTGTACCTTTTAAAAATGCATGTCAAAGTGCAGTTTGCCAGAAGCAACAGTGGTGATGAATACGAAACGTGAGCTCTGTCACTACCTAGGAAACATCATAATTGGTATCATCTTACCCTATTCTTCTGTATCCATGTGCTTGAAATGTGTGAGATGTACGAAGTGCCAAGAAAAAAGAGAGTAAAAGATCCAAACAGTAGCAGAATTCGGGAAGACCCAGTAATAACAGAGAAGGCGGGTCCAATTCCCCAGCAATTTTCTGAGTTAAGGCCTGTGAGAACCTGAGAGGCTTCTCCTCCTTAAAGGAACTTAAACCTTTAACCATGTCACCTACTCCAAATCCAGCATCAGGAAATATGTAAGTGGTTAATATAAGAGAAACTTTTCAGTGAAAATAAACACTGAGAATAAATCTAATGCTCTGAGCAATGACACAATATATAGACAAGAGATACTAATTATTGCCAATTAGTCATGTTTTTTAAAATAAATATTTCTTGGATACCTATGTTGGGGAGTATTGTAGTCACAGGGGCTATAGCACTGAATGTTATATATCATATTCTAGTAGGGTTAGACTGAGGATGAACAAAGTTAACATCTAGAGGATGGTTATTAAATATCAGGGAAGGTAATGCATTTTTCATGTGCATCAGTGCATGGCTTCAAAATGATATTCCAGTTTCAAGGCAAAAGGTGTTGCAAACATTTTCTAGCCACTGGCATGACTAAGCCAGAGCAATGCAGGTGCTCAGAGCATGAGTGAGGATTGAAAGTCCCATGTGTGTGTGAGCGTGTATGTGAGTGTATGTGAGCGTGTATGTTAGTGTGTGTATGCACGTATGTGGGTATGTATGTGAATCTATAAGAAACGTAGAGGAAGACACCAGCAGAAACCCTAAAACAGCCCATTTTCGCTCTTTGCCAGTGACAAGTTGACATATTTATATTTTTATGGCAAATCTAATTAGAGACTGTGTTTTATATTTAAAACTTTATTTTAAATGTGATCTTAAAAGAAATCTCCTCAAAACGATGATATTTAGCAGCAAAAATAAAAGCTGTGGCAGCTTGTGGCAGCTTGTCTTGTAGGAAAACGGGGGTTAACTTTCTTGTCTGTACTTGGTCTTATGATCACTTGACAGGAAGTACAAGTGTTTTCCATAAGTGCCTTTTATGTTAATCTGAGTGTCTGATCTTTTCATAGTGCAGTCATTTTTTTCAACCATTTCTCTCTGATTTATCTTCTCTCATGAAAGGCTGCATTTTTTTTTTCATTTTTATGGTGCCACCAGAATTATTAAAGAGCTGTCAGTCGAACTTTGGCTGTTACTGTCCCTTTTTACAAAGAGAGAATATTAAACAAGATTTATGTCAATTTTGTAAGAATAGCTCCATTCGACATACAATACACTTACTTAATAATGATAGAGTAAAATATAATGATTGATGATAGTAAAAAACTTGCACAAATGTAGCACACATAGTAGGTGAGGTATGTTGACAGCTTTTATGTATGTAAACATTTATTACTTTGTGTTTTACTGCCCTTCTCCCACACCTCCACCCTCACTATTTTGAGGGACAAATCATATATTTTCTTCATAATCTCATTACAACTCCTTTTCTTTACTTTTGGAAAGAGCAGTCATTTTTCTTAAGAATGTCACTCAAATGTATCTAACAGCAAAAGGATTAAATTCAAAATAGTGTGCAGAATTAAGGCATTAGAGAGCTAACAGCTTACTAGAAACTGTCCCCAAAAGAACAGAACTGTAATTTTTCATCATGGTCTGTACTCCTCATTGAAACCTTCTAAAGTTTACCATTATTTAAATGAAAACTTCTTAAACTGAATAAAGACCATTGCATTTTGCCATGGTTATTATTCTCACTCTATTATTTGATGTACACCTTATACATTAAACATTTCCAATGTTTAAATCTTTTTGAAAATTAAGTTCTTACATATGCTTGAACTAACAGGTAAAGCTGACTTGTGGTGTGGGGATCAGCTTGGAGGGAAAAATATATTGTTAGGAATCCCCTTATTTTCCAGTTGAGCAAGAGAAGTACTGTAAATCTTGCTATTGGATTTATTTATGCATTTTTCACTTAAATTTATTTATTTTCTTTTTTAAAATCAAAGCATAGTTGATTTACAATATTGTCAGGTGTACAACATAAGTGATTCAATATTTTTGTAGATTATACTCCATTTAAAGTTATTATAAAATATTGGCTCTATTCCCTGTCTGTATAGTATATCCTTGTGGCTTATCTATTTTATACATAGTAGTTTGTATCTCTTAATCTCCTACTCTATCTTGCCCTCCCACTTCCCTCTCCTCTCTGGTCACCACTGGTTTGTTCTCATATCTGTGAGTCTGTTTCTGTTTTGTTATATTCATTTGTTTGTTATATTTTTTAGATTCCACATATAAGTGATAACATAGAGTATTTGTCTTTCTCTGACTTATTTCACTCAGCATAATACCTTCTAGGTCCATCTACGTTGTTTCAAATGGCAGAATTTTGTTAATTCTTTATGGCTGAGTAGTATTCCATTCTGTCAATATATATGTAGCACATCTTCTTTATCCATTCATCTGTCAATGAACATTTAGGTTGCTTCCATATCTTGGCTATTGTAAATAATGCTGCTGTGAACAGTGGGGTGTGTGTATCTTTTCAAATTAGTGTTTGCTTTTCTTCAAACTTGTGGTCAGGAATGGAATTGCTGGGTCTTACAGTCGTTGTATTTATAATTTTTTGAGGAACTTCCATACTCTTTTTCCATGGTGGCTGCATCAATTTACAATACTATCAGCAGTGCATAAGAGTTCCCTTTTCTCTACATCCTCACCAACATTTGTTATTTGTGTTCTTTTTGATGATAGTTATTCTGACAGGTATGAGGTGATATCTCATTGTGGTTTTGATTTGCATTTTCCTGATGATGACTGATATTGAGCATCTTTCCATGTGCCTGTTAGCCATCTGTATGTCTTCTTTGGAAAAATGTCAATTCAGGTCTTCTGCCCATTTTTAATTATCTTTTTTTTTATAATGAGTTGTATGAGCTGTTTATATATTTTGGATATTAACCCCTTATCAGCCAAATCATTTGCAAATATTTTCTCCCATTTCAGCAGGTTGTCTTTTCATTTTGTTGATGGTTTTCTTTGTTGTGCAAAAGATTTTAAGTTTAAATAGGTCCCATTTATTTTTGCTTTTAATTATTTTCCCTTAGGAGACATATCCAAAAAAATATTGCTGCAATTTATGTCAAACAGTGTTCTGCCTATGCAATCTTGAGAAAAAAAAGAACAAAGCTGAAGGTTATCACTCTCCCTGACTTCAGACTATACTACAAAGCTACAGTAATCAAAACAGCATGGTACTGGCACAAAAACAGACACATAGATCAATGGAACAAAATAGAGAGCCCAGAAATAAACCCACACACCTATGGTCAATTAATCTACAGCAATGGAGGCAAGACTATACACTGGAGAAAAGACAATCTCTTCAACAAGTGATGCTGGGAAAACTGGACAGCTACATGTAAAAGAATGAAATTAGAACATTTCCTCATACCATATGCAAAAATAAACTCAAAATGGATTAAACACCTAAATGTAAGACCTGAAACCATAAAACTCCTAGAAGTGACCATAGGCAGAACACTCCTTGACATTGCTATTGTATTTAAATTAAGCAACACATACTAAGAGCACTCAAAAACTAAGCAGATATTTGAAAGAAGAGGGTCTTGATTTTATGAAGAAACTAATACATAGAAATGGCAGATTTTCTGAAGGAAAATCTTACCAGGATTCACATCCTAACTGTAAGGATAGACTGCTAAAATATATTTGCTCCTTCCATTGATCTTATTGAAATATTCTATGGAAGATTTCTGATCCCAGCTCAAATTAAAAAATCAGGAATGATTTAATGGTGTTGGGTCAACAATCTCTGTGTACCTACAGTGTGGACACAATTAGGAAGGAAAAGATCCACAGCCCTCAAGTCCTGAGCACTTTGACATCTCTGGGAATGCAGTGAAGATGCAGAATATGCATGAGAATCTAGCGAGATGCTAACTCCTGAATTGGGAAGGGTTAGGACATTACCGCTAAGCTGGTGCTCTCTGGGCACCAACCCATCAATTCAGACCAGAACAACCCTGCATATATAAGTGTTTGAAACATAAAACTAACATTCTTTTTTAATTTAACGAAAGATTGGTCAGGATTTTTAAAAAACCATTATTAGGATAAGTGAATCATTTATATAAGTTGCAAATTCTACTCTTCCATAGCATATAAACCTCATGTAGAAGGTAACTTAATTGTTCCTTAGCTTTTGTTCCTTTACACCTAATTTTGCTTATCCTTCTTTAAATGTTGATTTTGGAATTATTTTTTACAGTTGTTTTCAACACAAGGAGAAAAATGCTAAATGACAAAAAAATTGAAATTAACAATAGAAGAAAAGGAAAACAAAATTATAAAGAAAAAGATATTTTCATTAGTCATCACAACAATGCTATGCCATTTTCATCAATGAATTAACATATATCTTTAAATCAGTAGTACAGGGTCATTCAACTGCAGCTAACAAGATGTGTTCATTGGAATTTGCAGCTGAGACCTCTGTATTGGACATAAATATGACCATGTCAGTACAGAGAACTTCAGGTCACTGTCACCAAGTCATTTCATGATGTAAGGATCTTATCTCCTCCCTGGGACTTTTCCCCCCTGTTGACCATGAGTGCCTCAGACCTTGTGGGATTATCTATGTCAAGGCTTATACATAGTGAGTTTGCATAACGAAATATTTGCATCATTTTTCAAAAACGTTATGAGTCACACAATTAAAAATTGCTTTAAGTAATTATATAATTTCTTAATGAATCAAACTAAAATTATGAGTCCTATCAAACAGGAGTACAAGGATCCCGCATAGGGGTGGGTCCAGGGGCCCTAAGGAGAGGACAGAAGTTGAAATCTCACTTACTAGCCATTGTACTGCATTAAGATGAAGACATTTTAAAATTCTGTCAGAGACAGAAGTCTGAAAAGTAAGTTCAAATAGGTCATCAGAGAAGACAGAGCTCAAACCTCTCCAGGAAATTATTTCAAATGGGATCTGGAGAACGTAACCTGAAGCAAATGCCAAAGGTGACAATTTTCTGTCAAAAGATGTATAATTTTCCTCATCTCCTTGAGAAAGCAGAAGTTCTGCAGAGGTGGCTGTGAGTTGCTGGCAGAATCAAAGACCCCGCAGGCTCTCATGGTTACTGAACATAATACTCAATGAATAATTCACAACTGCATTTTAATTTCTTCTTATGTTCTATATTTAGTAAAGCTTCAGCAGCAACTCAACATCTGCATGCTAATCTAAGGGTTTGGACAAATTAGCTTCACCAAAGGATTATTATATCATAATTTATTTTCTCTTGATGACAATGATAGAGCTGCTATTCAACAACAAATTCCTAGAGCTCTGAAAAAAACGACGTCTATAGATTGACTCAGGTGGTTGTGTAAATTTAGGTGTATAATTTAGAGAAGAAGAACCTTATTTGATAACTCAGTAGGACATAGACATAGTTGCATACTTGGTTAAAGTGAGTTGTAAAAAAATTAAGTTTAATGCCTTTATGTGATTTCCATTAGTTATCTTAAAATAGAATGCATCTTGGAACTCTTTCAAATTGCATATTAAGAAATTCACAAACATGACACTGACTTCAATGTATATTTTTTGAGAATTTTGTTTCTGCTTTCTTTATATCTTCATACTTTCGAGTCCTAGATTGAGGTTCTAAGCTTGGGGAACTTAAAGAAGTTAATAAATTTTTTAAAAATAAATTTTATTTGCAGTGGTTGAATTGATGTCTGATTTGAAATCAGAAAGGCTAGGAATTGCTTTCTACCATTTCATTTATGGTTTGCATTAAAATGAGGTGTATTTTAGATATTAATATACCTAGATTGCTTTAAATATATATATTATTTATAGTAATACTATGTTATAGCAAATTTATCCCCAAATTTCAGTGGTGTGACACAATAAAAAGTAATTTATTTTCCACGTATTAAATCAAGAAGGGTGGTCCTGGTCAGAAGGGGTCTCCTCCTTCTGTTGATTCAGGGACTAGACTCTTTCCGTAAATGTGCTTATAGAGTTCCTGTGTCCGCAAGTGTCACAGTGGTACACGAACACAGATCTGTACGTACGTCCAGTGAGATTTGTGGGGCAGGCTTACCAAAGGTTATATTTAGTCTGTTGTCGGGAAGTGATTAAAGGAGCCCAGAATACCCAAAATTTTCACCGAAGGACACAAGTGCAAAGAAGAAATATGTACATAAGTTAATACTTACCCCACACTGGAGCTTCAGCATGAAAGCCCAGTGCCTGCCAGTCTGCCTGCTATAACGCATGGAACACTTCTTCACCAAACCTGGGATGTCTGCATAATATATCAATAGGATCAAAAGAAGCCGAGGGCTTTCTTTACTTACTTACATTCCAAATCCTAAGTAATCCAAGCTTGGATTTTATCAAAGCAATGTAAACAAAATAAACACACAAAAAACAAAGAGCAAACAAAGCTTCCAACAAGAAACACAAAGGGAGAGCACAGATATTCTTTGATCTCAGGTCTAGGGCAGACCTGCTTTGGGTTCAGTTACCCCTTTCAGCATCACCTCAATATAGGAAGACAGGGGCCAAATCCCAGAAGAGAACCTTCCAGCTCTTTACTCAGCCTTGAGAGTCCACAGCAGGGACTCAGGAACGTTTTATTCAGCCCAGCAATCCCACTCCCCAGCTTTGGTCAGTAAAATAACAGTAAACACGATAGATCACTAGCCATCTTTTTACCCGCTGCAGGCAGTGCTGTGAGGAGTTTGGGCTGCAGGGGGCGCTTGTCTCCTGTGTGTCTGTGACCCCCAGTGGTCAGAAAAACCCTGTCACAGGGGAAAGAGAGACTGTGGTGGAGTATTTACCAAAGGAAATTAGCATGAGGCTGTAGAATAAATGGATTTTATTCTAAAAAGTCAAGTGAGAAAGAAAAAATGGCAGCAAATGAGCAGTGTTTTTACAGGAGCTAAAGAGTTGTTGGAAAGGAGCAGGGTGTGGAAATCACCGTTCCTTGCACAGTCATGGAGAGCGGGTTGTTCGTTTCCTGACACTTGCTTCCTGGATGAGTGATGAAGGGCGGGTTAAAGATCCTAAAACACGAGGCTGACAGGAGTCCTTGATGGACCGAACCTATTGAAGGAAACAGTGTAAAACTTTGCCACGTTCCTTTGTGACGTAGCATCAAATAATTGTTGGGAAATATAAGACTTGTTTGAATTCAGAGCCCGTTTTATTTTTTTATCCTGTTCCAGTTGGCTGGCTTTTTATCTGGCAAGTTATAATGACTTTTAACAAGGACTTAACAGTTATTTATAAAAAGTTTATTCAGTACTAAAGTAATGCTATAGAATTTCTACTTCGTAAGTGGACATAGAGCTAAGATAAGAACATAGGAGCCACCCTCAGTGCTTAGCCAGGGATCCCTGGTCTCCCTCCCGCCCTCCCTCCTTTTATCCATTCAGTGCTATTTATTGAGCACTTACTTTGTGCCAGGCTCAGGGAAACATGCTGGGGAAAGAACAGTGAGTTGTGGTGAACAGGTGTTCATGGAGAGGGACGGAAAGTCTTGGGAAACATTGACCAGCAAAGTTGGGAAGAGAGAACCAGCTCACAGTGAGAGCGGAGCCTGTGTTCGGCACTCTGGTGTAACGCGGTGGCCTGGACCTGGGTGAGTCTATCTTCTCCCACCCGTGACACTTAGTCTGTCACCCCTGCTCCCTCTCAGCATCCCCCAAGGATCGCTACTCCTAAGTGCGAAAGAACAAAAAGAAGAACCCCACTGTCTTCATCCTCTGTTCTTCTCCCAGTCACACTGGGGGTCAGATGGGGCTTGTTGAGGTGACTTATTTTTATCGTTTGACCAGGACAATGGGGACTTGGTTGTTTTCTACTCTTCACAGCTGTGGCACTCATGCAGTTTCCTTAAGAATCAGTAGAGCGAAGAAGTAAAACGATGCCGTGATTCAGGGAGACATGAGGTGGGTTTACAGCACGCTGGCCGGGAAGCACCGAGCTGCTCTGTGCCTGATGGGAGCCCTGTCTGAGCAGGAACGCACGTCTGCGAGCAGCCCAGCTCTGGTCCCCAGGTGTGGCCGGGGACCCTGCGTCCATCCGCTACCGGTGAGGGCACCATTAGAGTAAGCACAGGGCAGGATCCACCATCGCTGAGACATCCCTCCAAACCAGGAGGGTTGGTGACATCCCTCCAAACCATCCCTCCCCCAGGAGGGATGGAGACATCCCTCAAACCATCGCTGAGACATCCCTCCAAACTTCAGAACTGAAGTGACTTGGTTGTGAGACGTTAAGCCTCTCTTTTGCCAAGTACCCTCCCTCCAGCAGGGCTGAGCAGCAGCCCGGAAGACCTGTCCACACCCTACGCCCTGCTGTCCGTGAGTGTTGCCTGGTAGGGCCAAAGATGTGGTTAAATTGAAGGTCTGACGAGAAGGAGGTTGTCCTGGATTAGAGAGGGGCTGTAGAGACAGAGGGAGTGCTGACAGCGCCACACAGCGGGGGAGACGCAGAGAGAGATGGGCCAGCAGCCGGGGAGTGCCAAGGACACCAGAAGACAGGAGGGGCAAGGGACAGATCATCACCTGGGACCGACCTGTCACCCCCAGTGCGGCCCCGCCAGCACCCAGTGAAGGTGATCTTGGACTTTCGACCTCCATCCCTGTGAGAAGGGGAACTTCTGTCGATTTAAGCCAGAAAGGTTTTGGTCACTGGTTACAGCAAACCTAGGACAGAAACACTGCTCAGTTTTGAAAGCTAGTTCTGGAAGCATGATCTAACCAAAAGGAAGTCAGGAGTGTGATTGAGGAAATGGTCTGTAGGTGAGACCATTGGGGTGTTGACTCCAGAGGATGCTGTGGTTCAATCCAGTTTACACACCGTCTCTCTTTTTTCTTTTTTTTAAATAGATCTTGATTGGAGTATAATTGCTTCACAATACCGTCTTAGTTTGCGTTGCACAGCAAAGCGAATCAGCCACATGCGTACACGTTACACACCGTCTCTTGATGCCCAGCTGCTTTCTGCTCACGTGCGAATGGGGGCTCCACAGAGACAAGAAGTGTTTGGGGGCCACAAAATGCAGGCTCTTGCTTTAAGTGGCTCTGGCATCTCCCACGCTCAGAGCCGGGAGAAATAGCAGAAGGAGGGGCGGAGTGGGTGTGTGTCAGGCACAGGGATGCTCCTACTGGCTCAGCGGAGGCCACGGGTGCGAGACAGAGGCTCAGAACTAGGTGCCCTTGAGGGTAGGCTGGTAAACCGAGAAAGGTAACCATGCTCATGGCTGTTAGACGAGAAGTGATCACTAAATAAAGGTGTAAGTTACAAAGGGAGCCGGTGGTGGAGTCAGAAAGCATTTTACAAGAGAAACGACATCCGAGTTGGGACCTCAGAGATGAGGACAAGTTGCTCAGATAAACCCCACACTCCTTTTTACTTCCTGGGCCACAGGAAAACCGCACCCCACGCTACGCTTGTCTCTGTGTCTCCAAAAGAATTCTGAGCTCCCTGAGTTCAGTGACTGTACAGTCTGGAACCTCCAGATTGTCAAATAGTACCTGGACACATTGCAGGGCATATTCATGATTAAATAAATGCATAAAATTGTTGCCGAAACTCGGCCTCTGTTCGCTGGTGCCGAATAGAAACGCGAAGACAGAGTTTTGGGTGAACTAGAAAATAATAGCTTTACTGCTTTGCCAGGCAGAGGGGGCCACAGTGGGCTAATGCCCTCAAGACTGTGTCACCCGCCCTGGAGGAGGTAGTGATGGGTCTTACAGTGTTCAAGGAGCAGGGCGTGGTCAGCTGGTGGACCCTCCTCTGATTGGCTGGTGGTGAGGTCATCGGGAATCAGCATCATCAACCTTCTGCTTCCAGCTGGTCTGGGGTCTGCGTGCTTGTGGGCAGCATGCAGTTAACTTCTCCCACCTGGTAGGGGCTTCAGTATCTGCAAAACAGCTCAAGGGACCCGGCTCAGAATATTATCTACAGCCCTCGAGGAGGAACCAGAGGTCCTTGGCTTTGTTTAATGGCTGCAGTATTATTACGTTGTCTTGTTTGGCTGTTTTCCCTCCTGCATTTTCTCATTTCTCTGATTAAATGTATTCTTTGACTAAAGTTTTTCTACAGACAGAAGGCAGGTGGAGGTCATGGGTGGGAGTCTATTCTGGGAAGGCCCCATAGGGTCCTGCTCGGCTACAAAATAAGCAGTATTTAGAAGGATGCATGGGTACTCTTTCTAGGTTAGAAGATGACAAGTTATTGGTTGAGCCAGGCGCGGGTTGGACGATATCTCATTCCGTTCCTAGAACATGGTCAGTAACTACAACCATACGTAATAACATATTATGAATAAAAATAATAGAACTGTTTTAAAAGACCTTTCTGACAACTCTTTAGATGGTAGAAGTTATTGAGAAAGTATTTCTTGAAGAACATTTCCTTGTCCAGCAACTGTGACTCTACCCCTGACTACGCCAGAATCAGTCGACATGTGCTGAGAAGATGCTTTCAGGACAGGGATTAAACATGGTCTGGTAGAGAGAGAAATACTATGGAGTCACAAACTTAGGCTTCTTTTTAATTTTACTAACTCGTTAACTTGAAAATTCTGTAAGAGTTAGTGCATCATGGAGGTTTTGAACTTTTAACCTTTCTCTCAGCCTGTAAATCAGACTCGAGCAAATCATGGAGCTTCTTTCTTTTTTCTTGTTTCTGTAACTTTGCTTTTCCAGCGAAGCAGTAAGGAGGAGGCCAGTACAGGTGACCCCTGTGAAGACAGCACAGGGAGGAAAAGCTCTGTTTTCCGTCCCTGAACTTTGGATGATCTTTAATAATTGTTTTAAATAAAATGTGGCATTTAATTGTTAAGGCTTTTGCCAAAGCTGTCAGGTCTATTTATCCAACAGTTGCTAAAAATATTTCTTACGTTCAGAAAAACAAACAAAAATCAAGAGAATTTTTCATAATCAAGACATATTTTTGATATATAAAATACATCTTGAATGATCAGTCTGTTCCCATGTGTTTTGATAAGTGCTGCATTGTTAGTCATTTTCTTTTAGGTGGAATATTTTTCCCTTTTTAAGCTGCATATCTGTCACTGTTATTTTAAAAATGTCAAGATGGTTTTCCAAATATAGACTCTCCTTGATCTTTGAGAATCACACATTTTCATGAACTCAAATCTTAGTTCCTGCTTTGCTGTAGAACTGCTGAAGGTTAAATTAAGGACACAGTTAATGGTTAAAAGCTTGCTTTACTTGTGAACATTAATAATTGGAAAAATGAAGCATTTCCTAATTCTTATTTTAAATACAGGAAGTATGGTGAGCAAATATTCTTATATGCTCATATCTGACATGCAAACATGCATGTCAACACAAATTAAATAGAACCAGTTTATATATTAGTTAATTAATCTTCATACTGATTCCCTGAATCAGAATCACATATATGGTGTTGTATTATTTATTACACTCTAGATAATTTTCAGGTTGAATTGGCCAGATGTACTCTCCAGATACCACTTACTGGTGGTAGATCTTTTTTTAAGTAAAATTTGAGCTATGCTGTCATTTTTTAACCTATTTAGTGAAACTGATCTAGAAATTTATGAACTGTAGGAGTGTGGTCTTCCATAACATTTAAAATTTCGTATGTACATTTATGGCAAGAAAAACATCAGTTTCAAAATGAAAAGGAGAACACATGACATCCACAGTGGCCAAAGACAAGCAGTAGAGACTTGAGAAGATAATGAAGCTCTCTCAACCTCCCTCTTCCTAGCTTCAGAATTTAAAGAATAATGCACATTGCATGAGATTGCTACAATAATAGATAGAATTGTAATATGTGTGTCTGGCATGTGAAAGGCTATCAAAACACGTGAAAATCTAATCTTACGTTTATGTAAACATTTGCCTCAGTTCCTGAAATTTTGCTTTACGGTAACATTTTATTGGCTTGAAAGCAATCGGTAACTCTCTTATACATACTTATTAATTAGGTAATTGATTTATCGTATGTTAAGATCATGAATTCCCAGTCTGTTGGCTGTGTTTTGCTGAAAATAGATGTGAGGACATTTCTAGCCCATAACAACTCCAGTGACTCTCTTTATCTTACATAACGGAGATCCTTTGCAGTTGAATATACTTTTACCGTAGTTTAAGTGAAGAGGTCTTTACCCATTAAAATACTGTTTGGAATTAAATATATGGAAACATCAGAGACCCAGAACCCTAGAGTCTGAATTCAACATCATCTACATTTTCTACGTTTCGAAGCTTTATTACTCATTCAATCCACTGGAGTTCAGATTGAGAAATAGATTATGAGGGTCATTGATAGTGATGTCTGTTTTGAAATTTTGAAGTTATTTATTCATGTCTTCAATAATTGTGAGTATGCTCACTGCTTAATAAAACATATTTACTTGTCAGAATATATTATTCAAACATCATTATAACTTGCCTATGATTCAGATATCTCAAGCAACCTCGCCCCATGCAACATCATCCTTCAAGCCATGATGAGGTATTTGTGTCGCTCGGTAACGTAAGTCAAGGTCGAAAACAACACGTGTCCGGTACTCACTGTCTATGCTGCTGATTTTTGCTGTGTGTCTTCACATAAGTAATTTTATTAAAGATTTATAGACTCGTGGAATGATCTAGAGCAAATGATCCATACAGATGAAGCTTCGAATTGTATCCATGAAGAAGTTAAGACCCAGGGAGGCTGCTGACTTGCCAGGATGCATTGATGACACAGTCAAAAGTGCAATTCGGATCAAACTGGAATGAGCTTTTTTCAGCTAACCATTTTGGTAACATCATTTACGCACTTTCTAAAATCAAGGTAAATCCTGAAACGTGGAAATCGTGTTCAAATTATATTGTTAAAATGCACAACGTGGTTCAGGAAACAGAAAACCAGATAGACTGAAACTGAGTCAACAGAAGTGGAAGGAATGCACGTGGGATTTATTAGGAAAGTCGGAGGCTAATGAGCTTCCAAGTGTGACTGAGGCTGGAAAGTGATGCTGGAGACCCGCGTGCAGGGTGAGTCAGGACCAGAAGACAGCTCAGGGAGAGAGGATGCAACCCAGCTGCCGCGGAAGAGCCGTGTGCCGGAACACAAGCCGTAGATAAACACTTCTCTGTGAGCCTAACTTTCCAGCCATTAGAGACATAACAGGTATATTGGTATGAAACTTAGCACCTTGAATGGGGGAATATTTTTAAAAAAAGGTTTTGAGAAAATACCTTGACTTTGTGTATTACAAATTATCATTTAATGGCTTCAATTCCCTGGGTTCAAATATACAGTTATTTGCTCTTTAAGGAAAAGGATCATGGGCATATAGGATGTCATTATAAGGTGGATAAATAAATGTTTAACTTTAATCTTCAAACTGAAGTATATACTTAACAGTTCTCTTAAAAGGCAATATAGGGGTGGGGGAGGGAGAGGTACAAACTATCGGGTGTAAGATGGGCTCAAGGAAGTATGTACAACACGGGGAATAGAGCCAATATTTTGTAATAACTGTAAACAGAAGGTAACCTTTCAAAATTGAATAAACAATAAATTTTTAAAAAGGTATTATTTGAAGAGTCTGATTCTAGCAGGGTTGCAGTTGGAAGAGTAATTTTTTAAAATTTCAGGGTTTGGCAGCCAGTTTGAGTTTTTATACATCAATAATGGGAGAAAACTATATTACCCAATCTGATAATAATTCAGAATAAGTCATTGCAAATAGCCTTTGATATATCAAAAAATTAGACTTCCTCTCAGAGGTTAAAGATCTTTTGCACCTGTAGTATTCAGACTAATATACTTAGCGATGCTTTTGCCAAACCTATTTTTTTACTGAGGTGTAATTGACTGACAATATTAGTTTCAGGGGACCAACATAGTAATTCTATATTTTTTTACATTACAAAGTGATCACTATGACTAGTCAAGTACCCTATGTCACCATACAAAGGTGTTAAAATCTTATTATTATTTTTTATTGAAGTATACTTACAATATTATATTAATTTCAAGTGTACAATATTGATTCAATATTTTATAGATTATACTCCATTTAAAGTTATTATAAAATATTGACTATATTCCCTGTGCTGTATATTACTTTTATATTATATATTATTTTACATATTATTTATTTTTATAATTATGTGTATTTTTATAGCTTATTTATTTTATACATAGTAGTTTGTACCTCTTAATCCCCAACCCTATCTTGCACCTCCTCCAACTGCAATAGTATTGACTATATCCCCTCTGCTATACATTTACATCGCCGTGACTTATTTATTTTATACCTGGAAGTTTCTACCTCTTAAGCTCCTTCACCTATTTCTTTCCTCCCTCCAACCCCCTCCCTTCTTGCGGCCACCTATTTGTTCTGTACATCTGTGACTCCGCTTATGTTTTGTTACGTTTGTTCATTTGTTTTCTAGATTCCACATGTAAGTGAGATCACACAGTATTTGTCTCTCTCTCTGAGTTATTTCACTTAGCATAATACCTTCCAGGGTAATCCATGTTGTCACAAATAGCAAAAGTTCATTCCTTTTTTTGGCTGAATAATATTCTGTCATATATATGGACCACATCTTCTTTATCCATTCATCTGTTGTTGGACACTTAGGTTGTTTCCATATCTTGTCTATTGTGAATAATGCTACAATCAACATAGGGGTATGTGTATCTGTTCAAATTAGTGTTTTTGTTTTCTTCAGAAAAATACTCGGAAATGGAATTGCTGGATCCTATGGTAGTTCTATTTTTAGTTTTTTGAGGAAACTCCATTCTGTTTTCCATACTTTCTATACCAGTTCACAATCGCACAACAGTGCACGAGGGCTCCCTTTTCTCCATATCCTCACCAACATTTGTTAATTTGCGTTCTTTTCAATGATGGCCATTCTGACAGGTGTGAGGTGATATCTCATTGTGGTTTTGATTTGCACTTCCCTGACAATTAGTGATGTTGAGCATCTTTTCATGTGCCTGTTGGCCATTTGTATGTCTCCTTTGGAAAAATTTATATTCAGATCCTCTGCCCGTTTTTTAATCGGGTCGCTACTTCCTTCCTTCTTTCCTTCCTTCCTTCCTTCCTTCCTTCCTTTCTTTCTTCCATTTTTGTGTTGAGTTTTATGAGTTCTTCGTATATTTTGGACTTTAACCCCTTATTGGGCGTATAGTTTGCAAATATCTTCTCCCATTCAGTAGGTCTTTTTAAAAAATTTTCTTTCACTGTGCAAAAGCCTTTTAGTTTGAAGTAGTCCCATTTGCTTATTTTTGCTTTTGTTTCCTCTGCCTAAGTAGACAATCCAAGAAAATATAGTTAAAACTGATGTCAAAGAATGTACTACCTATGTTTTCTTCTAGGAGTTTTATGGTTTCAGGTCTTATATGTAAATTTTCAATTCATTTTAATTTTTTTTTTTTTTTGTATATGGTGTGGGAAAGCAGTCTAATTTGATTCTTTTGTGTGTAGCTGTCCAGTTTTCCCAGCACCACTTATTGAAGAGGGTGTCTTTTCCACATTCTGTATTCTTGCCTCCTTAGCTGTAGACTAATTGACCATATAAGTGTTTATTTCTGGGCTCTCTATTCTGTTCCATTGCTCTAGGTGTCTGTTTTTGTGCCAGTACCACACTGTTTTGATTACTGTAGCTTTGTAGTATGGTCTCAAGTCGGGGAGTATGATGCCTCCCGCTCTGTTCTTTCTCAAGATTGTTGTGGCTATTCAGTGTCTTTTGATTATCAGTACAAATTTTATAATTATTTTTTCTAGTTCTGTGAAAAATGCCATTGTTATTTTGATAGGGGTTGCATTGATTCTTGATACGTCTGGCTAAAGGTTTATCAATCTTGATTATTTTTTCAAAAAACAGCTCTTCATCAATCTTTTCTGTTCTCTCTTTGGTCTCTATTTCATTTTTTTTCTGTTCTGATTTCTTTATTTTGTTTGTCTGTTTCTAAGATAGTCCTCCATCTCCCCCTTTTGCCTAATTCTCTGTGTTTATTTCTATGTATGTTGTAGGTTGGTTATGTTTCCTGATCTTGGAGAAGTGTCCTGTGAGGCCCAGCTGCACACTCATGTCCGTCACCAGAGCTATGTCCTCTAGGGCTGCCCCTGTGTGGGCTGTGGGGGCCCTTCTGTTGAGGGGGAGCTGACTACATTGGGCCAGCTGATAAGCAGGGCTGGTCCCCAGCCTGGGTGGCTGCCAGGCCCTGTCTTGTGAGGTGGCTGCTGGCCTGCTGGTGGTGGGGGGGGCCAGGTCCGAGAGCAGATTGCCAAGTCTAACTTCTTACCTGTTCGTTCGCCTGCCCCAGATGCCAGGCATCCATTCTGATAGCCTCAGCCGGCTCCACCTTTTCCCAAGCACTTGACTTTGCCCATCTTGGTCTGTACACTCACTGCCAGGATTTTATCTCTCACGTAAACACATTTTGCTCTTCTTTAAATAGGGCCTTGAAAATATAATTAAAAAGCAATCTGAAAAATGTTTACATATTACACGTAATACATAGATATTTAATTAAATCTTAGAAATTTGTGTTTATAGCTCGTAAACTACACTAATCTTCCTAAGAACAAATATTTTAATAGACAAGATTTTGAGTAACACTAATTCGGAGAAACATTCCTGATGCTAAAGCAAACAAATTCTGAATCACAGGATAAGTCTGATAAAAGAGACTCTGGAATGAAAAACTCTCTTCCTTGGTGAAGAGACTTGAGTGGAGGTACCACATGTACCCGGACAGGTGGAACCCTCAGGATGCTGAGGGGACCCTGAGGGTGGTCCAGGTGTGCCGCCCACCCCCACACACACACCGGCCTGTTTGTGCTCTTCTGAGAAATGGTCAGAGTTACTAGAATTCCTCAAGTCCTATTAACAGTACAGTTTATTTGCCCCTCAGTACCTGCTGTGAGGTTGATCATTTTGTTTTCACAAGAAACAATCTTATTTTCGCAATCATAGACGTTTTGATTTTTGAAATGAAGGATGTACATGTCCTATTTGTCTATATCTAGCAATTCTTCTTAGTATATGGTTAATTGATTTATGGAGTTGTAGAAGTACTTTTTTATTCAAATAACAGTCTTAGAAATTCATTTGTATTCATACCCTAATTCCAACATGAATATATGCCTGGATAAACCATCTTCTATACCGACCTGTATGTGCTTGAATGTAATTTGTCTTTCTACAGAAAATGTCATAAACCATTTTTTTCAGGTCAGAGATGATTTAAGAACACATAAAATCTATGATATTTAGAATTTCGGATTTCAAATTTAGCCTCTAATTTTGTAGACTAATTTGTCCTTTCTAGAAAGACTGGTTCTGATGACAAAATGCTAAGTGCTTCCTTTGGATTTACTGAGTATAGTGAAAAGTTCATGACTCACTGTTCTGCATGTGTATGGCATGAATAATATATTAAAACATGAATTCTGGTGAATTTATCATCATCTAATGTTGTATTTATTTTAAACTAAACATAAGTAAATATTCTGCTGGTTTACAGAATGGTATAATTTGTCATCACCTCAAGCAAAATGGTGATGCAAATATAAGCAATATTATGATGCTTCCAATGTTGATGATACTTCAGCAAATCCTGACCAGGATGAAATCTACATAAAAAATACCATCTCTATTGATATACTTCAGGAATCTGAAAGTGTTTAGGCTTCGGCAGTGTTGACTTTGAAGGGACTAATGATAACTAAAACTTTTTACCCCAAAACTTATTTTACAGGTACGTTGTAAATTCACTGTTTAAGAAGTCATTTGAATTTTAATAATTTCTAGTAAATCTTCCAATTTTCAAAAAGCTTTCACTTCTAGATATAATTACTGTTTGAATTATATATAAAAGACTACATCATGTATCAAAAAATGTTTATACAAGAAAGTAATGTCACAATCTTAGTTTCTGTGTTTCAGTGGAGTTTTAAAGTTAGGAAAAGGGAATGAGGTGATTACAAGGAGTCATAGTGTTGACATATATATGTCATAGTGTATAGACAGGTGCATATCCCAAAGCAACGGTGATAAAGACATCCTGTTCTAATAAAATACTTTTTCTTGATTAAAAGCCTGTGCTTGGTAATGATTTCTCCTAATGTAACTGAAGAGCAAATAATTTCATAATTTCATGCCTTGTTTTGATTGCACACAGTGAAAGAACAAGGCAAACATAATATTTTATGTTTCTTGTTTCTCTCTGCTACATCTCTGTGACTTATGAGTCTGGAGGTGGTGTAGAATAATGTCCCTGGTTTTCCAGTCATTGTTTTGATTCCCATTAGGATTTTGTGCCAATCTTTTAATCAGTAATAGCAGCATGGTTATTTTCCCTTTTGTGTGTCTTATGAGGTGACATCTGTGGCCAGACAAGATTTTAAAGTGGTCATTTGGCAGAATTTACAAAATTTAAATGAAGAAAATGTGTTTGGAGCTATCATAGGCTTCTTTTTGAGGGGGAAGTGGCCGGGGGAGAGGGATGAGGGGGTAAGAGAAGGTGATAAACCTTTTCCCAAAGCCCACCCAAATGTTATCACAATTTAAAATACATTAGTCCAAACTTCTTTCCCTATAATGAGGATTAACACTACACTTCTTAGTTGTCTTTTGGGGTTGCTTTTTTGTAGATTTGACTTATTCGTGAAAAGAAAAGCCAAAAGGCAGCAAATGTTTCCAGTAAAACCTCGTTTCTCATCTTGATAGAGACATCAAATTACCCTCCATGAGCCGTTTTAATGAACAAGACCGAGTGCTGATTTACTGGAGGACTTCTAACTAGGAAATGCTTGTGTAGAGATTCCCTGTTGTTTTTATTCCTACTTTTAAGGTCTTTGCCCCTTTCTGTGTGAACTGTTCACACAAATAGGCCAAGCACAAGCAGTTTAATCAAAGTGGAGAAACGGATAATTTAGGAGTAGGTAGCGGAAGAGAATGGGTTTTCCCACTTTATTCCAGATCAAAGCTGGATGGATGTATTTTGAGTTCTTTCCACACAAGAAAGAGAGGATTGGCTGTCACGGAACCTGCTAATTGGGCTCTCTAAATACTGGTCTTTGCTGGAAAAGTGTTTCTTATTGCTATTTTCTCTAAAAGTAAGCTGCTCTTATTTTCATGCACCTCTGGGACGCCTGGTGAATTAGGTGTCTGCTTTCTAATACTATTTCTAGTAGAATTCTAGGGGGGCCCTTGGGAAGGTTCCAGACATGTGAGTTGTTTGGGGGGCTGTTAAAAACACATTTCACAGCCACAAATTAAAACCGGAGAATCCATATGATGAAGTGTAACTGTAGTCTATATGTAACCAGCGGAATCTTTTTAAGGAATTTTTTTTTTTTTTTTAATTTTTCACATGAGGACATGGTTTCTTTTATTTATTTATTTATTTTTGGCTATGTTGGGTCTTCGTTTCTGTGCGAGGGCTTTCTCTAGTTGCGGCGAGCAGGGGCCACTCTTCATCGCGGTGCGTGGGCCTCTCACTATCGCGGCCTCTCTTGTTGCGGAGCACAGGCTCCAGACGCGCAGGCTCAGTAGTTGTGGCTCACGGGCCTAGTTGTTCCACGGCATGTGGGATCTTCCCAGACCAGGGCTCGAACCCATGTCCCCTGCATTGGCAGGCAGAATCTCAACCACTGCGCCACCAGGGAAGCCCCCTTAAGGAATATATTCTTATTTTATTATAGGAAAACCTTGATTATGAAACAAAAGTTTATGAAGAACACTATGGATTAATACATTGAAAATGAGGATACAGTTTACTGATTCTAATTTATCTTGAAGAGTTGGAATGGCAGTGGAGAAAAGGCATGATGCTAATATAAATTTATTTTTTAAATAAATGCACTAAGTATGCTTGTTTTATTTTTTCAACAGTATGAAAGATGCAGGAGTTGGGCAGAAGCAGTGGAGGGGTCCCCCGACATCCACCTGCCAGCAGTGCCCGGGGGTCTCTACCAGCCCCGTCTGTGGTTCAGATGGACATACCTACTCTGCTCAGGTAAGACAACGATAGTCATTTAGTATAAAACATATCCATATTCATATACGTATGTACATAGTCATTAGAAAGTGATTAAAACTGTTAGTTCTCCAATGTGGTCATCCAAATACTTTAACTTTTAAAATAATGTGAATAATATCACTAGTTGGGAATATGATTCAAACATTTGTACATTTGTTTCTCCTATACAGAATTTTTAAAGTTTGAAATATTGATTCTGTGACCACTCTGAACCCTCAGATATTAAAACCAGCGTTTCCTTTCTTGCTACTCTGAGAGAGGGCAGAAGCGTTACCATGTATATAATAATGTTAACAGTTATAACAGCTGTCCCAGCTAAAATCTGTCAGTATCATTGCTGTTTTATTTCCTATATTATCTCATTTAAGCCCCCCAAAATTCCTTACAGCAAACGAGAAAAACAAGGCTCAGAAAGAAATAGCACATTTCCCATATTTAGCTGACACCGAAGCCCAGATTTGATGTCTTCTCTGATTCAGTGTCTCTAGCTACATTAATCTGCACCTCGTTTGATGCCCCATATCGTTCAAATATTTAGGAGGTTTTAAGAACTTCACGTAATAGGACATCGATGAGTTTTCTTTGATTATGTGACAGGAAGGAATATGGCTCATGACCTCTTACCTGCAACTTCGGGGTCAGATGCATTTATGACTTTAGATTTTTCTAAAATGTATTTTGAGAAGGTAGGATAGCACATTATGTAGTGTCCCCAGTGGGACTTTACCCTGTAATTAAACAGATCAACATTTCTTCTAGAAACTATGAAGTCTATAAAGTAACCTTTTGCTTAAAGTTACTATAAAGTTACTTTTGCTTAAAGGTTACTATAAAGTAACCTTTTGCTTAAAGCAAAGTAAATTCCAGAAGTTTTTGGCTATCAGAACACTGTGTTTGGTGCATACCACTTTATGAACCATACTTTGTCTCAGAAAATATTTCCCTACAACTTGCACCGGCAGTTTACAATTGAGAAGAGGGCTACAAGGACAAGGAAGCTTAATACAGTCAATAGATGCGTGCATAGTGCTTACTGGGTGAGGCTACCATGTGCCTGTTTGCTAAAGTTTTCAGGGTGTATGTGGAGGTGGAGATATTGCTAGGAGGAAGGAGTGTGTCACCCATCCTCTCAACACTGCCTCGATCTCCGGGACTCTCTGCTTTGCAAGCTGAAATTCCTGCTGTCAGTGCAAGGGAGAAGGAACCCACCTCATATTCTCACACCCCACAGCTCACGATGTAGAACCCATTATGCTGATTTATTAAATCACAACAAAGGATGCAGATTCTAGTATTCAAAGTGGTAGCTGGAGTTCCTTGGGAAGCAGATTTGACTCCTAAGTTGACCTGATGAACATGGATGGTTGAACAGGTTGAGTCAAGAGCGAGACTGAGGTCATTCCCGGCATCCCCCTCGGGGAGCCCTGTGTCTTTCTCAGCCTCAGGAGTGTACCTGCTGTGGGCCCTGGTGTGTTAGCACCGGGGAGGGGGTCGTCCTCCCTGCAGAGGGCCAGCGTTAGGCCACCACCTGCCTCTCTGGGACCCTCTTGACATGATCCATTCTCTGACAGAGAACTGTCACAAGGCACAGAGGTACGATCACAAGAGGTTTCCACCTGTTGAGACCACGTGGGAGGCTTTGTTTGACGATTTTAGAGAAACACAGTCTCCCACTCAGGACTAAATACTCCTGCCATAAGTAGACTAATTCACGTGGATTCACAGTTCCTCGGGGTTTCCCACTGTTGTGAAGCCCCAGCTTACAATCCTACGCCCTCATTGATATTGTCAATAAAACGATTCTAAATAATCCATCCTTGAATTATTAATTTAACATTTATTTGGATATGTCTCACTTTCAATACGTGCCTTGTTTGTATAGAAAGACATAAAAAGAACATGGTTCAAATGAATATGAGTTTTTAGTCACCCCAAACTTCAATCCTCATTTCTGTTGATTCTCATTTAAGTTGGTGATTTTTCCACTTTTGATCACCAATTCTAGCCTTAAGTGTTTGCGCTGACAGCAGGCTGAACTGTATAATATAATGCAAACTAAATAGTGATCTCAGCCCAGGAGGAACCCAGACCAAACTCTTCTTACTAACACTTTTTAGAAATTCATGGGATTTAAATTCAAATTAAGGCCTCAACCTTTTTTCTGTGAGACAGGCATTGCCCTAGACTCTTCAGGCATCGCGAACAAAGACTGCAGAGGCCGGTGCCTTCTGGAGAAGCTTATCTTGTCATATGAACAAGATAATAAATAAGGCAGGTGCAGGAGTCATGGGACCTTTCTTCTGGCTCTTGCCTCACTCAGCTTTGTCAGTAGACCAAGCAAACCCTGACAGGGCAGATTTAAACAGCTTTTGGGGGCTGGTGGGCATTTACGCTCAGAGTAAAGGTAGAGCTCCAAATCCCAAGCTCCGCGCAATCCGGGAAGCTCCTTGCTTGGAGCTGAGTGATCCTGATATGACGAAGACTGGCCAGAGCCAGGCCATCTGGTCCAGAGTGAGGGACCCTACATCTGGGTCTTCTTACCATCCCTCTGTATTCTGGACACCCTGCATTGACGTACAGTTCGGTTCGGTTCGGTTCGGTTTTGTTTTACTACTACAAACAATATTCCTATATGTTCTATTTTAGACCCACAATATTTTCTCATTACCTTCAGCTCAATTTATCGAGATGAAGTTATAAATTATATTCCGCCGTACAACATAATTGGAGGAGAGGTCGTTACAAAGCACAGTAGGTCCAGGAGCTGGGGCTGAGGTGAGAAAGACAGTTATCAGAAGGTCTCCAAAGGAAACTTTAGTCAAAGGTCATAACAAGGATTTAATCTTGGAAAGTGCCCCTCATTACACAAAGGAACCGATTTTGAATAATTATTTTATTAGCCTTCAAGCTCTGAATGTGTCAGCTTGTCTAGCAGTCCTCAGAGGAGTGTTTTTAAAATGTTTACAGAAAAGACAAAGGCACAGATGAATAACTGAAAAAATAGATTTACTTGGAGAAATATTGGGACTTGTGATTTTCATAAAAAGTGTTTTTGTAATGTTATCTAATTTTTTTCATGTTAAGAAAAGCGATGGACTATTTTAGAAGCCTACTTAATCATTCTTTTCAGAAGAACCCATGTTTTCTGAATTCTTCCGAATTCAGCAGTAGCAGAAAAATCGAAATATAAGTCTGTTCAAGGCTGTTTGAGAAGTAATCATTCCTGAAGTTGACACAAAAGATGAAGGTCTCTGTTTCTTCCTTCAGGCAAAGTCTATTTGCATTGTATTGCCCGGCTTCAGTGAAACCAGGAATTGTTCTCCAATGTAGCATCTATGTTAGAACTAGGGCATGTTTGTGTCTGACTTGTGTAAATTGTACGCTACATCTGCTGAGCAGAAGTCAGCAAATAATACTGATGTTCTAGAGCTCAGCCGGCTGTCTGTAACATAAAGTCCCCAGGCACAACGTGCTGGGTGGTTTTTGATACTTTTCTCTCATTTTTAGTCATGCAGTGCTTGGGAGCTGAACTATTGCAATAAATAATGGTCAGTATAGGAAACTGCGTGTGTGTGCATGTGTGTGTGTGTGTGTGTGTGTATGTGTGTGTGTGTGTGTGTGTGTGTGTTGAGGAAAGGCAAGTAAATAGAAAGCTTATCCATCTTATTCTGCAGTTCCGGACACCAGCTGCAGAGATGCTACTTAAATTGGTTTGGGACGAGGCCCTGGGAATCTAAATTTTAAAAGCTCCCCAAGTGATCTTTATGTGTAGCCATGGTTGAGAACCACTGTTGCATCCCTTCAATCTATTGCCTTTGAATTCCTTCAATCTATTGCCTTTGAATTCTTTGATTCTTAGATTCTTAGAACAACAGTTGTTGTTCTTGTTTTTAATAAAATAGAACAGTAACATTAGCACCGAAGTGGAAACATTTACTTTTTGTTGTAATTTGAGAAAATTCCATTTTAATTTTCGACGTTCTCTTATTAGCATTTGGTATTTACCTGTCCTGCCTGCCTTCCCCTGAACACTTTGAGCTGAGATAATTTTATTTTGAAAGATCGACAGTCAGAAATAGATGTGCACTGTTTCTCTTTGAACTGCTTTTCAACTTGGCTTGGCTTTTGGCTCCTGGCTTGGGACGCTGTATTTTTGAGGGTTAAGGCTTTAATCTCTCGGTACCCCAAACACCTGCATCTCCTTCCCCAGGACTTTGCTTCATGGATTATTTTATGCTTCTCTGTAGCCTTAACAAAGACGTAGCCTTGCTTTCCTGGCCTGTTCAAGAGCCCTGAATTATATATATTGAATGAGTTTAGGACAGTGTTCACTAGTTTCTACATTGATATATTGATTTATTTTTGAAATTATAATCTTACTTTTGTGTGAGTAACTGTTTGTTAAAATGGTCTTTCACCAAACTCCACAGATATTATAGAGGTTTTGTAATTTTATTCATTTCTTTAGTTATGTTTAATGTAGTTCCTTAGGAAAATGAGAAGTTGGCAAACGTATATGTTGTCACACACTTATCTTTGAAGTAGCGACCATCAGTAAAATGTGAATCTACATTTTGACCCATGGTCTTTACTGCTTGTTTCGCACTCTGCCTTGCCAGTTGCTCCATGACACACTGGACACTCTTGGCCACGGCTTCCCCAAGACTGACAGCATTTACCAGCAACTCAGAAAATGTCAAATTCAGTGATTATTCCAAAGCTCTTTCCTTATTAGGTGGAAATGAAGCAGTGGGCAGTGTTATGAGTCCCTTATCATCTTCTGCTTCTTTTTGTTCTCAAATTCCCGATGGTCCTAGACTGTGCAGCGACCACAGCGCCTTTGGACAGAGGCGTAGGGAGGACCTGGGTGCCTTGCCCCAGGGCACGGAGGTTTGGCCACGCTGCTGTGACAGCTGGACACTGAGTTCTGAGGGCCTTCCCAGTGCTCGGACCAGTGCCTCCCAGGGCGGATGCCAGGGCTCGGCTATGGGGACCAGCCCTGTGCCTGCCTCTCATCTGACATCTGCTGTAACCTGTGCATTGATCTTGCAGGGCGGTGACCCATGACCTTTTCACTACATTGAACTTCATAATCTCCTATAGATACGTGTGTCTACACTGATCACGCATTTATTTAGCTCTTTTTGGGGGCAGATACTGTAAACGCTTTGGGTATATTAACTCATGGTTGTCCCTTTTATAGATGCACTGACGCACAGAAGTGAAGTAATTTGCCCAATGTCTCAGCGAAGTCCAGTGTCCATTGTCTAAATTGAAACCATTTTTGCTTTTGCTTTTTTTTTTTTTTTTTTTTGGTTGTGTTATGTCTTCGTTGCTGTGCATGGGCTTTCTCTAGTTGCGGCGAGCGGGGGCTACTCTTCGTTGTGGTGTGTGGGCTTCTTATTGCGGTGGCTTCTCTCATTGTGGAGCATGGGCTCTAGGCACACAGACTTCAGTAGTTGTGGTGCGCGGGCTCAGTAGCTGTGGCTCGTGGGCTCCAGAGCGCAGGCTCAGTAGTTGTGGCACATGGGCTTAGTTGCTCCATGGCATGTGGGATCTTCCCAGACCAGGGCTCGAACCCATGTCCCCTGCATTGGCAGGCGGATTCTTAACCATTGCTTCGCCAGGGAAGTCCCCACTTTTTTTTTTTTTTAAATAGGTATTTGGAGCAGAAAGACTTTTTAAAAAATTAAGTGCCCTTCATCTTTTTCTAGTTACTACACATAATAAATGTGATGACTATTTTTATTTGAATCACTAAGTAAAGATGGCAGTATATGCCCTTTAAGTTTATAGTTGCTTGTTTCTCACTGGTTTGAAGCCTGTGGTTTCAGAGCCATTTTTCAGAATTGTATTTTTAGAGATTTTTGCATGATACGGAAGCCTAAATCATCAGTTTTCTGTGGTTATAACTTCTTGTAGAAGACAATCTTCTGTGTCTTCTTAGGAGACTGAAAGTTTTAACTCTTAGGTTTGTGTGTACGTGGTGATTGGTCTTTGTGTTTGGTAAGAGGCAGGGGGTGAATATCACTTCTTCAGTGTGGCCAGTTGTTGGAACATCCATTTGTTGTTCTTGCCCCATCAGATTGCCTAGGTTTCTTTGTCAAAAATGAAGTGGTCCTGAAAGTGTGAGTCTGTTTCTGTGTCTATTTTGTCTCAGGGTATCTGCCCCTAGGATGTGCCGCACGACCTGTTTGCCGTATCTTTATGTTAAGTTTTGAATTCAAGTGCTGCAAGTCTGACTTGATTCCACCTTTTCAGTGCTGCTTCGGCACTTGCCCTTTGCATTTCCATATGAACTTTAGAATCGGTCTGTCAATTTCTACAAAAAACCAGCTTGAATAATCATTAAGATTTTGTCAAATCTGTAGATAAATTTGAGGAGATGGATAACAATCTTCAAATCCACACACTAGGTATATCTCTTCATTTTGTTAGTTAAAGTTAATAAAAGTTTTGTAGTTTTTGGTATAGGGACCTGTAATATTTTTTGTTAAATGTATTGCTAACTTATTTTTATTAATGCTACTGTAAATTTAGTTGTGACGTTTATTTGCTAGTATATTGTCATATAACTAATCTTTCTATACTGACCCTGTTTATTGACACCTTGCTAAATTCACTTATTTCTAGCAGTGTTTTGTTGTGGCTGTCTCAGGATTTTCTACACATATAATCATCCTCTTTGAATAGACACAGATTTATTTCTTCCTTTCCTTCTTTTTATGCATTTTTTCTTTTTCTTGCCTTATTGTTCTGGTTAAGCCTTTCAGTACAATGTTCAGTGTACCTCTTTGCCTTAATCCAAATTTAGGAGAAAGTTTTCAGTATTTTACCATTAGGTATGAAGTTACATACAGGTTTTGTATATGCTAATCAGGTTCTCTGCAGCCCTCATAGAATAGAACATGCAGGGTCAGTGTCTATATTTTGTGTTACTATCTATTAAAAATGGGAGAACAATGCATATGTTCACTGGTGGAGTCTCCGTGCGTTCTTAGATAATATAATTTTTGCCTTTTCAATGAAAGGAACTTGTATTTTATAAATTTTCCACAGGGTTTGCATTTCTAAGGAGACCATTCTCTAAAAATCTTTACATATGTAGAGCATGCTTGAATATACATATTCTCTAAGGGAAGTGTAATAACCGTAGTCGTTGGCATGTAGTAGCTGTCGCTGTGAAAGTCATATAGGCAGGAATTGCTAAAATAATTGAGCAACGATGTCAAGTAATGGTCTAAGTATTTTGTGTGCTAACCTAGTATTTAAAACAACCCTAGAAGACAGATTCTGTAGTGGTCCACAATAGTTAGATAAGGGAAAGGAGACGCAGAGCAGCCATGAAGCTGGAAAGTAACGACGCCAGGATCGAGGTCAGCTTAAGGCACACGGCGGCCACTGTGCTGTTCTGGTCATGGACAGGCCAGCGAGCTCCTGATTGATGCACTTATCAGGCCTGGATTTTACCCTAGTGATGTCCTCTGTAACCTCAACTATTCGTCACTTTATCAAGAAGAAAGAATCATGATAGGCAATAGGAGAGATTTAGAGAAGCCATGTATATTCCAGCTCTTTAAAAACTCAGGTTATAGCAAGATAAAGAGGCATCCACATGTGAGGGTAACTGAGGCATTCTTACCCTGCTGGTAGAAGGCGTTCCCGCTGAGATATCCTACGAGTTTCTAGCAAGTTCAGGACCAGCGTGCTGGCAGCACCTTTGGAAAAGCTGTGTCTGCATCTCTTTTGTCTAAATCACAACTCGTGCCAGCAGAGAAAAGATTCTCAGAAAGCTGATACTTAGTGCCTGCCTAGTGTGTGTTGATCGCTGCTCTGAGTTACTATATTAATGCATTTATTCATTAATGTAATGTGATAATTTACATATGAATTATTCCTCAGACAACAGTAGGAGACACAAAAAACACTCACTAATATTTTAAAGATAAGGAATCTGAAGCACAAAGATATTAAATATATTCATAAGGTCACAGGGCTGGTAAACAGCAAGGCTAGTAATGTGGCTACAAATAAAAGTACGAAAGATATGAAATAATAGTATGTAATAAATCAGTGTAATGTAGTATGGTATGTATTTATGCATATTAATCATTTATTAATAGCAATGTGGATAACATTATTATAGGAATGTGGTGTTAATACAGTGAGAAATTATTTTTCTAGGCAAAGAAAAGTCAAGTATGTCCTGTATAGTATCTACTTATATGTGTGTAGATTTATAATCATGTAAATTATGGAATAAACATAGTAGTGTGTGGCTGTCATACCCTTCCAGTGAATGCATGGGCAAATTATAGATTTCCTGCCATCTCTCTGTGATCACTGTGTGTTTCAATGTCTGTTATCTCGCACCACCTCAATGCTCTCCACCAAGGAAATTGGTCCAGTTCTGTGAACAGACAACAGGTTAAGGATGCTATGGCTTCTGAAACAAGCCAATTAAACAAAAGCCAGCTGAAACTAGGAGTTAATTAAACTCTAATATAGAAACTGGGGGGTAAAAAAGAAATAATACCATTATTGGGTAATAATACCATTATTGCGGTACAATATTTATACCTTTGAACCTGTTCTCTCACAGACCTGGGGTTTTGGATTTCACCATCTCAGAGCAGAGGTCGGGGAAGCCCCAGGATGATAAATAAAATTTAAGGGATTCTGTGTACTCAGTACCCCTGACACTTGAAAATCCCAACAGAAGTTCTCTCTGTAGAAAAGTACCAGGAATCCAGACTCCTAAGGATTCTCCATATGGTATTCTGCCAACTCTTTGCTCACATACCAATAAATCTTATAAGTAGAAGAAACACACTAATATAAATAAACCAACAAACTAAATGACAAAAGCCAACAGGTAAGGAGGGAACAATGTAAGAACAAAACCAGACAGGTTTCAACACTTAAATATCAAAATTATCAGATAAATAATTAGGTAAAACAGAACACACAACCACTATATGAAACGTTTTTAATGTGTAAAATGTTTACAGACTTAAAGTGGTATTGAAAGATACAGGAAGACCAACATAATTTCTGAAAATATTAGATTTGCAAAATAACCAAATATGACCTATTCAATTAAAAATATGATTAAAAATTAAACAGATGGATTAGACATTAGATGAAGAGAATTAATGAACTACAATATATGCATATGCATGTGATAACATACATATATAAAACAGAAAATATATGTAACAAAAATAAGTATATAAACATAATGTCTATGTGTATATATTTGTGTATTTATATATTTCAGAAAAATGACTATTTCAGAAAATATTTCAGAAAAATTATCCAAAAAGGGTAATAGGGGATAGAGACCAGAATGAGAAGGGATCAGTAAATTTAATCTGAGATACAGAAAGAGAAGCCAGAAATAATAAGGTGGAGAAAATGTTAAAAGAGATATTGAAATTTTTTCCAGAAATGTTGAAAGGCATGAATCTACAAATACAAGAAGTACAATGTGCCAGGTGAGAAAAGTAAGGAGAAATGATTGATTATCAAAATAAAATCCAGCCAGATTAAAAAGCCATATTACTTGCCAAAAATGTTATACCATTACACCAACAAAGATGATCTCAACAAGATTAATGGAATTCAGAGAACAGTAGAAAAGTACACTTACGACATTGAAAGCTAAAGATAATTAAAAGCAGATACTTCAGGAGAAAGTCTCTTCCAAGACTGCTACACAAACATCCTCGTACAGAACAAACTGTCTGTGCCTCTGCCGGGAAGACATGCAGAACTATGCGTGACCTAGCAGAACTGCCTCTTATCATATCCACCCTCATTCCCTATCTTCTTGGCCAGAGACTTCTCCTGTAAGTACCTCGCTGCATCAACCACTGCATCCATACGATCAACAGTGCAGGGGCCGATCCCGGTCAGTTTGTCTCAGGCAGCATTTAACGCAGGCTGACACCCAGGGCGATCCAAGCAGAAGGGGAGACCAGCCTGTTTGCAGTGTTGACCCCTCCCCTCTCCAGGGCCCTGGGCCCTACCTCCCCACAAACCCCGTAAACCTCCAAGGTCTGCCTTAGAAATCCAAGTGGCTTTTGCCTCAAGTGTCCGTCTTCGTCTCTCCACTTGGCCTGAGGATTTAACCCAGGGACAGCAGGATGCATTAGTGACTGCGTAGACCTCACTTGGCTGAGGAGGGTTTTAGGACAATGATGTCATCCAGTGGTCAGTCATGAAGCTGAAGTGAATCCCTTCCAGGAGCAACATGGTGTCATTGATCACCTCACCTAAGATCAGTGACAGTTTTTATATCAGCTTTTCTAATTGGATCCCTCCTGTTAGGGAGAGAACTTCCTGCAAGATGCTCGTAGGGATGAGTCAGGTGTGTCACCTGGAACTGAATGCCCGAGGGTCCCTTCCCTGTGGAGAGAGCTCCTCACGTATCTGAAGGCTACACCATCTGCTAGGGGCATTTCCTAAAGCAGGTGACGGTGTCAGACCACCCAGCAGGAGCACATCACCATTTTTTTAGGACAGAGGTGAGTTCATGCCTGGTGTCCATCACCAGTAATGTGCAGGGTGTCCTGGAAAGAGAGTGTTGTTAAAACTGCCATGACCTGCAGGCAGGACCTACGTTGTTCAGGGAACATAGGGTGACAGGGCATCCCATGTGCCCTCCAGCCTGGCTGGGAGAGCTTAGGTGTCCCAACTGAGTTGGAATAATTGACTCTGCTCCTTGTTTTTGGAGTGAAAGCTGGAAAGCAGCCTGTTCCCTGTGTCCTATGTTTTTCGAAAAGACTCCTGGTGGCATCCATCCACCTCCGAGGATGGCTAAGAATGGGGTCTGGGAAAGGCATCTGGACATGTCGGCAGGTGTTTACACAGGAGTTTCAGGAGCTGGTCCATGCCTTCCTGTTCCTGCAGGCTGTGTGGTAAGTTAGGAAGGATGGAGAAGGGGGGTCCAGGGAGGGCAACTCCAGCAGTCAGGTATCTTAAATAAGGCGTCTGCAGCACTGGGAGGGCACACAGGGCACCTGCCTTGAGGGGGAGAGACAGGCATGGTTCTGGAAGACGGAGCATCTGTGATGCCTCTCCCTCCGCCACTTCCCAGGGCCTGAGGCGTCCTCTCCCCGCGTTACCGTAAAATTACCCTGCCAATGACAGCAACTCAGAGGTCCCTTTTCTTCCTATCAGCCTCTCGACCTCACCCATAAACATTTCATCCATAAGCGTCCAGCCCAGGAGGGAAGAGGGCATTTTTGTGAAAGTTAGAGAGACCCGTTACATCCCCGCCTGTGACCTGCATGGACAAATGTCCAGGACCACCTCCATCCAACAGGGGAATCCAGGGGCTGGAACCAGAACTGAGTTTAATGCCCAAGGTCCCCTGTGGACAGGCCATCACGCAGAGGTCCAGCGTCGGACCAGCCTGCAACGTCAATTAGGAAAGAAAGTAAAGATCCTGAATGTCTAAATAAGGCCATATAGTCTCTCTCGTGCTTCCGTTACCCAGGAGCCAGCTGAGCGGTTACGTCCCCTTTCTGGAAGCAGTGGAATTGTGCCCACACTGCCTTAGTCAGTGAGACAGGTCCAGTCAGAAACCCTTTTGAGCAGGATTTTGAAGAGACCAGCCATTGCCTACCAAGATCAGTTGCTTGTGGACGATGAGGGGCAGGGACTGTCCCTTCAACACTGTGCCTGTCAGCCTGTGAATGAATAGATATTGTGATAAAAGTTGCCCTGAGGTCAAACGACAAATAGTCCAGTACGTCAAACTCATAACGCAGGTATGTCTCAGCACTGCGTCCACAGTCAGCTGATGCGACTGCAGTGGCAACAGTGTCACCTGAAAGCGGGTCAGGAGAGATTAGGCCCCAGAAGGGTTCATCGGGGGTGCAGTGGGGCGTGGACACAGCTTGCTGGACGGCTTCCGGTCAGCCTGTCAGCTGAGCTGATGAGAGGACCACGCAGAGAATCGTCATTCTCCCCGCAAGGCCCTAAGGGAGCAGTCCGGGGCCGGGGCTACTGTGGGGGTGGCGACCCAAGGGGTAACGGCGTTCCTTCCGCGTGGGAGACGCTGACCGTGCGAATCCACCCACGTAGTTTAAGGAGCCGTATTTAGTGAACAGGCCCCTGAAATTTGTTCGGAGTGGATCAGCCATCCCCGCCGTGCAGAGCGAGGCTTGACTCTCCGCACAGGGCCTCCTGTGGACGCCGAAGATGCCGGGCAGTGCAGGCGTCCGGCGGCGCCGCTCCGGCTCAGGCAGCGCGGGGCGTGGGCGCCGGCCGGGCCAGAAGGGGCCTCCGAAAGGGCAGCGGGCTTGCCTGCCCTGCCCGGGCCCTCGGCTCAATCCAGCGCCTCCTCCGCAGCAGGCCCGGCACGCCCGTCGCGGCCACACTTGCACGGCCCCTGCCGGGCCGCAGCTCTCGGCCGGAGGAGGGTGCGTGTGCGTGGCCCTCCGCCTCGTTCGGGACCTGGAAGGCCGGCCTCGTGCTCAGCAGAACGGCCTTCCGCGTCCCGCCCGGCGCTCGGGAGCCGTAAGCAGAGCCCGCCTGGCCGGCTTCGCTCGGTGCCGCGCCTTGCGCCCAGGCCCGGGGGGTCGGGAACCGGAGGACGGTGGGTGAGCCTGTCGCCGGCTTTGGCTTGTGACTGGCCTGAGGCCGTTTGCCCCGGGTATCTCCTCCTCTTCTGACCTGGGCTCGGGGCCCGGCGTCCTCTCTCCTCCAGAAAGGGTCTTCACTGCCGCAAAAACTGGAGAACTGTGAGGGCCTGGGATTTTCACCCTGTTTCACGCGCGCTGCAGAAGACACGGGCCTCCTGGGTCACTTGTTACGACACCAGCAGCTCGGTCTTCGTGCTGGCGTCCATTCTCCTTTCCCCGCGAGTCCCAAGGGCCGTGCAGAGTGACCCGGTTGGATGCTCCACACGCACGGGGTTTGTGTCACAACAGAGGAAACCCCACGTGTGACCATGGGCTGCAGACAGGCCTGCCCACCCTCTGCCCCCTGGGGGGCGTTACGTCTGTTTTACTGAGAAGCAAACAAATCTGCCTTCCCTGCAGAGGACACATCATCTCTCTCCGGCAAGGACACTCGATGTTCAGACAAATTTAAGAGATGACACAAAGCAAAAGGCACTCGTGCCTCTGTTCCCACGATGTGTAGAAACATAGGAGATCCCTGGGGACTCGACTCCCAATACTGCAGAATAGTCGGACAAACCAGATCTTCAGATAAAAGCCGCAGAAGATGAAAAGGATTACCGCATGATGATTCATATGTTAATTCACCTGGAAAATCGAAGAATTCCAGTCTTATGTGTGTATAGTTAGTCGCCAGATACATAAAGCAGTTTCTACAGGGAGAAACTGTCGCATCTCTCTGACACATGCTGAGATCTCAGCGCTCCTCTCTTAGAAACTGGTGGAGCTACAGGAAGAAAAGTTAGGTCCCTCCCTGGGCCTCGCGCTCCGTGGGACCCACTGCTCGAGGTGGGTTGAGCCGGTACCTCGGCCCCGGAGGGGTGCCTGCCTGTGCCTGAGAGCTTGGGCGTCCAGTGCGGCCGGTCCGGGACCTTCCGTGCTGAGGAGAGGACCGTGAGCGGTGCTGTGGAATAATTACGAAAGTATGTCGAGCATGTGAGTGGATCCACATTTCTCCTTGTTGAACGAAGTGCTGACAGACGCGGAAAATAGGCCTGAAGGGATCCTGGGCGTTGGATCGGAATCGGAGGGTTGCGTGTGAACTCATTTGAGTAGTTTTGTACACAAGGATGCATGTGAATTGGTCGCAGATGTATGTCTGTGTGAGTGTATGTTCCAGCAGGATGCTGGTTTATTTCTTAATATTGGATGCGCTGTCAGCCTCAGAAAGGCCGTCTAGTTTGCTGCCACTTTGCTTCACCTGACTCTGGCGTTTGTCCTTTTTACATTCACCTTCCCTGTAGTAACTCGTCCTTCATCCCGTGTTTTGTCCACCCCGATAGCAGGCCCTCCGTCCTTCCTGGGAAGCTGAGGATCTTCTCTCCCATCACGGTCTTGGTTGCAGGTGCCCTCTTGAGGTCAGTGGACAGAGGGCACCCTTGTTCTGGAGGCGCTAGCTCCTCAGTTACCCCCTCCCCTTTACTCAAGGGGACACTTGACACAGCGGGAAAACCAAGTCTTTTGTCCTGGTATCTTTGTGTCAAAGCTGATGGCACCCCTCTTCCCCTCTTTCTCTTTCCGTGCATCCCAAAGGGCATCTTTGCTAGCAGTGTATCAAACTGTATAGGGCAGCTGACCCTTCGGTGCATGTCTTAGCTTTAAGAGTAGTACATACTTTTTAATTACCAGGCGCTTGGTATTTCTTAAGCATGATAAACAAGGAATTTCCTCATGCTTTCTATTTATTAAAAAACAGTTAAAATGAAAAGTTCAGTATGTAAGCCCCACAGACATTGAAACGTGTGCACAAACTATCACACATCAGTGTTTCCATGTCTGGATAATTGTTGGCGTCTTCTGCTGCTTTGAGGTCTTCAGAGGCTTTTCTCTTGTTACCTAAATTTAACCTTCTGTCCTGATTCTTTCATCTCCTTGTATGTTTTTTAAAATGCACCTCTTGTTTCTTACTCCTATTCTTTTTTTAAAAATTCACTGTCATTTATATCTGTAAAAATAATGTCTCCTCAAATGTCATCCTCATTTTTAGGAGTGCTTGGTGTGACAACCTTCTGTGTTCATCCATTTCTTAAGTATTTTTAACCACTCCTGCACCTCTGGAAAATTCTGAGTTGTTATCTTACAAAGTTCATGTTATATATATGAAGGTAAATAAAGGAAATACAAATCAATAGTCATTTAAAATAATTTTATTAATTTCATGTATGTATTGTGTCAATCATCAAACAATATGTTTTTATAGGTCTTATTTTAATTGAAACTATTACTCATACTTGAAAGAAACTTTGATCTGGAGTAATTTAAGTAAGAATTTTGGTTTAATTATAAAATTCAGTGAAACATGTTAGCATGAAATGATGGTAAAATAAACATACTAGCTCTTTGACCCTTAAAATCTTTTAAATTTATTACCAGATTTTGAAGTCTAGAATAACTGTTTACAACAATGGCCTAACAAAGAGGAAAATCCATACATGAGCTCTGCCTTACGCACAGAAATCACGGACTAGGAGACCGTGATTAGATGGTCTTGCAGCTCCACTAAATAATTCAATGTATGAAAAGCGGGTTTTCTTTATGCATACACTAGCAGCCTTGCCTGAGGTGAGGGACATTACGCATCTTGACATTGTAGGATTACTCTGGATTAAATTGAGTTGAAGGCAGTGTAGGAACCCCAGGGACACCTGGGAACAAAGACTCAGCAAAGGAAAACCAGCCCCAAACCAGTTCTGAGTCCACACTCCACGCCCACTGTTTTCTCTTTGGCGTGGTCTGGTGCTGCCCTGCGGGGTGCTGTAAGCTCTGTGTGCCAAACAAGGCAGGTTTCTGCGGTGAGGTATTTAATTTTGGAAGAAAGAACATCTGTAATACTAATTCCTGTTGGCAGAATTGGAGACATACTGGTCCAGAGACTATACTAGATGTAAGAGAATGTGTGTGGCGAGGTGAGGGTTACGGATGCTCTTCTTGCCTCATTTTCCCCTGGCAGTTCTCCTTGTCAGGTGACTGAGTCACCAGCCAGAGCAGCAATATTCTACTATTCACGTCGACAGCACAGGACAAGGATTGTACATGTACGAACTCGGGTTGAAGCATCCTTCCTGCCCTCCTGTGACCTCACCTCGGTCAGCCCACATTCCGCTGGTCCTTTCCGAAGCCCAGTCTCTAGATGCTGACTGGAGGCCTGGTGGAGGGCAAGCCAAGTGTCTGGAAGAAGGGGACTGACGTGGCTCTCGGGGAGCCCCGGGGACTACTTGGGTGCAGGACCCTCATGTCTGTGCCCACACCTGCCGTGAGCCCCCAGGGGACCTGCCCCCCCCCCAGGTCCAGTTACGAACGTGGGAGGGCGACAGGTCACCTGAGTCCCCGTGTGAGGGTGTGTGATGGAACATTCTGTAGTGGAAAGAGAAGTAAGGTGCCCGAATCAGCAGGGTGTTGCTCGTTAACGAAATGTAAGGTGTTCCAAAAGGAGAAGTTAGGGTGTGCGCGCGGATGGTAAATCCCAGCTGAAGGAAGGGGTCGGGGTTTTACCCCCTCCTCGGCTGCCTTGGGCTGGGCTGGGCCACGCAGAGCAGGGACGAGGAAACGCAGGTGGAGGCTGTGCTCGGGAAGGGGGCGCCATGCTGGCGTGAGGAAAGCTACCTGTGAAAGCGCAGGGCGTGTCTGAGATCCTGGGCCTCTAAGGTATTAAAGGGGGATGATGTGGTGTGTTAGCCCATCCAACCCAGGTAAAACGGAGGCTAAAAAGTGATGCATAGCATTCCGTGTTCCTCAGTTTATTTTCACTTGAAGAAATGTGTTTATCACTACAATACCAAATAGAACATTGTTGCTGTTTTACCTGCTGCTAATTACATACTTGTTCTACATTAGAAACACTATAAAAGAGTGCTTGAATCCCATCTGAGCCATGTATTGATATTTCTGATCAGATGCAGAAGCTAAGTTTGACTTGTAAAATTTATTTTTAAAAGTATGCCTGTCTTACTCAATGATCAAAAGAGTAATGCATCAAATCCCAGAGCTTCACACTCAGGGATGCCTCATGAACGTTGCTGTTGATAAACTGTATGTTGTTGTCTTAGCTGCTTTGTATTTTCTGGGTTTTCTGGGAAATTAAAGTACTTGTAGGGCTTCCCTGGTGGCGCAGTGGTTAAGAATCCACCTGCCAATGCAGGGGACACGGATTCAAGCCCTGGTCTGGGAAGATCCCACATGCTTCAGAGCAACTAAGCCCATGTGCCACAACTACTGAGCCTGCGCTCTAGAGCCCGCATGCCGTAACTACTGAGCCTGCGTGCCACAACTACTGAAGCCCACATGCCGCAACTACTGAAGCCCACACGCTGCAACTACTGAAGCCCACGTGCCTAGAGCCCATGCTCCGCAACAGGAGAAGCCACCGCAATGAGAAGCCTGTGCACCACAACAAAGAGTAGCCCCTGCTCACCGCAACTAGAGAAAGCCCACGCACAGCAACAAAGACCCAACACAGCCAAACATAAATAAATAAAATAAATAAATTTACTAAAAAAAAATTAAAGAAATAAAGTACTTGTAGCTGATAGTTTGTTTATACCATTGTTTTTATTTTGTATGTGTTACTTTAGTGAATGCTCAAGAAAAAACACCCTAAGGAAGTGTGGATGAGGCCTTGAGAGTTTAGTTAATCCATCTGATGTCTTTTGGGAGACCAGCACCCCTAACCGGGCTTCTCAGCCTTGGCTCTACTGACATGCGAGGCCGGGTAGCGCTTTAATCTGGAGGGGCTGACCAGTGTGCTGCGAGGTGTTCAGTAGCGCTTCTGGCCTCTAACTAGTAATGCAGCAGTATCCCCCCGCCCCCCGCCCCATGGTCACAACCAAAACTGTCCCCAGATGTCCCCAGGGAGCAGAGTCAGCCCCTGGCCGAGAACCTCTGGTCTAAGCCATGTCCCTGACCATGGGGGTTACATCATCTTGCAAACCTTACCAGTGGCCAATCCCAGGGTCTCCTGGCCAGAGTCCTTTTCTGCGGGTGGGAAGATCACATCTTCTTCTTTGATCCTGTTTTTAAACAGATAACTTATTTTCCCTGACAGTTGTCAGTTTTGACATTAGAAAAACCATCCTGCAGGCTGACTCATCAGGATCACTGGTAACTCAAGTGTTCTCAAGACTAAAGGTCTTAGGTAATCAGGAATGCATTAATCTTGTCTTTCTCTACAGTATTTGCATTTTGGGGTAATTACAGACTAATGAGCATGCCCTTTATGTGATATTTTAGTTCACTTACACTGTTAAAATATTTCAGCTTTGTGATAATTAAGTAAACTGAATATTATTAATTAGAAATGCAATCAGTGGGTGTAGCTAAAAAATATTTTTAAATAGTACTTTTAATATCTTTATATTCTTTGAATAAAATTCTTCATGAAGATTTTTTTTCAAAATCCATAAGTTAAAAAAAAAATGCTTTTCTGATGACAGGAAGCTAGATTCCTATAACTATACACATAAGGTGTATTTGCTAGACATCTGATTCTGTTGCTGTTTACAGACATGCATACAGAAAAGAAGTGTTCCATAGAATCATTCTGAAAGAGAAATTGTTTCATTTACGAAGTAATTCTTTATAAAGAATTCTTTACAAAGCTACAACTTCATCATATCATGCAAGTTTTAAAAGACAGCTGTGAAATTTTTAAATTGTAACATATCCAAGAAAATTAGCTGAGGTCAAACATTTTTGATGAAAATTAAATCAACTTTTTATAAAGATTGTGCTATTTTTGTTGCTTATTCAGGTATTTTTCAGACATTCATTTTTTATTAAAAAAATCACTGCTAAAATAAACTACATTTAAAATGTAAATGAGTATGGCATAACATCTTTGAAAGGACCTAACATTTTCAAATTTCAAAATTCCACGTTAGCTGTAATTAATATTGACTTTTGGCTTTGTCTCTTCATACGCCACTTACAGTTGCTCTTGAACTTTTCTTAAATTGTGTCATTATCTTATGACCAATCCAGGTTTCTGAAATATTAAAAGTAGTTACAGTAAAGAATATTAAATTTGAAGTCTCAAGGTTTCATATAAATTGTCTTTTATTAAAACAGTCATAATCTATTTATTTCTACATTTGATTACTATTGGGCATTTTAAATTACATTTAAAATTCGTTGCAATTTTATATGACAAGGTCATTTTTCTTGGATTCTTGAAAGATTGAATAATGAAAAATAATGATACCTTTGAAAGAGTTTATTCCTCCAAAAAGGCCCACTAAGCCACTACAAATATATTCCAAGTGTAATAATTTTTTATCTTTTGTAACAGGCCTAGTTAAGAATTTTGCCTGTCCATTAGAGAGTTATTTGGCAAGGAAAAAAATGTTACATATATGTGAATAATCTGATTAGTCATTGGGTATATTCCGTGCTTCCTGATATCAGCTGAAGCTGAATTAAATTAGTCACTGGTACATTTGTCGATTGGAGCCAGAAAGTCTGCCCTATTTAATTTTAAAATCATTTGCACTGAGTAAATTATGGACACAGCCAGGAAAGAAATCACATTACTTCAGAATTAGCAAGATCTATATTTTTTAGAGGCAGAAGATAATTATTGCCTCTTAAATGATGGAGTAGGTTTGCAGTTTTTTAAATCATGTCAAATATACAGTTATAAAATATTATCTTAAGAATGATTTAAATTACTCAGGCTTAAAATTCTATAAAGAGCAATGTTTACAAACAAAATTAAAAGAAAAGTAAACTAAAAAAATGTCTTCACGTGCCATAACAATGTCGATCGTTTGCCTTTAATTTCATTCAGGTTTTATTCACATTTGCTGAGAGCCTGATTCATGGTAGCTACTACGATTTGATTCTTAAAATTCTGTGGATTAGATTTTTTACTGAAGTGTAGTTGATTTACAATGTTGTGTTAGTTTCAGGTGTACAGCCAAGTGTATCAGTTATGCATATATACATACGTGTATTCTTTTTCAGATTCTGTTCCCACATAGGTTATTACACAATATTGAGTAGAGTTCCCTGTGCTGTACAGTAGGTCCTTGTTGATTATCTATTTTATATAAAGTAGTGTGGATATGTCAATCCCAAACTCCTAATTTATCCCTCCCCTGCCTTTCCCCTTTGATATCCACAAGTTTGTTTTTTAAGTCTGTGGCTCTATTTCTGTTTTGTAAATAAGTTTACTCATATCACTCTTTTAGATTCCACTAGATTAGATATTATCTTCCCCATTATTCATATGAGGACTTGAGGCTGAGAACGTTTCAGAAGCTGGTCCAGACACCGCACTGGGAATAGCATCACAGAATGCAGATTCAGGTGTAACGCGCTCTGCTCTGTCCCATTCACCTCTCTGTCCTATAGCAGGTGTCATAGACCTGCAGGTGCCCTGTTGTCATGTTCTTGACTTCCTGTTGATATAACTAAATGTACTTGAATTACTACTTTTTCTCTTTTTATACAGTGCAAACTAGAATACCAGGCATGCATCTTAGGAAAACAGATCTCAGTCAAGTGTGAAGGACGTTGCCCGTGTCCTTCAGATACGACCATGGGCTCAAGCAGGAATATGAAGAGAGGTAGGTGATGAAAATTTATTTATACTTTTACGTTTGTTCCCTCTATTAAAATATCTTGCAGTGAATGTTAACTTATTGCATACACAATTAAATTTACTTCTATACATATACCGAACTTTTATAATTATACTGTAAGTGAATTTTTTTTTCCTTTAGCCTCAATTATTATAACAAGTAATGTCTCTCTGTAGATTTCTGTTACTTCAATAGTAACAGCTGGATGCTTATTTCTACATATAAGAAAACGACAGTGATGCCTCCTGTGAATTATTCTGCCTAAAATGTGTGTTTTACATCTATTTTTTCATTTGGAGCCAACAACTGATCAGTAGTAACATAGCAAGTGATAAATTAGTTTGGTCAAAATGAAACTGCTAAATCAATTAATACTAACCTTTTTAAATAAAGGTGTCTACCCCATGTAGAGCGTGTGTATGTGTATGTGTATGTACATGTGTGCCTGTGTGTGTATAAAATTTCCTGCTGAAGAATTTTATAAGTTAAACTTTCTTTCGATTAGAGTTCTTAAATCTTTATTTTTATTGGTTTGCTGTGGAATAAAGTAATGAAGTACATTTAACCCGACACAGGTTACAGTATATAAATTGACTTTTATAGGTTATATATTGTGGTTTACATGGCATTTTTATATTTGAGATACTGTTTATGCCTTTCAAAAAAATCTCCATGGCTGCTGGTTTCAGTTCTTCACAGCCATAGATGAAGGAGGAAATGCTGGGGCCAGGTGTTTCTTTAAGACAAAGACTGTTTCATAAGCATCATCGTCAACATTTATCATATTTTTTTTTTAATTAATTAATTTATTTATTTTTGGCTGTGTTGGGTCTTCGTTTCTGTGCGAGGGCTTTCTCTAGTTGCGGCAAGCGGGGGCCACTCTTCATCGCGTTGCGCGGGCCTCTCACTATCGCGGCCTCTCTAGTTGCGGAGCACAGGCTCCAGACGCGCAGGCTCAGTAGTTGTGGCTCACGGGCTTAGTTGCTCCGCGGCATGTGGGATCTTCCCAGACCAGGGCTCGAATCTGTGTCCCCTGCATTGGCAGGCAGATTCTCAGCCACTGCACCACCAGGGAAGCCCTCATATTTTTATAGCCATCTGAATCTTGTAATTTAACAACTACTATCGTGGGTCCTTGATGCAGAGAATTTGTTTTTGCCTTTTTCCTGACAAATATGAATAATGGATATGCAGATAGGAAAAAGACTTAGTGGATGTGAAGTGGGTTTAGTATAAGTCGTTATTGTCTTAAACATTCTATACCTGATATTCCATGTTACAGTCCCATTATCAATATGTTATTAGAGATAAAACTTTTGAAGTTCAGTCATGCCATTTATATTGGTCTTTACTTGTTAAGTAACATTTAAGATAATAATTTTAATTTTTGTGTGTGTATTTGGCTCCTTTAGCATCTTTTCTTTTTTTTAAACATGTTTATTGGAGTATAATTGCTTTACAATGTTGTGCTAGTTTCTGCTTTGTAACAAAGTGAATCAGTTATACATATACATATGTTCCCATCTCTCTTCCCTCTTGCATCGCCCTCCCTCCCACCCTCCCTATCCCACCCCTCTAGGTGGTCACAAAGCACCGAGCTGATCTCCCTGTGCTATGCGGCTGCTTCCCACTAGATATCTATTTTACGTTTGGTAGTGTATATATGTCCATGCCACTCTCTCACTTCGTCCCAGCTTATCCTTCCCCCTCCCCATGTCCTCAAGTCCATTCACTACATCTGCGTCTTTATTCTTGTCCTACCCCTAGGTTCTTCTTACCATATATATATATTTTTTTTAGATTCCATATATATGTGTTAGCATACGGTATTTGTTTTGCTCTTTCTGACTTACTTCACTCTGTATGACCGACTCTAGGTCCATCCACCTGACTACAAATAACTCAATTTCGTTTCTATTTATGGCTGAGGAATATTCCATTGTATATATGTGCCACATCTTCTTTATCCATTCATCTGTCGATGGACACTTAGGTTGCTTCCATGTCCTGGCTATTGTAAATAGTGCTGCAATGAGCATTGTGGTACATGACTCTTTTTGAATTATGGTTTTCTCAGGTATATGCCCAGTAGTGGGATCGCTGGGTGGTATGGTAGTTCTATTTTCAGTGTTTTAAGGAACCTCCATACTGTTCTCCATAGTGGCTGTATCAATTTACATTCCCACCAGCAGTGCAAGAGGGTTCCCTTTTCTCCACACCGTCTCAAGCATTTATTGTTTGTAGATTTTTTGCTGATGGCCATTCTGACCGGTGTCAGGTGATACCTCATTGTAGTTTTGATTTGCGTTTTTCTAATGATTAGTGATGTTGAGCATCCTTTCATGTGTTTGTTGGCAATCTGTATATCTTCTTTGGAGAAATGTCTATTGAGGTCTTCTGCCCATTTTTGGATTGGGTTGTTTGTTTTTTTGATATTGAGCTGCATGAGCTGCTTATAAATTTTGGAGATTAATTCGTTGTCATTTGCTTCATTTGCAAATATTTTCTCCCATTCTGAGGGTTGTCTTTTCGTCTTGTTTATGGTTGCCTTTGCTGTGCAAAAGCTTTTAAGTTTCACTAGGTCCCATTGTTTATTTTTGTTTTTATTTCCATTTCTCTAGGAGGTGGGTCAGAAAGGATCTTGCTGTGATTGATGTCATAGAGTGTTCTGCCTATGTTTTCCTCTAAGAGTTTTATAGTGTCTGGCCTTACATTTAGGTCTTTAATCCATTTTGAGTTTATTTTTGTGTATGGTGTTAGGGAGTGTTCTAATTTCATTCTTTTACATGTAGCTGTCCAGTTTTCCCAGCACCACTTATTGAAGAGGCTGTCTTTTCTCCATTGTATATGCTTTCATCCTTTATCAAACATAAGGTGACCGTATGTGCATGGGTTTATCTCTGGGCTTTCGATCCTGTTCCATTGATTTACATTTCTGTTTTTGTGCCAGTACCATACTGTCTTGATTACTGTAGCTTTATAGTATAGTCTGAAGTCAGGGAGCCTGATTCCTCCAGCTCCATTTTTCTTTCTCAAGATTGCTTTGGCTATTCGGGGTCTTTTGTGTTTCCATACAAACTGCAATTTTTTGTTCTAGTTCTGTGAAAAAAGCCATTGTAGTTTGATAGGGATTGCATTGAAACTGTAGATTGCTTTGGGTTGTATAGTCATTTTCACAGTGTTGATTCTTTCCAATCCAAGAACATGGTATATCTCTCCATCTGTTTGTATCCTCTTTAATTTCTTTCATCAGTGTCTTATAGTTTTCTGCATACAGGTCTTTTGTCTCCCTAGGTAGGTTTATTCCTAGGTATTTTATTCTTTTTGTTGCAATGGTAAATGTGGGTGTTTCCTTACTTTCTCTTTCAGATTTTTCGTCATTAGTGTATAGGAATGCAAGAGATTTCTGTGCATTAATTTTGTATCCTGCAACTTTACCAAATTCATTGATTAGCTCTGGTAGTTTTCTGGTAGCGTCTTTAGGATTCTCTATGTATAGTATCATGTCATCTGCAAACAGTGACAGCTTTACTTCTTCTTTTCTGATTTGGATTCCTTTTATTTCTTTTTCTTCTCTGATTTCTGTGGTTAAAACTTCCAAAACTATGTTGAATAATAGTGGTGAGAGTGGGCAACCTTGTCTTGTTCCTGAGCTTAGTAGAAATGTTTTCAGCTTTTCACCATTGAGAACGATGTTGGCTGTGGGTTTGTCATATATGGCCTTTATTATGTTGAGGTACGTTCCCTCTATGCCTACTTTCTTGAGGGTTTTTATCATAAATGGGTACTGAATTTTGTCAAAAGCTTTTTCTGCATCTATTGAGATGATCATATGGTTTTTCTCCTTCCATTTGTTAAAATGGCTTATCACATTGATTGATTTGCGTATATTGAAGAATCCTTGCAATCCTGTGATAAACCCCACTTGATCATGGTGTATGATCCTTTTAATGTGCTGTTGGATTCTGTTTGCTAGTATTTTCTTGAGGAATTTTGCATCTATGTTCATCAGTGATATTGGCCTGATATTGGCCTTTCTTTCTTTGTGACATCTTTGTCTGGTTTTGGTATCAGGGTGATGGTGGCCTCGTAGAATGAGATTGGGAATGTTCCTTCCTCTGCTATATTATGGAAGAGTTTGAGAAGAATAGGTGTTAGCTCTTCTCTAAATGTTTGATAGAATTCACCTGTGAAGCCATCTGGTCCTGGGCTTTTGTTTGTTGGAAGATTTTTAATCACAGTCTCAATTTCATTGCTGGTGATTGGTCTGTTTATAATTTCTATTTCTTCCTGGTTTAGTCTTGGAAGGTTGTGCTTTTTTAAGAATTTGTCCATTTCTTCCAGGTTGTCCATTTTATTGGCATATAGTCACTTGTAGTAATCTCTTATGATCCTTTGTATTTCTGCAGTGTCAGTTGTTACTTCTCCTTTTTCATTTCTAATTCTATTGATTTGGGTCTTCTCCCTTTTTTTGTTGATGAGTCTGGCTAATGGTTTATCAATTTTGTTTATCTTCTCAAAAAACCAGCTTTTAGTTTTATTGATCTTTGCTATTTTTTCCTTCATTTCTTTTTCATTTATTTCTGATTTGATCTTTATGATTTCTCTCCTTCTGCTAACATTGGGGTTTTTTTGTTCTTCTTTCTCTAATTGCTTTAGGTGTAAGGTTAGGTTGTTTATTTGAGATTTTTCTTGTTTCTTGAGGTAGGATTGTATTGCTATACACTTCCCTCTTAGATCTGCTTTTGCTGCATCCCATAGGTTTTGGGTCATTGTGTTTTCATTGTCATTTGTTTCTAGGTATTTTTTGATTTCCTCTTTGATTTCTTCAGTGATCTCTTGGTTATTAAGTAGTGTATTGTTTACCCTCCATGTATTTGTATTTTTTACAGACTTTTTCCTGTAATTTATATCTAATCTCATAGCGTTGTGGTCAGAAAAGATCCTTGGTACGATTGCAATTTTCTTAAATTTACGAAGGCTTGATTTGTGACCCAAGATACGATCTATCCTGAAGAATGTTCCATGAGCACTTGGGAAGAAAGTGTATTCTGTTGTTTTTGGATGGAATGTCTTATAAATATCAATTAAGTCCATCTTGTTTAATGTATCATTTAAAGCTTGTGTTTCCTTACTTATTTTCATTTTGGATGATCTGTCCATTGGTGAAAGTGGGGTGTTAAAATGCCCTACTATGATTGTGTTACTGTCGATTTCCTCTTTTATGGCTGTTAGCATTTGTCTTATGTATTGAGGTGCTCCTATGTTGGTGCATAAATATTTACAATTGTTATAACTTCTTCCTGGATTGATCCCTTGATCATTATGTAGTGTCCTTCTTTGTCTCTTGTAATAGTCTTTATTTTAAAGACTATTCTGTCTGATATGAGAATTGCTACTCCAGCTTTCTTTTGATTTCCATTTGCATGGAATATCTTCTTCCATACCCTCACTTTCAGTCTGTATGTGTCCCTAGGTCTGAAGTGGGTCTCTTGTAGACAGCATATATACGGGTCTTGTTTTTGTATCCATTCAGCCAGTCTGTGTATTTTGGTTGGAGCATTTCATCCATTTACATTTAAGGTAATTATCCATATGTATGTTCCTATTACCATTTTCTTAATTGTTTTCGGTTTGTTATTGTAGGTCTTTTCCTTCTCTTGTGTTTCCTGCCTAGAGAAGTTCCTTTAGCATTTGTTGTAAAGCTGGTTTGGTGGTGCTGAATTCTCTTAGCTTTTGCAGTCTGAAAAGGTTTTAATTTCTTTGTCGAATCTGAATGATATCCTTGCTAGGTGGAGTACTCTTGGTCGTGGGTTTTTCCCTTTCATCACTTTAAATATGTCCTTCCACTCCCTTCTGGCTTGCAGAGTTTCGCCTGAAAGATCAGCTGTTAACCTTATGGGGATTCCCTTGTATGTTATTTGTTGTTTTTCCCTTGCTCCTTTTAATATTTTTTCTTTGTATTTAATTTTTGATAGTTTGATTAATATGTGTCTTGGCATGTTTCTCCTTAGATTTATCCTGTATGGGACTCTCTGTGCTTCCTGGACTTGATTGACTATTTCCTTTCCCATATTAGGGAAGTTTTGAACTATAATCTCTTCAAATATTTTCTCAGTCCCTTTCTTTTTCTCTTCTTCTTTGGGACCCCCATAATTCGAATGTTGGTGCACTTAATGTTGTCCCAGAGGTCTCTGAGACTGTCCTCAATTCTTTTCATTCTTTTTTCTTTATTCTGCTCTGCAATAGTTATTTCCACTATTTTATCTTCCAGGTCACTTATCCGTTCTTCTGCCTCAGTTGTTCTGCTATTGATTCCTTCTAGAGAATTTTAAATTTCATTTATTGTGTTGTTCATCATTATTTGTTTGCTCTATAGTTCTTCTAGGTCCTTGTTAAACGTTTCTCGTATTTTCTCCATTCTATTTCCAAGGTTTTGGATCATCTTTACTATGATTCCTCTGAATTCTTTTTCCGGTAGACTGCCTATTTCCTCTTCATTTGTTTGATCTTGTGGGTTTTTACCTTGCTCCTTCATCTGCTTTGTGTTTCTCTGTCTTCTCATTTTGCTTAACTTACTGTGTTTGGGGTCTCCTTTTTGCAGGCTGTGGTTTCATAGTTCCCACTGTTTTTGGTGTCTGCCCCCAGTGGTAAGGTTAGTTCAGTGGGTTGTGTAGGCCTCGTAGTGGAGGGGACTAGTGTCTGTGTTCTGGAGGATGAGGCTAGATCTTGTCTTTCTGGTGGGCAGGACTGCATCTATTGGTGTGTTTGTGGGTGTCTGTGATCTTATTATGATTTTAGGCAGCCTCTCTGCTAATGGGTGGGGCTGTGTTCCTGTCTTGCTAGTTATTTGACCTAGGGTGTCCAGTACTGTAGCTTGCTGGTTGTTGAGTGGAGCTGGGTCTTAGCATTGAGATGGAGATCTCTGGGAGAGCTCTCGCCATTTGATATTACGTGGAGCTGAGAGGTCTCTAGTGGACCAATGTCCCGATATTGGCTCTCCCACCTCAGAAGCACAGGCCTGACACCTGGCCGGAGCACCTAGATCCTGTCAGCCACACGGCTCAGAAGAAAAGGGCGAAAAAAAGAAAGAATAAATAAATAAAGTTATTAAAATAAAAAATAATTATTAAAAATTAAAAAGTAATAAAAAAAAAAGAAAGAAGCGAGCAACCAAACCAAAAAACAAATCCACCATTGGTAACAAGTGTTAAAAACTATACTAAAAAAAAACCCCAAAACCAGACAGACAGAACCCTAGGACAAATGGTAAAAGCAAAGCTATACAGGCAAAATCACACACAGTCCACTGCCTCGATTTTGGGATGATTCTTTGTCTATTCAGGTATTCCACAGATGCAGGCTATGGCAAGTTGATTGTGGAGATTTAATCCGCTGCTCCTGAGGCTGCTGGGAGAGATTTCCCTTTCTCTTCTTTGTTCGCATGGCTCCTGGGGTTCAGCTTTGGATTTGGACCCGCCTCTGCGTGTAGGTCGCCTGAGGGTGTCTCTTCTTCGCTCAGACAGGACGGGATTAAAGGAGCAGCTGATTTGGGGGCTCTGGCTCACTCAGGCCAGGGGGAGGGAGGGGTACGGATTGCGGGGCGAGCCTGCGGCAGCAGAGGCCAGCGTGATATTGCACCAGCCCGAGGCGCGCCGTGCGTCTTCCCGGGGAAGTTGTCCCCGGATCACGGGACCCCGGCAGTGGCGGGCTGCACAGGCTCCTGGAAGGGGCAGTGTGGATAGTGACCTGTGCTCGCACACAGGCTTCTTGGTGGTGGCAGCAGCAGCCTTAGCGTCTCATGACCGTCTCTGGGGTCCGCGCTGATGGCCGCGGCTCGCGCCCGTCTCTGGAGCTCGTTTAGGCGGTGCTCTGAATCCCCTCTCCTCGCGCACCCCAAAACAATGGTCTCTTGCCTCTTAGGCAGGTCCAGACTTTTTCCCGGACTCCCTCCCGGCTAGCCGTGGCGCACTAGCCCCTTCAGGCTGTGTTCACGCAGCCAACCCAAGTCCTCTCCCTGGGATCCGACCGAAGCCCGAGCCTCAGCTTCCAGCCCCGCCCGCCCCGGCGGATGAGCAGACAAGCCTCTCGGGCTGGTGAGTGCTGCTCGGCGCCGAGCCTCTGTGCGGGAATCTCTCCGCTTTGCCCTCCGCACGCCTGTGGCTGCGCTCTCCTCCGTGGCTCCGAAGCTTCCCCCCTCTGCCACCCGCAGTCTCCGCCCGCGAAGGGGCTTCTAGTGTGTGGACACCTTTCCTCCTTCACACCTCCCTCCCACTGGTGCAGGTCCCGTCCCTATTCTTTTGTCTCTGTTGTTTCTTTTTTCTTTTGCCCTACCCAGGTACGTGGGGAATTTCTTGCCTTTTGGGAAGTCTGAGGTCTTCGGCCAGCATTCAGTAGGTGTTCTGTAGCAGTTGTTCCACATGTAGCTGTATTTCTCATGTATTTGTGGGGAAGAAGGTGATCTCCACGTCTTACTCTTCCACCATCTTGCAGGTCTTCCAATAGTTTTGATTTTAAAAGCTGTGTTATGTTTCACTTTTAGTAAAGCCAGTAATCTATGTTATTAATCAAAAGTCAATTAAGTGATTTGCAAGTTAGTGGTAAGCTGGTGTTCGAGCATTAGACGCCGTGCAGAGAGGCATCCGCAGGTGTAGGAAAGGCTCTGAGCTGCCTTGAAGGCTCCCGTTCTTCGAGCCTCACCCGCTTGCCTCCCCCCAGTCCCGAGTCCCCGCCTCTGAGCTTCATTCCTCTGGATACCCACCCCCACCCCGTCTCCCAGTCCAGGGGCTCTAGTGGAGCTCAAATAAGGATGGTCAGCATGACCTTGAACACACTGATCAGCCCCTGTGTAATTAAGAGCGAATTGTGTGTGTTTCCTATGGACTGAAGTGCTTGGGTGGCTGTGCCTGCCTCAGCCCTGACCCCGTTTACATCGTGGAATACACCTTCCTCTGAAAGTCACTTCGGGTATGAAGTGCCTCCTCCCTTTGTGTTGAACACGCACATCTCCTCTTCATCAGAAGCTTTTAAGGACAGCATTTGAGGAGAGTCATCCTAAGTGCACATGGACCTCTCACACAGCTTTTCTTCTCTAGGGAACCCTCAGTAAGATGCTCTGCCTTTAAACTTGCTTTTGTATGAGAACAGATGTTTGACGTGGGGTCGCTGTATCGTAACCTCCCACGAACTGCAGAATGAACTGAAAGTGCATTAGATGTGGACGGTAACACCTGTGAGAAGAAGACCGCTTGTCAACAGGGTTGTGTCGCATGTTCAAGTTCTCTGCATGGTGTTTATATTGATATGTTAAGAAGGAAACTTCCTAGAGCCGTATCAGCAGAGGATAGAGAGCGTTTGTGGTCAGTGTACGTAGAAACAGAGGCAAGAAGAACTTAAACTAGTCCTGCTCTGATGGATTGTCAGGGAAAAGCGAGTCCGGGATGTTAGCAGCTGCTGTGGAAGAGCAGTAAGGAAACTGTGATGGCATTTCTACACAGCACCAAAGGCCAAGAGACGTGGGGAATGTAAGACTCGGTTCAGTACCATTTCCCATCTTTCATCTGCCGTTTACATTGGAAGCAGGCCTTCAGCAGACTCTGCAGCCCAAGGAATTCTATTCAGTGTCATCTCTGTTCTGTAAAAAGTGAGGCAGAAACTGCCAACAATAAAACATTGCTTAAAACTTTCTAATTTCCTACATTTGAGGTCAGATTGACACAGTTATGTTTTCACTCTGTTAAGAGCAGAATGAGTTCTTTACATCTACTTGAAATATATTAAAACTAATAAAATATATTTGGGCTCCTACACTGTCAGTGGGAATGTAAACTGGTGCAGCCACTATGGAGAACGGTGTGGAGGTTCCTGAAAAAACGAAAAATAGAGCTCCCATATGACCCAGCAGTCCCACTCCTGGGCATATACCCGAAGGAAATCAAATGAGTATGTCAAAGAGATATCTGCCCAGCCATGATCATTGCAGCGTTCCTCACACTACCCAAGATACGGAAACAACCTAAGTGTTCGTTGATAGATGAATGGATAAAGGCATTGTGGTATATACATATAATGGAATATTACTCAGCCTTTAAAAAAAAAAAAGAAATCCTGCCATTTGCAACAACATGGATGAACTTGGAGGACACTATGCGAAGGGAAATAAGACAGGCCAAGGAAGAAAAACACTGCAGATCTCTCGTGTGTGTGGAATAAGAAAATGTGAAATGCATAGAAGCAGAGAGTAGAACAGTGGTTACCATGATGGTCAGGTGGGGACATGAGGAGGTGCCTGTGAGTGGGTGCAAAGCTGAGGTTACGTAGGTAAGTCTAGAGGTCTGACATACAGCATGGAGACTGTAGTTAATAAGAGTATGGAATACTGGAAACTTGCTAAGGGAACAGATTTCAGGTGTTCTCATCCCACACAAAAAAGAACTGTGTGAGGAGATGATATGAAAAGTAGCTTGACTGTAGCAATCATTTCACTATATCTATAGCTATATATAGACATATGTATTATATATATAGAATCATGTTGTACACCTTAAATATAGACAATTTTTATTTTAAAAAATAGAATAACATAAAGATCTCCTCAGGTAAAGCTAGGTGAGAGGGGACAGAATAGAAGAAGACGATGGATCCCTGGAGGCATTGAAGGCATGGGGCTCCATTTGTGCTGGGGTCTTGGGGCTTTCATAAAGGATGCCATCCGGTCATGGCCAGAGGTGCAGACTCTGGGTTTAATTCATTAGAGTCAGACATAAGAAGAAGTCAAGGTTCTTGAGCAGAGAGCATTTCCAAAACAGTTTTCCTAAGTTTTATCTGTGCTGTTGTGCTACAGGGGTGATGTTTGTTTGTTTGTTTGGGTGGTGCAGTCACAGGAGATGCATTTAAAGGCTGCTCAGTAATTCAGAAAGAAGGCACTTAGGTCCCAGCAAAGGCAATAGATGTAGAAATAAGAGGAGAGATTGAATTTGAGTAATGTCGCTGAGATGAAATCCACAAAATGGAATACGATTGGCGAGGAAACAGACTGTTTCAAAGGTAATTGTGAGTTTAGTGATCTGGGTGATTTATAGAAGACTAACCAAAATGCCACCTGAGATTTTTCTGGGCCTGTGGTTGATGGTCTCCATTATATCCTCACCGCATTGTTTTGTACAACTCGAGGTCCCTTTTATCAGAAGCTGAGAATCATGTAACTCAGCGGTCCCCAACCTTTTTGGCACCAGAGACCGGTTTTGTGGAAGACAATTTTTCCACGGACCGGGGGTGGGGAAATGGTTTCAGGATGATTCAAGAGCATTACATTAATTGTGCACTTTATTTCTATTATTATTACATTGTAATATATAATGAAATAATTATACAACTCACCATAAGGCTGACAGGAGGCGGGGCTCAGGTGGTAATGCGAGTGATGGGGAGCGGCAGTAAATACAGATGAAGCTTCACTCACTCGCCCGCCACTCATCTCCTGCTGTGCAGGTCGGTTCCTGACGGGCTGCGGACCGGTACTGGTCTGCGTCCCAGGGGTTGGGGACCCCTGATGTAACTCATCTTATTTTCCTCTATGCCTTATTCTGTCAGAATTAAACAGATGCTCAATGACAGTAATTCTTTTATCCTGCACTAGGAGTTACTTGGTCCTAACTCTGATTGTGTGTGTGTGTGTGTTTTCACTGTTCCAGAGAATTTCTTTTTGTTTTCTGTTGTTACCCTCTGGGGTAGCATCATTCATTGTCTAAGAGTATAGATTTTAGAATCCCAGTTCTGCACTAGCCGTGTGGCCTTTGGCAATTTATTTAAATTTATGAGTCTCAGTTTCTTCATCTGTAAAATACAAAATATATAAATTATAAAGATTTATGGATGTATTTCCTCAAGTGAAACCTTCTTTTAATTTCTATTTCATTTTAATTGATGCTACTTGTAAAATGCTGTTGAATTCTAACAAAGTGTAGAATTTTTTCATACCTTAAATGTCACTCACTTGTAATTTTATTTTTTGTGCTTTTTTTTAATCAGGTTGCATTACCAAAAAAGTTGGAGAGTTTCCATCTTTTTTATAGTCAATAGCATTTATATAATTTAGAAATTATCTGTACATTGAGAGTTTGAAATAACTCAGCAGTAGAATTCTGGGGCCTAGGAGTTATTGTTGGTTATTTTCTTTGATAAATCTTCCACATTCTTTCTAGCTCCTGGCCTTTGTAGTGTGTGTGTGTGTGTGTGTGTGTGTGTGTGTGCGTGTGTGTACATATATATAGTTTCTTATAACAATTATGTTAATTTATGCTTTCTCAAATAACTGTCTACTTATCTAGATTCTAAACATATTAACCTAAGTTGCACAGTATATTATTTTAGTAATTAAAAATACCCTCTCCAGGTCATCTATGATCTCATGAAAGATGTATTGTGATAGTCTTAACTACAAATCTAAACACATTTATTAATGCCTAGACCTTCATTGTTTTAGCAATTATAATTTTGTGAAGTTAATTTACTTCAAGTTCCTCAGATTTTTCAGTGCTTGGTTATTGCTAATTAGTTTATATCGGAATGTGTGAGCATTAGAATGCAAACTGGGCGCTAGAGGACGGGAAGAAGGTTCGAGAAAAGCAGTTTTGATCCATATGCTGCTGCAGAGAGTGACTGAAAGACACTTTTCAAACCCTGGGCCTTGAGGGTCTAGCGCGGTGGGTTCAGCACCAAGGACAGGGGCTCAGCCTCGCCCTCCTGGGACCTGCTCAGACCTGGGGGAGCATGAGTTCTGAGTCCCTCGTGTTCAGGTCGTTGGTGCCCAGGAAGGTTTGGTGTGGGGTCAGAGACATTCAGCAACACAAAATGTAGTTCTTTTAACAGACGAGATCCCATCTAAGACTGGTTGAAATTTTTAGACAGTTGTGGGGAGCTATGATTTGCTAAACCAGAAAGCCTGAGAGATTTATCCACAATAAGACAAGATGCGGGAATGGGTTCTCCTGTCACCTGACACCGTCATTTTTTTCTCTATTTATTTCATGCTCTGAGTCCTGTAGAGCCCTATTAAGAAAAATAATTTATTAAATTATTGAGTTATGATTATAACTTTTATTTATCTTAAAAAATAGCATTGAGTAAGCACTTATTTATGCCTTTCTCTAATGGGCAAAAATTTACTTTTAATATTTCATTTCTAGAATGGACTTTTAAAGAATATCTCCTGTATGATGACATGAATTTTCATTAAGAAACAGTTTAATATCAGCATATTAATATACTCTTGGAACATGCATACTTCTCTATAAAATGTAATATTCATAAATGATAAGTTCTTCCATAATTTTGTTTTACTAGATCCACAGAAATAAAGATAAATAAAATTATTGGAAAGTGTTGCATGATGATTTATAATTAAAAATGAAGTTATTCTTTTGGAACATTTGAAAGACATTCCTGGGTTAAAATTAATATTTGTTCAAAAATAGAGAATATCCAGGAAAGGGATGGTTTTAAATGTGCACATGTTGTGACTCTTTGAAAAACTATTTTTGTGTGTGTGTTGCTCTTGAAATTGATCTCTATCAATTTCAAATTCTACACAAATATTTTATTTTCTACATGAAATTATTGTGGGATTTATTTCTATCTTCCCTATAAATTCTAGTTAGAAATTTTGTATTTCGAGTGTATGCAGTTGTATGTTATCAGGTATAAAAGTGGGGAAGCCCTGTATTAATTCTTGCAATACCAAAGGACTATTTATACTGAGTCCTTTTTTAACTCCTTTCCAGCATATGATCTGTGTTCTCTGAAAATCGTTCTTTACAATATGCAACATAAGCACTTTCTAAAAGCAGGGGTGATCATCACGGTATTAGCAGGTTTGGCGTGAGCCCAGCAGGTCAGGATTGACTGCACCGCCGTGGGGCTGCCAGCATTTACTGGACTTCGACTCAAAAACAACCCAAAGGTGGACCTAGAAACTAAACATTTCTGGGTTTAAAATGGGATGTATTGCGATTCCTTAAGAGTTTGATATCGGTTGATCCTTTCCCTGAGATTTATATGGTAAAATGTGTACATTTCTTGAAAGAACTAATACAGTTACACTGGACAGAGAGAGGGAAGCTGTTAGCCAAACTGTCTCTGCACTCAAACCTTTATAGAGATGTCAGTCTTAACACAGAAACTGCATTTCATTCAAGTTTAGAACAAGGAATAAATAATTACATGACCACAAATAAGGGTACAAAATCACATGTTATTTCCAATAATACACATGCCCACTTTCCCCATTCCACACAACACTTACTAAAAGGGTATTACCTACCTCACACTACAAAGTGTCTATCCTTCCACCAACATTAAAGGTAATGTTATATAATAAGATGTTTGCTTTTCTACTTCTGATACTGAATTATTACTCTCTTTCTAAATGTAGAAGTGAGGCCAATTGATTTGTATTTAGAAGGTATTCTGTGAAATTCTTTTGTAAATAAAGGAATCAAAAAAATATATCTGAAGTTTAGCATCACAAACTCTGAACAGTATTTTCGAATAATATTTCAGAGATTAAATTACAGTTTCTTTATGTAGCTTACCAGATTTCTCAAAACTCTCAATGAGTTCCCAAGATTCTGATGATAAATTTAAGCCTCAAAAAAAGGAAAGCAAAGTCAATGAAGTATAAATATACTCTCATAAAAAATTGTTGATTTTATATTTCAGAATATAGGAAAAAATAGATTGCATCTGTACTTTGTAAAAGAAAGAAAGCATGAAGTCAGATTGAATTCATAGCAAAAAAAATGAGAATATATTCTTTTTCTGTGAAATATATTTGGAACAAGTAATTTAGTTGAACTTAGACACTGCACAGTTGACCCTTGAGCATTTTGGGGGTTAGGGCCATTGACCTCCCACAAAGTCAAGAATCCATGTAGAACTTTTGACTCCCACCCCCAAATTAACTACTAATAGTTAACTAGAAGCCTTAATAATAACATAAACAGTCAATTAACATATTTTTTATGTTGTATATATTATAAACTGTATTCTTACAATAAAGTAAGCTAGGGAAAAGAAAATGTTATTAAGAAAATCATAAGGAAGAGAAAATTCATTTACAGTACTGTACTGTATTTATCGATACCATAAGTTTATGTCATCTGTTTACAACATGAATGGTCCATCTGCCAATATGTACATAGATATTGTCTTATATGATACAAAACACTGTAGATGTCATATGTATTACTAACCCTAGACATCAAAGATGAAAAGATGATGTGACAAAGAAATTCATATTTATTTAGAGGTTTAATGATTTATGCACTGATAATGAAGAAGCAGCAATATGATTCTTTACGGTAGCCTAATGCAATCGATACAATTGCTTCACGGTAGCCTAATCTATATACTAATGAATGGATGGATCAATATAAAATTTTATGGCATAAAGTATTAGACTCATATTCATAATGCAGTATTAGAAACATTGTTACATTTTTTTAAAAAACACTTACCTATGATGACAGACTGGTACACAGTTTCCCCAGTTGCAGGAGAGAGAGGCATACTGTATGGTACTGTAATTCTTTGAAAGCAAAGTTACAAAACATAAGAAAACTAACACATTATTAATTTTGTATTAAATATCACCTTATGCTCATGTAAGATAGGCTGTCCACGTCAATACAAGTCCTGCCCACAGTGGTCTACACAATGAATTCTTAGGCAATGATGGTGATGACAGAAAGGCGTCTCATACGGTTGTTAGATTTTTACACAGACACACATACACAACAGATAAACTTAGTAACTATACGACATGATGATTATTTCCTATTCATTAAGTGGAGGCGGTCATCATAAAGGTCTTCATCCTCCTTCACGCTGAGCAGGCTGAGGAGGTGGGAGAGGAGGGGTTGGTCCTGGTGTCTCAGGGGCGACGGAGGCGGGGGTCCCGGTGTCTCGGGGGCGGCGGAGGCGGGCGTCCCGGTGTCTCGGGGCGGCGGAGGTGCGTCCCGGTGTCTCAGGGGTGACAGAGGCAGGCATACTCTGTGTAATTTTACGGAAATACGCTGTAATTTCTGCCTGACATTTTTGCTTTTCAATTTCTCTAAAACCGTTCCTACATGGCACCAGTCCTTCTGCCACTGTCAGCATTGGTTCCAGCGCCCGGACCATAGAAGGGTCCACGTCGTGAAAGAAGTCAGAAGCAGTCTTGACTAATCTGATGTCTCTTTGCTTCCGGCACCACTTCCTCTGCGTCTTCTTCCGCATCATGGGCCTGGTCTGAAAGCCCTCATCTCCATGAAGTTACCCTCTGTTAATTCCCCGGGTGGGGTGTCAGTTAGCTCTTGAATTTCTCCAAGATCCACGTCTTGAAACCCTTCTCCTCCTTCACGTCTTTTGCCACACCCAGCAACTCTGTCATGATTTCCTTGATTGGCTCTGTCCTAAATCCTGTGAAGTCACGCACAGCATCTGGACACAGTTTTCTCCAGCAGGAATTTATTGTTTGGGGCTTGATGGTGTTCGTGGCTTTTTGTGTAACAATGATGGCATCTTAAACGGTGTGATCCTTCCAGACTCTCATGATGTTCTCTCTGTCGGTGTTCTCTTCCGCAGCGTGGACAGTCCTTTCCATAGAGTGTCATGTGTAATGAGCCTTAAAGGTCCTTAGGACCCTCTGACCTAGAGGTTGAATAGAGACATTGTGTTTGGGGCAGGCAGACCACTTCGACACCTTTGGTGTTGAACTCATGGGGTTCCAGGTAGCAAGGGGCATTGTCTAATATCAAAAGAACTTTAAAAGGCAGTCCCTTCCTGACAAGGTGCTTCCTGACATCAGGGACAAAGCATGGATGGGACCAACACAGAGAAAGGGTTCTTATTGTCTAGGCCTTCTTGTTGTACAGCCAACAGACGGGCAGCTCAGGGGTCAGCAGCTTCATAGGTTAGGGCAGTTCTTTTTTTTTTTTTGATGTGGACCATTTTTAAAGTCTCTGTTGAATGTGTTACAATATTGCTTCTGTTTTATGGTTTGGTTTTTTGGCTGCGAGGCATGTGGGATCTTAGCTCCCTGACCGGGGATCGAACCCGCACTCCCTGCATTGGAAGGCGAACTCCTAACCGCTGGACCGCCAGAGAAGTCCTGGTTAGGTCAGTTCTGATCCTAAACCCAGCTGCATTTGCACAAAACAGTAGTTAGCCTGTCCTTTTCTACCTTACATCCTGGTACTCGATTCTCTTCCATATTAATAAATGTCCTTTGTGGCATTTTTCCTCAGAAGAGGGCACTTTCATCTGCATAAAAAATCTGTTTAGGCAGATGTCCTTTCTCCCCAATGGTTTTCTTTTTTCTTTTTTAAAATATTTTGTTGCGGTATACTTGGTTTGCATTGTGTTAGTTTCAGGTGTACAGCAAAGTGATTCAGTTATACATAAACATATATCGACTCTTTTTTAGGTTCTTTCCCCATACAGGTCATTACAGAGTACCGAGTAGAGTTCCCTGTGCTATACAGTAAGCCCTTGTTGATTATCTGTTTTATATGTAGTAGTGTGTGTATGTCAGTCCTATGCTCCTAATTTATCCCTCCCCCCGACATTTCCCCTGTGGTAACCATAAGTTTGTTTTTGAAATTTGTGAGTCTGTTTCTGTTTTGTAAATAAGTTCATTTGTATCATTTTTTAAAAATTAGATTCCACATATAAGTGATATCGTATGGTATTTGTCTTTCTCTGTCTGAATTACTTCACTTAGTATGATAACCTCTAGGTCCATCCATGTTGCTGCAAATGGCATTATTTAATTCTTTTTTATTGTTGAGTAATATTCCATTGTATATATGTACCACATCTTCTTTATCCATTCCTCTGTCTATGGACATTTAGGTTGTTTCCAGGTCGTGGCTCCCAGTGGTTTTCTTTTTTTACAAATTTGTTTATTTATTTATTTATTTTTGGCTGTGTTGGGGCTTTGTTGCTGTGCATGGGCTTTCTCTATTTGCGGCGAGCGGGGTCTACTCTTCATTGTTGTGAGCGGGCTTCTCATTGTGGTGGCTTCTCTTGTTGCAGAGCATGGGCTTTAGGCACACGGGCTTCAATAGTTGTGGCTCACAGGCTCTAGAGTGCAGGCTCAGTAGTTGTGGCTCGTGGGCTCTAGAGCGCAGGCTCAGTAGTTGTGGTACATGGGCTTAGTTGCTCTGTGGCATGTGGGATCTTCCCGGACCACGGCTTGAACCCGTGTCCCCTGCGTTGGCAGGTGGATTCTTATCCACTGCGCCATCAGGGAAGCCCTCCCAGTGGTTTTCTTAACAGCTTCTGTGTACTCATCTGCTGCCTCTTGGTTGGCAGAAGCTGCTTCTCTTGTTATATTGACATTTTTTAAGCCAAACCTCTTTCTACAGTTCTCACCCCATCCTTTGCTGGCCTTCAGTTCTCCAGCTTTAGCTCCTTCACCTTCCTTTTCCTTTAAGCTGTCATATAATGACTTTGCTTTTTCTTCAATAATATTATAGTCTCTAGGTAAGCCTTTCTTACAGCATCCACAAAAAAAGCTGCATTTTTAATAGGAAATAAAAGAGTATTTCACAAAAAGTGCAAGATTTGTGCATGTGCTGGAGTTGCTGCGGGGAAAGCTTCGCGAATTTCCTTTTCTTTTTTTTACGATGGTCCTTATGCTGGATTCATTCATCTTGAAATGGCAGCAACCACAGCTGCGGGCATCAATCTACAGAGCACGTCGAACAATCCAGCCTTTTCTCATCATGTCCTGACTTTCTCTGCTTCTTGGGAGCACGGCCAGCATCACCAGTGGCACTTCCTGGGTCCCATGGCGTTACTCAGGGTTTACAGTTTTGGACTAGACACGATGAAAAACACGCAAGAACTTCGAGAGATCACTTTTTACTAGATTCGCAACTTCCTGGGGAGGGGAACAGCTCAGACAGAGATGATGAGCATCTCAGAGCATTTTAAGTGGTTCCTCACTACACTTGAGCTCAGCGCAGTAGCAGCAGGGCTGGTACAAAATTATTACAGCAGGACAGCATGTGCCATGGTTAACTGTGTACGGTGATGATTGAATAGTGCATCTTTATGTTTGTCTATATTTCTCTCAAATGTGAATGGTGCCATGTACGGTCTGTAATTGTGTACATAAGTGTTGATAAATTTTAACTTTACGTAATAAATTTGTGCATATTTTATGGTGGTAAATGACAAAATAGACTAGTATCTACATATATTTTATGTATTCGTGACGTACCTAACTTTTTCTTATTTCTTTTGATATTTCTAGACTACGTGGTTCATCTGCAGTTTTTTTCCAAATTGTCATAAATCTCCAAAAATGTTTTCAATGTATTTTTTGAAAAAAATCTGCCTATAAGTGGGATTGATGTTTCTGTTTACAGGTTAGAGAATGTAAACTATGCTGTGCTTTTTCTTCATTTTAAACTGCTTACAAAAGTAAAATTACATTTCACTCTACTCTATATACCTCAAAGACTAATTTTAAAGGCATCTCTTGGATGTCTTCATGGTTTTTTATTATAGTTTATCTTTTCACTGTTAGTTTGATTACTTTATTTGGAAATCATATTTGAAAGCCCAAGAATAATGATATATAACAAAGAAATAATATTTTGAATAAATATTTGAACAAACCAGTCCACAAAGATTTTCAGGGGATTCAGCAGGCAGAGGAGAAGTCATATTTGGATTTTTAAATACTTAATTTTGGATGTGTGAAGGTTAAATATAAAGGTACAAGGATGGAGAAGGAGGAGCAATGAGAAGGTTGGTAATAATTGAGGCTTAAGATGATGGTGGCTAAGGTATTAGGGATAAGAAACAGGTGATGAATCGAGAAATGTGTTGGAAGCTAAATGGTCAGGACTTGATTGAATTTAGGGAAGGTGAGGTAGCCAGGAGTCAGTGATAACTCCTGAGAAGATTATGATGATAAAACCGAGATGGAAAAGTTGTGAATTATCTAGTTTAGGTGGGCACCGCGTTAAGTTCAATATGGGACACACTGTGTTTTTGGTGTGTGTGTGGCCCAATCTGAGTGTAGACACGCCCATGTTCATGCATCCGAGAGGGCAGGTCTGGGCTGGAGCAAATGCTGGAGATACACAAGGTGCAGACGGTGAGGAAAGCAGGGCGAGAGGCCTGGAAAAGCCTGAGGTGCTCAGAGGAGGAAGAAGGATGTAGGCAGGACTTAGTGTGGCTCAAATGAGAAACAGGCAAGAACAGGGTCCAGGAAGCTGAGGGATGAATTCTGACTTGAAGAGACAGTGGGCTTGCGTCTTGCGTTGAGGAGGGAAGTTCTATAGTGGGAGCCGTGAGAAATGAGCACAGACCTGCAGTTAGAATGCCAGTAGTGGCTGGACAAAGAGTAGCTTCAGTCTAATGGTGTTTAAATGACATAATACAGACAAGTTACTTGATGTATACAGTAGGTGTTCAGTAAATGTTTCTTCCTTTCTCCACACCTGCTCGTCTCCTGTGCTCAGCATGTAATTCATTTCAGCCAGTGTGGTGGGGTTGAGAGAATACAGTACACAGTACAGTACAGGTACGAATAACATGTATCTGACATCTGTGTACAAGACATTTTGCCTGTTACTTCATTTCCTCCTCAAAACATGTAGGTGCCATTGGTCGACCAGTTGGACACATGAGGAGACTGAGGCCACAGAGTTAAGAGATGTTCCCAACTTTACATAATTACTAGATAATCTTTCTGTCTTCTGAACCCACACTCTGCATACTTCTTCCTAAGAATCTGTTTAAAATTTTTAATTTATTTTTGTCCAAATCATTTCTAATAATAAAAGTGTGATCTATCTCTGAACAAAAGTCACCTGATGAGGAGGAAATTTACATTACAGTATGCTCTCAAATTTACCGTGGAATCATTTTATTTTCTATTCACTGTCTTTTTCAGTTTTTTATATTTTCCCCCCTCTGTTTATTCTCACCAAAGATCTGGTAGGAGATAGCACTTACTTGGTCTAATTTTATATTGCATTTGCCTTAAAATATATTTATGTTTATTTGTTCTTAGCTTAGATTTTCTGAAGGAGAGAACTCTGAGTTTTTAATGAAACTCTTTACTGAAAAGGTGACAGTTCAGTCACCATGAAGGAAATAACGTTAATCGCAGAACCCACCGAAAACCCCAAACAGGTATAAATTATCATATCAAAGAGTGTTTAATAGTTCCAGAGGAAACAGCTACAGACAAATCTAATTTTTGGAATCACAGCAAATAAATTTAAAATATTTCTGGAAGGTTTAGAATTTCAATTTTATAGGAGGATTTTTTGACACTTCAAAATAATTCATGAACTGAGTGAAGTACAAACAAGGGCAAGTGGAGTAGGAGTGAGAAAGTGTTGCTGCCCCAGCGCTCAGGACCCCGTGTTATTGGTTGGAGGTCACCACTTCTAACCACTTTCCTATTTATGTCTTTCATTTGTTCCCACCATTATTCCAACATATGTGTTTCTTCAGTGACAATTATCAACTACAGACACTATACACTGTATTGGAAGGTAAATATTTAGCTCATTTCCCTAACCTGACTGCAACCTCCCAGGGGGTGACAGTCAACTATTATCACAGTCATTCTCTTGGTAATTTTTGTAACTTTAAATAATAAATGTAAAATTGTCTTGTGTTCCATCTACTTCAGGAAGATGCCCCCAGACATCCGGATTCCCCAGCAACCCCCCATCCCTTCGCCTGAACTTCTTTCACCTGTAAATGTTATGTTTATTACACTTAAAGACTATTCTTTAAAATGTCTTTTGTGATTTGTCTGCAGTGTGATTCTAAATGTTGAAAATCCACAGATACTCTTAATATTATCGTGTCTCTCATCAGTTTGCTGTGGTGTCATCTGTGCTGTAGATGCCTGGCCATCACCACGATTTAATGCTATAATCCTTGTGCCACTTGTCAAGACCAAAGGGATCATCTTCCCAACACTCTCAGTTGCTTAAAATAACACCAAATTTAGTTAACATTATATTTGAACCGTGACTCTCCTCCATGAAGTTTCTGAATAGCTTTCTTTTTCTTCCTCATGAGATAACAATTATAAGAAAACGCCACTGGCATTTCCAGGGCTGTAGGGAAGCAGTTCTCCTTGTGTTTCCCAGCGTCTTGAACAATCTTTCCTGGGAGCCTGGACGCAGACTTCCCCTGGAGGTTCACGGGCCACTTTCCTTAGTCTCAGGATGGCCCAGCCCTCTGATCCCTGGGACCTGGGACATAACGTGTCCCCGGGCCTGGCCCACGTCGCCTCTGCAGGACCTGGGGGCTCATGCTGCCCGCAGCCCCACTAGCAGTAAACGGTCCAGATTTGTTCAGAGGTGTTGCACTTTCCCACTGAACTGATGGAGATGCAGCCCAGTGACATCGTTTCTGGAGCCACTTTCCTCTGTATGTGCCCTGTCTGTCCTGACCTTCCCTCTCAGCCTCAGGGCTCACCGGTGACTCTGTTCCCCTCCTCCTGTCCAAGGTCTTCCTTCTCCTCACCTTGTCTCTTGGTTGTCTTGAATATATCCTTCATTGTTTTCTCCAAAAGGTGTGGGGATGGTAGACTTTTTGAGAACTTCAATATCAGAAAAGTCTTTTTTTATATATATTTTACAATTGGTAAATAGTATGACTGAGAAAAAAAAACCAAACAGGTAAACTATCATATTCCCTCAGAAGTGGAAGGCACTGATTCTTTGTCTTCTAGCTTCTAGAGTTGTTGATAAAAATAAGATCCTGTATATTGTATCAAATGCTGTATTAATGACTGAAAAAAATCATAAAGTATACCAATAACATTAATGGTATAGAGTAAAAACCTGTACCTACCAGAAGAGGTATGTATTAAAAGCTATATATTAAATGAACTAGGAATTTAATTTCTTCCAACTGTAAATGTTTTAATCATGCACAGTTTCCACCTCTTACTATTCTAAAGATGCAAGGTTATCACAGAAAACTGACACTGATTACCAAAAGTAATAACTAACACATTATAAATTAATACATATGTGTTATGAGTAATTCATGTATTGTAATGTGACAAGTATCTGCATGTCCTTTAAGAAGAGTGTATCAGCCACTCCTCTATCAGGTCATTTTCTTTTTTTTTTTTTAATTTATTTTATTGAAGTATAGTTGATTTACAGTGTTGTGTTAATTTTTGCTGTACAGCACAGTGATTCAGTTATACATATACACACACATTCTTTTTCATATTCTTTTCCATTATGGTTTATCACGGGATAATGAATATACTCCCCTGTGCTCTACAGCAGGACCTTGTTGCTTCAGTTGCAGTTCTTGGAGTGTGTTTTATGGCCCCGAATGAGGTCTATCTTGGTAAAGTCCCATGTGCACTTTAGAATAATGTGGATTTTGGGTGGAATATTTTATAAATGTCATTTAGATTTAGAAGATTGTTAGTGGCGTTTAGGCCATCTGTATTTTTACTAATATTTTTCCCACTGTATCTATCAATTACTGATAAAGGCAGGCTGAAGTCTTCAAGTGTAATAGTAGACTTGTCTGTTTCTTTGTCAGTTCTCTCAGATTTGCTTCGTGTATTTTGATATTCTCTTGTTAGGTGTATACGTGATTACGATTGTTACACCGTCTTTGAGAATTGGTCCTTTATCATTATGTAATATCACTTTTTAATCTCTGATAATCTTAGTTGCTCTGATCTCATATGTCTAGAATTAGCATTGCTGCTCTACCCTTTATTACTGTCAGCAAGATCTATTTTTCCTTGATATGTTTTTGAAGTGGGTTTCTGATACACAGCGTATGTTGGTCTTGTTTTCTTTTCTTCCAAACTGAGGATCTCTTTTTCTAAAGTAGTGTGTTTTAACCATTCATTTTTAAAGTGATTATTGATTTAGTTAGATTAAAATCTATCATCTTTAAAAATTTACTATTTGCTGCATTTATTCCTTGTTTCTTTTTTACCCTCTTTTTCCTGCTTTCTTTGGCTTTAATTAGCATTTAATATGATTCCGTTTCACTTCATCTTCTGACATATCATTTATACTTCTTTTATGGACTTTTTAGCCCTAGGATTTACAATATATGTGTTTAAATAAATTTAGTAAACAATAAATTTACTTTCAAAAAAAATGTGACCCTTCATGTGTAGTATAGGTACCTTACAGCAGATTTTTCCCAGTTCTTCCCTCCTATTTCTTGTGATATTAGATCTATTCATTTTACTTATCTACATGCTATAAACACCCAATATGTTGTTACTGTTATTGCTTTAAACAAACAACTAGCTGATGGAAATAATTGCAACCATTTTAATTTGTCTGAGAGAGTATTTCTCTTTTAGTTTTGAAGTAAATTCACTGCTTATAGAATTCAATTTTGCAGTTGTTTTCTTCTTTAACTATTTTAAAGATTTCACTCCAGTTTTCTCTTTTTTTAATTAATTAATTTATTTATTTATTTACTTATTGGCTGCGTTGGGTCTTCGTTGCTGCACACAGGCTTTCTCTAGTTGAGCGGGAGGAGGGCTACTCTGCATTGCGGTGCACAGGCTTCTCATTGCGGTGGCTTCTCTTGTTGCGGAGCACGAGCTCTAGGCACGCAGGCTTCAGTAGTTGCAGCACGCAGGCTCAGTTGTGGCTTGCAGGCTCTGGAGTGCAGGCTCAGTAGTTGTGGCACACAGACTTAGTTGCTCTGCGGCATGTGGGATCTTCCCGGACCAGGGCTCGAACCCGTGTCCCCTGCATTGGCAGGCAGATTCTTAACCACTGTGCCACTCTTGCTTGCATTGTTTCTGATGAGATGTGGGCTGGAAAACTTATCCTTGTTTCTCTATAGATGAGCTCTTCCCACCCCAGCTTTTTTTTTTTTTAAACATTCTTTAGTTTCTGCAGTTTCAATGTGATTTGTGTGGGGTTTTTTGTTTTTGTTTTGCTTTATTTTGCTTTGTGTGATTATTTTGCTTGATATTCTGTTGGATTCTTGAATCTGTGGTTTGATATCTGTCATTAATTCTGAAAAGATCTTGATTATTATTTCTTTATATATATTGCTGCCCTGTTTTTTTCTTTCTTTTTCTGGTTTCTGACTAAGCAAATGTTATAGCTTTTGATATTTTCCCATGGTTCTTGGGTGACCTGGGCTTTTTGTTTTGTTTTTATTTTTTGGCATTTATTCTTTTTCTCTTTGTCTTTTAGTTTGGGAAATTTCTGGTAACCTATCTTCAAGTTCACAGATTTTTTCCTTGACTGTGTCAAGTCCACTGATGAACCTGTTGAAGGCATTCTTTATTCCTGTTACTATGGTTTTTTAAAGTTTCTACCATCTCCTATTGATTCTTTCTAATATTTTCTATCTCTGTGCTTACATGCTTATATTACTTATCTGCTCTTACATGTTTCCTCTATTCTATTACAGCCTTTAACATATTAATCATAGTTATTTTACATTCCCTTTCTGATAATTTCAATATCTACTCAAGTGATACCAGTTCTAATGATGAGTCACTTCTTTTTTTTTTACAAATTTCGTTTTTATTTTATTTTATCTTTTTTGAATTTTTGAATTTTATTTTATTTATATTTTTATACAGCAGGTTCTTATTAGTTATCCATTTTATACATATTAGTGTATATATGTCAATCCCAATCTCCCAATTCATCAACCACACCCCCGCCACGTTCCCCCCTTGGTGTCCATACGTTTGTTCTCTACATCTGTGTCTCTATTTCTACCCTGCAAACCGGTTCATCTGTACTATTTTTCTAGGTTCGACGTATATGCATTAATATACAATATTTGTTTTTCTCTTTCTGACTTACTTCACTCTATATGACAGTCTCTAGATCCATCCACGTGTCTACAAATGACCCAATTTCGTTCCTTTTTATGGCTGAGTAATTTTCCATTGTATATGTGTACCAAATCTTCTTTATCCATTTGTCTGTCGATGGGCATTTAGATTGCTTCCATGTCCTGGCTATTGTAAATAGTGCTGCAATGAACAGTGGGGTGCATGTGTCTTTTTGAATTATGGTTTTCTCTGGGTATATGCCCAGTAGTGGGATTGCTGGGTCATATGGTAATTCTATTTTTAGTTTTTTAAGGAACCTCTATACTGTTCTCCATAGTGGCTGTGTCAATTTACATTCCCACCAACAGTGCAAGAGGGTTCCCTTTTCTCCACACCCTCTCCAGCATTTGTTGTTTGTAGATTTTCTGATGATGCCCATTCTAACTGGTGTGAGGTGATACCTCATTGTAGTTTTGATTTGCATTTCTCTAATAATTAGTGATGTTGAGCAGCTTTTCATGTGCTTCATGGCAATCTGTATGTCTTCTTTGGAGAAATGTCTATTTAGGTCTTCTGCCCATTTTTGGATTGGGTTGTTTGTTTTTTTAATACTGAGCTGCATGAGCTGTTTATAAATTTTGGAGGTTAATCCTTTGTCCGTTGATTCGTTTGCAAATATTTTCTCCCATTCTAAGGGTTGTCTTTTCATCTTGTTTGTAGTTTCCTTTGCTGTGCAAAAGCTTTTAAGTTTCATTAGGTCCCATTTGTTTATTTTTGTTTTTATTTCCATTACTCTAGGAGGTGGATCAAAAAAGATCTTGCTGTGGTTTATGTGTTCTTCCTATGTTTTCCTCTAAGAGTTATATAGTGTCTGATCTTACATTTAGGTCTCTAATCCATTTTGAGTTTATTTTTGAGTATGGTGTTAGGGAGTGTTCTAATTTCATTTTTTACATGTAGCTGTCCAGTTTTCCCAGCACCACTTATTGAAGAGACTGTCTTTTCTCCATTGTATATCTTTGCCTCCTTTGTTATAGATTAGTTGACCATAGGTGTGTGGGTTTATCTCTGGGCTTTCTATCCTGTTCCATTGATCTGTATTTCTGTTTTTGTGCCAGTACCATATTGTCTTGATTACTGTAGCTTTGTGGTATAGTCTGAAGTCGGGGAGTCTGATTCCTCCAGCTCAGTTTTTTCCCCTCAAGACCACTTTGGCTATTCGGGGTCTTTTGTGTCTCCATACAAATTTTAAGATTTTTTGTTCTAGTTCTGTAAAAAATGCCATTGGTAATTTCATAGGGATTGCATTGAATCTATAGATTGCTTTGGGTAGTATAGTTATTTTCACAATATTGACTTTTCCAATCCAAGAACATGGTATATCTCTCCATCTGTTTGTACCATCTTTAATTTCTTTCAGCAGTGTCTTATAGTTTTCTGTTGTCTCCCTAGGTAGGTTTATTCCTGGGTATATTATTCTTTTTGTTCCAATGGTAAAGGGGAGTGTTTCCTTAATTTCTCTTTCAGATTTTTCATCATTAGTGTATAGGAATGCAAGAGATTGCTGTGCATTAATTTTGTATCCTGCAACTTTACCAAATTCATTGATTAGCTCTAGTAGTTTTCTGGTGGCATCTTTAGGATTCTCTATGTATAGTATCATGTCATCTGCAAACAGTGACAGTTTTACTTCTTCTTTTCCAATTTGTATTCCTTTTATTTCTTTTTCTTCTCTGATTGCCGTGGCTAGGACTTCCAAAAGTATGTTGAATAATAGTGGTGAGAGTGGACATCCTTGTCTCATTCCTGATCTTAGAGGAAATGCTTTCACTTTTTCACCATTGAGAATGATGTTTGCTGTGGGTTTGTCATATATGGCCTTTATTATGTTGAGGTAGGTTCCCTCTATGCCCACTTTCTGGAGAGTTTTGATCATAAATGGGTGTTGAATTTTGTCAAAAGCTTTTTCTGCATCTATTGAGATGATCATATGGTTTTTCTTCTTCAATTTGTTAATATGGTGTATCACATTGATTGATTTGTGTATATTGAAGAATCGTTGCATCCCTGGGATAAATACCACTTGATCGTGGTGTATGATCCTTTTAATGTGTTGTTGGATTCTGTTTGCTAGTATTTTGTTGAGGATTTTTGCATCTATATTCAGGAATGATATTGGTCTGTAATTTTCTTTTTTTGTAGTATCTTTGTCTGGTTTTGGTATCAGGGTGATGGTGGCCTCATAGAATGAGTTTGGGAGTGTTCCTTCCTCTGCAATTTTTTGGAAGAGTTTGAGAAGGATGGGTGTTAGCTCTTCTCTAAATGTTTGGTAGAATTCACCTGTGAAGCCATATGGTCCTAGACTTTTGTTTGTTGGAAGATTTTTAATCACATTTTCAATTTCATTACTTGTGATTGGTCTGTTCATATTTTCTATTTCTTCCTGGTTCAGTCTTGGAAGGTTACGCCTTTCTAAGAATTTGTCCATTTCTTCCAGCTTGTCCATTTTATTGGCATAGAGTTGCTTGTAGTAGTCTCTTAGGATGCTTTGTATTTCTGCAGTGTCTGTTGTAACTTCTTTTTCATTTGTAATTTTATTGATTTGCGTCCTCTCCTTTTTGTTGATGAGTCTGGCTAATGGTTTATCAATTTTGTTTATCTTCTCAAAGAACCTGCTTTTAGCTTTATTGGTCTTTGCTATTGTTTTCTTTGTTTCTATTTCATTTATTACTGCTTTGATCTTTATGATTTCTTTCCTTCTGCTAACTTTCAGTTTTGTTTGTTCTTCTTTCTCTGGTTCCTTTAGGTGTAAGGTTAGATTGTTTATTTGAGATTTTTCTTGTTTATTGAGGTAGGCTTATATTGCTATAAACTTCCCTCTTAGAACTGCTTTTACTGCATCCCATAGGTTTTGGATCGTCGTGTTTTCATTGTCATTTGTCTCTAGGTATTTTTTGATTTCCTCTTGATTTCTTCAGTGATCGCTTGGTTATTTAGTAACGTATTGTTTAGCCTCCATGTGTTTGTGCTTTTTACGTTTTTTTTTCCCTGTAATTGATTTCTAATCTCATAACGTTGTGGTCAGAAAAGATGCTTGATATGATTTCAATTTTCTTAAATTTACTGAGGCTTGATTTGTGACCCAAGATGTGATCCATCCTGGAGAATATTCCATGTGCACTTGAGAAGAGGGTGTAATCTGCTGTTTTTGGAAGGAATGTCCTATAAATATCAATTAAATCTATCTGGTCTGTTGTGTCATTTAAAGCTTATGTTTCTTTCTTAATTTTCTGTTTGGATGATCTGTCCATTGGTGTAAGTGAGGTGTTAAAGTCCCCCGCTATTATTGTGTTACTGTCGATTTCCTCTTTTATAGCTGTTAGCAGTTGCCTTATGTATTGAGGTGCTGCTATGTTGGGTACATATATATTTATAATTGTTATATCTTCTTCTTGGATTGATCCCTTGATCATTATGTAGTGTCCTTCCTTGTCTGTTGTAACATTCTTTCTTTTAAAGTCTATTTTATCCGATATGAGTATTGCTACTCCAGCTTTCTTTTGATTTCCATTTGCATGGAATTTTTCCATCCCCTCACTTTCAGTCTGTATGTGTCCCTAGGTCTAAAGTGGGTCTCTTGTAGACAGCATATATATGGGTCTTTTTTTTTGTATCCATTCAGCGAACCTGTGTCTTTTGGTTGGAGCATTTAATCCATTCACATTTAAGGTAATTATTGATATGTATGTTCCTATTACCATTTTCTGAATTGTTTGGATTTGTTTTTGTAGGTCCTTTTCTTCTCTTGTGTTTCCCACTTAGAGAAGTTCCTTTAGCATTTGTTGTAGAGCTGGTTTGGTGGTGCTGAATTCTCTTAGCTTTTGCGTGTCTGTAAAGCTTTTGATTTCTCCATCGAATCTGAATGAGATCCTTGCCGGGTAGAGTAATCTTGGTTGTAGGTTCTTCCCTTTCATCACTTTAAATATGTCATGCCACTCCCTTCTGGCTTGTTGAGTTTCTGCTAAGAAATCAGCTGTTAATTTTATGGGAGTTCCCGTGTATGTTATTTGTCGTTTTTCCCTTGCTGCTGTCAATAATTTTTCTTTGTCTTTAATTTTTGCCAATTTGATTACTGTGTGTCTCGGCATGTTTCTCCTTGGGTTTATCCTGTATGGGACTCTTTGCTCTTCTTGGACTTGGGTGGCTATTTCCTTTCCCGTGTTGGGAAAGTTTTCGACTATAATCTCTTCAAATATTTTCTCGGATCCTTTCTCTCTCTCTTCTCCTTCTGGGACCTGTATAATTCGAATATTGTTTTGTTTAATGTTGTCCCAGAGGTCTCTTAGGCTGTCATCATTTCTTTTCATTCTTTTTTCTTTATTCTGTTCTCCAACAGTGAATTCCACCGTTTTGTCTTCCAGGTCACTTGTCCGTTCTTCTGCCTCAGTTATTCTGCTATTGCTTCCTTCTAGTGTATTTTTTATTTCAGTTATTGTATTGTTCATCTCTGTTTGTTTGTTCTTTAATTCTTCTAGGTCTTTGTTAACCATTTCTTGCATCTTCTTGATCTTTGCCTCCATTCTTTTTCCGAGCCCCTGGATCATCTTCACTATCATTATTCTGAATTCGTTCTCTGGAAGGTTGCCTATCTCTACTTCATTTAGTTGTTTTTCTGCAGTTTCATCTTGTTCCTTCATCTGGTACATAGCCCTCTGCCTTTTCATCTTGTCTATCTTTCTGTGAATGTGGTTTTTGTTCCACAGGCTGCAGGATTGTAATTCTTCCTGCTTCTGCTGTCTGCCCTCTTGTGGATGAGGGTATCTAAGAGGCTTGTGCAAGTTTCCTGATGGGAGGGACTGGTGGTGGGTAAAGCTGGCTGTTGCTCTGGTGGGCAGAGCTCAGTAAAACCTTAATCTGCTTGTCTGGTGATTGGTGGGGCTGGGTTCCCTCCTTGTGGGATGTTTGGCCTGAGGTGACCCAACACTGGAGTCTACCCGGGCTCTTTGGTGGGGCTAATGGCAGACTCTGGGAAGGCTCTCGCCAAGGAGTACTTCCCAGAACTTCGGATTCCAGTGTCCTTGTCATCATGGTGAGACACAGCCACGCCCCCCCACCTCTGCAGGAGACCCTCCAACACTAGCAGGTAGGTCTGGTTCAGTCTCCTATGGGGTCACTGCTCCTTCCCCTGGGTCCCGATACGTACACTACTTTGTGTGTGTCCTCCAGGAGTGGAGTCTCTGTTTCCCCCAGTCCTCTCGAAGTCCTGCAGTCAAATCCCACTAGCCTTCAAAGTCTGATTCTCTAGGAATTCCTCCTCCTATTGCCGGACCCCCAGGTTGGGAAGCCTGACGTGGGGCTCAGAACCTTCACTTCAGTGCATGGATTTCTGTGGTATAAGTGTTCTCCAGTCTGTGAGTCACCCACCCAGCAGTTATGGGATTTGATTTTACTGTGATTGCGCCCCTCCTACCGTCTCATTGTGGCTTCTCCCTTGTCTTTGGATGTGGGGTATCTTTTTGGTGAGTTCCAGTGTCCTCCTGTCGATGATTGTTCAGCAGTTAGTTGTGATGACAGTGCTCTCGCAAGAGGGAGTGAGAGCACGTCCTTCTACTCTGTCATCTTTCATGATGAGTTACTTCTTAATTTATTTAACTTTGCACACCTTGTAACCTCTGGTTGAAAGCTGGAGAGGGTAGTAGGTACACAGGTAAATAAGCCACTAGCGAGAGTGTTTATGTTGGAGTGGCTTGGATTTGAGTGTTAATGTTTATCGTTGCTACAGACCTCAAAGGGTCCAAATTCCTCTGGTGCCATTGCTTAGTTCTCTCCTTTTGGCTTCAGAGCTTTGTACTTTTCCCCAGGGAGAGTCCACATCTGGCAGCTGTGTCATTTGTTATTTTACTGTTATTCTTGAAGACATGTCAGAGTGCTGGTGGGATGTGTGTGGGGGGAGGGGCAATGTCTAATTTTCCTTTTAAGTCTTGTCTTTCAGTGGGCTTATTTCTCGTAAAGTGCCTCCAGAGTCATTCTGTCCGTCTTCCAGGCATCAGGGCTCCCCCGCCATGACCCGTATTCCCTTCTGCAGCCCCAGAGTTCTCAGTCTATTTCCCTGAGGCCCTATCCCCTGTCAGTTATGGCATTAATTTAATTTTTCGTTAGTTCGTTTGCTTCCTTAGGTAAAATAGGAAGGTTGAAAGGGCCTGGAAGTGGGGGAGTCCCTTCCTGTAGATGGGATGAGGCTCTGGCAAAGTATTTTTTCCCTGGAAAGTGTGTCTGTTAGGTAGAAGGACTGGGGTCGTTTCCAAATGGTTACTTTTTCCTTCTCCTACCAGAGCCACAAAGTGATATTCACCTGGGTTCTTGGAAAGAAAACTCAGGAAAGTGTGGGCCTTCCTAAGACTGCAGCCCCCAGGAGCCTCCCACTCTCAGGCTAGTCCACACTCAGCCTCCATCCATCAGTCAAAATTACTGTTTAAAATTTCTAACTGTGTATGAACTCCATTGCTTCATACATGAAGTAAATACATTTCAGGTGCTGTATCTCTCTGGATTTTCCCTACTGTCTAGATTTCAGGGTGGTGGTTTGTCTTGTAACCTCAGTTCTCTGAAATGTCTAAGAAAAGTAAGTGATTCTCAGTTTCTTCAAATTTTTCTTGGTATAAGACAGGAGTGATGACTTTAAAGCTCTTTACATGTTGGACCTGTAACTTGAAGTCTCTAAAAATACTTTTAAAATGCAAATCACCACATAATTGTTAATACATTATTGGTTATTCCCATGTAATTTATTGGAGTACAATGCTGATCAGTTGTCTTTCAGGTGAAAGGGTGACTCTGGGACTTATTGGTAAAAAATATATATGTGATGATATTTCCTTCCTGGAAGTATTATGGATATTTAAATGTATTCATATTCTGAACCATCTTCTGATTTTGGGGGGACCCAATAGAACAAATGCGCAAAAGAGCAACTGCACTTGCAGGTTTAGTTTGTAGCTCTGAAAGGGAGGAGGGGGCGTCAGAGATCTGAATTTTGCTGTTTCATTAGGCGGTTGTACTTACTGACATAAGATTTCTGACTATGTGGTCTGGCATGTATTTAACTCTGATTGCTTTAACTCAAAAGACCAAAACATGAGCATTTTACATTTTTGTGAACTTAACAGCACTGCTCTTTTACCTGTTCCTGCAGATCCTGTGAGGTCCAGCCCCATGAGGCCTCCCAGGCGTTTGTCAGCAGCTGCTCACCTGGGTCAAATCGAGAGCTCGCTCCATCAACGTGAGCAGCTCTGTGATTTTCTGAATAATTAATGAAAACACCAACTCATGGTTCTCCCCTCTGACTGAAAGTTTCATTTAAGTTGATTTTCCTAGCATACAATTGTTCTTAAAAACTTAATTTCAAAAAAATTCAGACTCCATTATCAAAAACGTAACTTTCACTAAAGCCACTAAAGAGTAAACATAAAATTATTCCAGGAGATCATACTATAGAAAAGATAATAATGGAGAGAGTTTGTGTAATTTTGGCCAGAGACCATCTAATTTGGTTAAGTCTTGATTTCAAGTAGTATGGGAAATTCACACTTAGAATATAGTCATTGTATTTCTTTTCCTTTTTGGGATTAAAGGAATAAAACCATATTGATATGGTTTGACTTTTTCAGCAAGGTTGTATCTAATTTATAAATACACAAAAGGATGAATAAGCTTATAACTAGATAACTATTTCCCAGAGGAATTTGAATTTGCCTAGATTTATTTTACGATCTATACTTGAATATTATTATCACCCCCCCCAAGAGTATCTGCACGTGCATTTTGAGAAAATTTAATTCTATAATCCCAGGTTATTTTAGATGATAATCGGTGTATGATTTCATTCAGAAATCTTGTTTCCAGAATGTGTAAATCCAGGATTAAGAAACAACAAAAACAAACAAAATCTAATAAACTATGTAGTAGTTTATAGTTAGCTAATTTCTTAAAATTACAACAAATGCAAATAATGCTGTTTAATTGCTAAAAAAATATTTTAACAGTACCATTTGTTTCTTAATCAAACAAGTCAACTACACCGTATACATATATAACATTCTTATAAAAATAATAACATTTAAAGCACAAACTTATTTTTTCTGGTACATATATTTTGGTTTTTTGTTTGTTTGTTTATTTTTTTTTTATTGAAGCATAGTTGATTTACAATGTTGTGTTAATTCCTGCTCTACAGCACAGTGATTCAGTTATACAAATATATACATTCTTTTTTGTATTCTTTTCAGTTATGGTTTGTCACAGGATATTGAATCTAGTTCCTTGTGCTATACAGTAGGACCTTGTTGTTTATCCATTCTATATATAATAGTTTGTATCAGCTTATCCCAAACTCCCAGTCCATCCCTCCCCAACCTCCCGTCCCCCATGGCAACCACAAGTCTGATCTCTATGTCTGTGAATCTCTTTATGCTTCGTTGATAGGTTCGTTTGTGTCATATTTTAGATTCCACATATAAGTGATATCATATTTGTCTTTCTCTTTTTGACTTCACTTAGTAAGATCAACTTTAGTTCCATCCATGTTGCTGCAAATGGCATTATTTCATTTTTTTATGGTTGAGTAATTGTATGTATGTACCATATCTTCTTTATCCATTCCTCTGTTGATGGACACTTAGGTTGCTTCCATGTCTTGGCTGTTGTGAATAGAGCTGTAGTGAACATAGGGGTCTGCACACTTGATTTTGATTGGTTTTGTTTAGGGGCTTGACCATTTATTTTTTGCTTTCTGTTTTCCTGGGGAGCAGAAATTCATGGCTGTCCTTGTTCCTTGTTCCTAAGAGGTCTGAGGAGTCAGAATGAAGTCAGAATATGATGAATTTTAGGGCAAGCCTGCCTGGAATTTGCAAAATCCCATTATCTGAACTTAAGTACATGGATCAATTGTTCTAAATGGGGTTTAATAAAAGGAGCCTTTTTTTAAAAAAAAACTTTTCTTGGAGTACAGTTGATTTACAATGTTGTGTTAGTTTCAGGTGTACAGCAAAGTGAATCAGTTATACACATACATATATCCTCTCTTTTTTAGATTCTTTTCCCATATAGGTCATTACAGAGTACTGAGTAGAGTTCCCTGTGCTATACAGTAGGTCCTTGTTGTTTACCTATTTTATGTATAGTAGTGTGTATATGTCAATCCCAATCTCCCAATTTATCCCTCCCCCCCTTTCTCCCCCTGGTAGCCATAAGTTTGTTTTCTACATCTATTTCTGTTTTGTAAATAAATTCATTTGTCTGGTACATGAATTTTGGTAGTTAAGACTATCCTTGCTTCAGCATAACGCTTTTCTCAGTTTTACATTTTCCTTTCACAAATGAGTATGTGGTCCTTAAGATTGTTGATGTTACCATTAAACACACCATAGTTCTTTTATACTCTAATTTACTATTTTTTATAATATGCCTACTATTAATATTTAGTAACCATGCCTAACTATAGTTTTTTTACTTTGTTCACCTTTATTATTAGCATATTCTATTCATAAGCTTATTCTTCGAAACCATTAAGCAATTTTACTTACGTTTAATGAATGATTTCATCTTATTTAATGTAGTCCATTGATCAATAATCACTTAACCATGAGCCAAAAGCCTTTTCCAAAATCATGACATTTCATTTCCAGTGTTCCATACTTACAAATCATTTGTCTTAAAACTTGGCTATTTATTAAATGAGAGCAGTGCCTTTTGGTAATAATTGTAGTAGCTTAAACACCGCCACTCAGACTTCCTGTTGTACCTTTGTGGTGCAAAACTCTCCATTACATCCTGTTAATTTAAATAATATTTCCTTTTCCTCACTAGGATTAAATTCTCTTTTCTTCTCTACCTCTTCTCATGCATATTAAAGCCATATGGACAAGAGACGGAACAGTCCTTCGTAGCAGTATGTCTGGGAGATTATTGCTATTATTATTGTCATCATTATTCTAGTTATTAAATACTATAGAGATCTTCATCCAGACCGTCAGAAGACAGGGCAGTTTGAAGTCAGAGTATAGGCTGTGTTTTTCCACGATATCTCATTAATTCCACTCCAGGTTCTGCAAACTATGCATTGAAATGCAAGCGTCTCCTTCTACTTATCAGAAGGGACTTCCAACAGATGTTGAAGTTGCAGAGTGAGGCTTGCCTGGTTCACTCTTAGCACTCCGTGGTCAGGGTCCAAATTACGTAGCGTGTGGAATGCAGTCGGGCGTCGCTGATGGAATAACAGGGACTTTATAGGGAAACATTTATATCTGTGGATTTTTCATTAGCTCATTTCTGATTCACTATAGAGTGGTCTCCAGGAGTATATCCTAAAATTTGTCACTTTTCATAAAAATTGTCAACCATGCTCCCTGTGTGACCATAAGCTAGTAGTATTTTCCAACCTACTGGAGAATATGGAACCCTACTTTTGCAGGAAATTGGCAAAGGTCACCGTCTGAACCAACTGATGGACGGTAGCTGTGCAAAGCTCAGTCAAGACAAGATGGTGATTATTATGGTGTTGATGATAGTAATAATAGTAACAAGAGAAAAAAGATATACTTGTTCTCTTACATTATTTAACAGATATTTTAATAAACCTTTCTGGATTATAAGGATTGAGTATCTGTTTTTCACTCTGGAATTGTTGCATTTATGGACTTGCTCTGGGTGTGATGTTCTGGCTCATGTTAACAGACTTGAGGAGACTTTTTTTTTTAACTTTTTATTTTGTATTGGAGTATAGCCGATGAACAATGTTGTGATAGTTTGAGGTGCACAGCAAAGCGACTCAGCCATATATATACACATATCCATTCTCCCCCAAACTCCCTCCCATCCAGGCTGCCACATAACATTGAACAGAGCTCCCTGTGCTATACAGTAGGTCCTTGTTGGTTATCCATTGTAAATATAGCGGTGTGTACATGTCAATCCCAAACTCCCTAACTATCCCTTCCTCCCATCCTTCCCCCTTGGTAACCATAAGTTCGTTCTCTAAGTCTGTGAGTCTGTTTCTGTTTTGTAAGTTCATTTGTATCATTTCTTTTTAGATTCCACAGATAAGGGATATCATATTGATGCGATATTTCTCTTTCTCTGTCTGACTTCACTCAGTATGACAATCTCTAGGTCCATCCAAGTTGCTGCAAATGACATTATTTCATTCTTTTTTATGACTGAGTAATATTCCATGTATCTGTTCATCAGTTCATGGACATTTAGGTTGCTTCCAGGTCCTGGCTATTGTAAACAGTGCTGCAATGAACATTGGGGTGCATGTATCCTTTCAGACCATGGTTTTCTCCAGATAGATGCCAAGGAGTGGGATTGCAGGGTCATATGGTAGTTCCATTTTTCGTTTTTAAGGAACCTCCATACTGTTCTCCATAGTGGCTGTACCAGTTTACATTCCCACCAACAGTGTAGGAGGGTTCTCTTCTCAAGGAGAACTTTTTTTTAACATTTAAAAAAATTTTTTTTTCTTTGTTGTTTCTCTATCTTATATATAGTAGTTTGTATCTGCTAATCCCAAAGTCCTAATTTATCCTTCTTCCCTTTCCCCTTTGGTAACCATGAGTTTGATTTCTATGTCTGAGTTTGTTTCTGTTTCATAAAAGTTCATTTGTATCTTATTTTAGATTCCACATATAAGTGATATCATATGGCATTTGTCTTTTTGTCTGACTTACTTCACTTTGTATGATCGTCTGTAGGTCCATCCAAGTTGCTGCAAATGCCATTATTTTTTCAATTTATGGTTGAGTAGTATTTCACTGTATATATGTACCACATATATTTATCCATTCACCTGTGGATGGACATTTAGGTTGCTTTCAGGTCTTGGCTATTGTAAGTGGTGCTGCTATAGAGGAGAACTTCTTTGTGAACTTATAGACATTGCCAATTATTTCATAGGATGACCTCTTTATGAGTACTCCCTGAAAAAATTTCTTTCTGGATTTGTTTTTGAATTCCTGAACTTACAAAAACTATTTTTTAAACAAAATCTTCAACAAATACCATGCTTAACATAACTCAGGAAACATATAAGAATATCCTCTGCTATCTCAAAATACTATCGGAAATCCTGGCCAATTATTAAAGAAATGGGAGTAAATAGGAAGATTAGGAGGGAACCATTTGCTATTAGCAAATAATAAAATTATTTCTATAAAGTCCAACAAAATTTGAGAATTTGAGAAAAGAAATGAAAATTCAGGAATATCTGGATAGATGATTAACTTATGAAATAAATAGTATTCCTCTATACCAGAAATAATCAACTTGATAAATTGACAGACCTTACCACGACTTCTATGAGGACTTTATTCAAAAAAGGACATCTAGCTAACATATGTGTGACAGAGCAGAAGATATTTAAAATGTCCAAATTTGATAAGACTTTAATAATTATGTGAAATTCCTGTAAACCAGCAAGAAACAGACATTACAGCCAGTAGAAAAAGACAATATATTAATAGAATGTGATATATGAGTACATTTTAAAAATTATCATTGGATGAAAAAGAAGAGGATGATGTCTAGAACAATAACATTTGTATGTTATGTTACAAGCAAAACCAACATTATATGTTTCAGAAGTATATAAAATATTAAAATGCACACCTGTGGGAAAAAGGAAAGGAATATTAGGGATCTCTGCTGACAGGGAAAAATATAATGGAAAAAATGAGAGAGGATTGTCCATGGCTTGAGGGAGATAGTTTTCCTTGTTATATTTCCATATAGGAATATATTTAATTCCTTTCTCTGCAGTAGGAGGTAACAGAAAAGTGAACTGAATACCTACCAGTGGCTGGTAAAACAAAACCAAACCAAAGGAATTAATTTTATGTGAATTTAAGACTATTTGCTTGACATGAAAGTATATGGAGAACAGAATACCATGACAAAAATGGAGAGGTTGAGGGAAAAAGAAAATATGTAAAATGCTAGACATACCATTACAATTAAAGACAAAATATATCAGTAATTACAATTAATGCAAATTAACTAAATAGTCCAAATAAAAGAGAAAGATTACTGGCCTAGCTTAAAAAAAAAAAAGAACAACTGCTTACCTTTTTCCATAAAATTCAAGGTAAAGAATAGAAAAAAAGATGTAACAGGGAATTATCTGGCTTGTCTGTTTAATTATTACATGAAAGAAAACTTTAAAGGAAAGAAAAAATTGTTTGAGATGAAGAGAGTTCAGATGAATATAAAAGACTAAAATAACCAGAAAGAAGATTTTAAAATTTCTATGCATCTAGCAAAATAGCATCAAAATATACAAAATGACAGAATTATGACTACAATTAGGAAAATGAATACATAGTACTTTTTACACTTCCTAATAATAATCAAGCAAACAAAAACTTAGAATACTGACTATTCATATAACAGCAATTTTAATATTAATGGTTTATACAGAAAACCACATCCAATGTCAAAGCAACACACGTTCTTTTCTAGCACCCCTAGAACGTTTGTTAAAAGTGGCCACGTTTATCCGCAAAGTAAGCGTCAGAAACTTCAGAGTCTAGTCTCTCATTGTCCATGGCTGTTCTGTTTTGCAGATTTCCACAGATACTGAATGAGTGACCTCAAACCCCTGCTCCTGAGGGAAATGCAGGGCAGGTTCCTGCAAACCTCTGGGTACATTTTTGTCAACTGGTCCACACTTAACCTTGTTTCATGTGTTGTTGTATTTAGTATGTGTTATTATCTGGTCATGCTGAGCGCACACCCAGCGGCTTATGCCTGAGGGATGCGCGTATCACAGGAGCCCTGCCCGCAAGGCACATCCCAGCCCGCCTGGGCTCAGGACGCAGCGCATCAGCACCAGGCTTGGGGGCCATTCTGAACAGTGAAATCTCCAACAAAAGGCACAAAATGCAAACACCGTGGCACTTAGTAGACCATGAAAAAGACATTTGTTAATATATGAAAGCTGAAACCAGAAGCCATAGCGGCTCCTTGTTCGACCTTAATTAGAAATGTGCTTGTCAGGTGACTCATTTTTTTCACCATCTGCGCACATCCATGAATAACCTTGAAAGGACCCTGAGTATTGATTTAGCAAGTAGGCAAATTTGAAAATACAGAATCTGCTAACAGACACTGTTGTTATAATTTGCACATATGATATAATTAATCAAAGCATAACTAAAGATATAGATAACTTACAGGTTACAAAAATAATCTTAATGGATATTAGAAAATATGTGAAACTAAAAAATAACAAAATAATATTATATACCATTTAAGTTGAAGGATGAATTTATGGTGGAACTCAGAGGGATATTTATAGCCTCAAATACTTATTTTGGGAACGAAGAAAGGCTAAAAGTGAAGGAGTGAAGGATAGAATTTAAATTACTTAAAAAATAGTAAAACCAATGAGTATAACAGGAAGGAAATCAAGCGAGGGCAAAAATTAACAAATTAGAAAAAGGAGATAAAGTAAGATTGAAAAAGCAAGAAGCTGGTGTTTTTAGATTAAACACACAAAAAAAATATTGTCTACAATAAATAACATCACATACGCGAGGTGGATAAATTCATAGGAAAATATCAATACTGGCACAAACAGGAAGAAAAGACCAGAATTGATCCATGACATTAAATAAACTTAATCCATAGTAAAACATCTAACAAAAAACATACCATTCCCAAATTGTTTTGCTGGAGACTTAAAATGCAAGAAACCATCTAATTCCAGTCTTACCCACGAAGATATCCAGAGATTAAAAAAACAAAGAAGAGGAATCTTGTGTGAGTCAAGCCTTTCCAAGCAAGGCCCAAATAGTGTGAGGAAAAAAAAAAAAATTCCGTCATAAATGTAGATGTAAAATTCCTAAGCAAAATATTAGCAGACAGTTTTGAGATGATAGTATCTGTGATGTAGCAAGTTTGTTTTGAGTTCATCCCAGGAATGCAAGACATTTAATGTTAGATCTTTCCTACCTGATGGAAATATGGTTAACAAGACTCCCAAGTTGTATTACATACCCTGCAACCTGTACCTTTGGAAAGTGGCCTCCTTACAAGTCTCGATAGAGATAAATCTTCATATGATAGCTGCATTTAGGGGGAGGGGAGGTGTTGCTGAGTGTATATTCTCCCCTGATTAAGAACTGTCTCCCTCCAGATTATTATACCTAAAATTAGAACTACCTAGGGAATAGACAGGCTGTCTCTGCCCTTATTCAAGTTGTGTAGCTAACAAATGACCTGGAGCCTTCTTTTCAGAAACCAACCTTTTCATAAGTAAAAGACCTTTTGCATAGGAGTTTAGGTTCTGATATATGAGGCCACATCACAGTTAAGAGAAAAAGAAAGTTCATGAAACCAAACAACATCTGGAAAACCAATCATTTTTTGGAAAAAAAAATGGTAATCGATATCTTATCCCTATTAAGCAAAATTAATGATGGATGAAATAAAAGAATAAACAAACATTTTAAACTAGAAGAAAATATAGGTGAATTTCTAGCCTATAGCTAGATGTGGATATTTTTCTAGATATAAGAAAAATTAAAGAAATGACAGAATTGTTTACATTTTACCAGATAATTGTACCAGATCAAATATCAACTACAACTATTGTAGCCTAAGATTTAATATTTTCAATATTTTAAGGATCATACGTAGTAATAGAAAGCTATCAAATTCTAATAGAAACATAAAAGGATTTATCCAGAAATTTCATAGAAATATATTATCATTGCAAATGGTAACAAATTTATAGAAAACCTGTTCAACTTCACGAATAATCAAACAAATCAAAGTAAGAACATAGTATGATTTCAGACTTTCAAATTAAAATAATAATTATAAAATAATAATACCAGGTTTGAAAAGGTATGGTGAAATGAGCCCTGGCAGAAAGAGGGTACTATAAAAATACGGAACTTCTGAAAACCAGATTGCACCAGAAGCCATGAAAAAATCTTAGTCTTTGACTTAGTATTACCACCTCAGAGCATATATTTAAATTACTAATCATAAAACCACAAAATTATTATTAAACACAGGTGTTCATTGAAGAAAAAAATATGCCAAAGGAAATTGGAGAAAACCTAAATGTCCAATAACATGGGAATGGATAAATAAAGTATGTGTGGTTTTCAGTGAAGCCATTAAATTATGTTTTAGGAATATTAATTACTACATATAAAAAACAAAGTATTTATGTAAGACCCCAGTTATGTTACTGCATCCATATCAATATTTATTTCTCCAAGAAAAAGTAATTTTCCAGAATACTGTACATATTAATCAACAGATTTTGTTGTCTAAGACAACAGAATACTTTTTCTTTATGCATTTATACTTTGTCTAAATTTTCCAAATCATAAAATGTTTTTATTTTGCACAAAGGGGTAAATTTATTAATGAATTAAAGTTATTTTTAATGAGTTAATAAATTCAACGGTGGACCTCTAATATTATACTTTCAGAGTAGACATGCATTTTCTAATCAGATGAAGGTGAATTTATTATAAATCTTCCTGATGTTTTTAAGTAAAAGAAGAATCAAAGCAAGATGTACTTTGCTGTAAATCATGTAATTCTGTATGAGTAGCATATTTAAATTATTCATTATACTCTTTAAAGAACACTGCACATGTAGCTATAATAGTCGAAAGTCTCTTCTCAATACACTGATCCTCCTAGGAATTTGTCTTGTATTTACGGACACCCTACCTTTGTCTTGCTAACTTACTACAATTATTGGTTTGATTAGTTAATAATGGAAAATCACAATAAGAAGGATTTAATATGTCTTTACTACATTTCATAACTTGATGCTTTGCAATCTTATGAAATATTTAGGAGATGTATTATGACACCCAAGGTTTTGGGTTTTTCTTAAAGGAACAAAAGCCTACATGTATGTGTGGGTGTGTGTGTATAGTGTGTATGTATATACACATTAATGCTACACACCTAAGTAGTTGTAAAACAAATTTAAGCTGGGTGTCTGATTCCTAGGCACAGAAACATGCTAAAGTGGAATAGTACCAATTATGTAAAGGTTATACTATGTGGCCACACATTGGAAATGATACTGTAAATGGAATCGTCGCATGAACATAAAAGTCCTGTGGCAGATGGGAAGTGGCTGTCGAAAGATCTCACAGGAAAAGTAAAGAAATGGTAAAGACCTACTTAACACTCATTGTCACTTGCTCTACCTGCTAGTTAAGGGGAAGTCAGCATCCCTCACCATCAGGAAGAAAAATGTATTAGGTGCTGTCGATAGAAGCGTCTTACAGACCCATATGGCTACTCAGGAAGATTATGTGATTTGCCCAATTTTTCATACCAAACAAGCACCGCATATAATTTCAAAAGAGAATTTTTCAAATGTTTAAGGTTGATGTTATTTTGTAATATAAGATGTAAAGTTAATTCGCCAACTAATTTTTAACCGAATTGGCTATTTTCTCTTAACTCTCCAAATATTCTGTTACTTGCACACCAACCCCTGAGCTTAACAGGTGTTTCCTCCTTATGTTATTTTCCATTTATTTTGTCTTTCCATGTGTGTCGGGTGCTTTTCACGGCTCTGCTGCTTCCCCTCTTCCTTTCCCTTCCAAGACTCCTCCCTCCGCGGACCCTCCAGTCTCCCAAACCACAGAGGACGGATCCTGTGCGCCGAGCAGGAAACCCACCTCCCACCTGCTTCTCTAAATCTAATCACGTACTCATTTTCTCAGCTTCTGTGTCTGGCTTTTGAGGGGGTCTGAAGCAACCCCAGCCTCCTGGCTGCATGAACTCCCTGAGTTCCACACACACCGAGGGCTCCCCTGGACCTGGAGGTTGTGGTCCCATGCACAGGGGACCAGACACTACAGGTCCAAGGGGGGCACATTTGGTGATACATCCTTCCCAGCTGCCTCAGTCCCATGATGGTCCAGCCTGTGGACCCAGGCTGGCTCTGGCTCCAGGGATGTGACACCAGCTGGAGTCCAGAGGGACACGGGGACGGAACAGCATGTGGGGGGTTTCCCAAGGGAACTGATGGATCCACAGGGGCACAAGCAGATCTTCCTAATCGGGAGAAGCGGAGGGCACAGGTCCGGCAGAATCCCAGGCCTGACCCGGTTGGAGGGGCCCCAGCATCTCCCCGAGCTGTTACTGGCCCACGTCCCCAGGGAAATCCCATCAGGAAGGCCCACACCAGGGACAGTGGACTTGACCCTACAGACAGGTGGACAGCTGCCTCTCGGAAACCCCAGGCTATAGTAGGTGACAAGCCAGGTCCGGGGACCAGTGCTGCTGGGAGGGGTCGCATGATAGGGCCCAGGCTGGGGGGCCGAGGGGAGGACAGTGCGGACCCAACACCACGAAGGAAGGCACCTAACTTTGCTGAACTGGCTGCTCAAGGCAATTGTGGCCTAATTTTCAAACATCAATTGAAGTGGGGGGTTTGCCATTGTAAAAGTCCTGAGCTAAATTTTCGAGTGGAATTCAGTAAAGTAGGATTTGCTTTTATTAAAGTATCTGTATGGAGGTGAAAATGTTTATAGTGTTTCTAGTAAAGGATGTTGAGAAAGGCATGGAGAACAGAGCTTGGATGGGGAGGGGGAGGAGAATGGGGGAGGGAGGGAAGTAGGTGGGGAGAGGGAGGGCCGGGGGAGGGAAGAAAAGAGGGAGGAGGAGAGAGAGAGTCTGAATAACTGGTGTTGCTTTACCACCTGAGGGAAGACCCTTCCTTGACTCTGGGTAACCATCAGGACACTCTTATCCAAGTATTCAATTTTACTCATCACCCTTCAGCAGTCGTGCTCTGTGGGACTAATTCAAAGCAAGCTAATCCATGGCCTGATGCATTTCTGGGAAGGTCTGTTAGTAGACAGTTTCCTAGTGGACTTTGAATCAGGACTTTGGATGATCCCGGTGGTGGTTTCATTCTCAGGAGACCTGGTGACTCCAGCTACTTGCCCAGGGAACCAGAACCCACAATGGCCAGTTGAGACCCTTTCCGTTAAAATAGTTACCTGTAATCATACCCAAAGTTATAATTTTATTCCACACTTCATATTGTCTCTAGAAAGGACCGGAAGTTACCAAACCCACATTGTGCGAGAATTCTGAGGTTTATAATGAAAGTAATGTAAACCTGGAGCTCTCTTTTCTGTGTGTGTGTGTGTGTGTGTGTGTGTGTGTGTGTGTGTGCGCGCGCGCGCGCGCTGGGGGGACGATTGGAGCCCCGCCCACCCTGAGCCTGTTGAAGCCCTTGCTTCCCTGTGGTTGAGGGGGTGTCTTGCTGCCCCTGCTGCTCTCCCGATCGTGTATTGATCTGGATTCTGTTGGGCACCAGGGTGTTTGTAGATTGTGTGCCCCCTTCAGTCAGGGATTTTACACAATTTAGGTGACTTATCAGTCCTGTTTGCAGCACTTAGACGCCAACACTAGCTTGTTCACTGTTTGAGGTCTGTTTTTCTCACTCCCAGGAATTATTTCTACAACGTGGTGAATGCAGTTGCTCCCCTGGAGCTGTCTGTCTCTCTGTCTCTGTCTCTCCCTGTCTCTGCCTCTGCCTCTGTCTCTCTCTCTGTCTCCCTGTCTCTCTCTCCTTGCCTCTGTCTCTCTGTCTCTGTCTCTCTCCCTTTTCTTTTGTCAAGCTGTGTTCCATGTTTTCCCTTAAAGTTAGTTTGAACACTCTTTGATGCTAAATTCCTTCGGCTGTAGAAACTTTGCAGATTAAACTTGAGAACTCCTCCACCATGGGGAGGAGATGAGGGCCTCAGGGTGGTTAACAAAGACATCTTGCTGTGAGCATCACCGACGTAGCCCAGCGGCATCGGTGCTGGTGTGAGTCTGCCCTGGATGGTCTCGCAGATTCGCTGCCAGCAGGCCGTCTCCATCCCACTCAGTGCTTTTCAGGTGACCTGCCACCTGCCGTACCTGACGCATGAGGACAGGCTGTCACACCTTGCTGCCCAGGTGAATGGACTGCAGTGTTACCAGAATCTCTCGTGTTTCACTGGCATCTTTATAAAGTGAATATTAGCCTCTGTCCTTAGTCTAAATAGGTCACGCTTGCTCTTCCAAAAGATACTGGTACTTTATTCTCAACTCTAATACATTTGTGATGCAATTTCTTGACAGGTTACTTATACAAAGTGAGACCCTTCTACTTTTGTTGGCTGTGTAGGTTTTTCCTAGACTAAGTGTCTCTGGAAAGTGACATTTTCAAATTCAGAGCCCTGTTTTTGAAGATGTGTCCTATTCAGTAACAGGAACCCCCTGGGTGCTAATTATGCTTGAAGCATTCCCCTTCTGATCTTTCCTTACAAAGAAAAATTATAGTTTTACTGTGTTTCCAAGGCACACGGGGTAAATCACCCAATTCATAGCAACAGTTGTATTCCAGATGGTACTATAAGGCATGATTTTTTAAAGGAAAAGCTCCTATTACTAGCACGTGTGTGTGATTAAGGATATCATAATGTTACAGTACTAAAAATAGTCACTATTTGTCATATGTTGTATGTATTGTTTGTCAAATATTACTTGAATTTTCCCAGGCCAGTCTGTTTTCTTTGTAATTATTGACTAAGAAGGGTATACACATCTGTGTAATTTTAAACTCAAGTAAACCAAATACAAAGTAATTTCTCCCACAGAGTAGATGTGCCTAAGATGTAAATCTCTGTCAGAGATAATATTGATGGTTATTTTTCATACCTGTATACCACCCAAGGCCATCTATATGTATACGTTTATTCATATCTACATCTATATATATATGTAACATTTATTAATGCTCACAATACACAGAGGCCAACAGCAAGCAGGGAGTAAATAATGTACTTCTATATTTCATTTTTTTTTAATAATTACTCTTTTTTTTTGCTTATGCAATATCTCTGCTGGTAGTCCTGCCCTGTCTTCTTTTCTTATTGACGTATAATTGACTTACAACACTATGTTACTTCCAGGGTAAAACATAGTGATCTGATATTTCTATACATTACAAAATGATCACCATGATGTCTGGATACCATCTGTCACTGTACAAAGTTATTAAAATATTATTGACTATCTGCTGCACACACGTCACTGTCACTTCTTTATTTTGTGACTGGGGTTTCATACCCCTTGGTCTCCATCACCTACTCACTCATCCCCCCACCCTCCCTCCTCTCTGGCAACCATCACTTTCTTCTTGGGTATCTATGAGTCTGCTTCTGTTTTGTTATGTTTGTTCCTTTGTTTTGTTTTTTAGATTCCACATGCAAATGAAATCATACAGTATTTGTCTTTCTTTGTCTGACTTATTTCACTTAGCATAATACCCTCTAGATCCACCCATACTGTCCCAAATGGCAACGTTTCATCCTTTTCTATGGCTGAGTCATATTGCATTGTACATATACTGCATCTTCTTCATGTGTTCATTCATCCATGAGCACTTAACTTGTTTCCATATCTTGGCTATTGTGAGTAAAGGTGCAGTGGGCATAGGAGTGAATGTATCTTTTGAAATTTCCGTATTTCTAGTTGTAGCCTTTTCTGTTTAGAGAAGTCCCTTTAACATTGATTTTAAACTTATTTCATGGTGCTGAACTCTTTTAGCTATTGTTTGTCTGTAAAACTCTTTATCTCTCCTTCCAGTCTGAATGATAGCTTTGCTGGGTAGAATATTCTTGGTTGTAAGTTTTTCTCTTTCATCACTTTGAATATATTGTGCCCCTCCCTTCTGGCCTGCAACATTTCTGCTGAAAAGTCAGTTGGTAGACTTATGGGAGTTCCCTTATATGTAACTAGCTGCTTTTCTCTTGTTGCTTTTTTTAAAAAATAAGTAAATTTATTTATTTATTTATTTGGCTGCGGTGGGTCTTCATTGCTGCGTGCGGGCTTTCTCTAGTTGTGGTGAGCGGAGGCTACTCTTCGTTGTGATGTGAGGGCTTCTCATTGTGGTGGCTTCTGTTGTTGCAGAGCATGGGCTCTAGGTGAGCGGGTTTCAGTAGTTGTGGTACGCGGGCTCAGTCGTTGTGGCTCGCGGGCTCTAGAGTGCAGCCTCAGTAGTTGTGGTGCATGGGCTTTGTTGCTCCGCGGCATATGGGATCTTCCCGAACCAGGGCTCAAACCCATGTCCCCTGCATTGGCAGGCGGATTCTTAACCACTGCACCACCAGGGAAGTCCCCGTCTTGTTGCTTATCTTTAATTTTTCCCATTTTAATACGATGTGTCTTGGTGTGGACCTCCTTGGGTTTATTTTGTTTGGGACTCTCTGTCACTCCAGGTTCTGGATGTCTGTTTCCTTCCCTAAATTACAGAGTTTTTCAGGTATTATTTCTTTAAATAAATTCCCTGCCCCTTTCTTTCTCTCTTCTCCTTCTGGGGCCCCTACAGTGCGAATGTTAGCATGCCTGATGTTGTTTCAGAGGTCTCTTAAACTATCCTCATTTTTTTTAAATTCGCTTTTCTTTTTTCTGTAATGATCGGGTGATTTCCACTACTCTGTCTTCCAGTTTGCTGATCTGTCCCTCTGTATCATTTAATCTAATATTGATTCCGTTTAGTGTGTTTTTTATTTCAGTGATTGTATTCTTCAGCTTTGTTTGGTTCTTCTTTGTGTTTTCTAACTCTTTGTTAATCTTCTCACTCTGTTCATGCATTCTTCTCCCAAGTTTGTTGAGCATCTTTATGATCCTTACCTTGATCTCTTTATTAGGTAGGTTGTTTATCTTCACTTTGCTTAGTTCTTCTTGGGTCTTGTTCCTTTGTTTCAAACATATTCCTCTGTCATCTCATTTTGCCTAATTTTATTTGTTTATTTCTGTGTATCAGTTAGGTGCACTACGTTTCCTGATCTTAGAGGAGTGGCCTTTAGTAGGAGGCGTCCTAGGCATCCCAGCAGTGCACTCCCCTCTGGTCACCAGAGCTACAGGCTCTGGAGGTGGCCCCTATGTGGGCTGAGTGGACTTTTCTGTTGTGGTAGGGCCACCTTCTGTGAGCAGTCTGGTAGGTGGGGTGGCTCCCCACCCTGTAAGCCACCAGGACCTGCAGCCCGCTGTGGCGGCCAGCCAACTGTTTGTCGAGGTTAACCCAGGGTCTTCCTTCTCCACCATGTTCCTACTCTGTCTTCTTGTAAAATGTCTGAATTATTGCATTTTCAATTTAAGTAGATGACCCTCATTTCACATATATTGTACTTCGTATTAATACAAAATATTTGCAGGGGGTTTAAATCTGCCTCTATTTTATATTCACTAAAGAAATATTTTATTGAATGCTGGGTAACATTGGCAGATATAGTTTTGAGAAAGGTGTAAATATATTCTTCTCCAAGAATCCACAGGCTATGCAACCTGTACATAAATACTGTGATAAGAGGTAAGGACAAAGAAGTGCCATGAAAACGAGGGAGATTAAGTTCTGTGGCAGTTCAGGAAGAAATGGGATGAGTTTGCATTTGGTACCAACCAAAGATTACATATTGAGGTAGAAGCATGAGGAACGAAGACAGAGCAAGAAACCTGATCAAATTAGTAGCATTAAGATTTCACAAGGAGTTTAGTAAAATAGGGAGACTCCCAAATTCTGAGAAGAATGTTTATATTGATGCTGTCAGACTGCCTCCCAGATGCTAATAACTACATATTTGGCATTAAATTGGATCTGAAGTGGCCAGTGGGTGTGTTGGAAGAAATCACATTCAGTTAAAAGGTATCTATCAAGTGCTTTGCCCACATGTGCATTGGGCTAGATGCTACAGGAATACAGATAAGCATGTATTTTCTGTTGCTACATAATTATTAATGCCCACATCAAAATATGCCAAAAGAATTGTTACTAAAGAGTTGTTACTCCTGGCTTAGCTCCATTTATGGGCTGTAAGCTGAAGAGACTATATTTTGCTGTGATATCATTCCCAGGGTACATGTAAAAGGAAAATATAGTTATGACAAAATGGGGTGGTACAGATCACTCTTACTTGGTAAACTGGGCCAACACCTAACCATATACAACAGATCTCTGAAGAGCTGCAGCGAGCACGTCTGTGGATAGTTCCTACCCTGATTCCTCTGCCTATGATTGTATTACTTGAAAGATTTTATGTTTGGAGCTACTAGCCATAAAAGGAAAGAGAATAATTTATTTGTGACACTTCTCCTAAAAGTTACCTTTTTTCTTAGTGTCTTCAAACTACCTGTGATAGGAAATTTAGGGACTTCCCCAGCTGTCCAGTGGTTAAGACTTCGCCTTCCAATGCAGGGAGTTCGATCCCTGGTCAGGGAGCGAAGATCCCACATGCCTCACGGCCAAAAAACCAAAACATAAAACAGAAGCAGTATTGTAACAAAAATTCAATGAAGACTTTAAAAATGGTCCACGTCAAAAATCTTCCAAGAAAAAAAAAAAGGGAAATTCAAATTCAACTTTTCAGTTTTCTCCCAAGCTTTACCTCCATTGCAGGAGAGATTACGCTGAGATTCCTATTTATGGTTATTTCTTGACAAGTTTGGGTCCACGGCATACTGGACCTCAGTCATGGGTGGGGAGGAAGTCTGGTTTCACCCCAGACACATGAAATGTTGACGGTAGAGGAGCAGGACTTTCTAGCTGATTCGTGTAGATTCTCTCAAGGTCTGCGTCCAGACCCCTCCCCCTCTGACACTGCTGGCTGTACCCCCATCTGGTACAGGCCTCTGCACACACACACACCCGCCTTGTGAATGCTGCGCAGAGGTAGGGCCTAAGCCTGGGGACGGTGCCGTGGGGACCACGCTCCCTGGGGTGCAGTGCATTTCCCACTGACCTCCGGGTGGAGGACCTGCCACCTGCACGAATAAACTGAAAAACCACCGAGGAGAGAAACTAGACTCTTGAAACTTTAAAAGGCAGTCTTTTGTATGATCTCGTTTACCCATTTGAGGGTCAGAAGAAGAAATCGGTGCCTCTGGTTGATTGATTTAGCCTTGAAACCTGCCCAGGTGTGGCTGCCAGATGATTCAGTGCTCTGTATCTGTTTAGCGGAGCAGACATAGCAATCTAGCCATGGACGCCCGGAATTGGAAAGTCAAGCTGCCCAAGAGAAATGCTGCCTTAGGGTGTATGTGAATGCAACTCAGTTACTTTTCATTGACATAACATCGGGCAAGGTACTCGTTCCACTAATCTGTCCTCGAGTCTTCTCCACTAGCACGTACATCTCATGCGGAAAGGTGCTGTGTTCCACCCCTGGAAGAGTGGTTCTCCAGGCCGGCAGAATCAGCACCAGCTGGAAACTGTTAGGCGCGTGTCAGGACTAGAAATGCGAGCACTCGTGCCCCTACCCCACCTGCTCTATCAGAACAATTTGTGTTTTAACAGACCCTCCAGGTGATTCTAAGCATGACGTTGCTGCGCGTGGTAGATGCAGATCAGGACTTGTTGAAGGACTGAAGGGAAGGTAAATGCAGAGCAGTGGCAGGGAGTAGGGATCGCATTTCTGGTTTCTCCCCCGTGTGTATGCAAAATACCGAGGAAAGGCACTTCTCTTACAGCAAGGATTTGGGGGATGTATGCAAGGAAGAATTGGCCTGACTTAGTAAGACGCATAGTTTGCTCTACATGGGAAAATGCTGGTTAAAATCTCAGAGTGATCGAGAGCTGAGTGTAACCTGTGTCCTCAGTGAGCATGTGCTCCGGGCGAGAACACACTTGCTTTGTACAGGTAGGCAGCCGTTGAGCGCTTGTCTCATTATTTGTGTGTTATGGGTGGTTGTGAACTCGGATGTCATTTATTTTGATTTTGTGAATGCGTGTTTTTAACTTCTAAAAGATTGTTATGCCACATTTCTCAAACAATGGATGGTAAGTTTATAAAGATTTGGCTGAGCACCCAGAGCCAGTGACAGGCTGGTGGCACCTAAGGGTCAGCCAGCCTCATTCTCTGGATACTGCTGTCTGTCTTCTGTGCGGTCTAGTCAGCTCTGTCAGCGACTTGTGTAGTCTTTTCAGTTTGTGGAATCCTCTTTGCTATGTAACTGCAAATGGAAGGCATGTTTGCTGTGTCTGAAATTTTCCAGCGTATCTCTCACTTCAGTCCTCACCTTCCCATTTACACAATTGTTTCAGCAACACAGTTTGATAACATAATTTTTTTAGGAATTAAATTCTTAAGTTATACCCAAATAGCATGTAATATGCTAACTAGAATGCACTGTCTGCAAGTACTATTAACAGAAATCTTGAAATGAATTGTAGCTGATGGCGAGACCATATGTCTTTTATAACTTTTCCTAATAGAGTCAGAGAATCCAATTGGTTGAAAGTATTTAGGTTTTTTTTTTTTTTTTTAATTTTATTTATTTATTTATTTTTGGCTGTGTTGGATCTTCGTTTCTGTGCGAGGGCTTTCTCTAGTTGTGGCGAGTGGGGGCCACTCCTCATTGCGGTGCGCGGGCCTCTCACTGTCGCGGCCTCTCGTTGCAGAGCACAGGCTCCAGATGCGCAGGCTCAGTAGTTGTGGCTCACGGGCCCAGTTGCTCCGCGGCATGTGGGATCCTCCCAGACCAGGGCTCGAACCCATGTCCCCTGCATTGGCAGATTCTCAACCACTGCGCCACCAGGGAAGCCCTTTAGGTATTTCTTAATTCTGCTCAGTGAACAGAGCTGAGCAAATAGTACCAATCCTAATCTGTTAGTTAAATCAGGATTTAGACAATGGAAAATAGATTATATTTGTTTTCCAAATAAATCACATCTTTATTCAGAGCAGGGTGTGGACAGATTACCCTGGTAAAGTGCTGCTGGGGAACAGAATGAGTGTCAGAAACCTTTTCTGGCCCCAAGAATTGGCACAAAATGGAGCTTGAATTCGCTGAGACTTCTAACATCCTGTGCTCTGCTGATAGAGGACGGTTCTGTCCTTGTTTGGGGAGGGAAGGTTTGTTTATGAGTAAGTTCAGTGCACCCACAATGGTTAGGATGCCAATAAGGAACAGCATACGTTGAGCTGGGCTACATGACATTGTCTCTTTGTAGGTCAAAAGCATAGAATATCATCAATTTCATATGGTTCCACCTAATGTTGTTTTAAAGGATTGCTTCACGTTTTTGGAGATATTGTGCTTTATTATGGCTAATGTTGTGATTAATTCTGTCTGTGGATTACTTTGTGGAGTCTGTGTAATTTCCGTGTAGTTCCCTTCTGCACCCTGAAAAATACTTTGGAAACATATGAGTGAAAATTTGAAGGAGATTTTCAGTGCCTTGTTGCATCACACATTAAATGGTGCAGGGTGGCTTGGAGGAGTTGTGTCAGCTCTGAAAAAGGCATAGTCCTCTGAAAGAATAGTCTCTCATATTAGAGGACCTCGACATATGGGAAACATTTTACACTGCGTAATATTTAAATTTCATCTATATGTTAGGAAACTGATGTGAATAATTTAGAAAATGGCCTTATCCTCATTCTTACAGTAAAAAAATTCTTGTATTATATTACATTTGACCTTGAATTTCTCATATTGCTGGTTTTATTTTAGTGCCTCTTCTATCAGTGTTTTGTGAACTGAATAAATAAAAATACAGTTTAATTTTTAGAAATACTAGCAACCTATTTCAATATCCAACTGGATAAAATTTAAAATACCTCATAGAATTTTAGATTTTTTTTTGCGGGAGGAAGGTGGAGGTTGTGACTTTGGAGATGATCTAAGCTCTTTATTTTGGAAAAGAAAGAAAAAAACAAGTTGTAAAAATACAAAGTAAATAACCAGCCCAGAGATTGAGGTTGGAACCCAAATCTTTCTACATCTAGTCCAAAGATATTTCCACTAATTCAGATTTTTAGAAGCAGAATCTATACTTTTTTTTTTACAGTTACGTTATGTTTTCAAATCTACCATAAAACTTCATGATCATGATTTTTGCTGTATTTCGAGTTTTTACTTCATTGTGTCACAGCGGGCTCCACAAAGTGTATACCTCTTTCCTTTTCCCTAAAATAAATACCAGATTGTTTAGCTTCACAGTCAAGGTTCTTAAAAGTCCAGGCCCCACCCGTATTGCAACATTATTGCATAGAACTTTCATCCCATTCAAATCTGTTTACTGTTATTAAAACATAGCAAATCAGCCACCATGGATGCCACCTCACACCCACTGGGATGGCTGCTGCAAAAAAAAAAAGCAAACCCAAAAAATACAAATTTTGGTGAGGATGTGGGGAAATTGGAAACTGGAAGTTAGTGGTGGGAATGTAAATTGGTGCAGCTGCTGCGGAAAAGGGTATGGAGGTTCCTCAAAAAATTAAAAATAGAACCATCTGTGATCCAGCAGTTCCACTTCTGGGCATATTCCCAAAAGAATTGAAAGCAGGGTCTGAAAGAGATATTTGTACACCCATGTTCACAGCAGCATCGTTCACGATGGCCAGGAGGTGGAAGCAACCCAGATGACCATTGACAGATGAATGAATAAACCCAATGTGGTTTATACAAATAATGGAACATTATTCATCAGTTAAAAAGAAGGAGGTTCTGACGCAGGCTACAACACAGATGATGCTAGAAGACATTTTGCTGAGCGAAATAACCCATCCCAGAGAGACAGATACTGCATTGACCCACTAACACGAAGTGGCTGGAGCATGGTCATAGAGAAAGTAGATGGCGGGCTCCAGGGCTGGGGGTGACGGTCCTAGTGATTAACGAGGATGAGTTTTAGATTTGCACGGTGACAGCATTTTGGAGATCTGTTTCTCAGCAGTGTAAATGTACGTAACACTACTGACCTGTACCCGTAAAAATGGTTAAGATGGTAAATTTTGTGTGTATTTTTCCACCATTTTTAAAAATAACAAATGAATAGATATCGTTTTAATGTTATATCTGTGTCTGAATAAGGGCTCTTTAACTTTCCTGCCCTTTCATGAAGCTTTCTCTGAGAAAACAAGTATTGAAAGGTTTTCCACTAATTGTGTATGTGATCAGTGGTCTCTCCTGCGGGGGGACACACAGCCCAGTGTGCATAGAACAATCCACTGCAATACTACAGAACACGCAGTTTTGAAATTTCATTTATTTTATATTTTTACTAAGGCAGCAATTACTATCGCCTTAATATGAACTATTCAGATTGACAGATGTCTGTGCACATATGGTTAAATTTGAATCGCATGTATAGAAACAGGCAGAACGGATACCGAAGTTTGGTGAGGCTGAGAACGTATCGGTTGTTTACACCGGCTCTCTGGCTCACCTTGAAAAGCCCGGGTTTCACTTCCACCGTCAAGGTATAGCCTCCTCGGCGACAGGGCCTGTGCTTTAGGTGCTTGCATATTTCTAATTCTGTAACGGTGCGGAGTTTTTTACGATGTTGATAAATGTTGACCTCTTAACTTAGGCCATTCTTGAGTCCTCAAAAAAGCGCAGCCTACCCGTGTCTGTGCTGATGGTAACTACAGAAGAGCAAGTGAGAACGCGTTACTCTGCCTTTTAGAAGAGGAGGACCCCGGGGAGCGGTCAGCAGTGACCTGTGTCAGAGTGTGGGGAGCGACACGCCCTTGGGAGCAACAGCGCCACGACAGAGGGGGACAGCAGCCTGCAGGGCGCGACATTCCGCCCTGAGCCCAGCAGGCGCCCCCCTCCCCGCGCGCCCCCGGGAGCCCACCGTGCCCCCCCTCCCCGCGCGCCCCCGGGAGCCCACCGTGCGCTCCCACTCCCCGCGCGCCCCCGGGAGCCCACCGTGCCCGCCCCTCCCCGCGCGCCCGCGGGAGCCCGCCGTGCCCCCCTCCCCGCGCGCCCCCGGGAGCCCACCGTGCGCTCCCCCTCCCCGCGCGCCCCCGGGAGCCCGCCGTGCGCCCCCCCTCCCCGGGCGCCCCCGGGAGCCCACCGTGCGGGCTGGAATGGCATCTCCCATTTGCGGCCCTGCACAAGGGCAGTAGTGTAGCCGCCTTCCTTCAGAACAAACACAGATACCGAGTGTGAGGGTGCTTTTGATCCACCTGCTGGTTTTGAGGTCAAGTGCGCCTTTGAGAAAGTGTCAGCCTGGAACACTCAGCTCACAGGCGGTCCCCACGTGGTTCAAAGTGGAGCGCTCTCCTAGCGCGCTCAAGGAAGCGTTTGTATTGACCTGAGTCTTTGTGTTGTATTTCACGTCTCAGAGCATTTCAGAACATCACTCTGCAACAGGAAGAATTCTGCCCGCCTTAGGGCCGGACAGTTCAGGAAGCTGCAGACCCTGGCAGGGAGGGAATGGCGCGCAGGCGTTGGAACTTGTTTTCCCTTTTTTTCAAGAGTCAAATACAAGTTCTCTGGGTCTTTCCCAGGCCTGTACTGGTGCATCTATGCTGTTGTCATTTGAAGAGTTAAGTGAGAAAAACTCTACTCTGTTTTCCAGCAGTTTGTAACTTTCGGTTTGAATTTTTTTTATTTTTTTTTGGCTGCGTTGGGTCTTCCTTGCTGCACCCGGGCTTTCTCTAGTTGCCTCGGCTGGGGGCTATTCTTCCTTGTGATGAGCGGGCTTCTCCTTATGGTGGCTTCTCTTGTTGTGGAGCACCAGCTCTAGGCGTGTGCAGGGTTTAGTAGTTGCAGCACGTGGGCTCAGTAGTTGTGGCGTGGGTTCTAGCACGCAGGCTCAGTATTTGTGGCGCACGGGCTTAGTTGCTCCGCGGCAGGTGAGATCTTCCCAGACCAGGACTCGAACCCGTGTCCCCTGTATTGGCAGGCAGGTTCTTAACCACTGCACCACCAGGGAAGTCCCATAACAGATTATTTTTTAATTTTTTTATGGAAAGCTGAAAAAAATGACAAAATACTGTTAATGTTGGGATTTGAATGGCTGAATGCTTGTTATATTTTGCTTACACTGTTTTGTGGTTAAAACTCCCAGGAAAAAGCAAAACTCAAAAAGCTGAGGAGAGCTGGATTAGCTGTGATGCCAGATTCAGGATACAGGGGGTCATCGCTTCAGCTGCTCTTCTTTACTAGATGCAGACAAGCTGAGAGCAGAATAACAAGAACATAACTTACAGTGAAGTGTCACTGTGCTTAGGTTGAGAGTTAACACAACAGTACACTTTCCTGAAGGCACTGCAAAGGATTCAATAATGAATCAGCCTTCTTTGCAGGAATATTTATATTGTACCAAGAATTTCCTCTGGTTGATGAATAAAGGATAAACAGTGTTTAAAATCCACAAAAGCATAGCTTGCTGAAGCCAACTGTAGAACAACTGCAAGGTAACTAACAAATTATTTAAGAAACAGTTACACAGGAAGAGAACAGAGAAAGTTTCCATACAGATAAATGAGAAATGAAGCCTAGTTTCACATTGGCTATTCCGTTTTGGCCCTTTTTGAATAGTTTAAGACACAACATTAAAAAATAACCTCCAGTGTTGAAAAAATATATAAAGGAATTGTTTTCTTTCCTTAGGTAACTCCTACTTGAATATTATCCTTCATCTTTTCAAGGGAATGCTGAAATTACTGTTGACATTATAAGTGTTCTTGGTTTCATGAATTCTGAAAATAGAAAGGACAAGAATTTTTGGACATTATAAATAAGATTTTATAGAAGTTTAGAGTATAGGGAGAAATAATCTCAATATGGATGATTTTTAGTTCCACATGTCCTAAGGTGTAAATTAATGTAGCCAGTTAGTTCAGAAGCCTTTCCTATCCTACATCTCCAACAGTTTTATATTATAGATAAATGAATGACATCATTATTGGTGATCACATATAAACATAATGGCAAATAAACAGAAAACTATTCTTATTATTTATTTATACACTGAAAATTCAGATTTGCCATGTTTGCCATATTAATGATAAATCTTTGCAGATCCAGTTTGAAAGAATAAAACTGTCCTAATGTACCCAGAAAAGGGCTGGGCTACTAAAGAAAACAGAGATGTCTTTATAGAACTATGCTTGAGAAATCAGAGTACAGTAGAGGTGCTGATTGATAGAAACATGGTCAAACATTTCTAGTTAACAGGATGATAAAGAGGGAAGGGGAAGGAAAGAGAAGGCGTAGATACCTAACCAAACATATTCTCAGGCTGAGGATGGAATTCTCTGGTCACTTACGTGTTTTAAAAATGAGGAATTCATTTCCTAGACCTTTTTGTTTGTTTGTTTCATCTTGTGTTTTGTATTTTCTTGTCTTTTCTTGTCTAGCAAAGTAGGTACTTTTTTATTGACGTATATTTGATTTACAATATTGTGTTAGTTTCAGGTGTACAGCAAAGTGATTTGGTTATACATGTATATGTATATATCTATATATTTTTTTGATTCTATTCCATTATACTTTATTACAAGATACTGAATACAGTTCCCTGTGCTATACAATAAATCCTTGCTGATTATTTTATATATGGTAATGTGCATCTGTTAACCCCCTACTCTCAATTTATCCCTCCCACCCCCTTTCCCCTTTGGTAACCATAAGTTTGTTTTCTATGTCTGTGAGTCGGTTTCTGTTTTGTAAATAAGTTCATTTGTATCTTTTTTTTTTCTGAGATTCCACATATAAGTGATATATGATATTTGTCTTTGACTGACTTACTTCACTTAGTATGATAATCTCTAGGTCCATCCATGTTGCTAATACACACATGTATGACATGTTACATCTTCTTTATCCATTCATCTATCTCTGGACACAGGTTGCATCCGTGTCTTGGCTATTGTAGCATTGAACATTGGGGTGCATGTATCTTTTCAAATTATGGTTTTCTCCAGGTATATACCCAGGAGTGGCATTGCTGGATCATATGACAACTCTAGTTTTTTAAGGAATCTCCATCCTGTTCTCCGTAGTAGCTGCACCAGTTTACATTCCCACCAACAGTGTAGGAGTGTTCACTTTTCTCCACACCCTCTGCAGCATTTATTATTGTAGACTTATTGATGATGGCCATTCTGACTGGTGTGAGGTGATACCTCATTGCAGTTTTGATTTGCATTTCTCTGATAATTAGCAATGTTGAGCATCTTTTCATGTGTCTGTTGGCCATCTGTATGTCTTCTTTGGAGAAATGTCTATTTGGGTCTTCTGTCCACTTTTTGATTTGGTTGTTTGTTTGTTTGTTTGTTTTTGATATTAAGCTGTATGAGCTGTTTGTATATTTTAGAAATTAAACCCTTGTTGCATCATTTGCAGATATTTTCTCCCAGTCCATAGGTTGTCATTTCGTTTAGTTTATGGTTTCCTTTGATGTACGAAAGCTTATACATTTGATTAGGTCCCATTTGGTTTTTGTTTTGTCTTGTTTCTTTTTTATTTCTTTTGCCTTGGGAGACCGGTCTAAGAAAATATTACTACAATTTATGTCAGAGAATGTTCTGCCTATGTTCTCTTCTAGGAGTTTTATGGTGCATGTCTAATATTTAAGTCTTTAAGCCATTTTGAGTTTATTTTTGTGTGTGGTGAGAGGGTATGTTCTAACTATATTGATTTACATGCAGTTGTCCAGCTTTCCCAACACTACTTGCTGAAGAGACTGTCCTTTCTCCATTGTATATTCTTGCCTCTTTTATCAAAGATTGATTAACCATAGGTGTGTGGGCTTATTTCTGGGCTCTCTGTTCTGTTCCATTGATTTATATGTGTGTTTTTGTGCCATTACCACCCTGTTTTGATTACTGTAGCTTTGTAGTATTGTCTGAAGTCTGGAAGGGTTACGCCTCCAGCTTTGTTTTTTACCTCAGGATTCCTTTGGCAATTCTGGGTCTTTTGTGGTTCCATATAAGTTTTAGGATTATTTGTTCTAGTTCTGTGAAAAATGTCATGGGTAGTTTGATAGGGATCACATGAAATCTGTAGATTGCTTTGGGTAGTATGGCCATTTTAACTATATTAATTCTTCCAATCCAAGAGCATGGGCTATCTTTCCATGTCCTTGAATCAACTTCGATTTCATCAATGTTTTATATAGCTCTCAGCATATAAGTCTTTCAGCTCCTTGGTTAGGTTTAATCCTAGGTATTTTTAATGTGATTTTAAATAGGATTTTTTTTTACTTTCTCTTTTTGATATTTTATTGTTAAAGTAAAGAAATGCAACAGATTTCTGAATACTGATCTTGTATCCTGCTACCTTGCTGAATTCATTTATCAGTTCTAATAGGTTTTATGTGGTGTCTTTAGGGTTTTCTATATATAGTATTATGTCATCTGCATATAATGACAATTTTACCTCTTCCCTTTTGACTTGGATACCTTTTTATTTCTTTTTCTTGTCTGATTGCTGTGGTTAGGACTTCCATTATGGTGTTGAATAGAAGTAGTGAGAGCGGGCATCCTTGTCTTTACCAAGAATTTAGCAGGCTGGCTTTCAGCTTTTCACCATTTAGTATTATGTTGGCTGTGGGTTTCTCATAAATGGTTTTTAGTGTGTTGAGATATGTTTCGTCTATGCCCACTTTGGCAAGAGTTTTTATCATGAATGGATATTGTATTTTTTCAGATGCTTTTTTGGCATATGTGCAGATGATCATGTGGTTTTTCTCTTTTGTTGATGTGTATCACATTTATTGATTTGCATATTGATTTGCATATAATGAATCTAACTTCATCATGGTGTATGACCCTGGAATGAATCCAACTTCAGCATAGTGTATGATCCTTTTTATATGTTGTTCAGTTCAGTTTGCTAATATTTATTGAGGATTTTTTCATCTATATTCATTAAAGATATTGGCCTGTAGTTTTCTTTTTTGGTGGTGTCTTTGGTTTTCGTATCAGGGTGATAGTGGCTTCATAGAATGTCTTTGGGAGTGTTCCCTTCTCTTCAATCTTCTGGAAGAATTTGAGAAGGATAAATATAAATTCTTCTTTGTATGTTTGGTAGGATTCCCCAGTGAAGCCGTTCATTCCTGGAATTTTGTTTGCAGGGAGTTTTTGTTTGTTTGTTTTAATTACAGATTGTATTTCACTTCTAGTGCTCAGTCTGTTCAAGTTATCTGTTTCTTCTTAACTCAGTTTTGGCAGGCTGTGTTTCTAGAAACTTGTCTATTTTTTCTAGGTTGTCCATTTTATTGGCATATAACTTCATAATATTTTCTTATGGTATTTTGTATTTCTGTGGTATCAGTTGTTATTTCTCCTCTTTCATTTCTTATTTTGTTTATTTGGGTAATCTCTCTTTTCTTCTTGGTAAGTCTGGCCAGAGGTTTTTCAGTTTTGTTTATCCTTTCAAGAAACAAGCTCTTGGTTTTATTGATTTTTTTTTTCTGTTGTTTTTTATCTCTATTTTATTTATTTCCTCTCTGATCTTTATTATTTTCTTCCTTCTGCTGAGTATAGGTTTGTTTGTTTTTCTGATTCTTTTAGGTCATAGGTTAGGTTGGGTGGTAGGCTAGGTTATTTGAGATTTTTCTTGTTTTTTGAGGAAGGCCTGTATTGTTATGACCTTCCTTCTTAGAACAGCTTTTGCTGCAACCCATAGATTTTTTTATGGTTGTGAGAGCAGGTACTTTTTGAAATACACTTGGATAAGAGATGCCAGAGAAGATCACCTCTTAGACTCATGTGAGGAGGTAGGACTTAAGTGTCTACTTAGGGTGTAGAAAGCCCCAAGATAAGGTTGATCCCACCTGAATATTGGCACTTGAACATAGAGAAAAAGCCTGATAATCTGAACATTTAAATTGTTCTTTAGCTCATCATAGAGCTGTAGTAGCAAGGCAGTCAAATAATCTGAATTCCAAACACAGACAGGACCTTCCACTGAACAGAGGCCACAGGGACTATTCCATGAGGGAGAGAGGTGGCACTACCAGCAACAGGAGTTGGAAACTGTCCACGTTCCCCAGGCCCGAGGAGGGGCTGCAGGTTCGGCCCCAGACTAAGAGGGTCTACACTCACTGGTGCTCAGGAGAAAGAGCTGGAGCGTCTGGGGCAGGAGGTCTCAGGGCCCCCCATGGTGCAGCTGTGCTGCAGGGTGAAGCCCGGGCGGGGACAACACAGTCTCTCCCCGCAGTGGACACGCCCTGCCCCTGGAGAGCCATAAAGGCGGGTCACCCTCGCCCCAGGGCGTGGACTGCACAGCATCCTTCCCCAGCCGGTTTCCTTCTAGAGCTGAGACAGAAGTAAAATTGTCGGCAGGAGGAAAGGTAGGACCGCTCTTGAGCAGAGGGGCAAGCAGAGCCAAGGTACTCCAGGATAAGGTAGGTAACACTCACACCTGCAGGAGAATCACAGACAGAAGACACAGTTTGGCCACCACGGATGCTCAAGAGGACACACCCACAGGCCTAGGTGCCCTCAGCTTGCTGAAGAGATGGAACTAGTGGGCCACTGGTCGAGATGAAGTGAGATCATGAAACAATTCAGTTAATTCAAAAGGCAGGAGAAAGAAGAATGGGGAATCAATGGGACAAGTAGAATATAACTAACACTATGGTAGGTTTAAATCCAGTCCTGTTGATACGTACAGTAAATGTAAATGTAACGCTAAATATATAGGCACCTAACAATGGAACTTTAACACACATGAAGCAAAATGGATAAAACTGAAAGGAAAAATAGATCTGCTCTATAGTTGAAGACTTCAACATCTGTCTCTCAGGCATCAATAGAACAGGCAGTCATAGAATCAGTAAGGTTACAGGAGACTTGAATGACACTGCTATCCGGCGTGATGTAATTGGATTTATTGAACACACCACCTGCAAGAGCGCAGAGCACTTCACCCAGGCAACCTGCATCCTGGACCGTGCAACAAACTTCAGCAGATCTGAAATCACATGATGTATGTTATCAAAGAGAAATAGAAGTAAAATAGAACTGGACAGCAGAATGCTATATGGACAGTTCCAGAAATATTTGTAAAGTAGACCACACACCTAAATAAGCCATGGGTCAAAGTGGCAGTCATGCATGAAATTAAAAAACAAAGTATTATTTATAAGATAGATAAGCAACAAGGATATATTGTATAGCACAGGGAATTATACCCAGTATCTTGTAATAGCCTATAATGGAATATAATCTGCAAAAATTACTATGCTGTATACCTGAAACTAACACAGTATTGTAAATAAACTATACTTCAATTAAAAATAAAAATAAAATAGCTCTGGAATACAATAGACACTAAATAAATATTTGCTGAATAAATAAATCATGGTCAATAAATGTGAAAAAATATTTTGAATTGAGCCAACATGAAAGTATAATATGTCAAAACTTATGGGACTCCACTAAAACAGTGTTAGAGGGAAATTTAAAGAATTGAAGGTTATATTATAAAACAAGAAAAGGTTCAAATCAGTAGTCTAAGCTTCTACTTTAAGAACCTAATAAAATAAGAGAAAACTGAATACAAAGCAAGCAGAAGGGAGGGAATCTTATCTCTTAAAGATTGTAAAGCAGCTATACTCCAATAAAAAAATAAATAAATAAAAAGATAAGAGCCCAAATAAATGAAATTAAAAACAAAAAAGTAGAAAACACTAAAGAAACCAAAAAAATACTTGAAAAGGTCAAGATAATAGACAAAACTCTATTCAGACCCGTCAAGAAAATAAGAGAGAAGACATACATTACTTTAGACATTATTTTAAAAGATAATGGTTTGTCGTGAAGAACTCATGCCAGTTAATTTGATAACTTAAATGAAGTAGACAAATAATTTCAAAGATATAGACCTAAGCTTACTCAGGAAGAAATTCACACCCTGAGTAGACCTGTATTCTTTTTTCCTATATATTTTAAGGTAATTTAATTTATAATTTAAAACTTTCACACAAAGAAAACTCCAAGCCTAGATGACTTTACTGGCAAATTCTGAAAAACATGTAAGGAAGAAGTTCTACCCAAATCACCCAGATAGTGGGAGAGGAAATAACGCATTCCAACTCATTTTATGAGGTTCACATTATTGTGATAAAATTTAGTGCATTAAATGAAAACAACAAAACAAAACAAAAAAGATCAACGATTTAGATAAATGGAGACATACTCCATGTTGGTGGGATTCGAGGCGCCCTGTTGCCAAACTACTCTTTGTCTCCCAAATCGTTCAGTGGACTCCACACATTAACAATCAAAATCCCCACAGGATTTTGTTTTTGCTTTTGGTAGAAGTTGACAAACTGATTCCAAAATGTATGTGAAAAAACAAAGCAGCAAGAACGGCCAAAACAATTGTGAAAAAGAATGAAACGTTGGAAGATTCACATAACCTGATTTCAAGATCCAAGTTAGCTTTTAATGAAGTCTGTGCAAACCGATGAAGAAGTTACAGAAGAAGTTAACTTCTTCCTTGAGGAGGTTCCCTAGCTATTCTTATATATTAGTCTATCCTTGGTTCTAACCTGTTTGTCACAGTTTCCCAATAACTTAGAAAATGTACTTATCAAATCTGAACATCCAGCAAGCTTCAGAAGAATGGATTCTTCCTTGAATGACACAGTGAGACTCAGGCTTGTCAAAATAAGCCATGACATAACTTAGAAGCAGCAAGCTTTAAATAAACATAAACATTTATAAAGACTTCTTTTTAGATCCCAGAAATCACAGAATGAGGGACCTGGTTTGAAAGCAATTCATGTGAAAAGCAAACTTAATTTAGTTTCCAGTATGCCAGCTAGAGACAGCAGTGTGGGTTACTGTTAAGATATCAGTGCAAACTTGTTTAATGGGCACATCCAGATGTAGGGGTGCAGTCATAGAACAGACAGGGTGGTGATGGTACTTATCCCACGTACTATGGAGAATGATTTAAGGAATTAAGATATTTAACCTGAAGAAAGTGAAACGTTGCTAGTCCAGAGAGGTGAGTGTTGTAAAGTTGGAGGGTCGCCATATGGAATAGAAATGAGATTCTTAAAGTTCTCATAAATACAGGTCTCCAAAAGACATAGGTGACAATCCATGCACAGGCCCTTTGTTTAAAGAATTTGAATTTTCAGCAGTAAAAAGACTGTCCTGCCCAGCAGGGGCTTCCCAGGGACCTTTGGACACTCTGTCAGACTTTGCAGAGAAAGTGTTTCTGAGTTGAGAACAGTAACAGGTAAGGGGGTCATTCCAGAGTGCTAGTGCTGTGAAAATGGTTTTTATTCTTTTTAGCAAATAACTAAATAAATGCAATCATACTCTTTATTCAGTTTAAAAGATTGATAGGTCAAAAAAGAAATTCCAAAGTTAGAAAGAAATGAAAGGACATTAGAATAGTCCTTTTGCCCTAAACATAAAACAATTCAGCCCTATTTACAAAACGAAATATGTTAGCGAGTAGAAATGAAGTCTGCCATCTGGCTAGTCATGAATGTTGTCATTCTTTACAAAGGTGGTCTTTAGAATTATCTGCTAACCTCCAAAAAGGATAAACTCTACTTAAACAAAATTACAACAGCCTTGATTTCATTGGGCCGTATTAGTCTGATATTTACCATATGATCTGTATCAACAGGATCTCATCTAATCCAGGATTTTGCGTTTGTATAGGCTTGCCTCTGTGTGGTGAGAGTACACAATTTCTTTAAAGTTCTTTGTTCGCAAGTTGGCTTTTTTTTTTTTTTTTAAAGGATAGTTTGAATTGGTATCGCTTAAGTAAATTGTCTAAGGTGGGTCACTGAAATTGTCCTAAATAAACATATTCACAACATTTTCAGTATTTCAGATAAAAATATTATTTATTAGGGAAACAATCTTGATGTATCATCAGTCGTCTTGGCAGGAATATTATATCTCGCAACATTTCTCCCTATTATTAAAAGCAGGATACATTTCTCTTGGTGGATTTCAGCCTTTTAGGGAAAACTTACATGAAGATCAATGGTCAAAAGAAATGCTTGCTTTGTTGAAATGTATTGTTTGTAAATTCAGCAGTAAGAGCCACTGTATATGTGATAGCACATATTCTGTAGGCATTTTTGTTCTTAATGTGTTAAAACGAAAATGCAAAAGCATCCACCGTATAAATGCTCATTTCACTCTGCCCAGATGCAGAGCAATCACTTCCCCACCATGGTGAGGAGGAATCTTCTCATCCTGGAAATACGATTAGGCCCTGTGATAGGATAATCTGTGCACCTTAGGACACACTCTTAGAGAAAACCATGGTGTGGAGCTCTGTCTGGGAAAAAGTGTCGTCCACAGAACATGATAAATTACACAGTATTATCTAATTCCTACATATGGCTGATGATAACTATTTTTCTTCTCTGGAGATAGTCAAACAAAAAAGTATAAATCCAAGCTAAATTACATTTGGAAATAGATGGGATTTGCTAAGTGAATACAAAGGAAATTTTGAAAAATTTGGCAAATCAAAATTATTTACATATGAAAATATCTCTGTAGAAAAAATCATATATTATGTGCTAAAAGCATAAACTATGACAAATCATTCTCTGTTTTTTCAGCTTGTAAGAAAGCAAACGATATTCACTCCAGTTCTACAGTATTTAGATTATGTGTAAAGAAAAGACACAGGGAGATCAGTTCGGTGCTTTGTGACAACCTACAGGGGTAGGATGGGGGGAGTGGGAGGGAAGTTCAAGAGGGAGGGGATATGTGTATATATATGGCTGATTCACTTTGTTGTACAGCAGAAACTAACACAATATTGTAAAGCAATTATAACCCAATAAAGATGTAAAAAAAGAAAAAGAAAAGACTATAGGACATATCAACCAGTAATTTTTGAAAAGCTGGAGACATTATACTAAATGTCTTACAAAAATTAATTAAGCTGTGATTATTTTTTAAATAAGGGGTAGTAATTAAAGACTGTTGAGAATTGTACTGTTTCTGCATTTTTCTAAAGTGCCATTTGTTTTAAATAACAATAATTCAGATTCAGTGAATTTGGGGAAATTTAAATCTTACATTTATGGGCTACTAACTTTTTTTTTCTAAAAAAGAAAGATGCTCCGTAATAGATGAAAAGTGTTAGCAGTGTGTTCTCGGAATTATTTACATTTTGTCCTAGGATTTTTTTTCTGTCGGGAGTGAAGTATACACAGGGGCTGTTATTCTCACTCTCAGATTTGCAGTGGGTGTCAGGCACAGAATGTGGTAATATATGGGGCGTAGTTGGTGCTACAAGCTCTATAGATTTACTGCTATCCAGAGCCAGTCACGTAGCCCAGAGACAAGCTGGCCACAATGTACTATCCTAACATACTTTTCTGATTTTAAAATGATGCTGTTTTTGCTGGTTTTCCTCTTGTTTTCTCTGAATACTGACCTGAAACCTTTTATTTTTTCCTATTGTAAAGCCTACTGGTTATTGAAGGCAGCTCTGTTTTACAAAAAGTAATTGCAATGTATAACTTTTAACCATAAACAAAATATGACTTGCTACCAGAGAAACCAAGTACATGGCACAATGTAAGTGCTTGTTAAATGCTATTAAATGTGGTTTCACTCACTGAACAGCTCCAGTGCCTGCCAGCCTCTGGGTGCCCATTACCTGCCAGGCAGTGTCACAGCCACTTTACATGCAACCAGACGAGGCTGGTACCAAACCCATGTTCGGCTGCTTGAAAGGCCAATACTCGAGAGACAAGTGTTGGTGGAAAAGGAAAAGGTGCTTTATTCAGGAGGCCAGCGACCTGGGAAGGAGGTGGCCTAATGTCCTCAGACGGTCTCCAAGTTGCCAGTTAGGAGACAAAGGGGTTAAAGGCCGCATGGGGGCGCTGCAGGGGGCATGAGCAGCTCGGGCACAATTCTCGGACTGCTTGGCATCCAGGTGAAGTTTCGAGCGTCACCAGCCTTCTGGTTTCCAGCAGTCTGGGGTCTAGGTGCTTGAGGCCAGCAGTTTCCATCTGACGGGGTCTGCTTCCTGTCAAAGCAGTTTAGGGATGCGTGTCAGGCAGCCTGGTGACTCTGCTCTGTGGCTGGTTTACAGTCCAAAATGTTATGAGTTTCCCGGCCCAGCAAGTACTCTTTGTCTCTGCATCTTCACATTCCTGGTCCTAACTCTTGAGCCAGCCTTTTGAGACTCAGGGGAGGCCTGGGAGACTAAAGCTTTTTCTACAAACCAGAGGCAGGCAGAGGACATCTGGGGGGTCTGTCCTGGGAAGGGCCCATAGGGTCCTTGCTCGGTTACATACAGACCTTATCTTATGTCAACACAGCAGGTCTTCTAATTACTTCTTATTATCTCCTTTTCAGAAGGCAGGAGATGGTCTTAGGGAGTGGGTATATAGTAATTAAATCACTTGTCAAAGATTAAATATTTAAGGAAATCTCCATTTAGAACTAGTTTAATTTGACTATTACTTTAACAATAGATAAGTTAATTCCAGTGTTCAGGGTACATGCTCCTGAAAAACTCCACTGTTGGTAAAAATAAAAACTAAATAAATGAATATAGGGATTGCTGACACTTCAAGTCTGCATTTCCTTTAAGCTCTAGATAAACAAACAAACAAAACAAAATAAAATCAAATGTTATCTTCTTAGTAAGCCCAGCAACACTTTTATGAAGGTTTCAGTTTTGATCTTAGTCTCAGCCCTTCTCCAAACTCTGGAGCAATAAGACAGGACATTTTGATTTTCTGGTCAGGCCATTTGCTCTCCTCCTGACCTGACTCTGCCCAAAACACAGAGGCTGCTAAGGAATGGAGGATAAGATAGATTTACAGAGAAGGAGGGGAAAAAAGGAAAGCTGCAAAGACAAACTCATATTCCTGTTAAGGTGTGATGCTCCCATTATATGAGTTGGGGCATTCTCGTATAATCCAGATTAAAATGTAAATTGAAAAAACATTTGACGTAGTGACTCTAAAATTGGACATACCTTGTGACCCAATAAGTCCATCACTCAAAAACAGGCCTCAGTGTATATTTAGAGTCCTCCACAAGAATTTCAGTTACGGGAGCACAGAACTGGCTTGGCATTCTCTTTATTGAAATGAATGAGTGAATAATTGATTGCTTGATTGATTTAGACTTGAAGTCCATTATTTTATCATATTTCACTGAACCAAAAATGTACAAATGATGCTCCATTATTTTATATGACACTGAGAAAAATTGCTCTTTTTACTTTTAAAATATCCTAGTAGCCAATTTTTAAAACATTCACTACCTGAGAAAATATGTGCATCTTACAATTGATGGCCTACAAATAACACAGAGCAAAATAGAGCTCAGTATAAACCTCTGTTTCACAGACTCTTCTTATAGGGAAGCAGATCACTTTTTGCATGTTGTGAAAGGTTTTTATTTGACAAGTCTTTATAGTAAAGATAAGTAAAGGCAAACCTTGTAGGAAAACAATTTAACAATACAAGTCCTAATACCCTGTTTTTATGTCAGAAACAGGACGGGAAAACACTGGAAGCCATGACAAAAGATAGGGCAAGGTCAAATCTGATATTTCTCGAGACTTATCAAATGGACTATTTGCTTAGGTACTTTTTTAGTCGTATAATAGTGTTCTTTTTTATTTCCATGGGTCACAGATAGTCTAAATCCTTAGCTTTCTTATGAGCATGAAAATAAAATGCATAGCACAATGTCTGAATAAATGAAATCTTTGAAGGCAAATGATTATTCCATAGTTCCACCTAATTAAATCTGATTGCATTTTTAGGGAGACTAATATACCAAATTTGGTATTTTCTTCCTGGTAGAGTAGGTTTCAATTACTTGTTTCCCATCGGCAATACAGCTTCAGTAAAGTGTATCAATTGGGGTAATTTCCCCTGTGAGGATATGAGAGGTCCCATCAAACTACAGATAAAATACTGGGATTTATAATCTCCTGAAACGTGTATGGAGGTAGGTGCTCCAGGGTTGATGAGTTCAGTGAATAGTTCAGAGTCACGCCATTAGCAAATTAACTTAGACCAGTCAGGTGTGATCCTATATCTTTATTTTATTTAACTTTTTTAAATTTTAAGCAAAGAAACCTGTCACAGAAACCCTAGCAGACTTACCATCCTGTCTTTGGTCACAGCTGGGTTACATGCTGGTTCGGAGTCAAGTCACTGGAAAATTAACTTAGACCATCGGGCATGACCGCTTTGGTGCGAGAAGGTGGACCGGGGGGCAGACCCAGGCCCTGCAGGTGTGGAGGGAGGGAGAGGTGGCAGCTCACTCAGGGCTCAGGGCTCTCTGACCTGCTGTAGAAGGTTCGGGGTTGGGCCCGTGGTGGGCAGCTCTGGGACGGGCTGCTGAGAGGGAGCTCCCTCAGGACGTGGCGCCGTGGGGAGGTCTGAGGCCCAGGGGCCACGTCTGGACGGGAGGAGGGCGGGGCATGGAGAGGAGCTGGGCGCCGGTTGGGGGCGCTGTCACTGGGCAGGGTGTTGGGGTCTCCATCCCAGAGAACCCTGAAGGGCAGCTCAGATCGGGGACCCATCTGACCAGTGGCCACAGTTGGTGGGCGCTGTGCATGGGGTGTGCAAAGCACGCAGGCTCTAAATGGGCAAGAATTGGCGCGTTCTGGCTATTTTTAAATGATTGGATTGTGAAAATTGGAGTCTGGTGTCAGTGGGCTTTGGAGGTAGGGGTCTCAGCCTCCCGTGGAGAAAGCAGCAGCCTGCGGGCAACACCAGCTTGGAGTGTTAACTGACACCTGTGCCATCCAGTCACCTATTGGGTCCAGTGAACGAGCTGCAGGTGCCAAGGGTTCTCACAGGGGGACGAGGGACGGGCACGTCTTTAACCTGGTCGGGGTCAGCCTGTCTGTCTCCCTGCTGACCCCCCGCGGTATTTATTACACCAGTGCTGCCTGACGTTTAAGTCGAGTGCTGATGAAGAATGGGAGCGTTTTCACAGGGCACCACGCGATCGCCCTTAGTGAGGTATGCGGATTATTACGACAAGACAGCTCCGCAATCTCAGGGAATCATACAGTGCAAGTGCATTTCCTGCCCCCGGAGCAGTCCAGCCAGACGCAGGTCACTCACCTTTCAGGTGCTGATGCAGACACCCAGCACCTTTCCTCCCCGTCTCTGCCATAGCATCCTTTGTCAGATCCTTGGGATTCGGTCAGGAGAAGAGGGAAGATGGTGGAGAAAAGATGAACCTGCCCCCAAGTGTCCCAGCTTGACTTGAATTCCATTGCTAAAAGTGCAGTACTAAAGAAAAAACTTTAAATGTTCATATTACCTTGCAAGTAAAGTTCTTAAATATGTTATAAATTGAATCACCTGATTTAGACAGCACAAAGAAGGATTAGAGCGTTAGTCCCAGTACAGGCTCGTGAGGAAACAGAATGAACCCTGAACATATCTCAGTGACATTTGCGTGGGGTGACATTTGCAAATACTTCCTAAGTATTTTTTTTTTTGGTTAGTTATTTGCTATTGTAAACTTGTTTTCTGTTTTTCCATTAACATAATAGAAAGGGGAAAATGTGAGCTCTCTCATTTTCTTAAAAAGCTATTAAACCAGCTGAAAGCTCTTAAAACAGAATAGATCAGCTTTTGTTGTTTTTTTTTTAAATACCTTTCTCTACTTTTTTTTTTTTAATTAAATTTATTTATTTATTTATTTTTGGCTGTGTTGGGTCTTCGTTTCTGTGCGAGGGCTTTCTCTAGTTGCGGCAAGCGGGGGCCACTCTTCATCGCGGTGCGCAGGCCTCTCACTATCGCGGCCTCTCTTGTTGCAGAGCACAGGCTCCAGACGCGCAGGCTCAGTAGTTGTGGCTCACGGGCCTAGTTGCTCCGCGGCATGTGGGATCTTCCCAGACCAGGGCTCGAACCCGTGTCCCCTGCATTGGCAGGCAGATTCTCAACCACTGCGCCACCAGGGAAGCCCTCTACTTTTGTATTAACTTTCTATGGTGAAAGGCCTGGAACCTACTCAATTTTAGATGGATTGTAACAGAAGACGTTTTTGTACTTAAGGAAAAAAGGATGGTGATTTCAAGAACAGAGCGTTTTTAGGAACCCACTGTTACCACAATTTCTACCTCGTCATGTTAGAAGGTGAGTCTGGAGCATGGAAGTGTCTTTTCAGAGGACAGTTAGGAACCCAAGAAACAATCAGCAGTTCTCAGCACAAGCGCCAAAAATCTCCTGAAGGAATGGTGACCTTGCTTCTGAAACTACACAATCGTAGGCCTGAAAATCTCAGAGATATTTAATAATAACAGCTACAATTTATCGGGCGTCTTGCTGGTGAGATAGTCTTCAAAGTGGTTGGTACGAGATAAACCCTTTAGTCCCCATAATGATGCTGTGTGATAACTCCTGATACACACTTTGAGACGAGAAGACTGAGAGGCAGAGAGATTCTCCAGTTCATCCAAGTTTATTCCATTGGTTAGTGTATTTGTCAGCTCAGTTGTAACTCCTGTTTGGTACTTTCTTGTATTTTCTCTCTCTCTGTTGAAGTTCTCAGTGTGTTCACCCATTTCTTCTCTTGAGCTCCATGAGCAATTTTATGACTCTTACCTGGAACTCCTTATTAGTTAGATTGCTTATCTCCATTTTGTTTACTTCTTTGCCTGAGGTTTTGTCTTGTTCTTTTGACTGAAACACATTTCTTCGTCTCCTCATTTTGCTTTACTCTCTGTATTTATTTCGCTGTCTTTGGTAAGTCAGCTACCTCTCCCAGTCTTGAAAGAGTGGCCTGGGAGAGCTGTCCTGTGGGCTCAGAAGCACAGCCCTGCACGGCCACCATGGCCAGGGGCTCACGGGTGTCCCCAGGTGGCTGCACGCACCCTCCTGTGTGGTGGGTCAGGGCTGTTGTGGTGCCCTGGTGCTGACAGGTGCTGGTGGGTGGGCTTTTCACCTGACCAGCTGTGAGGCCCTTGTGCAGCCCGGGTGTGGGTGGGGGTCTCAGTAGGCCCACCCACCGGTGTGAGCAGGTTAGAGGGAGGATTCCCAGATGGGGCCACCAGTGCTGGTGTCAGCAGGTGCCTGAGATCACGAAAGCGGCCAGGGTCTCAAACCCCAGTGAACATCCCGACCGGTTTCTCCCTCTGTGACACATGCTTCAAGATTAGTGAGCGGGTCCCCTTCACGGAGGTCTGTGCCCTTTTCAGTCGGGTGTTTTTGTGCTGGTTTGGGGTTAAGCGAGTCTACACAGGAGCCTGTAAAGACCAGGTTTTCTGTTCCCTGTAGTTCTGTCGTTTTCCCTGGATGTATTATTCCTCACTGGTTTCCAAAGTCAGGAGTTCTGGATTCGCCTCTTTCCTGTGCAGGAACTAAGGATTGTGGTACCTGATGTGGAGCTGGAATCCCTTGTTCCTCGGGGAAAATAACTGTGTGTTTGTGATCCTTCCTGGTGGTGGATCGCCAGACGGGGCTGCAGTGTTTTCCCCCCTCGGCAAGTCTGCATCCCGGCCTCTCCTGCCATCTCAGTGCTGCCCTTTTGCCCTTTGTTGTAGAGACGCTGTCCATCCAGTGTTCAGTCCCTTTTAGACCACCTCCCTAGAGTGCTCTTCCAGCTTCTTTGAGAAAACACATATTCAAACCCTTTGTTTTTCATTGGATTACTTGTCACCTTATTACTGAGTTGTAGGAGGTCTTTATGTATTCTGGCTACCAGTCCTTTATCAGCTATACAATTTGCAAACATGTTTCTCTCAGGCTGTGACCTATCTTCTTACATTCTTGATGGTATCTTTTGAAGTGCAACAATTTCTGTCTTTTATGAGGTCTGATTTATCAATTCATTTTATTGCTAATGTTATTGGTTTTGTAGCTAAGAAGTCATCACCTAACCCAAGGTCATGAAGATTTACTCCTTTTTTTTTGTTTTTTTGCTGTTTCTGTTTTCATTTTTGAAGACCTTAAATTTGGGTGTGTGGTCCATTTTAAGTAAATGTTTCTGTTTGGTGTGAGACTTGGCATCTTTGTCAAAAATCAATTGATTGTAAATATATGGGTTTATAGGACCACAAATATAAGTGTTTATATCTGGAGTCTCAATTTTCTTCCCTTGATCTAAAATCTCTGTCTTTATACCCGTACTATACTGTAGCATTTTGTTAAATTTTGAGATCAGGAAATGTAAGCCCTCCAACTTTGTTTTTTGTTTTTTGTTTTTTAAACATTGTTTTGGCTATTGGAGATCCTCTGTGTTTGCATATAAATTTTAGAGTTGGCTTGCTTGTTTTTGAAAAAGAGTCTGCTGGAATTTTGATAGGTATTTTATCAGATCTGTGCGTGAATTTGAAGAGAACTGACATCTTTTTAATTTCTTTTAGCAATATTCTCTAGTTTCAGTGTGTACTTGTTTTATTAAATTTATTCGTAAATATTTCTTTCTGATACTTTTGTGAATGGAATTGTTTTCTTGATTACATTTTGGATTGTTTGTTATTAGCAGCATAGAATCATAATGGATTTTTATAATGGATTATGTATCCTTGTGACCTTGTAAACTCCGTTATTAGTTCTTGTAGTAGTGTGTGTGTTCCAATAAAGACAGTTTTACCTTGTCCCTTTCCAGTCCTGATACCTTTTATTTATTTTACTTGCCTCATTTCTCTAAAACCTCCCACACAAAGTTGAGTGTGAGTGTAAGAACAAACATCCTTGCAGACTTTCACCATCAATTACAGTGTAAGTTGTAGGGTTTTTGTAGATGCCCTTTATCAGGTTGAAGACGTTCCCTCTTATTTCTAGTTTGTTGAGATTTTTTAATCATGAATTGGACTTTTGATTTTGTCAAATGATTTTTCTGCATTCATTGAGATTTTCATGTGTTCTTTTTCCTTAACTATAATTTTGAAATAATGACAAAGAAAACTGGAATTTGGCTTTTCTTCCTTTATTTTTCCCAAATACTAGTAGTACCATGGTGTACTAAAATTCAATGGAAAATTCACTATTAAGAATACAATGCCAACGAATGGACTTTTATAATTCAAATTACAGTGAGGCCTAGAGACTTTTAAAAAGCACCTAATGTCCTGGTTAAACAATTTTCATTTATAAGTCTCTTTCAGTTATAAACATAAGAAATTCACAAGGTTCTGTTTTAAATTGTTGATTGGAAACCATTTTAAGGGTTCTGTCTATAGTTGCAATGAGACTCATACTAAGCTAACAGGTTTTTAAATTAATTTTAGTATAAGTACGAGTTTATATGTTCACAGATGAATTTTTAAAAGAAGTATAAGTCTTGGGTACAATGTTTAATAGCAGCTTTTAGCATGAGGTGTGATAAGTGAAGTATCTATTTTTGTTGACAGAGGGGTAGAGGGATTTAATGGATATGACGATTCAAGTTTACATTATGTACAAAACAATACAACCAGTAACTAGTGACCTAAATAAAACTGCATAAATCAAAAAAAAAAAGTAAGTTAAACCTAATTCTGCCAAGGGAAACAATGAAATTACTTCTTTTTAAAAATGTACACACTACTATATATAAAATAGATAACTACTAAGAACCTGCTGTATAGGACAGAGAACTCTACTCAATACTCTGTAATGGCCTATATGGGAAAAGAATCTAAAAAAGAATGGGTATGTGTATATATATAACTGATTCACTTTGCTGTACACCTGCAACTAACACAACATTGTAAACCAGCTATACTCCAATAAAAATAAATGTAAAAAAATAAAAATTTTAAAAAATGTATAATTATTTCACAGCTCTGATCAGTGTACCAGAAACCATACTGCTAGTTATTATGCTCAGACACTGGTTCTCGGCAGGAAACGGGTGTTGGGTCCTATAACAACAGCTCGTGTCTACTGAGCACCTTTATAATTACAGGCACTTTATCAAAGGAGTTAAAAGCTTTGACTATTTTAGTTTCCAAAGCAATTACTTGGTGAAAGTATTTATTAACCCTGTGATCTTGAACAAAGTAACTCTTTGTGCTTTGGTTTTTTATTTTTAAACATGAAGGTATTAGTAGTAACCTACTTCGTAGGATTGCTGAATTAAAAGGGTCACTAATTGTAAAGACTTTATAACAAGAGCAGCCATGTCGCATGCACTAACTCACTCAATTCCCTTACTTTCTATTGTAGTGTTCTGTTGCTATGTGTATGTTTATCAATTACTGTTATATTTTCTTTTCTTTTTTTTCTTTTTTACTTTTTTAAAAAATTGTTTTATTGGAGTATAATTGTTTTACAGTGTTGTGTTAGTTTCTGCTGTACAATGAAGTGAATCAGCTATTTGTATACCTATATCCCCTCCCTCTTGGACCTCCCTCCCATCCCACCCCCCTTCCTGCCCACCTAGGTCGTCACAGAGCACCGAGCTGAGCTTTCTGTGCTTTATAGCAGGTTCCCACTAGTTATCTATTTTACGCATGGTAGTGTATATACGTCAATCCTAATCTCCCAATTTGTCCCACCCTCTCCTTCCCCACCGTGTCCACATGTCCGTTCTCTATGTCTGCATCTCTATTCCTGCCCTGCCATTAGTACCATTTTTCTAGATTCCATATATATGCGTTAATACACGGTATTTGTTTTCCTCTTTCTGACTTACTTCACTCTGTATGACAGACTCTAGGTCCATCCACATCTCTACAAATGACCTAATTTCATTCCTTTCTGTGGCTGAGTAATATTCCATTGTATATATGTACCAAATCTTCTTTATCCATTCCTCTGTTGATGGACATTTAGGTTGCTTCCATGACCTGGCTATTGTAAATAGAGCTGCAATGAACACTGTGGTACATGACTCTTTTGAATGATGGTTTTCTCAGGGTATATGCCCAGTAGTGGGATTGCTGGGTCATATGGTAGTTCTATTTTTAGTTTTTTAAGGAACCTCCGTACTGTTCTCCATAGTGGTTGTATCAATCTACATTCCCACCAACAGTGCAAGAGGGTTCCCTTTTCTCCACACCCTCTCCAGCATTTATTGTTTGTAGATTTTTTGTTGATGGCCATTCTGACCAGTGTTAGGTGATACCTCATTGTAGTTTTGATTTGCATTTCTCTAATAATTAGTGATGTTGAGCATCCTTTCATGTGCCCCTTGGCCATCCATATGTCCTCCTTGGAGAAATGTCTATTTAGGTCTTCTGCCCATTTTTGGATTGGATTGTTTGGGTTTTTTTATATTGAACTCCATGAGTTGTTTGTATATTTTGGAGATTAATCCTTTGTCTGTTGCTTCATTTACAAATATTTTCTCCCATTCTGAGGGTTGTCTTTTCGTCTTGTTTATGGTTTCCTTTGCTGTACAAAAGCTTTTAAGTTTAATTAGGGCCCATTTGTTTATTTTTGTTTTTATTTCCATTTGTCTAGGAGGTGGGTCAAAAAGGATCTTGCTGTGATTTATGTCATAGAGTGTTCTGCCTATGTTTTCCTCTAAGAGTTTTATAGTGTCTGGCCTTACATTTAGGTGTTTAAACCATTCTGAGTTTATTTTTGTGTATGGTGTTAGGGAGTGTTCTAATTTCATTCTTCTACGTGTAGCTGTCCAGTTTTCCCAGCACCACTTATTGAAGAGGCTGTCTTTTCTCCATTGTACATTCTTGCCTCCTTTATCAAAAATAAGGTGACCATATGTGCGTGGGTTTATCTCTGGGCTTTCTATCCTGTTCCAGTGATGTTTTCTTTATCTACTGCTCCTCTTAAAATCCCTCTCGGTGTCCATCATCGGATGAATGGATAAAGAAGATGTGGCACATATATACAATGGAATATTACTCAGCCATAAAAAGAAATGAAATGGAGGTGTTTGTAATGAGGTGGATGGAGTTAGAGTCTGTCATACAGAGTGAAGTAAGTCAGAAAGAGAAAAAGAAATACAGTATGCTAACACGTATATATGGAATCTAAGGGAAAAAAAAAAAAAAGGTCATGAAGAACCTAGTGGCAAGATGGGAATAAAGACACAGACCTACTAGAGAATGGACTTGAGGATATGGGGAGGGGGAGGGGTGAGATGTGACAGGGTGAGAGAGTGTCATGGACATATATACACTACCAAATGTAAAATAGATAGCTAGTTGGAAGCAGCCGCATAGCACAGGGAGATCAGCTCTGTGCTTTGTGACCACCTAGAGGGGTGGGATAGGGAGGGTGGGAGGGAGGGACATGCAAGAGGGAAGAGATATGGGAACATATGTATATGTATAACTGATTCACTTTGTTATAAAGCAGAAGCTAACACACCATTGTAAAGCAATTATACTTCAATAAAGATGTTTAAAAAAAAAAAAAGAAATCCTAAAAAAAAAAAAAAAAAATCCCTCTCTGTCCTTTAAACAGTTTTTCGTCTTGGTTCCATTTTGTTTGATATTAATATTGTTATTCTGGTTTACTTTTGACTTGAATTGCCTGTTTTGTTTTTTTATGTATATTCCTTAATTTTTAATCTTTCTTAGAGCTCCTCTCTCCAGATTTAGTGGTTCCAACCTCAGCACGGATGGGGAGGTGCTGCTGACAGAGGGCCACTCAGGAATGGATAGTGTATTTAGTTAAATAGTCTGCTTCTCACCCATCTCAGACTCTGGTTCCCCGATCCTGCCCTGTGACCCTGAACTGCTGCTGCTGCCTGTCGGGGGCCGTTCTGCTGGGTCCCCACATGGTGCCATCTTGGGGAGGAATGTGTTCCCTTCAGAGCAAAGCAGGTTTGCCTGCAGCTCCTCAGCTCTGGGTCCTCCCTGTAAAACAGCACAGGGCACAGGCAGACCTCGCCTGCTCTTGTTGTGTCCCCAGGTCCTGTCCTCTTGCCCTGAGTCAGGGCCCGGGAAAGAGCAGGGAAAGGCTTGTGCTCTGGCTGCTCCTCTCTCTGTGCAATTAACTGGCCTTTCTTTCTGGCCCAGAGTCTGGGTTTTCTACCCAAGTCCATAAAACTGTGGAGGCCACTGTGTAAGCAGGGGAAGCGTCAGACCCTTCACAGCTTTGCCAGGCCTTCTGTCGTAGAAAACATCCACCCAGCACCGTGTGGAGGTAAAGGGGCACCAGGCCTCTTCACAGGTGCTGCGCCCCAGTCCTCCCAGCTGGAGTTTTCTGCTCACACCAAAGCAGAAGCCTTCTGTCTTCTACGAGATCTGAATGGTGTTTTTCTGAGTCGTTTTTATCCATACATACTCTTGCTTCTGTGGTTTCTCCAGGTTTGGTTTGGAGAAAGGAATAAGGATTATGTGCTGTATTAACATCTTGTCAGACCCCATAGGATGTCCATGATTTAAAATTAGTTATGCAGTCATCTTAAGGTAAAGTGTTTGATCCGTATATAATTTCCTTTCCAATCAACACAGTGATATTATGTGGCTCCAGAGGAAACCTGTCCTCTCAGAGAGAGAGAGAGAGAGAGAAATAACACATTTGGCAGGCTGGAAAATTGCAGCCTTACAAAGCATACAGGATGCTTGATAAAAATGCTACTTGATGGCAATGGAATTAGTTAAAAATCTGCAGGGCCAAAATGTACACACACATAAGAATCATTTTGGCATGAACTAACAGAATGAATAATGAAATTTATAGCACCAATTACCCAGGATGTATAAAGAATTTCGAAACAGCCTAGAGGAAAAACACATATTAAGAATCGCATAGGCATACACAGTTGAAATTGCATCTACGAACAAAAGACAATGCATATTTTAAAGCCAGAAAAGAGATTAAGGATAACATTTTTTTTTAAATATGTGCTATTTATATGAAAATGGCATTAAATGATTTTGAAATGAATTACTTTCATTTACAAAGAGGAGAGAAAATGACAAGATGAGCTGCAATTAAAGCAGAAATTAAGTTCATTTTTTAGACAATTGCTTTATCTTAATAGAGGAATTACTTAGTTCCTACCAGATTACACAAGGTTTTCTTGAATCCTCTGTAATTGTAAGGATGCTGCAGCTTAATAGTAGGAAGAACATGACTGTAAAGCCAATAAATCACTAGATTTGATACATAGTTGTGGAAGCTAGCAAACTGTGTGGATTTGGGTTACCAATGGAAATGCTCTGAACTCAGTTTCCTCTTCCTGAAAATGGGGATACTGTCTCTCAGGGCTGACTAGATGAGATACTGTTATCGAACCAAACTCGGGTCCGCTCGCCCATGTGCAGTGAAGCCAACCTACTGACACTGGGTTGTGGTGAAAAAAAGTGCGGTGTTTATTGCAGGCGCCAAGCAAGGAGTCCAGGCAGCCAGTGCTTCAAACCCTCAAACTCCCCAGAGGCTTTCTGGGAAAGGTTGTTAAAGACAGAGTGAGGGAGGGGAGTTGTGGGGTGTGTGGTCAGCTGATGGACACCCTTCTGATTGGCTGGTGGTGAGTCAGCATCATCAGCCTTCTGGTTCCAGCCGGTCTGGGGTCTGCGTGCTTGCGGGCAGCATGCAGTTAACTTCTCCCACCTGGTAGGGACTTCAGTATCTGCAAAACAGCTCGAAGGCCATGGCTCAGAATATTATCTACAGCCCTCAAGGAGGAACTAGGGGTTCTTGACTTTGTATAATGGCTAAACTATTATCATTTTGTCTTGCTTGACTGTTTTCCTTTCTTTCTGCATTTTCTCACTTCTCTGATTAAATTTATTTTCTGACTAAAGTTTTTCTACAGACAAGAGCCAGGCAGAGGACGTGGGTGGGAAGGCCTCATAGGGTCCTTCTCGGCTACAGTACTTGTACTGAAGGCCTATTATAAGATTTGACTTGTGTTAGAAACTTAAAAATGGGCACATCCCTTTATTAGGTCATATTCCATATATGTTCGTGTTTGTGGTACACCAGACACTTTGTTCAGAATTTTGTAACCATAAAAAATGCACAGTTTTCACTACTAATAAAATAGCTCAGCTTCACTCAGTGTCATGATGCATTAACTTTTCATTCTGTCCTTGTGATTAAACAGCTCTGTGGTCACAGGTCTTTATTTTCCTGGTTGGTTCATAGGCACATTATCTGTTCAGTGATGCTCTGACAATATGAGGAAAAAAGTCCCAAGTACAGGAGATGTTTCCCTGCATCAGCTATATTTTACAAGTTCTGAAGGGAAAATTTTTCATCATGAAGTTTGTAAAATAAAAAGTTTTTCTCTACTCTTCCTAACAACTATTTTTGTATCAACAGATTATATATGCAGTTAAATAATATATGAGCATTTTCTTAATTCCCTCAAAATATAATTGATATATACTAAAGATATTTTATGTTATATATGCATGATATATAATATATATTATAAAACATGATACATGTAATGACATATATATTACTCTAATTTATCCCAGTCATATTTTTGGATATGCTCTGTTGATGATAATTCCTCCCTGGAATGAATGATTATTTCAAAGAATGAACATCTGAGAATAGCTTCTAACTGCTATGTAATATTATTTTCAGAGTTATCATTCTTCAGTTTCAAGTACGCAGAGCACCGATGCCAGGTCTTACACACTCCTCGGTGCCACGCCTTCACTGAGTCTTGCACCCACTAGCTATTTGTTCCATAGATGCTCAGGTGTGACTGTGATGTGTGTGAGAATATACTGTCTACACAGCCGTTCTGTCTTTGCCCTGTAGACCGAGTACTAGTGGTCTCACCAATTGTGACAAGACACTGAGATCAGATTTACTTTATGAAAATGTAATTTGATTTAATCATTTGAAGGTTTATGATGCATTAATCTTGCACAGAATTTGTGTATGGAGCATGAGTCTGAAGCAGTGAGAGGAAGCAGCTGTGTTTCCCCGGCTTGATAGCTATAGTGTTTGTATTAATTATCTCATGAAATGGAATCATTGGAATAGAAAATTCATTATGTTTCATTAAAGAAAGGAAATTGAAATGCTTATGTTTATTAATTTTAAAATATACTCCACTCCCCTCCCACAGCCTCCCAAACCAGTAATACCTTTAATGAAAACACATGAGCAATGAAATTAAAGAAAATATAATAGTGCTACTCCATGTGTAGTTGCGTGTGGGTATATGTGTATGTGTGAACTTTTAAAATGTAAAGACTTTAAGATTTTTAAATAAAAATATTAATTTAGGACTTCAGGGTTTTTGAGCTTGAGCCACCTCTTCTCGCTTGGCCCTGCAATAAACCTTTCTGTGCTCAAAAAAAAAAAAACTATTCTAATTCATCCCAGTGAAGAATTATGATCCAGTGGGGGCATGCCTCAGAATTTAAAAAAATTTTCAATATCATACTGTTGATATATTCTGAATATTTTAGTTGAAATAATACAAATAGAAATATAATATAAATAGAAACACTACGTCTAAAAATGTGTCAGCAAAATCCTTCAATATCATTCAGTTGGAATCTCTTCCTACATTTTTTTTTTTTTTGGTTGCACTGGGTCTTCGTTGTGGCGCATGGGCTTCTCTAATTGAGGCGCACGAGCTTAGTTGCCCCGTGGCATGTGGGATAATAGTTCCCCGACCAGGAATGGAACTCGCATCTCCTGCATTGGAAGGCAGATTCTTAACCACTGGACTACCAGGGAAGTCCTCTCTTCCTACATTTAAAGTAAAAATGTTTATGTTGAGAATTCTGAGTGTGACAGTTTCTATCATGTGAAATCTCTAGTCATCGGCGTACTTCTCTAGATGGAATACCACATGTACCAATTTATTTTTCTGTGAATGAAATATAAACATTAACATTACCTTCTCTACAAGGCTGATTAATTAGAGTTTAAATTTTATTTAAACAGCATTTATTAGAATATTGAAGACCTAGCTGAAAGTGAGGAAATATTGGGTTACGTATCATACACCAGGTCATAAAAAATCATCCTGCTGGAAGAAACAACTTGATTCATTTTGTGCATTATGATGGTTTAGGGGAAGTGCTGAGCTCCTTAAGAACCGGAGTTAAGTTTTCAATGAACTTGTTCGATATTGAAGACAAGAGCATAAATTAATAAAGCACAATTAAAAAAGCAATTGAGAGGACTGTAAAAGTTGGTTATTTGGTAATATGAACCAATGATAACCTGAATGAAACAGTAACACCTTGCTTAAATTGGCAAAAGGAGAAATAGAAAATTTAAATAATCCAATCATATTGTAGAAGTAGAATCTATCATTTATATCTTCCTGCAAAAGAAATTCTTGGCCCAGATATTTAAGGGAAAAAATACGAAATTTATTAACACACTTTCAGATAAGAAAAAAAAAGCAGCACTTCCCAGTTTATTTTACGTATCCAGCATTACCTAGATAAGAAAATATGTAAAGGAAATTATTATGTTCTTCTCATAATTGTAAAAAGCCTAATAAAGAATAACAAAACTAGTCTAGGAATGTATATTTTTAAGTGTAATATATCACAACAAGTTTGAATGGATTCAGGAATTAAAGGGAATTTTAATACTGAAAAATCAGTTTTGTTTGTAACACTTAAAAATACATTGAAAAATCACATTTAAAATTATTTGATAAATGCCAGTGTCCATGTATGACAAAAAGCTTCAGGAATTAATGATCAAATAAAACTTCCTTCCTGATAAAATTCTTCTACAAAAATGTCTATAGCAGGTATTCTTAGTGACAAAATGTTGGGCACATTGTTTTTGAATTGGGGTGCATGACACGGATGCTACTATAGTAACATACACTCATCTCATCCAGTTGTTGTAGAAGTGCAGTAAGTCTGGAAAATTAACTAAAAGTGGTCATGATGAGAATGGAAGAATTAAACTGCATCCATTCACAGACAGCGTGAATCTGTTGAAAACCCAAAGGAATCTGGAGGTAAACTTTGGGATGAATAAGTGCATTCATAAAGACTACTTATATAAATTCATCAAAGTGCTAATTATATTTTTTATTTATGTGAAATGAGAAATAAAAATTTTAAGAATTGTCACTTAAAATGGTGTCAAGAAATATCAGATGCCTAGCAATGAATTTCTTTCAAAATGTGTAAGACCACTATAAAAATATAAAATATTGAAAGTAAAGAAAATATAGGGCTTCCCTGGTGGCGCAGTGGTTAGGAATCCGCCTGCCAATGCAGGGGACACAGGTTCGAGCCCTGGTCCGGGAAGATCCCAAATGCCGCGGAGCAACTGGGCCCACGTGCCACAACTGCTGAGCCTGCCCTTTAGAGCCTGCAAGACACAACTACTGAGCCCACGTGCCACAACTACTGAAGCCTGCGCACCTAGAGCCCATGCTCCGCAACAAGAGAAGCCACCGCAATGAGAAGCCCGTGCACCGCAACAAAGAGTGGCCTCCGCTCTCCGCAACTAGAGAAAGCCCACGTACAGCAACGAAGACCCAAAGCAGCCAAAAATAAATAAATAAAATAAATAAAAAATTTTTAAATGTTTAAAAAAAAGAAAACATAAATAAATGGAGGTATATGCTCTGTCCATGAGAGAGATAAATACCGTATGATTTCACTCATATGTGGAATATAGAAAAAGCAAAATAAAGAAACAAAACATGAACCAACACATAGATACAGAGAACAGATTCGAGGTCACCAGAGGGAAGGGGTGGGGTGGGTGAAGTTGTTAAAGGGGGTCCGGTGTGTGGTGATGCAAACTAGAGGGGGGTCAGCTCCTGTAGTGTGTGCAGAAGTCACGTTGTAACACATTACATGTGAAACATATGTAGTGTTAAAACTAATGCTACTGCAAAAAAATGAACTTTAGAACATATAAATCCTAGTGAAAATCCTAGGTCAGTTACTGTGGAAATTGACAAACTGTTTTTAAAAATTGTATGAACTGCATTAGACCAAGTAAGTGAAGAAAACAAGGAACCATGCAGATGAAACTGCTCCTAAAAATTAGATACTATGAAGCTTCAAGCAATTGTGAAAGCAGCAGTAAGCATGTGATTATAAACTTGCTTTTGGATTTTTTGATTAGAAAAAAATATATTGGAAGGTGTTTTAACTGTAGCCTTTGATCAAATGAAAGATTTTGTTTAAAAAGACAATAAAAGCTTCAGAATTGGAAGCTATTTGAGAGGAGAAACCTCTCTTCTCTCTCATATATATAATTCATGTTGTGTGTGGGGGTGTGTGTTTTGTTTTTAAGAGTAGATCCCATGTACTAGCTCAGCAAGCTAGCAGTATAATGGGAATTTGATTATGTATTAGTTTCCCAGTTTGGACTGTGATATGAGGTTCCCAATTTCTTATTTAAAATTCTAAAATGTCTTGAACCTGTTTCATGGCTACAAGATGTACACACACACTCTCACGAGTGTTAGCATCCCCATGGCATGGCCTGCAGAAGACACTATTTGCTTGGTCACTATCTCAGTAACATTGGGTGTGATGTAAAGAAAATTAAAAGAATCTAATATTGATACATTATCATGTTTTAGATGCCTTGTCCAATGTCAGCTCCCCTCCAGTGGAAGACTGCTGGGGACACACCTGTAGTCAGAAAAGGCAGGTCTGCTGGCTCCTCGCCACACAGAGTTTAGATTTGCGTTAAATGGTTTCAAAAAGGGTTCAAGCACTGGAACTTGGCTCTGAATCAGGTGTCATCAGAAGAGAGGAGAATTTTGTTTGATTTGCTTAATAATTTTTATCAATAGGATGAGAGGGATGCAGTGGAGCTAAAGCTGTAACTAATACAATTACTGTACTTACTCCTTGGGCTGGAAGAGCAGGGTCGGGGTGCGGGCTTATCCCGTGCAATGGAGAAGTGTTCCTGTGTGTCTGCACTCAGATGGGATTGGGATCTCAGAGCAGCTATCCTTTTGTCCTGCCCCCTCGTGGTCGTGGTCTCAGAGCCCCCATGTCTGACGGGGTTGCTCTGTGCAGAACCACAGCTCAGCTGTGAGGCCAGACGACCCCATGTAACACCCCCTGAGTGTTAATGCTCAGCCATCTCCAGCGGTCAGGGCTGCGTCTCTCTTTTGCAGGTATTGTATCAATTGATTGTTACACCCACATCCTGAGATACATGTTATTAGCTCTCTTAGGCAGATGAAGCAACTAGAAAACTTCAGAGAATAACTTGCCTAAATAAACCCAGGATTTGAGTCTTATTTCTGACTCAAAGCATATTCCTTTCAACACCCTCCATACTAGCTGGTGGTCAATGTAATAAACACAAATCGCTACCAACATGCTTTGTGAACTTTATGATCTTTGTTCTGTCATTAGCCAGAGGATGCTAATGAACATTGAACAGAGGAGAATCACTAAAGTTTAGGAATAAGACCTAAAGCTTATCTAAACGGGTATTTATTCTCATGTTTTCTTGTCACTCTGGTTTTTTGAACAACCAAGCTGTATCAGAAGTACATTTATATCTATTTACTAACAACAGATATTTGTTGAAAAGGTCATTTCAATCCACTGTGTATTGTACTGATTCTTATCAGTACAATAAGTACTGATAAAGTGGGGACACAGCGGCTTTGCTGTATTGGGGGAATAATGGGGTTTCCACGTCATCACACAGAGGTGCCCCTAGTCCTTGGGAGCCCACCCAGTTTGCCTGTGTTCCTGGCTCTGACTCACAGACGGGGCTCAGTTATGTGTGCGTGAACACTCAGGTATGTCAGGTACCGTGAAGTGGTGCCATTCCAGGGAAGGGGTCAGAGAAACAAAAGTCAAGGAGGGCAGACTCTTGGTTTCGCTCCTCTCAGGAGGTGGTAGGTAGCGAAATAAACTAAAGATGCGTGACTTTAGAAAACAAAGATCCAGAGGGGCCTTTACAGAATCCCACGTGCGACGCTGCCATCCATGGGCTTCCTCCTGCGGCAGGAAGAAAAGCATCATCGCTGCCCCTCTTCTTCTTCATCCCTAGGGTAGCGTAAGCCCTCCTGAGGGGAGTCTGGTCCGGAAGGTGCCGGCGGGGCTCCTGGAATGTGGTGCACGTCGCCCAGCCCTTCAACACCACCAGAGAGTATGGGGGCAGGGGTCCTGAGTGCCAGCGGTTCCCATGGTGTTGTGATGCTATCCAGGCTAAGACATCGATATCCACGGAGAGATCATTTTAGAGCCCATAAATATTGTGCAGCTCAACTGCTATCTGGGTATAAGAATTAGAAAGTATGGGGACTTCCCTGGCAGCCCAGTGGTTAAGGCTCCACACTTCCAGTGCAGAGGACGCGGGTTCTATCCTTGGTCGAGGAACTAGGGTCCCACGTGCCATATGGCCAAAAAAGAAAAAGAAAAAAGAAAAAGAATTAGAAAGTAAATACACTCTGGGAAGGAATACAAATAGTAAGAAGGACTTTTTTATTTTTATCTGAAAAATAAAAGAGTTGAGATAGATGATGATTAAGTATTTGATTTTTGTTCTGTTATGTGTCCTGCTCAACATGCAGGATTGGGAAAAGAAACGAACAGAAACTGGAGTTTAATCAAAAGGGTGTTGTTGAGTACAGAGTTCACTGGGCTCCACCACGGCAGGGGTCCTGGGGTCACACTGATGTTGTACCCCAAACAGGAGCACTTTGTTTAAGAAAGGCTGGGGGCCGGCACCAGCACGCCAGACGCAGGGCCGGGCACCCGTAACGGCGGGCGTGACTCCACGCCAGTCACCTGGACCTGGAACACGTGGAATCCTCAAGCCACGCTTTCCTCGGTTTGGTCACCTGGTCCCACAGCTTGTGACTCAGCCCCTGAGAGTTTGTGACTGGCATCCATCCTCCAGGCCGTGGGGACCACCTCGCTGCAGGTTACAGATTGCTTGAAACATCCTACACCTAAGTACAGATGTTTGGTCTGCCACATAGCAGGTGGCTGGATTCTCGTGTATTCTTTTTTATCTGATATAGATGTGCTACTAAAACATCCTTGAGTCAGTGTTGCAGGTATTTGAACCTTAATCATAGTAGTGTATACTTTAAGACAAATCAATTGTAATAAAAAACACGAATAATCCAAACAAACAAATGTATTTCTTAAAATTTTACTAAAACTTTTTCATACCAGTTGTAATATGTTCACGTTTGGTACACATAGTAGCAATAGTCTTTAAGGGTTTTAAAACAGTATTTCACATGATAAGAAATATTTTCACAAAAAGTCATGCAAATAGCCTTTTAATTTCACCATTGAATAACTTAGCTCATTTACATGCAAAATTGAAGCTTCGTCCCCCATCTGGTGGCAACTCTCTTAATTATGGGTAAATTGCCAAGGAAATAAACAATCTCCAAGGAGATGACCTTGTTAAAACAAAATTATTCACTTGCGGCAAACTGCAAAAATAAGCTGTAAAATGTGTAGCATCACATATTTCTGAGAATCAAAATACTTATAACTGAGGTCACAACAAAGTCTGGAGCCTTGTGGAGAACTTCAAGACACTGACATGAGGACATTTTCTAATTTGCGGGCTCAAATGTAAATGTGACATGCACTTAACTGTTTCTATAGTGTTTGTGTACATAATATTTAAGTAGTAGTAAAGTAGTAATTAAAAATACAGCTATATGTTAACAATATTGTATAATTTAACAGTTTTTTTCATCAACATTTTTTCTAAATAACACTGCTTTTCTACATCTCTCAATTGCCTTTGAATTCAGGGCAGGGGGTATAAATTCATCAACATTTTATTGTGCTTCCCTACAAACAGCAATTATATTCTAATACAGAATTATATTATATCTTTTACTCTATGAGGAAGAAATTGATTATACTATTTAAATAGTGTTTACTGTAATGGATTTTCTGAAAAAAGTATTTGTAGTGTTTTATGAATTTAAAGATTCTTCTGCTTATTTCAGACTTTTATGTCTTAAACTTGGAAAGCCAGGCAGGTTTTATTATTTCAGATGATTGCTGAATGTACCCACCTTTGCACTTGTGACTTCCTTTTTACCCTACAGTAATTCTCTTAATGGCTACTAGAATTGATTATAATAGCAGGCATGCCTTCTATTAATATTATGCAAGAGTAAAAGCATGCTCCTGAATGGAATCCATCTGACTAAATATGCACTTTTGATTACTGTCTAACCTTCTGTGACCTTTAATCTCTGTCTTTTGCCATGAAAGATTCATCTGCCAGTCTGTCAGATAAAATAATAATCTGAATGGATCTGCCTTACTTCACCTCATCTTTCAAATCCGACAGACTATTATTTTTACTGTTTGTATATATATATGTGACCATAAAATTACCATCCAGTAGGAAAGAAACCTGTTAGAATGCAGTGCTATGCTTGCAAAGTATGTGGATTATCAAATGTATTTTCTGGATATCTAAAACTTGCCAGACCTACAAAAGGAGAATCTCAAAAAAAATTAAAAACAAAAGAGTAACATTATAGTTTCCATTGATTTATCCATCCATCCATCCATCCATCCATCCAACCAGCCAATAATTTGTCAAGTCCTGTTTATTATCAATGTAATTGTGTTATGCAAAAGATTAGGCATTCATGAAAATATATGACAGGTGTAGTACTTTTTCCCTTTTATGAAGTGTAATATATTTAAATGCATAGAATATTACTGTCCAGAGAAAATATGGTTCTGTGATAACAAAAATCATTTTCATAATACTATATATATTATCACTCTTATAGATGCATATTTGTTGAAAGCATATTAACATTCTTGATAAATTATGCATAAAATAAATCTGTTTAAAATTTTTTCAGCTCTGTGTTTATTAAACTTGTGACTGTGGAACCCATCTTCATGAAACAAAATGTAATACTCCCCAGAACTGTGATCTGTGGGGCATTTGTGCTGTGGTGGAATTTACTGTTTAATTAGTGTGTTTTAGTGATTAGAAAATGACTTAGGAGCAAAAGAGAAATGTATGTTCTTTTTTCATCACTTTCCTCAATATACAATTATGAGTGATGATGGTCGAGGATATTTAATGTTTGAAGTGCAGAAATATATAAAGATTTAAAATATACCTGAAAACATATTTTGAGGAGAACCTTTTAACCTGCATACGACATGAGTTTTGGGTGGTTTGTATTCCATCCTGTGACACCGTGATAATGTCCCACCAGCGCAGGGCTCCCCTCCTGTCAGGGTCTGAGTGTACACGTAGAAGCCCTGACCCCCCCGGGTGTCAGACGTGACTGCATTTGGAGACGGACCCTCTGGAGGCAGATCAGGTAACACCAGGTCCGATGGGTGGGCCCTGGTCCAATATGACCAACGTCCTTGACACAGAGGAGATTAGGACAGAGCACAGACTGAGGCACAGACGTGTGAGGACATGGCGAGAAGGTAGCCAACCTCATGCCAAGGAGAGGCCGTAGGAACAGAGGTGGAACGTAGCCTGTGGACCCCTTGGCCTTGGACTTCCAGCATCCAGCTCTGTGAGAAAATCAGTTTCTGCTGCTTAAGCCGCCCAGTGTGTAGACTTAGTTATGGCAGCTCCAGCAAACTAGTCTATACCTACCAGGCATTTGTGCTGGATCCTACAGTCCAGCGGGGACCCTCGGACCCACCAGGATCCCGTGTGATGATACCCTCGACCCACCCCGGAGAGAATGATTTAAGTAAGTACCTTCGTCCCTAGAAGCTGCTGCTGAAGCCTCTTCCTTTCTCTACTGGGGGCTTCCTGGGCTGTGGTTTCCTCACAGGGATGGGGCAGCTGTCAAGAGTTTTTCCTCTTGTTAACTCTACATCTAGTCTGCATTTAATACAAGGGTAGAAACAAGGCCATCTGTATATTCAGATGAATTAGATAAATGTATCTCGTTGCTCTTTCCAGAAATACAGATTAGTAATAACTCCAGGCATGGAATTCTAATAGCCTTTTTGATTGCATTATTATTAAATGTCACAGATAAGTTTAAGCTTAGTGTCATGTTCCATTAGTAGGAAAGATCAGCAGACATTTGAAGGCTCAAATTTGTTGATTCAGATAATTTAGTTTAAAAAGGGTTGACACAACCTGACCTTCATTCTCCTCCCAGCCTGAGGACAGACATGGATTTGTCTGTGTTTTACGGGACATTAAATATCCCAAGAGTTTGTCATCTCTAAGACGTCTGCCTGGAATGCGGCTGTGTTGCTTGATCCCCTCCAGTCATCCCTGCTTTTCAGAGAGACCTTTTTAAAATCCCAAATGCCACTGCCTGTCGGCAGGTGACGAATCGTGTGTCACAACTGCCCACACCCCCCCGGAGGCTCATCCACTGAACATGGACCATCTCGTGTCTGAACAAAATGCCTCAGAATAAAACCCTCCACCCTCAGGCTGGTCCTCAAAAAGCACATTATCTGTCAAGGGAACAATCCCATTTACCATTGCAACAAAAAGAATAAAATATCTAGGAATAAACCTACCTAAGGAGGCAAAAGACCTGTACTCAGAAAACTATAAGGGGCTGATGAAAGAAATGAAAGATGACACAGATGGAGAGACATACCATGTTCTTGGATTGGAAGAATCAATATTGTGAAAATGACTATAGTACCCAAAGCAATCTACAGATTCAATGCAATGCCTATCAGACTACCAGTGACATTTTCACAGAACTAGAACAAAAATTTTTTTAATTTATATGGAAACACAAAAGACCCCCAAATAGCCAAAGCTATCTTGAGAAAGAAAAACCGAGGTGGAGGAATCAGGCTCCCTGACTTCAGGCTATACTACAAAGCTACAGTAGCCAAGACAGTATGGTACTGGCACAAAAACGGAAATATAAATCAATGGAACAGGAGAGAAAGCCCAGAGATAAACCCACACACCAATGGTCAATTAATTTATGACAAAGGAGGCAAGAATATACAATGGAGAAAAGACAGTCTCTTCAATAAGTGGTGCTGGGAAAACTGGAGAGCTACATGTAGAAGAATGAAATTAGAACACTACCTAACACCATACACAAAAATAAACTCAAAATGGATTAGAGACCTAAATGTAAAACTGGACACTATAAAACTCTTAGAGGAAAACATAGGAAGAACACCCTTTGACATAAATCACAGCAAGATCTTTTTTGATTCACCTCCTAGAGTAATGGAAATAAAAACAAAAATAAACAAATGGGACCTAACTAAACTTAAAAGCTTTGACACAGCAAAGGAAACCATAAACAAGACAAAAAGACAACCCTCAGAATGGGAGAAAATATTTGCAAACGAATCAACAGACAAAGGATTAATCTCCAAAATATACAAACAGCTCATGCAGCTCAATATCAAAAAAATAAACCCAATCAAAACATGGGTGGAAGACCTAAATAGACATTTCTCCAACAAAGACATACAGATAGCCAACAAACACATGAAAAGATGCTCGACATCACTAATTATTAGAGAAATGCAAATCAAAACCACAATGAGGTATCACCTCACACAGGTCAGAATGGCCATCATCAGAAAATCTGCAAACAATAAATGCTGGAGAGGGTGTGGAGAAAAGGGAACCCTCCTACACTGTTGGTGGGAATGTAAATTGATACAGCCACTATGGAGAACAGTATGGAGGTTCCTTAAAAAACTAAAAATAGAACCAACATATGACCCAGCAGTCCCACTACTGGACATGTACCCAGAGAAAACCATAATTCAAAAAGAGACATGTACCACAGTGTTCATTGCAGCACTGTTTACAATAGTCAGGACATGGAAGCAACCTAAATGTCCATCAACTGACGAATGGATAAAGAAGATGTGGTAAATATATACAATGAAATATTACTCAGCCATAAAAAGGAACGGAATTGGGACATTTGTAGAGATGTGGATGGACCTAGAGACTGTGATACAGGAAATCAGAAAGAGAAAAACAAATGTTGTATATTAATGTATGTATCTGGAATCTAGAAACATGGTGTAGATGAACTTATTTGTGAATCAGAAATAGAGACACAGATGTAGAGATCAAAAGTACGGATACCAAGGGGGAAAAGGGGGAGTGGGATGAATTGGGAGATTGGGATTGACACATAAACACTATTGATACTATGTATAAAACAGATAACTAATAAGAACCTACTGTATAGTACAGGGAACTCTACTCAATGCTCTGTGGTGACCTAAATGGGAAGGAAATCCAAAAACAAGGGGATATATGTATACGTATAGTTGATGCACTTTGCTGTATGGTAGAAAGTAACACAGCGTTGTAAGGCAACTATACTCCAATAAAAATTAATTTAAAAATTTTTTTAAAATTATCCATGAATCAGAGGGTTTCAAATACGCTTGTGAGCATCAGTATTCTTCAACTGCTATAGAAATTGTAGCTCATGTTTTAATAAAACTGTATGATTTATAGCAGTACTGAAGGCTCATGATTTTAGTTCCATAATTTATCATGTAAAATTTTTAGTATGACTTTAAGGCACAGCACACTCAGACTGATGTAATCTTGGTGAGAAGTCTTCTCTAAGATGCGTGTGTGTCTGTGTGTGTGTGTGCGTCTGTGTCTGGGGTGGGGTGAGGGTCAAGAGCGTCTGGAGGGCAACTTGTCTGATTTTGTACTTTGAGCTGCAGAGACATGGCTCCTGTAACACATGTAATGGGATCGACCCCAGACACTTCCGTCTGTCCACCACAAAGCCTGCAGGGATTGTTAACTGAGTTTTTTGTTTTTTTTTTTAATTTAAGTATAGTTAACTTACACTGTTTCAGGTGTACATCAAAGTGAGTCAGCTATATATATATATATATATATATTCTTTTTCAGATTATTTTCCATTACAGGTTATTGTAAGATAATGAATATATTTCCCTGTGCTATACAGTATCTCCTTGTTGTTTATTTTATGTACAGTAGTGTTAAACGCAAATTCCCAATTTATCCCTCCCCCCCCTTCCCCTTTGGTAATCCTAAATTTGTTTTCAATGTCTGTGAGTCTATTTTTGTTTTGTAAATAAGTTCATTTGTACCATTTTTTAAGATTCCACACATAAGTGATATCACACAATATTTGTCCTTCTCTTTCTGACTTACTTCACCTAGTATGATGGTCTCTAGGTCCATCCATGTTGCTGCAAATGGCATTATTTCATTCTTTTTTTATGGCTGAGTAATATTCCATTGTATATATGTACCACATCCTCTTTATCCATTCATCTGTTGATGGATATTTAGGTTGCTTCCATGTCTTGGCTATTGTAAACAGTGCTGGTATGAAGATTGGGGTGCATGTGTCTTTTTGAATTATATTTTCATCCAGGTATATGCCCAGGAGTGACATTACTGGATCCTATAGTATTTCTATTTTTAGTTTTTTAAGGAACCTCCATACTGTTCTCCATAGTGGCTGCACCAATTTATATTCCCACCAACAGTGTAGGAGGGTTCCCTTTTCTTCACACCCTCTCCAGCATTTTTTGTTTGTATACTTTTTGATGATGGCCATTCTGACTGGTGTGAATTGTTACCTCAATGTAGTTTTTTTTTCTTTTTTAAAAAATTTTTATTTTATATTGAATTGTAGTTGATTCTCAATGTTTTGTTAGTTTCGGGTGTACAGTAAAGTGATTCAGTTATATGTATACATATATCTATTCTTTTTCAAATTCTTTTCCCATTTATATTATTACAGAATATTGAGTATAGTCCTCTATGCTATACAGTAGGTCTTTGTTGGTTATCTATTTTACACATAGTAGTGTGTATATGTTAATCCCAAACTCCTAATTTATCCCCCCCCCTTTCCCATTTGGTAACCATAAGTTTGTTTTCTAAGTCTGTGACCCTATTTCTGTTTTGTAAGCAAGTTCATTTTTATCATTTTTTTTAGATTCCGTATATAAGTGATATAATACAATATTTGTCCTTCTCTGTCTGACTTACTTCACTCTGTATGACAGTCTCTAGGTCCATCCATGTTGCTGCAAATGGCATTATTTCATTCTTTTTTATGGCTGAGTAATATTCTTGTGTCTATGTACCACATCTTCTTTATCCATTCATCTGTTGATGGACATTTAGGTTGCTTCTATGTAAATAGTGCTGCTGTGAACATAGGGGTGCATGTATCTTTTTGAATTATAGTTTTCTCTGGATATATGCCCAGGAGTGGGATTGCTGGATCACATGGTAGTACTATTTTTACTTCTCTGAGGACTCTGCATAGTGTTCTCCATAGTGGCTGCACCAATTTACATTCCCACCAACAGTACAGGAGGGTTCCCTTTTCTCCACACCATCTTCCACATTTCTTGTTTGTAGACTTTTTAATGATGGCCATTCTGACCAGTGTCAGATGGTACCTCGTTGTAATTTTGATTTGCATTTCTCTAATTTTTAAATTTTGTGTTTATAAAATTTAATTAAACTTCAGGAATGTTTAAAGTTTCTGATTTGGGAAGAATTCCTGATTTTCCCAAGACTTTCAGATAAATCATTGCCAATTTTAAAATGAATGAGTTAATTAAATTAACTTGCAAAATTTTTAAAAATATTTTCAAAGATTTTATACCTAATATATTATTTTTAATGTATGCTACAGGTAGGGGCCTCCAAAAGAAAATGCCTTGGGCATCTAAAGGCACTGAATGTCCCCAGATCTCTCCATCCGTCCTCACTCTGGGTGATCCTCCCCATGTGGATCCATACAGATGTGGGTTCACGGGTCTTTGTGTCTGCCCTGCCAGTGACATCTTAATAATATTATTTTGTTTAATGGTGGGAAAAAGAGGCTGGTTTAGCAGAATAGACATTGTTCTGAATTAGCAGTACCAGATTTGCCACCGAACAACTATGATTTGAAGTGAAGTGACGAATGCTCTGAGCTCATAGGTGTGTAGAGGAAGCTGGTCCCTCCGTGTTGTAATGCAAACTGCCCCCCTCAGCTCCCGCCCCTTATTGTGAACACAGTACCCTCCCCAGGGTTTCCATAAAGGGGAGACATGGTGCTGAGAGGGGAGTGACCCTCTGCTGCTGATTTTCAAGTGTGGCTGAGAAGTGAAAGGCTTGGAAGGGATTATAATAAAACCCCCAGTGGCCCCCTGCCGCACTCCTCATCCCAGCCCTGGTCACAGAGCTGGTCATTTTTGAGCCCTGATGGTTTTCCCCATCTGGTGATTAGCTATTGGTGAAATGGCTATGTATCAACTTCAACCATTACCTTTAGATGTTGTGCTTTGATAAATGAGAATAAATTTCACTTCCCTCCCACTGTCCAATATAAAGATATGGCTATTCTTAGTTTTCCAGTTGTTTCAATTTCGAAAGGCAATAACAGTAGCAAAAAAACAAAACCCAGAACGCGTACCCATCTGCTTCCAGGTCCACAGATGGCTCTTGCCTGCTCATTTGGTAAAATGGGAACATTGGCTGTTCACTCTACATGTCTTCACCTCTATCTCCCCACGTCCAGTGGCCATAGTGGGACCACTCCTTCCCAAGAGTGACGACACTTAGATTATACTATACTATAACCACCATTAGGTCTTCTGTGAATTCTTTATGAGTCACTTTGCTATCAAGAACTTTTACCCTACAATGATAATGTAAATATTGTTCACTGCGGAGTGAGAATTTATGCTGGAATTTCGTCAGTACAAGTGCATTTTCCTCAGTCGCAGTGGAGAGTATGCCCAACATCAATTTGAAGTGCACGCTACCATTTCCGCCCCAGCTGCCTTTATCACGACTGTGATGAGTTTTCACAAGCTCCGTCACATCCCTCTCCTCACCACCTGGGTCTGTCCCCCCGAGCCGTCCCCCAGATCTGCTGCATAACTCGTTTGAGTACGTCGTTCTCCGTGTTTCTTTTGTGAATTTCTTGCCTTTGTTTTTCTTAATTTCCTCTCTCATTTCGCTTCAGCCCATTCTTCTGGTGGTGTGGAATGCAAAAATCTCTGAGTCCTTGCTCAGCTCAACTGCCTTTATTCTGCCCTATTGATTGATAATTGAATGGATGTGGGATACTAGATTCAAATCAGTTTTCTTTAGAATGTTGAAGGCTTGCTTCATAATTGTCTGTAATCCGTTATTGCTAATGATTATTGAGATACCAAGCTTATTCTTTGCCTTTGGTAGTAACCATATGTTTGTTTTTGTTTGCTTGTTTATTTGTTCAGTTTTGTTTGCTTCCTGAAAGCTCTTATAATCGTTTTATATTTCATATTCTGTTTTCAAAGATGTCTTTGTGTGAGTGTGTATATGTGTATGTTTAATTCATTCAGCTAAGAACTCAGGGGGTCCCTCTCTCTGAAAACTTCTCTCCTTCTGCAGTTATAGGAATTATTTTCTGTATTCTTAAAGTAATTTATCCACTTCAAATTCTTTCTCAATAACTGTGTAAGTCAGATACTGGACTTCTAGACAGATCCCCCCATGTCTCCTAGCATCTCTTTTATGTTCTTCCTCTGTAATTTCTCTCTCTTGCTTTTATTTTACCTTCTACAATAATCCCATCCTTTCTTCTACCTGTGTTTTTTTCTCTTGTCAAAGACCTGTGTGTGTGTACACAGCTATAAATACAATATGTAACTTTTTAAACCTCTAAGACCTCTTCCCTTTTCACTGCTTTGCTTTGTGTAACATCAGGCCCTAGTTTATAACTGGACACAATTGAAGAACCTTGCATTGAAACCCAGCTTTTCTTTTATTCACATTGATTATGATTTATTGTTCTGTTATTCACTCCTGACTACAAATACAATTAAATCAGTGAGCACCAAGCCTGCTCTAGTCACTACTGGCTATAAAATTTAGGGCAGCATTTAACTTCTGTGTCCCAGTTTCCATAGCTATAAAAAGAAAAAATGATAATATCCTTTACCTAATCTTCCAGGCTTGACATTAAAATCAAATGTGAAACCTCATTCAAAACATTTCATGCTACATAAATGCAAGAGTCTATATGTAGAAAAAAATCAATATAGTAGAACTTGTGGAAAACATCAGGAAAAGACATTCATTGACTTTTTCTGGAAAAGAACACTACTGAAGTGCTGGTGGCCGTCAGACCCTCGCGTGGGTGGGGTCTGACTGCTCCTGTTCCTATCAGAGCGTGTCCGTAGCAAAGGATTTGGTAGCCAGGGAATTGTGACTGTCGTCCTGTAAGTAATATATTTCAAGCTTGCATGAGCTAGGCATGTCCTTTTTTGTGTATGGCAAGGGCAGCTGAACTCATAAAAAGTGAGGGCAATACTGTGGCTTCTCTTAAACGATTAGGGGAAGGCACGTCTTCCGTGACCTCCATCGTGGCCTTTGTGAACTTGCTGTGAGGTCTGTAGCAGCATAAACTCTCCTGCATTTGGTGTTCATCACATCTCTGGGATCTGTTCTTAACTGGCACGAAAATTGGACTTGAAGACAAATGATTCCTTCCTAGTCAAGAAGATGTATTTACATAGGTTTCGTGTTATTTTCTTCTAAAAGTGTGTTTTGCTAACATCACCCAGCTCTGCATGGCAATCACCACGCATCAGTAGTGAGGACTACAGTCCTCACTTCCCAGAGAAGAAATTCATGGGCTTGGAGTGAAGCTTTGACTTGGCTCTTCTAAGTACGGCTTTGCTGCCGCGGCTGCGGCAGTGGTGGTGATTATTATTATTGGGACTACTGAGGGGGGTTTCCTGTCAGGATTAAGCACCTGGGCTCTGACATCTATCCTTTTGGGTTCAGAACTTGGTTCTCCCACTTCTCTGAGCTCAGACAGTTTTAAAGCTCTCAATGGCTCAATTTCCGGACACTTACATGGAAGCAGTAGTACTATAATCTTTTTTTTTTAACTTTGAAAAAAAAGTTTTATTATGAAACTAACATACCCCAAGATCCTGTAATTCCAATTCTAATTACTTCACTAGGAGAAATAAAAACATATGCACGCAAAAACCTACATAAAATATTCATAATTGCCAAAATTTTCCAATTGGTGCTTCATAGCAAATATTGTTTTTTTTTAACATCTTTACTGGAGTATAATTGCTTTACAATGGTGTGTTAGTTTCTGCTGTATAACAAAGTGAATCAGCTATACATATACATATATCCCTATATCCCCTCCCTCTTGCATCTCCCTCCCACCCTCCGTATCCCACCTCTCTAGGTGGTCACAAAGCACCGAGCTGATCTCCCTGTGCTATGCTACTGCTTGCCACTAGCTAGCTATTTTACATTTGGTAGTGTGTATATGTCCATGCCACTCTCTCACTTAGTCCCAGCTTACACTTCCCCCTCCCTGTGTCCTTAAGTCCATCCTCTACATCTGCATCTTTATTCCTGTCCTGCCCCTAGGTTCTTCAGAACCTTTTTTTTTTTTTTTTTTTAGATTCCACATATATGTGTTAGCATACAGTATTTGTTTTTCTCTTTCTGACTTACTTCGTATGACAGACTCTGGGTCCATCCACCTCACTACAAATAACTCAATTTCATTTCCTTTTATGGCTGAGAAATATTCCATTGTATATATGTGCCACATCTTCTTTATCCATTCATCTGTCGATGGACACTTAGGTTGCTTCCATGTCCTGGCTATTGTAAATAGTGCTGCAGTGAACATGGTGGAACATGATCCTTTTTGAATTATGGTTTTCTCAGGGTATATGCCCAGTAGTGGGATTGCTGGGTCATATGGTAGTTCTATTTTTAGTTTTTTAAGGAACCTCCGTACTGTTCTCCATAGTGGCTGTATCAATTTACATTCCGACCAACAGTGCAAGAGGGTTCCCTTTTCTCCACACCCTCTCCAGCATTTATTGTTTGTAGACTTTTTGATGATCTCCATTCTGACTGGTGTGACATGACATCTCATTGTAGTTTTGATCTGCATTTCTCTAATGATTAGTGATGTTGAGCATCCTTTCATGTGTTTATTGGCAATATGTGTATCTTCTTTGGAGAAATGTCTATTTAGGTCTTCTGCCCATTTTTGGATTGGGTTGTTTGTTTTTTTGATATTAAGCTGCAAGAGCTGCTTGTATATTTTGGAGATTAATCCTTTGTCAGTTGCTTCATTTACAAATATTTTCTCCCATTCTGAGGGTTATCTTTTCATCTTGTTTATGGTTTCCTTTGCTGTGCAAAAGCTTTTCAGTTTAGTTAGGTCCCATTTGTTTATTTTTGTTTTTATTTCCATTCCTCTAGGAGGTGGGTCAAAAAGGATCTTGCTGTGATTTATGTCATAGAGTGTTCTGCCTATGTTTTCCTCTAAGAGTTTTATAGTGTCTGGCCCTACATTTAGGTGTTTAAACCATTTTGAGTTTATTTTTGTGTATGGTGTTAGGGAGTGTTCTAATTTCATTCTTTTACATGTGGCTGTCCAGTTTTCCCCTCACCACTTATTGAAGAGGCTGTCTTTTCTCCATTGTATATTCTTGCCTCCTGCATCAAAGATAAGGTGACCATATGTGCGTGGGTTTATCTCTGGGTTTTCTATCCTGTTCCATTGATCTATATTTCTGTTTTTGTGCCAGTACCATACTGTCTTGATTACTCTAGCTTTGTAGTAGAGTCTGAAGTGTGGGAGCCTGATTCCTCCAGCTCCGTTTTTCTTTCTCAAGATTGCTTTGGCTATTTGGGGTCTTTTATGTTTCCATACAAATTGTGAAAATTTTTGTTCTAGTTCTGTGAAAAATGCCATTGGTAGTTTGATAGGGATTGCATTAAATCTGTAGATTGCTTTGGGTAGTAGAGTCATTTTCACAATGTTGATTCTTCCAATCCAAGAACATGGTATATCTCTCCATCTATTTGTATCCTCTTTAATTTCTTTCATCAGTGTCTTATAGTTTTCTGCACACAGGTCTTTTGTCTCCTTAGGTAGCTTTATTCCTAGGTATCTTATTCTTTTTGTTGCAGTGGTAAATGGGAGTGTTTCCTTAATTTCTCTTTCAGATTTTTCATCATTAGTGTATAGAAATGCAAGAGAATTCTCTGCATTAATTTTGTATCCTGCTACTTTACCATATACATTGATTAGCTCTAGTAGTTTTCTGGTAGGATCTTTAGGATTCTCTATGTATAGTATGTCATCTGCAAACAGTGACAGCTTTACTTCTTTTTTTCTGATTTGGATTCCTTTTATTTCTTTTTCTTCTCTGATTGCTGTGGCTAAAACTTCTAAAACTATGTTGAATAATAATGGTGAGACTGGGCAACCTTGTCTTGTTCTGGATCTTAGTGGAAATGGCTTCAGTTTTTCACTATTGAGAATGATGTTGGTTGTGGGTTTGTCATATATGGCCTTTATTATGTTCAGGTAAGTTCCCTCTATGCCTACTTTCTGGAGAGTTTTTATCATAAATGGGTGTTGAATTTTGTCGAAATATTTTTCTGCATCTATGAGATTATCATATGGTTTTTATCCTTCAATTTGTTAATATGGTGTATCACATTTATTGATTTGCGTATATTGAAGAATCCTTGCATTCCTGGGATAAACCCCACTTGATCATGGTATATTATCCTTTTAATGTGCTGCTGGATTCTGTTTGCTAATGTTTTGTTGAGGATTTTTGTGTCTATGTTTATCAGTGATATTGGCCTATGGTTTCTTTTTTTGTGACATCTTTGTCTGGTTTTGGTACCAGGGTGATTGTGTCCTCATAGAATGGGTTTGGGAGTGTTCCTCCCTCTGCTATATTTTGGAAGAGTTTGAGAAGGATAGATGTTAGCTCTTCTCTAAATGTTTGATAGAATTCGCCTGTGAAGCCATCTGGTCCTGGGCTTTTGTTTGTTGGAAGATTTTTAATCACAGTCTCAATTTCAGTGCTTGTGAATCGTCTGTTTATATTTTCTATTTCTTCCTGGTTCAGTCTTGGAAGGTTGTGCTTTTCTAAGAATGTGTCCATTTCTTCCAGGTTGTCCATTTTATTGGCATATAGTTGCTTGTAGTAATCTCTCATGATCCTTTGTATTTCTGCAGTGTCAGTTGTTACTACTCCTTTTTCATTTCTAATTCTATTGATTTGAGTCTTCTCCCTTTTTTTCTCGATGAGTCTGGCTAAAGGTTTATCAATTTTGTTTATGTTCTCAAAGAACCAGCTTTTAGTTTTATTGATCTTTGCTATCTTTTCCTTCATTTCTTTTTCATTTATTTCTGATCTGATCTTTACGATTTCTTTCCTTCTGCTAACTTTAGGGGTTTTTTGTTCTTCTTTCTCTAATTGCTTTAGGTTTAAGATTAGGTTTTTTTTTTGAGATTTTTCTTATTTCTTGACGTAGGATTGTATTGTTATAAACTTCCCTCTTAGAACTGCTTTTGCTGCATCCCATACGTTTTGAGGCGTTGTGTTTTCATTGTCATTCTTTCTAGGTATTTTTTGTTTTCCTCTTTGATTTCTTCAGTAATCTCTTGGTTATTTAGTAGTGTATTGTTTAGCCTCCATGTGCTTGTGTTTTTTACAGTTTTTTTTCCCTGTAATTGACATCTAGTTTCATCGCACTGTGGTCAGAAAAGATACTTGTTATGATTTCAATTTTCTTAAATTTACCAAGGCTTCATTTGTGACCCAAGGTACCAAGATATGATCTATCCTGAAGAATGTTCCATGAGCACTTGAGAAGAAAGTGTATTCTGTTGTTTTTGGATGGAAGGTCCTATAAATATCAATTAAGTCCATCTTGTTTAATATGTCATTTTAAAGCCTGTGTTTCCTTATTTGTTTTCATTTTCGAAGATCTGTCCATTGGTGAAAGTGGGGTGTTAAAGTCCACTACTATGATTGTGTTACTGTCAACTTCCCCTTTTATGGTTGTTAGCATTTGCCTTATGTATTGAGGTGCTCCTATGTTGGGTGCATAAATATTTACAATGTTATATCTTCTGCTTGGATTGATCCCTTGATCATTATGTAGTGTCCTTCTTTATCTCTTGTAATAGTCTTCATGTTAAAGTATATTTTGTCTGATATGAGAATTACTACTCCAGCTTTCTTTTGATTTCCATTTGCATGGAATATCTTTTTCCATCCCCTCTATTTCAGTCTGTATTTGTCCCTAGGTCTGAAGTGTGTCTCTTGTAGACAGCATATATATGGGTCTTGTTTTTGTATCTATTTAGCCAGTTGATGTCTTTTGGTTGGAGCATTTAATCATTTACATTTATGGTAATTATTGATATATACGTTCATATTACCATTTCCTTAACTGTTTTGGGTTTGTTATTGTAGGTCTTCTCCTTCTCTTGTGTTTCCTGCGAAGAGAAGTTCCTTTCGCATTTGTTGTAAAGCTGGTTTGGTGGTGCTGAATTCTCTTAGCTTTTGCTTGTCTGTAAAGGTTTTAATTTGTCCATCGACTCTGAATGAGATCCTTGCTGGGTAGAGTAATCTTGGGTGTAGATTTTTCCCTTTCATCACTTTAAATATGTCCTGCCACTGCCTTCTGGCTTGCAGAGTTTTTGCTGAAAGATCAGCTGTTAACCTTATGGGGATTCCCTGGTATGTTATTTGTTGCTTTTCCTATGCTGCTTTTAGTATTTTTCTTTGTATTTACTTTTTGATAGTTTGATTAATATGTGTCTTGGCATGTTTTTCCTTGGATTTATCCTGTATGGGACTCTCTGCGCTTCCTGGACTTGACTTTCCTTTCCCATATTAGGGAAGTTTTCAACTATAATCTCTTCAAATATTTTCTCAGTCCCTTTCTTTTCTCTTCTTCTTCTGGGACCCCTATAATTCGAATGTTGGTGCATTTAATGTTGTGCCAGAGGTCTCTGAGACTGTCCTCAATTCTTTTCATTCTTTTTTCTTTATTCTGCTCTGCGGTAGTTCTTTCCACTATTTTATCTTCCAGGTCACTTATCCATTCTTCTGCCTCTGTTATTCTGCTATTGATTCCTTCTAGAGAATTTTTAATTTCATTTATTTTGTTGTTCATCATTGTTTGTTTGCTCTTTAGTTCTTCTAGGTCCTTGTTAAACGTTTCTTATGTTTTCTGCATTCTATTTCCAAGATTTTGGATCATCTTTACTATCATTACTCTGAATTCTTTTTCAGGTAGACTGCCTATTTCCTCTCCATTTGTTTGGTCTGGTGGGTTTTTACCTTGCTCCTTCCTCTGCTGCGTATTTCTCTGTCTTCTCATTTTGCTTAACTTACTGTGTTTGGGGGTCTCCTTTTCGCAGGCTCCAGGTTCATGGTTCCCGTTGTTTTCGGTGTCTGCCCCCAGTGGGTAAGGTTGGTTCAGTGGGTTGTGTAGGCTTCCTGGTGGAAGGGACTTGTGCCTTTGTTCTGGAGGATGAGGCTGGATCTTGTCTTTCTGGTGGGCAGGACCGTGTCCGGTGGTGTGTTTGGGGGTGTCTGTGAACTTATTAAGATTTTTGGCAGCCTCTCTGCTAATGGGTGGGGTAGTGTTTCTGTCTTGCTAATTGTTTGGCATGGGGTGTCCATCACTGGAGCTTGCTGGTCGTTGAGTGGAGCTGGGTCTTAGCGTTGAGACGGAGATCTCTGGGAGAGCTCTAGCCAATTGATATTATGTAGGGTCGGGAGGTCTCTGGTGGTCCAGTATCCTGAACTTGGCTCTCCCACCTCAGAGGCTCAGGCCTGACACCAGGCTGGAGCACCAAGACCCTGTCAGCCACATGGCTCAGAAAAAAAGGGAGAAAAAAGAAGAAAGAAAGAAAAGAAAAGAAATAAATAAATAAAGTTCTTAAAATAAAACATTTTTTAAATATTATTTTAAAAAATTTTTTAAGTAATTAAAAAAAAAAGAAGAGAGCAACCAAACTAATAAAGAAATCCACCAATGATAGCAAGCGCTAAAAAGTAAACTATGATAAACATACAAATCAGAAACTGGTCAGTCGCATACAGCACACCCCAAGTCTACAGTTGTTCCCAAAGTCCACCTCCTCAATTTGGGATGATTCGTTGTCTATTCAGGTATTCCACAGATGCAGGTACATCAAGTTGACTGTGGAGCTTTAATCCGCTGCTCCTGAGGCTGCTGGGAGAGATTTCCCTTTCTCTTCTTTGTTCGCACAGCTCCCGGGGTTCAGCTTTGGATTTGGTCCCGCCTCTGCGTGTAGGTCGCCTGAGGGCGTGTGTTCCCCGCCCAGACAGGACGGGGTTAAAGGAGCAGCTGATTCGGGGGCTCTGGCTCAGTCAGGCTGGGGGGAGGGAGCGGTACGGAGGAGGCGGGGCGAGCCTGCGGCGGCAGAGGCCGGCGTGACGTTGCAGCAGCCTGAGGCGCGCCGTGCGCTCTCCCGGGGAAGTTGTCCCCGGATTACGGGAGCCTGGCCGTGGCGGGCTGCACAGGCTCCCGGGAGGGGAGGTGTGGATAGTGACCTGTGCTCGCACACAGGCTTCTTGGTGGCGGCAGCAGCAGCCTTAGCGTCTCATGCCCGTCTCTGGGGTCCGCGCTGATAGCCGCGGCTCGCGCCCGTCTCTGGAGCTCGTTTAAGCGGCGCTCTGAATCCCCTCTCCTCGCGCACCAGGAAACAAAGAGGCAAGAGAAAGTCTCTTGCCTGTTCGGCAGCTGCAGACTTTTTCCCGGACTCCCTCCCGGCTAGCCGTGGCGCACTAGCCCCTTCAGGCTGTGTTTACGCCGCCAACCCCAGTCCTCTCCCTGCGATCCGACTGAAGCCCGAGCCTCAGCTCCCAGCCCCCGCCCGCCCCGGCGGGGGAGCAGACAAGCCTCTCGGGCTGGTGAGTGCTGCTCGGCGCCGAGCCTCTGTGCGGGAATCTCTCCGCTTTGCCCTCCGCACCCCTGTGGCTGCGCTCTCCTCCGTGACCCCGAAGCTTCCCCCCTCTGCCCCCCGCAGTCTCTGCCCACGAAGGGGCTTCCTAGTGTGTGGAAACCTTTCCTCCTTCACAGCTCCCTCCCACTGGTGCGGGTCCCGTCCCTATTCTTTTGTCTCTGTTGTTTCTTTTTTCTTTTGCCCTACCCAAGTACGTGGGGAGTTTCTTGCCTTTTGGGAGGTCTGACGTCTTCTGCCAGCGTTCAGTGGGTGTTCTGTAGGAGCAGTTCCACGTGTAGATGTATTTCTACCGTATCTGTGGGGAGGAAAGTGATCTCCACGTCTCCTCCGCCATCTTGAAGGTCGTCCCAGTAGTATAATCTACATAGAGTTTTTATAAGGATTAAACATGCTCATATCTGTAAAGAACTAGCAGTAAGTGTGTAGTGTTAGCTGCTATTATCATATCATTATTATTATTACCACAGGCTTCTTAATTCCTAGAATGTTCTATTACAAGACATACATAACCTTCTGTTGAAACTTAAGCTAAGTTGTGTGTGACACACAGTAAAGCTGTTAATGTCTCATATTTGAGGAAATTTTTTTAATGGTATTATTTTTAAATGTAAATTACTTAACCTCATAAAAATCGTACAAGTTTACAAACATTTCATTAGATATACATGGTAAGCACTATATCACTAAAATTAACTGACACAGGAAAAGAAAATTTATGCCATCTTTTCAACAGACTTTTTATCATTCTTCAGCAGGTATTTTATTGGATGAAACTTTGCTCTTTGCTGGGTGTGGTTTGGGAAAAATATAAGGTGGATAAAGGAAAGAGAGAACTAAAATTCATTTTTGAATGTTTATGTGTTTGAAGTAGGTAATGCATTAACATGCTGTAATGTTTAAAATTATAAATGAAAGTTAAATAAATAAATATATAAATAAAGGACTATTATACGGGTGGGAAAAAATAAAAAATAAAGTAAATATACATACACAGACATCTCCACCAACCTGGATCTCCTCTCCCCCATCCCCCTTGCAGAGGTGAAAGTCTCTCAATCTCTCCTTTGTATTTCCGGAGATATTTTAGGCATACATGAACAAACACATTTTCCTCCCTTTTTACACAAACGGAAGTGTACCAAACATCTTTTGTGTTCATCTTTTTTCACCAGAAGCTGTAGTGTAGGTATTGTTCCAAGTCTGTACATAATGACCTTCTTAACGTATTAATGACTCAGAGCTTCATTGGGGGTGGATGTCCCTGGCTTATCCCACCAGGCCACTGCTGATAAGCAGTGTTGTTAACCCCCCTGCTGTTAGAGAAGTGCTGAATAAATGATGTTGTGCAATTTAAATAAGCTTGTGTATGTGTGGTACACCTGCAAGATAATTTTTAAGAAAGAGAAATGCTGGGTGAAGGGTTAGAAGCATTGTAATTAATTCTTGAAAGAAATTTAAAACTTTCAATTTATTTTTGAATGTTAATAGGGGTTTAAGCACACAATTGAATAGGAAAAAAGAGATGAACGGTAAACATAAGACTCCCTCACAGCACTTTCCTTCCTTCATCTGGTTCCCCCCGCTGGAGAGAACTAGCCTCATCAACCTTGTCTTTTCCCTCCAGAGATGCGTGTCAGGTAAATGAGCATATGTGCTTATGTAGAAGAATGCCTTTCTTCAGGTGGGCTTTCGTCTTCTTCTGCATAGCAGTTTGTGGGTCAGCAGACTCTCGCCTGGATGTCTGTGGGCACAGACTGCGGGCTGGAGGGTCCACGGGCACATTAGAGGGACTTTTTGTCTCCGTCCCTCAGCCTCAGCCAGCCTGGACATGACCTGTAAAGGTGATGTTTTCTTCCACCTTCACGTAGCTCATTGTTTCCCTGGATGAAATGATAGCTGTAAATCCTGCAGCCCTAACCCTTGACCAGCGATGTTCAAACCCACAGCACGTGTCCTGGGACCCTCTTTCCCGTCGTCCCAGAAACCGCCTCACTTCTCTCCTAAGGCTCATATTTCCTGTGTCTCACATCCACTCGTCAGTTCTCTCTCTGATGGATCACATCTTCCAGAGGCTCCTGGGGAAAGGTGATGCCGGTGGTTAATCTTGGGATCTTGTATATTTCAAATATCTTTAGCTTACTCTCCCACCTGATTTTTCTGGATGTAGGATTCCCGGTATAAACTACGAAGTAATTTTCCAGTTGTCTTTCTGCCTGTCAATGTTACTCCTGGAAAGTCTGAAGACATTCCAAGTCTTTATTCTTTGCACACGGCTCTCCCTCCACAGCTGTTTTAGGGTCTTGTTTTGTGCCTCCAGGGTGCTGAAATGTCACAGTGATTTGCTGATATGGGTCATCCACCTCACTGGGTACCGGGAGGGCCTATTAATCCGCAGTTTTATTTAATACCAGGAAGTGGTCTTAGATTCTTAAATTATATTGCATTACACTATACTATATTTTTTATGTTGTACATGTTACATTATATATAATACATATTGTAATATAATGTGTATAGCATATATTAAGTGTAATGTAACACTTTAATATCATTGTGTAAATTATTGTTTTTAACAAACTGAACAGGAAGAGTGTTAAAGGGCACTCGGTTCAGGAAATTGCACATTAGTTACTTGAAGAGGAATGAGGTCTCCAGTAACAATATAAATAAGTATTTCTTATATTTTCAAAATATTTTGGCAACAAATTACTGAATTTGACCTACCATATTTTAGCATTAGTCTCACACACACATACATATTTATAAAATATATTCTGCTACTCTTATTGTATAGACTAATTTTAAGAACATAATTATTGGTAAATAACAATATTTTGAAACGAGGAATTAATTTAAGTCCAAATGTCAAAGTTTGCTAACACCTTTCTTTTACAACAGAAATATGATATCATTTTCTGAAATATTTTCTATCTTTCCTAATGTCAAATAAGAGCTCTTCCTTTTCTGTGGTCAAAAAATATGTAAGATTAAGATTAAGCCAAATAAAAACAGCACATATTTATATTTGATAATTCCTACATATATTGCACATACTCATGCAGGTTTATAAATCATAAGGTATTACAATAGGTAGAGCCAGTAATAAATGTGTAAGTATTCATTTTGGTTTTTCAGCCCCTTATTTCCCCAGACGACCCACCAGCATCTTCCCATGATGTGTTCAGTACGTGAATATCATGACTAGATCCATGTGATGTTCACAAGGAGACCCTCTGAAGAGTGCAAGCAGAATTCCACTAGTCATATTTCTTTATTAAAGAAGTGTTACTGTTATATTACATCTTGCTGTGTTGCAAACACGTATTTCGTTCTTCAAGGCTAAAGCACAATTAGCAACTGTATTAGTTTTCCTCTTTTAGTTGTTGTTACCTTTTAAGTATTGGAATAATTTGAGAACGAGCGCTGACATGACGCTCAGTGACTCTTCAGACTTTGTGTTGTTCCTCTTTGCTTTCAGCCTGCAGTGACCTGGAGCTCAGGGAGATGGCCAGCAGACTGCGGGACTGGTTCAAGGCCCTGCATGAGAGTGGGAGCCAGAACAAGAAGACGAAAGCATCGCTGCGGCCGGAGAGAAGCAGTAAGGCTTCTAAATTTGATGTGTGTCGTTGTCTTTTTTTTTTTTTTTTAATTTATTTTTTATTTTTTTGGCTGTGTTGGGTCTTCATTTCTGTGCGAGGGCTTTCTCTAGTTGTGGCAGGCGGGGGCCACTCTTCATCGCGGTGCGCGGGCCTCTCACTATCGTGGCCTCTCTTGTTGCGGAGCACAGGCTCCAGACGCGCAGGCTCAGTAGTTGTGGCTCACGGGCCTAGTTGCTCCGCGGCATGTGGGATCTTCCCAGACCAGGGCTCGAACCCGTGTCCCCTGCATTGGCAGGCGGACTCTCAAACACTGCGCCACCAGGGAAGCCCCTGTGTCGTTGTCTTTGATATGGGATTTTATGTCCAGTGAATTACTTAGGTCAAAGTTTACTCTTTACTTAGATGCTGAACAGAAGTCTGAACATTGTTTTTACTTCCAAGCTCAGCCATAACATGTATTTAGCAAGGAAATAAAGCATTTGTGACAACTCTGATTAGAAAAGGTATTAGAGATAGCATTGAGCTTCCAGTTGAATTGAAAGAGTAGGAGTATTTTCCAGTATTTTGGCTGAAGTGCTAAAGAGTAGAACAACATGGGGAGTAAAGGTAATAATTTTGAAGTGCTTAGATTTTTAAACAACACGATTAGCCCTCCTCCACCTTAGTCATTTCTGATTTGACCCAAGTATGTCAGTAGAAACAGGATGTTTGCCACACTGCAAATCAAATTCATCAAAGAAAGAAGGAAATAAGAGCCAAATGAATCTTACATGATTCTTTCATCTATATAATCTATATAAAAGTGGTTTTTAATTTCTTAGAAATAGAAAGTGCAACCTGAAATAGTACACTTGCTGTGAATAATTTTATGAACTCTTCATTTTATATTTTTTCATTTATAAAAAATATCTATAACATTTTTCATGCATGTAAAAGAAAGATATTGAAACCTGAGCTTAATTTGGGGGAGCTTTCCAAGACCGCCTCATTTGCTCTAAGATTCAAGGGGCGAAGGTGGAACAGTGACCAGGGGCAGCGTCCGGCTGACAGAGAAGGGCCCAGTGCCCGCTGCTTATCGCCACGAGACCATGAACTTCCACTCGCAACCCTCAGCTACCCGTTTCTAACAGAATCACTTGATAAGAGGGCACGGCCATCCCTAATCTATGTTTCCTAAAATGCCCCATTTGTTTTCTTGTCACCAAGGAATTTTCTGTAATCCCAACGCTTGGTGTTTATGGATCGTATTTATGTTCAAAAGAATGTAATAATCATTTTTCATTCAGCTTTCACAGAAAGACATAATAATTGTGTGTGAATGTGTGGTGGCCACATCTATATGCTTCTTCTTAGGAAGTCCTCAAAGAAACCACTGTATTTCCCTACCTCGTAGGAGCGCTTCCGGGCTTGTCTCCAGAATTATCGTTTAAATTTTTGGCAGAAGCTAATTTTTTGATGCCTTGAGAGTAAGTAAGATGCCTGATCTTACTTAATAGAAATAATAAAGTATGTTTGCCCCTGTATTCATGTCGGGCGTAACGTAAAGTTTTGTTCCAGATCCTTCCGTATTGACTTTTCTGATTCACGTCCACACCTGTTCTCCCAATATTCACACTTGAATATTTTTATTGCGCACTCTCACCTTTCTCTGTTGAGCTTAGTTAAGACTAATAATCCCTCCTGTATTTGGAAATGGATACAAGGAGAGCTTGTAGGACACGCAGTACAATGCCTGGTTAATTGTACACATTCCTAAATATTATTTCCCTTTCTGGCTTTTTCTTACGAAAAAATGAGACAGTCTTAAGATTGTGGGCGAATTAACAGGAAGCTCTTTGGGAGCTGAATGTCTTTGCAGAATCAGTGAAACAGTAGGTAGAGGATTATTTATAGAGCCTGAAGGGGTCAGAGGCCAAAGGGAGTAAATCTCCAAAAGGAAGTTGTTAAAAGATAAGACAAGTCCCTAGATGGGGAGTGGCCAAGTCCCTCAGCTCCTCAGACCCGCCTACCCCTGGGTGAAGCCTCTCCTGACACCGGCCCTCCGGTACTGGGCTCCCCATCTCTTTTCTAGTCCTGTTTTTCCTCCATAGCATCTCTTACCATCTACTATAATATTCATCTACACATTTTTTGTTTATTTTCTCTCTCTCTCCACACTAGACAACCATAAATGAGAGATCACCACTGTATCATCAGAACGTAGAATAATTTGACACGTAGCATTCACTAAAGTTAGAATTAATGGAAGGATGAAGCAAAGAAGCCATCAAAAATACCACATTGTGTGGATATACCATAATTTAATCAACCACTTGTTCCCCTAGGAATGATTATTTACTGTTTGCATTATTTTCTCCTTCTCAATCAATTCTGCGGTTAACTGGGAGGCTTTTATTTCTATAAGGAAGATTCCAGGTAGTTGAAGTAATAGGTCAAGACGTGCACGCGTTTCAAATTATAAACAATAATAGATGTTACCAGACTGCTTTGCAGAAAGCTTAGGGCATTTCTAATTTCTAACAGCAAAGCATGAGAGTTAACTTTTGCCTTCATCCCTGGCAGTAAAAAAATTACTACCATTCTTTTTAACTGTTCATTCTGGTGAGCATGCTGTTACATTTCATTGTTAATCTAATTTTTATTTCCTTTTTTAGTAGTGAATTGATCATAAAATATTGGCAAAGGTTGGCGGGGCTTTTGCACAGCAAAACAAGATAAAACGTCTTAGTCAGCTCAGGCTACTATAATTAAATACCCTAGACCAGGTGGATTGAACACTAGACATTTGTTTCTCAAATTCTGGAGACTGGGAAGTCCTAGATCAGGTGCTGGCAGATTGGGGTCTGGGTGAAGGCTCACTTCCAGGCTTGGAGACAGCTGTCTTCTCACAAGGCAGCGAGAGAGAGATCTAGTCTGTCTTTTAGGCCACTGATCCCATCATGAGGTTCTACCTTCATGACCTAATCACCTCCCAAAGCCCACACCTCCAAATGCCATCACTTTGGGGGGTAGAGCTTCATATTCATGAATTTGGGGGGGGACACAATTCAGTCCATAGCACAAAACCAAACAACAAAAAACATCCTAAGTTATGTCAGCTTATATGTTTAATTCTGAGAAATCCATATTGATGGCTTACATTATAATTTTATTTAAATAGTTCCTTCTAGTACTTTTTGTGCTTTTTGCTCTATGTGTTTGCTGCTCTGTTTTTTAGATATATGGATTTATTTCTGTTTTATCCATTAATTATGCTTCTTATCCCTTTGTTTTATTACACTCTACCCTACTGACCACTTTTTAGCATAGATTTCACGTTATCGGATAGTAATATTACCACTCCTACTTTCAAATTTATTACATTTGCCTGATACACTTGCTAACATTTTATTGTCAGTCTTTCTTTATTACTTAGACTTAAGTGTCTTTCTTGTAAACATACAGAGTTGGGTTCTGAGTCTTCAGTATGACAGTGAGCAGACTTGTATTTTGGGTTTTTTTAATAATTAAGATAAACATAAGGCACAGGAAAATATTCTGTTCAGACACAGAATGTTTACCATTTAGGCAGATTGCCTAGAAGACAAAGAAAAACTTATTTTACAGTCTCTTTTTAAGAGTAGGCCAATAATCCAAGAAAATTTTGTCATTAGAGAAGAAAAGAGATCACATTTTAGTTTTGTACCAGTATAATATTTGATACTAATTTAAAAATATTATGTGAATAAACACACCCTTTAAATATTAGCCAGTAATGACCATGACAAATAATATTTGGGGGGAACATTTTATAATTTTTTGTATCTGTGTAGATTTTATCTTATACAGGTTTTGAAAATTAGTCTTAGGATAAATTTTATCTTAGGGTAAATTTTATCTTCGGATAAAACTATATTTTTAACAAAATGAGCCTTTTTAGCCTGAGATGGTTGCTCCTGGAGCCCCTGAACCCCTCGAGACCTGCCCCTGCTGGGGCGGAGCCCTGAGCTTGAGTGACCGCAGGGGCGGAGGGTCGGGACTGGGCAGAGAAGCCCTGGGTGAAGACAGTGAGGCCCAAGGGGTGTTCAGGACACCATAAAAATGTCAAATAAGAACAAACCCAGAGCGAGGCCTGCCGCCATGTCCTGCCCACCGTCCACCACAAGGTGGGGTGTCACTGCAGGACCTTGCTTCAGACGTGTGGGATCCCCATCCGATCAACCATCCATGTCTCAGGGGAAAACAAAAAAAAAGGGAACAAACCCAGACTAAGTAAAGAGAGACTTTATTTAAAGACTCTTGCGATGGGGAGAATGCCTCAACCTCAAACTTGCAAGCGTCTCAAATCAAACAGAAGAAGGCTTTTCCTTTACAGGAAGGGGTGAGCAGGGCTAGGAGTGCCTTTGTCGGGGAAGAGGGCAGTGGGGATTATGAGGCAGCAAAAGTGAGGACTTCGGAAATGTTTCTCTGCGTGGTTGACCCACATACCTACCAAGCAGGCATGTGAGACCCTGCAGCCGCCTCCTGTGTTACTCAGAATTTCAGCCCTTTCATGGCTCTGCCTGTGTTCTGATGTGTCGTTTGGGCCGCTAGTTTGCTCCCACCCACAATGCACGTGCGGGATGGCTTAGCCGGGAAATTACGGCTTTCGGTCTACAGCGCAGTTGTGTACTTTTAAATGTGTGCGCCCGGAAGTATCCGTGTGTGTGTTTAAATGCAAGTGGGCTGGCTCCTCACTCACTCAGCTCCGCGTGTCATTGATTCTTCCCTCCGGCTGTTGGGCCCTTTCCATGCGCTGACCTTCCTTCGTCTGCTCACTGGGGCCCCTCTGTTGGGGGCCGGCCCTTCGTTGGCAGCCTCCTCTCACGGGGTGGGAAGAGCCTCCCTTTGGCTTTGCCTCAAAGCATCAGGAAGGCCCCCGGTCTCTGAGCCTTGAAAGAGGTCACTTCCCCCTCGGGTCCCTTAGCTGGGCTGGCCTCCATCGTGGAGCCCAGCCCGCGGTGCCAGGACTAGAGTGAGTGGGTCTTGACCTTCCCCAGAGCCTACGGTTGTCTGTGGTCAGGCTCTCAGAGTCCGTCACCCCTGGCCATCCTCAGACCCCTAGTCTGTCCCTCCGTGGGGACGGGAAGCCCCCATCCTGACCTGCTCCCCAACTTTAGACTGCAACACTCACTGGACAATGAGGGGACAGTAGAATGAAGTCCATCCTGGGGGGGGGGGTCACTGCGTTTTGAGTGGTCAGAGTACCTGCCTTATGCTTCAGCAGCCAACTTCCAGTTTAACCTAGAAAGAGTGACAGATCTGGAAAACAATTTAGAGAAAAATTCTTGTTTGCATTCAAACATCGAAATATTATTGCCAGGGGCGAATATGTAAGGGAGGGCCAAGACGTGTATATTTTTCTGGTTGTGCGAGTAAGTATGCTTAAATGCCAGTATCTGTTGTTTAACACGTACCGTGTTACCCTTGAGATAGATACTTGTCTTTTCATGGATCTGTATCTCTAGTTTAAATCAAAGGTAATTTTCATAAAAATGGCCCCTGTGTACTGTCTGGAAACATAGAGTTTACGTTCTATGTTGTTAGACTGTTTGTGAATAGAATATTTATTTTCTTACAAAATAACTCTGAAAACTTACATTTGTTTGATCTAACCTTATAGACTAATAGACAGTAAAAGTCAGAGAATGAGTTCAGGGATGGCGCTTGCAGCCACTGAAGTGGGCACAGGAGAGTGGAGAATGGTGTCCCCCCAGGTCTGCTTTGTCAATGCTTTCTGTCCTTAAACAATGTGAAATTCACTACTCTACTTTGCATATATAAAGTAATCTGCACATTCGTATAGTCTAAGTTCTTTATTATTATTTTATATATACATAATTTAAATTATTAATTTTTCTGCACTGTTATGATGAGTAGAAATACAGATCAAGCCATGAAACCCCTTGTTTTCCTTTCCAAGTTTTATAGCCCAGCTCACTGTATATTAATTGCAGAGCCACTCCTGGTCCTTAGCTGAATGCAGAGTGGGGAATACACTCTCGTTCTTACCCTTAAGCCAGATTGCTAAGAACTGTTAGTACAAAGGACTCTAGTGCCCTCACCATTGCCCTGATGTCTCTGGGTTCTGGGAGGTCTCACAGGATTTGTTGATCAATGTATCAGAAACGCTTGCTTTGTATTTGCTGTTTTGAGGTCCTAGGACACGCTCCCCCCCGCCCCCACCAGGGGTCTGTCCTCACTCACCTCCATCAGCTTGTTGCCCAAATATCCAGACTCAGAGGCCTGCGCTCCCATCACATGTAAAACAGCAACACAACCTTGCTTTCCTTTATAGCATATGTCACTACGTGATAAACAGATGTTTCCTAGTTTGTTTTCTGTCATTTCCAAGGAAAACGTAAGCTCTGTGAGGCCAGGAACTTTCTTCTGTGGGATACCCAGCTCCCAGAAAGACAGCCCTGGCACACAGTAGGGACCCAGGAACAAGTTGTTTAGTGAATAAGTTAAAATCTAATCACAAGTTTTCATCTAAAAATTGGTCTAGTTTCAGAAGAGTGATAAAGTGGCTTGTAGCTGCTTTCCCATGTTTGCTGGAACAGGCAGGTTCCAGGAGGGCAAATCTGTGACTGTAGCAGGATTGAAGTAAACAGGTCAAGACTTGATGAAGCTTAAACGGGAAGGTACCCTACTTCTTTTTATAAGGCAGTGAACCCAGAATGTGGTCTGTGCTTTATAAGGAAGGGGAACTTGCCAGCCTCTTACACTGGCTACCAAATTAATGCTGCTATGCATTTTACATTAGTTAAACATCTTGTCACACTGCCCAAAATAATTTAAGGTATGGTGAAAAATAGTGGGTTTGTTTTCCTACTGGTTATTTTAGTAGTTATTCTTAACCCTCAAACACAATAGGACACTAACCTGAGTTTTTAATTGACCAGATTTTATCACAGCCATTACATAAAGGATTTTATAACCATTACCCAAGAAGAATTGATTGTTCATCTGAATCTTGGATAGTGTAAATATTACATAGTTAAGTGGTTTCAGTTGACAAAAAAGATCAATAATGTTACAGCTTCTTAAGAAATTAAGCAAGCTGGTAAAGTTTGCCATTATTTTTTAACAACTTAAGTCTACTTTATATTTAAAAAAATCAGGCTTCTTTGGTACGTCTTATTTGGGTATATTTTAGAGCTGTCACAAAGGAATAACCATAGAAAAGCGCCTAAGATGGTAAAAAACTTAAAATGTATTTTATGAGAAGGTGAAGGAAATAGATCTGTTTGGCCTCTGATTCTGTTATCATCATACCATGAACGTACTGTTTGAGCCTTTTTTCAGTATATATGTTGTGCCTATCTAAACTGTATACTTGATATATTTTGTTTCGTTATCTAAATCTCCAAAAATTTAAGAACAGAAACACTATACCAAGGTTTGTTTGTTAATATGGTTGCAATTGTGTGTATGTGTGTGTGTGTGTGTGTGTATGCCTGTCCTTCTCTGAAAGAGATACTATATTAATTTTCTTTTTGTCAGTTGGGAAGCATCTGGACATCAGAATCATATGCAAAATCCTCAGATTAACAGTCTGACTAAGATTAATTAAGATAACGTCTTACTTTTGCTTTCCTACCCACCAAATGCTTTGCTCAGTCAGACAAGGTGAGAGACTCCTTAACCCCCGGGTAAACGAACACATTCTAATTTCTTACCAAGATGACACACTTTATGTCTGCTGCCTTCACGTTGAGAGAAAGGTTGAATTTGGAATCAGATGGCTTAAAAACAATGTCCCATTTTAATGTAATCAGGAGCATTCTAGGTATAGCAGGGAACTTCATTTTTGAAAACAAAGATCTCTAAAGTTGGTGGATAAATTTTCTTTTCTTATTTCAAGTAATAATGAAAATTCAGATCATTGCTTGTTTTATTTGTTATCTGGCATTTTCTTCTTTTAGTAGGTAGATCCAATAACTCTCTCCATAATAAAATTTAATTGTACACTTTAGTATTACTAAGGTATTGTCTTAATATTTAGATATAATTTTATAGAAATTATGTATTTCCCATTTAGCTAGATTGAAATTATGTATTTCATATTTAGCTAGATTGAAACGATAAATATAAAAATAAGGTGCTAAGTGAATGATGTATTATAATAAAAATGTTTTGTTACATTATTATAACCTGGGAAATTATCCAGTTGAATTTACTAGCACTAAATTTTGGTGAAACTCTAGTCTTTAGGAAGTGTAGTATTCCAAATAGAGGGAATCATTATTAGCTTTGAAAATTTGGGAATCATTAAAAAGTAGGTTGCTTGTTGCTTCTCACAGGGTAAGTGAACTGTTGCCAATTTTATTACATTCCATTTTCAACTAAATAAATACCTTAATTTCAAAATATAATCATGTAGGGTGTTCAGAGCACATTTAACCAGTAATTTGAACTATTTGAACCTAGAAAAAAAGAGATAAAGTACCCTCCCCCCCAAAAAAAACTCAACAGAGATTTTTTTTAATCTGTACAGAAAAAGAAAACAAAACATAAAGTTTCACATTCCATATATATGTCATATATATTCAGTCAGTTACAAGTAAGCATTATTTTTGTCAAATTTTACTCTAATAATGCCAGTTGAGTAATACACAAAAACCTGGAATGTTTGCTTAGTATATGTCTTGAAAGCAACAAAAAGTGATAGCAAAAACAAAGGGACAAAGTATAATAAGGAAATAAAATAGCTCAAACGCCTAACTGCCGTAGGTTATTTAATGTGGCAACAAGTGATTCTAGACACCACAGTGGTCCTTGGGCCACAGGCTAGCCAATTAAAAAGCGATTAATTTTATGATGATTCCTTTGAGACATTAATGAGTATTAAATTATTCTAATGTATCACAGCTGGGAAGGAAACATATATATAACATTGTTTTTTCCTATTTAATTTTTCATATCGTATATTTTAATTACGTGTAACACATGCTTATTTTTTTTAATACACATGAAGGAACATGAAGAGAATTATTGTCCTTTTACCAACTCCACCCGTTCCTTCCCTCATGAGGTGAAAATTGTTACCAGCCTGGTACACATGGTTTCCAATCCTACTTCATTCTCATACAAGCATATATATTCACATAAACATTTTTAATGTAAATGATCTCACACTATACACAGTACGTAGCAGCAAGCTGATTACTTTCCATCATTTTAACCTTTTAAATCTTTATTGTATTGCAAATATATTCTCACGGCATCTTTTTTGATTTCAGAGTTCTTGGTTTGTGAGAGAGACTTCCCTAAGAAAATACTGACATGGATATTCTTCTAATGAATATATTTTTGCACTTAAATCTCTAAACCATCCCCAGTTTATTGGCATGTGATAGGATTCTGGCAATAGATCATATTTCCTTACTGAATTAAAATAACATCTTTGCAATTATTTAAGCCACATTTATTCTCTATGCCTCTATTTTCTCTTTAACCTCTCTGTTTTTTGAGAGTTTCTCTGTGATTCATTTCTCCTGTAATTGTGTTACGTTCTGATGTCATACTTCATGTGGTTTTAGTTCTTTCAAATGTGTTAAAGTCTGTTTTATGGCTCAGAATATGTTCCAAATGCACTTGAAAGGAGCCTGTATTCTGCTATTATGTGTTGGAGAGTTCTATCGGTAGAAGTTATTTCAAGTTTGTTGAAAATTTTGTTCGGCTCTTCTATACTCTTTTCCGTCTACTTGTTCCACTGATTTTTTTTTATAGAATAGTGTTGAAGTCTCCAGATATAACTGGGAATTTTTCTGTTCTTCCATTCAGTTCTGTTCATTTTTTTGTCATGTTTTTTTTTTTCTTTTTTTTTTTTTTTTTTTTGGCTGCATTGGGTCTTAGTTGCGGCACGTGGGATCTTTGTTGAGGCACACGGGATCTTTCGTTGCAGCACACGGGCTTCTCTCTAGTTGTGGCTTGAGGGATTTTTCTCTCTGGTTGTGGCGCACAGGCTCCAGAGCGTGTGGGCTCTGTAGTTTGCAGCACACGGGCTCTCTCATTGAGGATGCAAGCTCGGTAGTTGAGGCGCACGGGCTTAGTTGCCCCGTGGCATGTGGGATCTTAGTTCACGGACCAGGGATCAAACCCGCGTCCCCTGCAGTGGAAGGCGGATTCTTTACAACTGGACCACCAAGGAAATCCCCTTGTCATGTATTTTGAAGCTTCATTTCTGATACAAACGCTTTTAGAGTTGTTTTGTCTTCTTACTGAACAATTTATTATTACATAATGCCCCTTTTTATCTTGGTAACATTCCTTATTCTGAAGTCAAATATATTATTAGTAGAATCAGTTCAGCTTTCTTTTCATTAGTGTTTGCATGATATTTTTTTCCCAGTCTATTCATTTCAATCTACTATGCCATTTTTTTAATGGTTTCCTTTAGAATAATATATAGTTGAGTCTTGGTTTTTTATTCAGTCTGGCATTTTTTCTGTATTTTAATTGATATGCTTAGATTATTTGCATTTTATACAGTTATTGATATGGTTTAATTACAATCTGCTTTCTTGCTAGTTATTTTTTATTTTTTCCATCTCCACTTTGCCCATTTTCTTTTCTTATAATGCCTGGTTTTGGACCAGTTAAGTATTTTTATGATTTCATTTCACTCTGCTCTTGACATTACTTTTACTTTACCTCCTTTTAAAAGATTTTTATTGGTTGCTCTAGGATTTATAAGATATAAATTTAATTTTTCACAAGTTACCTTCGAATAATATTTTGCCATTTTGTATACATTAGAAGGAATTACAGCTCTCAATTTATCCCATCTTTTGTGCTATTTTGACATATGTTTTGCTTTTACATATGCTACAAATACAAATGCATTGCTAATACCTTTAGATTAGACATTCAATTATCTTTTAAAACAATTTGAAATTAAAAACATGAATTTCATATTTATCTTTATTTATGCAACATCCAGAATTCTTCAGTTTCTTTTTTGTAGCAATCCAAGTTTCTACCTAATATCACATTTATTCTGCCTAAAGAACTCTTTTTTTTTCAACAATTCTTTTTTTTTTATTTTTTTAATTAATTTATTTTTGGCCGTGTTGGGTCTTCGTTTCTGTGCAAGGGCTTTCTCTAGTTGCGGCAAGCGGGGGCCACTCTTCATCGCGGTGCGCAGGCCTCTCACTATCGCGGCCTCTCCTGTTGCGGAGCACAGGCTCCAGACGCACAGGCTCAGTAGCTGTGGCACACGGGCTTAGTTGCTCCGCGGCATGTGGGATCCTCCCAGACCAGGACTCGAACCCGTGTCCACTGCATTGGCAGGCAGATTCTCAACCACTGCGCCACCAGGGAAGCCCTCAACAATTCTTATAGATCACATCTGTTTTAAATAAATTTTCTCCCATTTTTGTTTCTTAAAAGGTACTTCTCCTTCCTTTTGCAAAGATAATTTCTCTGGGTAAATAGTTTTGGGTCAAGAGCCCATTTTCTTTCAGCACGTTACAGATGTATTTTCCTTGTATTCTGGCTTCTGTGGTTTCAGCTGGGAAGTCTGCTGGTCATTCTCGTCTCTTTGTTCCTCTGTAGAAATGTGTATTTTGCCTCGAGCTGCTTTAAAGATTTTTCTCCTCATCAGTGGTTTTTGACTCTGATGTGTCTAGGTTTTGTTTCTTTGTTTGTTTGTTTCTTATCCTGTTTGGTGTCCTCTAAGATTCTTATCTCTATGGTCTGATGTATCTCTAATTTGGAGGATTCTTCATCAACTCTTGAAATATTTCTTCTACCCTATTTTCTCTCTCTTTTCCTTCTGCCATTTCAATCACTTTCTGTTGGTCTGTTTCTTTTTTTTTTTTAATAATGGAGTCCAGAAGGAATTGACATAGTATTTTTTTAAATTAATTTATTTATTTATTTATTTATTTATTTTTGGCTGTGTTGGGTCTTCGTTGCTGTGCAAGGGCTTTCTCTAGTTGCGGCAAGCGGGGGCCACTCTTCATCGCGGTGTGCGGGCCTCTCACTATCGTGGCCTCTCTTGTTGTGGAGCACAGGCTCCAGACGCGCAGGCTCAGTAGTTGTGGCTCACGGGCCTAGTTGCTCTGCGGCATGCGGGATTCTCCCAGACCAGGGCTCGAACCCGTGTCCCCTGCATTGTCAGGCAGATTCTCAACCACTGTGCCACCAGGGAAGCCCTGTTGGTCTGTTGGCTAAGGATCTACAGGCCTTGTGTGCCCTGTACTCCTGCTCCTCCTCCTCCCTCTACTCCTCCTGATGTATCTTTTAGGTTTTTTTTCTTATAGTTTCTGCCTATAGTTTTAATGCAAATTTTACCTTTTATACTACAACGTTTAATCTATTAATCATATTCATTTTAAATTACTTCTCTCATAGTTGCTGCCTCTGTCATATCTGAGTTTGTTTCTATTGAGTGTTTCGTCTCATAGCAATGTTTTTAAATTTTTCCTTCCTTTTTTGTATGTCTATTTCTTTCGTTAAAAGTGGACACGTTGAGTAGACAGTAAGACTGAGGTAAATAGTATTTATGCCTGGAAGTGAGGTTGCTTCCCGTTTTGCTTGGCCTTTGATAAGGTGATCAAGTCGGTCCAGTCATATACCTCAACTTGGTTGTGGTTTGGTTTATTATTGTCGCTTTCACTGCATCTCAAGCTTCAGATTCCTTTGTGCTGCCTTGTGCTTGTGGTAGGGCTAGTTACCATGGCATTTTTCTCCACATGCTTCTTTATGGTTTTCCTTTGAAACCCAGCCTCAGGGAAGGTGCCCCTTCATGGTCTTTCCCCCACTGGCAGGCTGCTGATACTTGGTATTCGACAGTTGCTACCCAGACCTAGGAGCATCCCTTTCTGTTCTGGTTGAGCTGTAGCTGTAGGTAGGACCATGTACCTGGGTCTCGAGGTGGAACCTTCTCAGAGACCTGATCCTCTGCTGGTGGCAGGGTTCTCCCATGATCTGTACCCTGAATATTGTCCTGCTCTCACTCAGAGAGAGCTGGGCTTTTCTTTCCCACTCCTCTGGTGAAGTATCCTCAGCTGTGTCCACAGGGTGACAGAGGCTCCCGCTCTCCCCCAGGAACTTCAGGCTTGCTCTGTGAGGGGTACAGGAAAGGGGGCGTAGGTGGACCCTCATACTTTCTCACAGCAGCTTCTGCTTCTCAGGTGGCTTTCCTGGGTCTCTTGTCCCACCCTGTGTCTTTCTTGAAAGCACTTGCTGAGGTCTGTGGAATAAAATCTGTTGGTGCTTATGGATTCCTCTTCCTTTTGTGGCTTCCAGGGGTTGTTTGCTGTCATAGAGTAGACATACACTAAGCCTTCCGCAATTCACGGAAGATCTTGGTTGCGTTCTCCTCCTTAGCTTATATAATGTTCTGTGGCTTTCTCAGGTGATCAAATGCTCGCACCATCTCCTTCTGGAGCCACAAGCCTGTCATGGGTCCTGAGTTATTACACTGCCCAGAGACACAGAGTCCCTGATGAGCTCAAAAAAATGTGCTTTTGTAGATTATTCATATTTTTCTTACTGTTAGGGTGATAAAAATACTCTTTTCAACTTCCTCCCTCAGTGGAAGCAGGGAATTCTTGCCTGAAGAATATTTTCAATGGATATAGATGTTTGAAAGCATTAAAAACATTTTTTCTTTCCTCATTTAAAGATATCATTCAACCCTTCCTGGACTCTATAATTTCTGATGAGATACCAGGATTTAACTGAATTGTTTAAGTGTGATGTGTCGTTTATCTTTAGTTCTTAACAGTTTGACTAGAAATGACCTCCTTTGTGTTTTTGCTTGAGGACTGTTACATCTCTTTAATCTGTAAATTTAGATATTTATCAAAACTTCTACCACCTTTCCTCCGACTACTTCTCCTGCCCCGTTCTCTCTCTCTTCTCTTCTGGGCTTGAATTACATGTGTTATCCTCCCTGATATAATGTAACAGTCTCAGAGGCTCTGCTCATTCCTATCCTGGCTTTTCTTCACAGTAGATCCTTGCAGCTGATCTATAGACAAGTATCTTTCTTTCCTCTGTGAACTCACTTCTGCTCTTGGCTTCATCTGTGATTTTTTTTAAAGTTGTGTAGCTTTATCTGTTATTTTATTCTTGAATTTCTATTTAGTTCTTTCTTATAATTTCTACTTCTCTTCTGATTGTTCCTGTCATTCCAATTATTACAAGCATATTTTTTCCTTCATTAAAGAGAACTATTTTATTTGCTTTAAAATTTTGTCTGCTACCTCAACAACTGGTTCATCTCAGGTTTATTCTCAATTGATCATCTCTTCTTTTAAGAACATGTCCCATTTCCCTGGTGCTTTATAGATCTCCTAATTCTGGATGGTGCCCCCGATGTTATGGATATTAAATTGTGTGAGGCTTTGTTACGTTAGTTTAGTCCACTGAGTGTTTTTTGTTTTAGCAGATGATTAATTTTGTTGCGCTCTAAATGAAAACTATATTTTTTGGGCACTAGCTCTAACCTCAGTTCAGATTTGCAGCCTCTAGTGGAGGTGAGTTGAGTCCACAGGGAGTGTGTGTGTGTGTGTGTGTGTGTGTGTGTGTGTGTGTGTGTGTCTGATGGGTCATCAGAATCTAGGGCAGACAATGTTGGGCTCTCTGGCTCTTTTCCTTCCTGAATTTCTCCCTAGATCTTCAGCAGTTTTACACAGTCTTTTGATTCTTCCAAGCTGGAATGTCTGCATTCTTTTGCCACCATTGTCCCTCATGTGATTTGCCATGCCAGATCTGTCCCCAGGCTGAAAAACAGTGAGACCTGAGAATTCACTCCATAGAACTTCCCTCCTCAAAGTGTGGGTTACCCACCAGAGTGTGCCTGCTTCTTATCCACTCTTTGGTTCCTTCCTGTCTTTTTTTAAAATTATGTGCAGAGTTTAACAATTTATGAGTAGGAGAATCAGTCCAGTATATGTTACTCAGACATTACTGGAAACAGAATCTAAAATAACTATTTAAATGACAGGTTGAGGAAAGGATTTTTGTCTTACCTTATTTTTGTCTTTGAATCTACAAGATCTGTGTATTGAACCCAGTGTGGGCTAGAATGATACTTTATTTTCCATTACATATTCCTGTTTACCCCTCTGCATTCCTGAATTTAACAGTTTTCTTTTTTTTTTTGGTATTACAGTACTCTTTAAAATTTTAAACCTTCATGAGTGAGGGCAATCCGTCAGTCAATTTGACTATGTTTCAAAATTTACATTTAATGAGTTTTTGCTTTCGTTTGAATGGTTTTACATTGATTTTCTGTGAATCTCAGTTATGCTGATATATTTGCTGCCTAAGCAGATGCAGTTGTTAATATAGGCTTGCATTTCTGTAAGATGAGGGACTGAACTGCTACGTGTCTACATTCTAGATGTGAATAACTCCATTCTCTACAGTGGCATAAACACTCAGGAATGTTGAGAGATGATTTTCAATTATAAAGACTTTGTGTTTGATAACTTCTGCTTTTCAGAAAATTTTGACCCATCTTTGAAGAGAAGAGACATTGCTAGGCATTTATTAAAAGTGATTTTAGATGTCTCATGGGAATTTCAGTGCTCTAAAGGAATATAAGAATTGGTGAATGTGGAGGATAAGGGGACGGGATAGATATTATTTTCTCCACTTTATAATGAAGAAGGTTGAGAGTTATAACATGAAGTCACACAATAAGTAAGTGGTAGAGCTGGGATTTGAATATAGATTTTATGGGCTCTGAACTTATGAACTTATGCTCTTTGAGTCTTCGTGTAACCTCCCAATGGATCTCTCAGTACTCAAGGAATATTAAACTAGTTCAAATACATAATTCATCTAGATTGTGATAGCTGCCTCTGATACACTCTTACACATAAAGACATATAAACACACTTGCACAAAGAGGATAGTTTCCTATTTCATCTTGGCTAAAGATTTTAGAAATGTTTCCAAAAATTACTAATCATTATTTTGCCTTTATTATCATGTTTCTGAATGTTTTTGTTTCCTTTCTTATAAATATAAATAACTTTTATAGAGTGGGATTAATACATGTATTTAAAGATTTCTTGAATTGAGTTATATTGATAATCTATACCAACTCACAAGAGAAAGATTTTTGTCCATTAAATTATTTATTTGTCAAATTTACTCATATTAGTCTTGGCGCTAACTGTTGGAAATTTCAAAAATTTACCCAGGTTTTTAGTATCTTGAGATTTAATGATTAAAACCATGTCCTTAATATTAGGAAAAAATATTTTGGTGGGCATCCCTAATACTTTATATTTCTACCTTTAAAGATTATTTTAAGGAGATGATTTTCATACAGTAAACCATTTATTTCCATGATAATTTTTATATCCTCAATTGAAGATTTCTGTATGCTGAATATTTCATAAGTCATGGGATATATAAAATTCAGAGGGTGCTGCATAGTGATTTCTCTTTCCTTTTACGAGTGAAGGATACTCCCCTATCCTTACTGTGCCTGACCAGGTCTGGGATATCGGTCTTTCTGCCCAAGTGAGTCCTTGAGTGAGTCTTGTCTAAGCGTTTCCTTCCCCAGCTCCCTGTCCTGAGCTGATAATGAACGATTTATACTGCTTTGGATGTCTTTCCCTAAATGCATTCACTACCTCAAAACAAACTTATGTTTTACTGTCCAAAGTTTTTAATGTTATCTAAGAAGATGATAAATTTGTGCTTCCCTTCACTTCAAACTGAGAGACAGATTTCAACAAAACCACTCAGTTTTCTATGTGTTCCCAGACAATTGGATTCTGGTCTGAATTTCACCAGGAAAATCTGAGAGTCAGAGACAGTCATGAGCTGCTTACTTGTTTGATGTCAAAGCAAAGGAAAGTTGCTGCTGCTTTGGAGTTGTGTGTTTGGTCAAGACACACAAGGATATTTACTGTGGACAATATTTGAGCCATGTGAGTGAGAACCAACGTAATTCTGCCCAAGAGGGAGTAGTGAGTAAGTCCCAACAGAGAATGGACCACCAGGTGCGCAGGGGCTGAGGTGATGGCAGAGGAGTGTCACACATCCAGGAAATGCAGTTGTTCACACCAGGGAGCCCTGAAAGGTCCATAAAAGGATCTACAAGGAGAAAGACAGATGAAGCTTTGAAAGCCTGATGAACCCACCCAGCACAAAGCCGTCCTCAGCCAGACATCAGTGTGGTGAGAAACTCCCCACCCACCCTTAAGTATCCTTCACCTACTCCCAAACTGGAGGTGGTCATAAAAAGAAGAGAAGGTAAGAGGAGAGTCATAAGAAAAAAAGGGAATGAAGAAGGATTGGGGTACATGATGCTCCCCTTACATGACTGCCTCTGCCACATCCCCAGGTAGGGACCGGGAGGGTCAGGTTTGGGGCTGTATGGGTGACATGAAGTCAGGCATTCTGAAATGCCAGTTCACCTACACTTGTTACCTGAAGCTGAGCTGAAGGAATTAGGGGACCACCTGAGTATTCACCCAGAGATAGAATGAAACTTTCACCAAAGAACGAATGTGTAGAGAGCATCAGAGAAAAAATAAAAGTGGATTCAGACTATATCCTGTAAACCACACTTGTCTGAGATATGTGTATATGTGATTACATAATCAGTGTACTGTTATCATACAATGTCTTATATGATAAGACCTGTGCTTATACTTACGTAGTATGAACCTCAGAAAAGGTAGGGGGGCTGAAGACATAGGCTGCGGGCTCTGAGGGATGTTGGTTAAGACCACGTAAGTGAATGATCCCCCCACGAGCTGGTGTGAATAAATAGAAAAAAATAAGTTGAGAAATGAGTTTTTAGAATACCAGTATTTATTATTTTTTTACATCCATTTTTTTAATACTCTTTTCCATTATGGTTTATCACAGGATATTGAATATAGTTCCCTGTGCTACACAGTAGGACCTTGTTGTTTATCCATCCTATATATGCTAGTTTGCATCTGCTAATCCCAAACTCCCAATCCATCCCTCCCCTACCCGCTCCTTCCCCCTTGGCAGCCACAAGTCTGTTCTCTCGCAGAGTCTGTTTCTGTTTCGTAGATACGTTCATTTGTGTCATATTTTAGATAGAATACCAGTACTTAAGGAACAGATAAAGGAAGGACACTGACAAAAATGGATTAATAAATAAAAGGAGAGAATGTTGTAAAATGTCTCAAGAGTTAAGCATTATCTTCTCCCACAAGGTTCGTTGTAATTTATTTTCAACACAATGCCCAGCTTCACACCCTAGCTATGCTTGATTGCTCAGCAACACCTAAGTTACAAAATAACAAGTAACAAGTAAAATATAGTATTACTTTTTTCAGACAAACTTTGATAGAGTCTCATACCATGATAAAAAATTTTAGTTTAACTATTGAAAGCATTTTAAGATAATGACAAATGTTACAACATAAGTAAATTACAATGGCTTTACTTAAATGTTCTCTTTTAAATATCCCAAATATAAGTGAAATAAGTCAGACAGAGAAAGACAAATACCCTATGATCTCATGTGTATGAGGAATCTAAAAAAAAGAGAACTCATGGCTACAGAGAGCAGACTGGTAGTTCCCAGAGGTGGGCATGGGTGATGTGGGACCTGAGTGAAGGGGTCAAAAGGTACAAACTTCCACTTAGAAGATAAGAGCTTCTCGGGATAAATAAGTCCTGGGATGTAATGTGCAGCATGGCGACTACAGTTAACAATGCTGCGTTGTGTATTTGAAACTTGCTAAGAGAATATGCTGCACACTTTGGACTAAATAATACAATGTTATGTCAACTGTATCTCAGGAACACTGGAGAGGAGAAGAAAGTAAATGAGCTAACCTCCTTCTAAATGCAGTTCCCTTCCTTGTCTGCATACAAACATGGTAATTTTATCCTTTTTAATTTAATTGTTTGCATATAATATTCTTTTTATGCTGATGAAAGCCACATACTTATTATTTTTAACATCCTAAAAATATAAGTATCCCAAATATGGCATTTATTATAAGATTGAGCCCTAGGTTACTTCTGTTTCGAAAAACTACCATAAAAGTTCATGGAAGTTATCATTCTCGAGAGAGGAGAACCTTGCAGACCCAAGGGGAACTTTCAGGAAGTCACGGCCGTCGGAGACCTTCAGGCCACGCCATGCAGAACCACAGCCTGTGACCTGAAGCCACTCTGAGTAAACCATACACAGCTGTGTGTTATTTCTGAATTTGTTATAAGGTACAAATTACCTTAGACTCTAAAAAACCATTTTTGAATGTTGCATTGTGTCAGTTTCCTAACTAATACATATTTCAGTTTTATAAATTTAAATTATCCCTCAGTTATTTTTTCTCTCATCTCATATTGACAGACTAGCAGATTTGATCCTTTTTGTGACAATGGGAGAGCATTTCACGCACAGATCCCCTGTCTTTGTGATAACACTGTGAGTTGTGAGCTCCTGGAAATTGGGCATCGAGCCTCTTATGAGAAGAATGTCCCAGCTGGGACACTGGGACCACATTATAACCCAGACATACAGCACAGACCCGGTCAGAGCAGTGGAGAAAAATAGGGAGCGAGCCATTTTTAGAAATACTAGAAGCAGACAGCATCGCGTGCTTTTTAAATACAGTTTATGTACTTTCTGTTTATTTAGTCTCCACTGTATCACTTGTAGCATTGGGTCCCCGTGTTCTAACATCCGTTGGAAAACGCAAAGGTTGATAACGAGTTAAATCTATTTATGAGTAATTTTTTTATACGAAGTATTACCTTCTCACTAGTTTTAAAGTTAATTACATATAAACTAAAAGGGGATCATTTATAATAATCCCTAAATGTACTAATTTTGCATGATTGTCTTTAAGATCCTGGGGTTCCTTGCACTGATTTTGACTGATTACCCTTGACTGCAGCTCTGAGGACCAGGAAGGAAGGTAGAGGCGCTGGGACAGGGTGGGGAGGGGATCCCATTTGTGCCTGGTTTTCACTTTGAGATGCGCAGCTACAGGAACAAAGCCCGCAGTGACCCTGGTGGTGTCGGGATTAGACGTGGGACAGGCAGCCGCCCTGGGGAAGGGGCCACGTGTGTGTACCTCGTCCTGGGCTCTGTGACCAGGAGAGAGCCTGGGGGACCCAGGCAGGGGTCCAGAGCTCGGTGTCTGCTTCCCTCTGGGGAGCTGCCGTGGCCGGCAGGCCATGTGATCACTGGGCCCAGGGCTGCAGTGTGTCCCGCGATGGGGCAACACAAGGCCCTACAGCACGTGCAGAGCACAAGGGAACATGCAGTCCCCGCTCGTAGCCGGGAGGTTCACTTTCTCCCCAAGTGGGGTGAGGGTGGCCTGACTTTCACTTGTGTCCAACGGAGCAGTCTATGGAAGAGAGTCCCAAAGTCGTCATTTACCTGAAGTAAAAGTCAGTCCTAAGTGGACAGCCTAAGACTATAAAACTTATAGGAGAAAACGTAAGCACAAACACATGTCACCTTTGGTCAGCAGAGGTTTCTTAGACACGGTGCATAAAAGGAAAAAGTGATGCCAAACTTCATCAACGTTAAAAATGTTTGATTTTTGAAAGCTACTGATTAAACAGTGAAAAGACAAGCCACAAAGTGGGACAAAATATTGGCAAATACATATCTGATAAAGGACTTGCATCTAGAAAATATAAATAACACTCATTTCTCAATAGTGGTAAAACAAACAACCCAACTAAAAGTGGGCAGAACATCTGTACACATCACCAAAGAAGGGATATGGTGTAATTAATACATGAAAAGAATCTGGATGTCCATCAACATTAGGGAGAGGCTAAACTTTTGTTCACAGTGAGATGCCTCTTACATCCTTATGAGAATGGCTCCAAGTGAATAGCAGTGCTAGGTGAGGCCTGGGTAACTGTGTCTCTCGTCCGCTGCTGGTGGGAATGCAAAGTGGTGCAGCCACTTTGAAGAACGGTTGGGCAGTGTTTTCTAAAAGGAACATAAATGTACCATATGACCCAGAAATCCCATCTCAAGATATTTATCCTTGAGAAATTACAATATACACTCACATAAAAACATATATGTGAATGTTTATAGCAACTTTATTTATAACTACAAAACTGGCCAGAACCCAAATGTCCTTGCCTGGTGAGTAGATGAAGAAATGGTTGTTCGTCCCTATGATGAAATAAGACTTGCATTGCTGGTGGGATTATATCTGTCCTGGAATGAAGGTCTGCTCTGCACCCACATAACAAAGCCTTAAAGCTGCCTTCAGAGTCAGACTGACGTGCAGGTTTTTAACTTCATGCCAGAAGTAAGTATAACACGTAGAGGTATTCCACAAAACCCAGCCACCGATAACTTAAAATTCACAATGTGCAGCATCCAATTGAGATGTACCAAGTATGCTATGAAGCATAAAAGTATGGTCCACAACTTGGAGAAACTGCAATCCAGAAAATATACCCAGAAATAACAGTGATGGTGGGATGAGTATACAAGGACCTGAAACAACTATTGTAAATATTATTAATATGCACAGTTATATAAAGGTAAACAGGGACAGCAGTTGCAAGAGGGGATATATGAAGAAAACACCCACATAGAATGTCTGGGGAAGCTGGCAATAAATGAAGTGAAGAATGTGCTGGGTGAGTTAAAAGCACATTGGACACTGCAGAAGAAAAAGTCCGCGTACCTGAAGAGATATGATAGAAACTACCCAAAATAAAGCACATAGGAAAAAAGAAGCAAACAGAAGCCTGTGTCTTGGTGAACTCTGGGGCCACGTCAGATGCATTACCTGTGAGTAACAGTACTGGAGGTGTGAGGCTTAGAAGTTATATGAAGAAATAATGGCTAAAATTTTTTGAACTCGATGAATATTATAAACCCACAGATACAAGTACAACAAACATCAAGAAACAGAAACAAAGAAAAACGAACCAAAGCATACCCTAATCAAAATGCTGAAAGTCAGCATTAAGAAGAGCCTCTTAAAAGCAGCTGGAAGGAAAATAAAGGGGGCAGGACAAATTTTGTTCAGAGGAACAAAGATCAGGACATCGGCAAGCTTTTCCCCAGAGACCACGAGGCCAGAACACAGTGGAACATTTCTAATGTGCTAAAAGAAAACAAAAAAACTACCATCCCTGGCAAAGAAAGCTAAAATCAAGACATTTTAAACAATCCAAAGTTGAGAGATTTCAAGAAATGTTACAGGAATTTCTAGAAGGTAGTGATGCCACGCGGAAGTTTCTATCTACACAGAGGACTATCGGGGACCAGAAATGTGACATGGTGAGAAATAATGCATTTGGTCCCTGCCCAGGACTCCTGACACAGAGCTTCTGTTACCCTAATTTCCTGAGTAGTAGAGGTGCTGGGAGCATATCTTGTTCTAATATCTGGTCTTTGACCCCAGTTCCTGACACAGGGTTCCTAAAACCCTTGTTATTTCCTTCATGATGAGGGTGATAGGAGCTCCTTCCACAGAGCCCCCGAATCCCCTGGAACTGCTGGGTGGAAGGGGGTGACTCTGGGGCTCCTGGATGGCCCCAGGTTGGGGGCTGGTCACCAGAAAGACCGAGCCCCGGTTAGGAGGGAGGAGCTTTCAGCCCCCCTCCATCCTCTGGGGAGGAGATGGAGTTAATAGTCATTCATGCCTCCGTGGTGGAGTCTCCATAAAATCCCCAATCACAGGGTCCAGAGAGCTTGTGGGTTGGTGGGTGCACCCCCGTGCTGAGAGGGTGACACACGCCAGCCCCGAGGAACAGAAGCTCCGGCCCGGGACCCTTCCAGAACTCGCCCTGGGTACCGCTTCATCGGGCTGTCTATTGCTATCTTTTATAATTGCCTTTATAATGAACTGGCAAGCGTAGGTAATGTTTTCCCTGAGTTCTGTGCCGTTCTAATAAGTTACGGAACCTGAGGAGTGTTGTGGGAACCCCCGTCTGCAGCCCAGTCGACCCAAGTCCCCACCTCTCGCAGCTGGTATGTGGGATGGGTGCCGTCTTGCGGAGCTGAGCCCATAGGCTCTGGGGTCTGAGGACAGAGGTAAGGACTGAACTGAGCTGCAGGACCCTCACTGCCGTCCACAGAAAATAGAGTACGGCTGGGCGGAAAACGCGCACACTTGGTGTCAGAGTGTTATGCATAGAAAACAAAGTTTCCTTTAAAGTAAAAGGGTTTCTTTTCTCATTTTTAATCAGTTGAAAAGCTATTAAGTTGTTTAGAGCAAACATTGTAACAGCACATGGGGTTTATAACATGTAGAATTTAAATGGATGAATTGCAGAAAGTGTGGAGGAATTGGGGTCTAAGTACACTCTGGTAAGTTCCTTACAGCGGATGTCAAGGCTGTGACATCATCTGAAGGTAGACATGATAGCCAGTGACGTATACTGTAAACCCTGGGCAACCACCAAACAATAAAATAAATACAGTGAATAAACTACATTAACTTTTCTACCGCTGATGTAGCATTACCTCAAAACTTAGTAGTTCAGAAGCACAGATTCATCGTTTCACAGCTCTGTAGGTCCGAGGTCTAACGCAGGTCTCACCACACTAACATCAAGGTGTCGGAGGCTCCAGGAGAGGATCCATTTCCCTGGTCAGTGGATGGTGGTCAGAATTCGGCTCCTGCGGCTGTAGGACCAGGGCCCCCTTTCCTTTGTGTTGTGCTCAGTTCCTAGGGACCACCCGTGTTCCTGGGCTCACAGCCTCCTTCCTCCGTCTTTAAAGCCTTTTTTTTTCTGTGTCATTTCTGTCTGACTACAGCTGGGAAAAGTTCTTCACTTTTAAGGGTTTATGTGATTAGGTTGGGTCAATGCAGATAATCCATGATGAGCTCCCAATTTTAAAGTCAACTGATTAGGAACTTTAATTCCACCCATACTCATAACTCCCTTTTGGATGTGGTATCACATAGGTCCACGTGGATATCTTCGAGGGACCACGGTTTTGCCTGCCACATAAACCAATAGTGGAGATTAAGTGGGAATCATAAAATATAAAAGCAACATGTTTAATAAAAAACAAGACAGGAAAAGAGAGGAAAAGACAAATAATAGAGGGGACAAATCAAATAATAGCAAGATGGAAGTTTTAAATACAACCATTTTGATAATATTAAATGCATGTGGCCTTAACACTTCAGTAAAAAGGCCGAGATTGTCAGACTTGGAAAAAATGTGAGACTCAGTGCCATGCTGTCTCTCAGAGACCCATTTTAAATATAAAATGCAAATTAGTTGAAAGTAAAATAGTGGAAATTCTAATCATAAGAAAGCTGGAGTGGTTATGTTTCTGTGAGGCAAAGTAGACTTCAGAAATTGGGTGAAAGCAAAAGTTTTTCCTTTGGTGACACAAGTCAGATTTCTGGCTGGACCTAGAGTTCTTTTCTATGTATATATACACATATAGAATATTTGTACTGTATTATATGTAATAAATACACAGTAGCATATCCGAGAATGCTCAAAGTCACCACAGTATCTGTGGCTCCAAAAGTTTAAAATTTTTTCCAAATTAATTTTATTTTATATTTGTAGCATCAACAGAATCATACTGAATAGTATACATTTATTGATAATTTAGACTATCAGTATAATTTTATTTCTAGTCCTTTTCTGTTACTTATCATTCCAGTGACCCTTGTAACACAACTTTGTGTATAAATATATCATTCAAATAACATAAACTCACTGTATTTTTTATCTCCAGGGTAACATAGAGATCATACTTTAAAAATCCCCACATTGTCTCTATGTGGACATTACAGCCTTGATACATTAAATAACTTAACCACAACAAGGTAGTGGCAGAACTCAGGCCAGTGACCTGAATCCAAATCAGATTCCCTGACATTCTCCATCAAAGACATCACATGTCATCAAATTGATCATTCACCAGGCATGTACTCTATAAGAAGTCCGTTTCTTTGTAACGTAAAGGATAAACTCTTGGTCCTGTTGTGTCTAAGGTTTGTTAAGTATCTATGCATGTCATATTTTCAGAAATATTCTTTCATGTTGATACCTGATTTGTAGAAAAGCTCTCCTCAAAGTAGAGCTACAAAAACCATTGAATGATTAAGACCACTTTTGTTTCACCCTATACTGAGAAAAATAACAACACATTACAACTGACAAGGATGTTGACTGGCACGTCATAAAAGCTGGGCAGAGATCATTTTAAAACTTATATTTTAAAGATTGATGATTGTTCAAAAGAAGCTCGAGTGAAGATGTGATACAAACAATCCACAAAAATCTCTCACGAGGGCTGTGATGGTTACTTCCTGCTGGTCTCCCAGCTTCCGCCCCAGTTCCCATCTAATCCTGTGCAGAGGCTGATTTCCTTCTATTGTGTTGGCCAAAAGTTTCGTTCGGTTTTCTCCGTAAGATGGCTCTAGTAGCACTTAGTTGTCTTTAACTTCATTTGAAACAATTTTGTTAGTTTGTATGTGACAGCTGTCATATCAGCGTGCATTTAAAAAAAGACATCAAAATTGGTGTGTTTTTGTGTAGCCATTTTAATATTGAAGACAGAAGGAAAAAAAGCAACATTTTCGGCATATTATGCTTTATTATTTCAAGAAAGGTAAAGATGCAACTGAAACGCACAAAAAGATTTGTGCAGTGCGTGGAGAAGGTGCTGTGACTGATGAAATGTGTCAAAAGTGGTTTGCGAAGTCTCGTGCTGGAGATTTCTCCCTGGACGATGCTCCATGGTCAGGCAGACCAGTTGAAGTTGATAGCGATGAAATCGAGACACTGAGAACAATCAGCGTTATACCACGCGGGAGATAGCCGACATACTCAACATATCCAAATCAAGCGTTGAAAATCATTTGCACCAGCTTGGTTATGTGAATTGCTTTGACATTTGGGTTCCACGTAAGTTAAGCGAAAAAAACCTTTTTGACCGTATTTCCGCATGCGATTCTCTACTGAAACGTAATGAAAACGTTCCATGTTTAAAACCAGTTGTGACAGGCAATGAAAAATGGATACTGTACAACAATGTGGAATGGAAGGGATCGTGGGGCAAGCGAAATAACCCACCACCAACCACACCAAAGGCTGGTCTTCATCCAAAGAAGGTGATGTTGTGTGTACGGTGGGATTGGAAGGGAGTCCTCTATTACGAGCTCTTTCCAGAAAACCAAATGAATAATTCCAACAAGTACTGCTCCCAATTAGCCCAACTGAAAGCAGCACTCAACAAAAAGCGTCCAGAATTAATCAACAGAAAACACATAATCTTCCATCAGGATAACACAAGACCTCATGTTTTTTGATGACCAGGCAAAAACTGTTACAGCTTGGCTGGGAAGTTCTGATTCATCTGCCGTATTCACCAGACATTGCACTTTCGGATTTCCATTTATTTCAGTCTTTACAAAATTCTCTTAATGGAGAAAATTTCAATTCCCTGGAAGACTGTAAAAGGCACCTGGAACTGTTCTTTGCTCAAAAAGACAAAAAGTTTTGGGAAGATGGAATTATCAAGTTGCCTGAAAAATGGCAGAAAGTAATGGAACAAAAGGGTGAATACGTTGTTCCATAAAGTTCTTGGTGAAAATGAACACTGTGTCTTTTATTTTTACTTAAGAAACCGAAGGTACTTTTTGGCCCACCCAATAAAACAAAGTCCGATCACGTCAGCACTGCAGCCTCCCTGTGCTGAGGACAGGGCACGCTTGCTCTGTGGTCTCTGCGCTGGTCCTCCATCACTCCTCCCAACAGGGGGCTCTCTTGTTGATCCCCAGCCGCTGGCTTCTGCGCACCTCCTCTGGGGTCCCCTGTATCCCACCCACCTCAGCATCCCAGCACCCAGAGTGAGCCTCCAGGCTCTGCTTGACCCAGAGCCGTCCCTGCCGCTGTACTCCAGCTGCCTTTCCCACTTTGGCAGCAACAGGACTCATCAAAAAGCAGATAAGCAGACCTTCCCCCGGGGGTCAGACACTCCCTGTCCTCGCAGACTCTGGTGCCTTTACGGGATGCTTTTTCAGCACCCACTCCCCCCCCCCCCCCCCCGCCCCGTGCAGAGCTCTGGGAGGCTCACCAGATGACCCCTCCCTTCAGAAGTAGGTGGGGCGATGGGATAAACTCGCGTCACTGACTCCCAGTGCCCTTCTCTCCTCTTCCAAGACCTTTTGTTCATAAAGGCAGGTAAGCCTCCTTCTCTTTTTTAATTAACTTTTATTGGAGTATAGTTGCTTTACAATGCTCTGTTAGTTTCTGCTGTACAGCAAAATGAATCAGCTATATGTATACATATATCCCCTCTTTTTTGGATTTCTGTCCCATTTAGGTCACCACAGAGCACTGAGTAGAGTTCCCTGTGCTAAACAGTAGGTTCTCATTGGTTATCTATTTTATACATAGTATCAATATTATATATGTCTTAATCCCCATCTCCCAATTCATCCCAGCCCCCCCCTTTTCCCCCTTGGTATCCATACGTTTGTTCTCTATGTCTATGTCTCTATTTCTGCTTCACAAATAAGATCATCTATACCATTTTTCTAGATTCCACATATATACGTTAATATACAACATTTGTTTTTCTCTTTCTGACTTCCATCACTCTGTATGACAGTCTCTAGGTCCATCCACATCTCTGCAAATGGCACTATTTCATTCTTTTTTATGGCTGAGTAATATTCCATTGTATATACATACCACATCTTCTTTATCCATTCATCTGTCGATGGACATTTAGGTTGCTTCCATGTCCTGGTTATTGTAAATAGTGCTGCTGTGAACATTGGGGTGCATGTATCTGTTCGAATTACGGTTTTCTCAGGGTATATGCCCAGTAGTGGGATTGCTGGGTCATATGATAGTTCTATTTTTAGTTGTATAAGGAACCTCCATACTGTTCTCCATAGTGGCTGTATCAATTTATATTCCCACCAACAGTGCAAGAGGGTTCCCTTTTCTCCACACCCTCTCCAGCATTTATTGTTTGTAGAGTTTTTGATGATGGCCATTCTGACCGGTGTGAGGTGATACCTCACTGTAGTTTTGATCTGCATTTCTCTAATAATTAGTGATGTTGAGCATCTTTTCATGTGTTTGTTGGCCATCTGTATGTCTTCTTTGGAGAAATGTCTATTTAGGTCTTCTGCCCATATTTTGATTGGGTTGTTTGATTTTTTGATATTGAGCTGCGTGAGCTGTTTGTATTTTTGGAGATTAATCCCTTGTCGGTTGCATTGTTTGCAAATATTTTCTCCCATTCTGTGGTTTGTCTTTTGTTTATGGTTTCCTTTGCTGTATAAAAGCTTTTAAGTTTCATTAGGTCCCATTTGTTTATTTTTGTTTTTATTTTCATTACTCTAGGAGGTGGGTCAAAAAAGATCTTGCTGAAGGCAGTTAAGTTTCTCCATTGCCTCCTAAAATGAGCTTGGGAAGGAAGGGTGGGGTCCAAGGCACACCAGAATCTCACACCCCGAATTCAGGTTCTTTGAATGGTTTTACAGACTTTAGTATATCTTTTTCTGCAGGTTGCTTTCTTCATGTAATCCCTGGGCATTTGACAACTTCGGGTGGTAAGAGGCAGTTTCAACCAATATCTCAAACCAGGCTGGTTTTCAAAGTAAACTCTAAGAGAATGGGGTCTTGTTTGTATGTTTGAACCCTGCATTCTCAGAACCAGAGTCAAGACCTGGAAAGTCAATAGGAATTGAGCAGTTCATGTTTGCTCTCTGTCTGTTTGTTTGGGAGAATTCTGTTTGGTTCTACAAACAATTTTACAAAGAAAAATACAAACTGAGAAAACCACTGAATTTCTGTCTCTCTGCTTTTATGAAAGCGTCACAAACACCACTTTACCTTTGGTCCCCATTGCGAGACAGTGATGCACAGGTAGAAAGCACTAAATATGCTCTGAATTTATTAGTAAAATAAACCCTGAAAAGGTGGTGAAATTATGAATTGCTTAAGTCCTATTTCATCTTTAATCCTAAGTATCCTTAAAATGCTAGATAGGATTTGAACAGGAAACCTTAAATATCTATATCTGCACTTATTCTTGCACGTCGAATTTTAACAAACTAAAATTATCAAAATAGTGCATGTAACTATTAGAACATAACCTTCACTACCCCTGAGAGGGGACTCCGCTCGTAAACGGTTAAACTGCTCCTCAGCTCCTGCTGTTGAAGACTAAGTCTTTCTGATACTCGGTTTTCAGAAAGCCGTCGTATCTCCAAACACACCCTCTCTTCCATACCAGTGACGCGAGTATTGTTTTTTTCACTTGCAATGCATGAAAAGTAGCAAATAAAACAAAAACCGGATGACAAAACCCACGTTCAAGGTAGCTTAAACCTGACAAATAAGAAGAGTTGAAAGTAAATTTCTCAGTTACGCTTCACACGCTGACGTTGCATCTGCCGCTTTTTAGGACACCGAGCCTTCACGAGGTCAGCAGCTGACCCGGGTAACCCACACTTCGATGGTGTGTAGCTCGGATGCACATCTGCTGCCACTGCACCCTGCTGCCTCATTCTAGTGGCTGTGTGCTTAAAAAGTTGCCTTGTGGGAAGCGGAAGACAGAGCAGTGTGTAAATTACCTGCTGGTTATTCTTGCTCTGGATATTACTTGTGAACTATCACGGTCACCATGGTTGTACCAAGATACAGGGCATTACTGAAGTTATTATGTGTTAATTATACTTTTGTTCAAAGGGCATTTTCATTTCTTTCAATAAAAAATGAATTTTATTTCTTTATGAGTAGGGTATTATTATTCAGTTATAGCTATATCCACCTAGCAAGGCATGCGTCTAGCCTATTTATTCAGAAAAAGCTTGAACAACAAAAAAAGAATAGTAAATAATATATAATATAATTACAGTAGTAACTACCACTGAATGAATGACTGATTAGTACTAGACGCCTTATATTCTGGTGAGTTAACTCTCACAGCTCTCCTGAGGGGTGTATACTACTACCCCCACTTCACTCTGAAACCAGTTACTCAAGATGGATGTAAGCCCGACTTCTGACTGTTGAGTAGGTGCCCTAAGGAACCTGACTGCAAGTTCGTATGCGTGACGCACAGTGAGGCCAAACAAATCGGAACGTCAGAGTTTGGAGCAGAGAAAAGTTTATTGCAGGGCCAAGCAAGTAGATGGGTGGCTCATGCCCAGAAAACCCCAAACTCCCAGAAGGGTCTCAGCAAAGCATTTTTAAAGGCCAGGTGAGGGAGGGGCGTGGCTGGTTGTTGTGAACTTCATGGTGTCAGAATCCTTGTTCTCGCATCCGTCCACGCAGGTCAGGTCACGATGTTCCTGTAAACCTCCAACAAGACAAATGTTATTCTCTGTTGGGCAACTTTTTATCTCTATATGAATGGAAAAATGTTATCCCCTTAAAGGTCAGAGCCTTGAGAACTGGGCTATCCTGTATGTTTTAGGCTGTAGGCAACATTCTTAGCAAAAGCGATAGAATACAAAGGTTAATGAAAAAAGAAACAGATCTAACATGGAGTCAGATCTGTTCTTACCAAGCCGCCGTGACACTTCTTTATTTTGCTTGCTGCTGCTGGCAACTTTCACGTTTAGCCAATATCTTTCCATCTTTGCCTTTAGGATTTGATACCAGTATTTTGCCAATTTGCAAGGATTCACTCGGCTGGATGTTTAACAGACTTGATACAAACTACGACCTGCTCCTGGACCAGTCGGAGCTTGGGAGCATTTACCTGGACAAGAACGAGCGGTGCGCGGAGGCCTTCTTCAGCTCCTGTGACACGTACAAGGACAGCTCCATCTCCAACAACGAGTGGTGCTACTGCTTCCAGAGGCAACAAGGTACCGAGCCAAAGGCCATCTTGTCCGCGCAGTAAAGCCGTGCACTACAGACAAGCTCATTTGTACCCTGTCCTCAGTTTACAAAACAGAGACAGAGTTACACGTGCAGAAAACAAACTTCTGGCTCCCAGGGAGAAAGGCAGGGGTGGGAATTGGGAGACTGAGGTTGACATACACACACCACTATGTATAAAATAGGTAACCGATAGGGACCTGCTGTACAGCCCAGGGAGCTCTACTCAGTACTCTGCAATGGCCTAAATGGGAAAAGAATCAAAAAAAGAGAGGACATATGTACCTGTGTATAACTGATTCACTTTGCTGTACACCTGAAACTAACACAACATTGTAAATCAACCACACTCCAAGGAAAAATTTTTTTTTAATTTTTTTCAATGAAAAAAAAAATCAGCATGCTACACCCCATTCATTGTGAGGGGTAGTTTTCCAATTAGAGTGTTTAATAAAAGAGCAAATAAGCAGCACGTTGAACAGTATAACTCAGCTAGGGATGCAAAACACGCTAAATGAGATGAAAAATAGTCATTAATATTTTTTATTAATGCACTTCATTATAGTTTCCATTATGAACCACCAAGAAACACACAGAGATATGAGAACATAGATATTAAAAGTAATCATTTAAATTAATTTGCTATCTGCTTTGCCCATGGTGTAAAATAAATGGGTTTTTTATCACTATGCTGTGGAGTTTTAATGTTCTGTTTTGTGATCTTATTAAATGAGCCAAATGAACCACAGCATTCACCATAAAGTTATTTTTACACTTTTGATTTTAAAATGACTTAGCCTTTCAAACTTTTTAGATAACTTAGCTTTATGAAAATGCACTAGCAAAGAAAGAGTCTCAATTCCCCAGGAGAGGCGAGGCAGCCTGAAGGGTTGGATGAGGCTGGTCCTTCATGGGTCCTGCTTCACTAGGAAACGGTAACATAAGGGAAAATTGGAGCCATGCTTATGTAATCAGCCAAACGATAACTAAAATTGTGTCTAAGGGAAATAGACCCAAAACATTCAAATTATGATAAAGTTTGGGGAAACTAAGAAAAAATGACATGTGTAACTTTGATGCTAATTTTGAAAAACAAATTGGGAATTAGTCTAACATGATACATCTGCTATTGTCACTGCCTTTAAAGCCCTTGACAGCTACCAGAATGAACAAGCTGCTCTAATCTGTGTTAATGATTCTCAGGTTTTCATATGGAAGCCAGCACATTATATCAGTCATTTTACTATCACAATTACTTTTTCATATATTAGTAATAGTTCAGTGATTAGGGATGACATGCTTATGCATAAATTGATTAGCAGTGAGTCAACAGCAGGGTTTGTAGCATAGATTAAACCACTAATGTGTTTATAAACCACTTTAAACAAAGTTTAAAAAGTAGATTGGATTTGTTAAAATATTCTAAATCATACACACACGCACACACTCACACACACACACATAGACACACATGCACAGAGACACACACAAACTCACAAACACACACTCACATACTGACACAAACATACACACTTGTTGACTTACACTATCACATATGTGCTTTTTAGGTGACTGAATACCCCTAAAAAGTTTTGCCCTGGTTTTAATGACTAGTATACCCTTAAATCATTTACAGCAGGGGTCCCCAAGCCCCAGGCTGTGGACCAGTACTGGTCCGTGGCCTGTTAGGAACTGGGCCACACAGCAGGAGGTGAGCGGTGGGCGAGCAAGCAAAGCTTCATCTGTATTTACAGCCGCTCCCCACTGCTCACATTACCACCTGAACCATCCTCCCGCCCCCGTAGCTCACATTGCCGCCTGAACCATTACCCCCCGCCATCCGTGGAAAAATTGTCTTCCATGGAACTGGTCCCTGGTGCCAAAAAGGTTGGGGACCGCTGATTTACAGAATAAAAAAGTAAATCCAGGTAAACTGCCATAAAGAGATGTGGTCTTTTGTTATGATGACAAATGTTATTTTAATTTTTCTTTGATTATTATGATAGCATGTCTAAGTGTTTATACATGAACATTTAAAAGTATTCTGAATAACTGAATGTTTCTACTCCAGAAATAAATATTTTTACCTTAAAACATTCCTAGATTTTGCAGTAATATTCGTAGAACTGATTAAAGGTCCCCAAAAGATTCTGCTTTATATAGTTTTCATTTATTATTCTTGATACTTACTTCCAAAGTATCAAAATCTTCGTAGTCACATGAAGACATCCTCTGAGATCATTTAATACACAGTACAGATAATTTAGTAAATGATACCTGAGCTGGTTAAATGATTTATACAACTTCCCAAAAGCTTAGGAGAGTTTGGCTAATTCCATTCATTAATATGCTAGAAAATATTACAAAAGCTCTATCGGGGTAACTGACTATGGAGTTAGCTCATTAAGTAATTTCATGGAAAAGAATAAACATTAAAAACATTTTTTCAAATGTTTCACCTTATAAGGAATGTGTTTTTCCTGTTTATTCAATAAAAACAACAAATTCTTAAGTTTATTATAATTAGATTAATGTATGTATGTGTGTGTGTATGTGTGTACATATAGAGAGAGAGAGAGAGAAGGAGAGAATAATGTATAATGGGGTGTTATTAATCCATGTTGACTTAAAACTGCAATCAGGACTATAGTTGTATGGTTGTTGGAAAATATCTGAAAAATAAAGTAATAGTGTTGTTGTTAAAAAAAATACCTTTTAAAAATAAAGGTTAATTTCAAAAGTTTAATAAATGAGGTTGAGAATATAAAATTTCAGGCAAGTGAAATACTTGTAGTTTTCCAAGGGAAAAAAATTGTAACCTAAAAAAAGTTTGTAATTAGTTAAAATGCGTATCTGTTTCTATGACTGATTTTCTGAAATCATGACAATTAAGCAACACAAAATGGATATGATTGTGGTTTGTATGATTTCATTCTAATTAGTTATAAAAGAATCAGTAGGAAAAATATTAATTTCGGATTTCTGTTACCTTAGGTGTTAATAACTTACTTTCATAAAATATATTTTAAGCCCCTACTCAGAAAAGTACCTCAATTTATTAGTTGCTATTTCAGTTAAAGTGCTGTTGTGTAAGATCCAGGAAAGAGAAAGTAAATTAACATTTATTCAGGCCCATGTCGTCTTTTGGGCACATAAAATCATTTCTCCCTCATCCAGCCCTGTGAGAATGTAACGATCTCGTCCACAGCTGAGGACGACACTCAGTGATCTTAAAGTCCTTCATGTTACAGAATGAGCGCAGGGACGGGGGATCTGAAACTTCCTTCACCAGCAGCTGTACCTTGTATTTTTTTTTAATTTTATTGAAGTCTAGTTGTTTCACAATGTTGTGTTGATTTCCACTGTACAGCAAAGTGACTCAGTTATAGATATATATAGATATAGATGTGTATTCTTTTTCATTTTCTTTTCCATTATGGTTTATCTCGGGATATTGAATGTAGTTGCCTGTGCTCTGTGGTAGGACCTTGCTGTGTATCCATCCTGTATATACTGATAGTAGTTTGCATCTCCAGCAGCTCTACCTTTACATTCAGACTTTGCGAAGTGCTCATACATAAAATGCTGAGAGACGCCCCTAGGCAGCTTGCTGGCAAATCCTGTTCAGGGCAGGAGCCCAGCCAGCGATACACCCGATGGGACGACAGTGAGAACAGTTGCATCTTTCGAGGTCGTTTATGCCTTCCAGCCACAGGAGGAGATGTCAAAACGGGCGTCATCTGCATTAGTTTTACAAAGGATGTTTTTCTTTAATTTAATGAAAGATATTAAATACAGGCAATGTTGTCCTTTGGTATTATGAATATTTGAAATTTGCACAAAGTAAACGTAATAAAGTTATTTAAGTATATCCATTCTGTGAGAGGCTCCATGAAGGAAAGGGATTGGGCAGAGGTCCCCTGAGAAGGAGGCTGAGCTGGTCCGGGTGCCCTGCCTGCAGGGAGGTGGCACCCCCTGCGGGTGTGTGTGGCACCCACTGAGTCACGCACACACCTGCAATGTCCACTTTCTTTGCAGTTTTGACGTCACATTGTATCTATGTATTTGACAGCTAATAGAAATATACTCCCTAGAAATAACTAGTTGTGAGTACAGTAAGAACACCTTTGTATATTACTGTTGTAAGCATAGAGATATTTCCTTATTTATTTTTCCCAGTGACATTCTATTCAGTTCAAAATTGTGTGGGAAAAGAAAAATGCATTGTTATCATTGCATTGACAATTATCCATTCATATTATAGATAATGTGTGAATGGTTCCAATATAAGCCTTTGAGGTTTTAAATTCAGAATGCAAAACAATGAACAATGTTAATTTTTTAAAAAACAGCATTTTGAAATTAACTAGTAAAAGATTTTAATTCTTTTTTTTTCTTATTTTTTAAAACTACTGTTGGGAATAATTACTTGTAAATTTAATGATTACATTAAAGCCTATATTTTATAACTTATGATTTTCATATAATTTTAAGCATATAAAATCAGAATTTTCCATAAAGTCAAATCACCATTAGATTGGGGGAAATAAATCTTGTGTATAAACTTGTGCCTAATCGTGTCCAAACCTTCATGCACTTCGCCACCTCACTGCCCTTTCATCTACATCAGTTGTTTGCAAGAGAGTTTAATGACAGGTGAAATCTCAGTCACGCCCTCCAAGTGTACCTGAGTCAAAGGCCAGACAGAGCACAGGATAGATATTCACAGTCCAGTACTGTATGTAGTGGAACAGCCCAATCTGTCATGACTTCTCTCGAAATCTGGCAGGTTCCCCTACACACACCTTGTGGCTGCCCTGGGTTTATTCAGGGAGAGTCAGACTCAGACGTGCCTGATTTCGGGCAATCCCACAGGAAGATAAGAGAAATATCACTTCTACTTACAATAACTGTCCCATAGCAGTGAGAAGAGTTGCTTTCAATGTAGTATTGAAACTTCAGCTAGAATCTTTCCTCTTGGTTTTAAATGTCATATTTGGAGGGCAGTAAATTTTAGGTCTACTCTATAAGCCCATATTATGCAACTTCATTCCTATTCTGTTAATAATATAAGACTCACAAATTATTAGAAAAAAACAAAGGGGTCAGTTGAGCCAGTATCAACGTGAAGTAGAACAATAAGGTAATCAGGTTTTTCAAGCAAATTACTTTTTCTTCACATTTTTGATTCCTCCAGGAAAAGCATTGTTGGCCTGACATATTAAGCTGTAAAATACATACTAAGTTATTTGTCTCATGGTCTCTTTCCACTCTGCTGCTTACATGCAAATTTAATAACTGAATATTGTGAGCTTGGTATGGTAAAAAATTCTTAAATTATTTGAATTATATCTTGCCTTTTCACTAAAAAAGTTGTAGTGGAGCAAGTACTAGTTTATTGTTTTGCTGTTTCAGTAGTTTGTGATACAGTTTTTATATAGCAAGTATTAACAGCAAGTTTTTACAATAAGAGTCTAAAGTACATTGAACTGTTTTCAGATAAGAATATGTATATATATTAGAAAATATATAATTAAATATAATAATATAAGCCAAACTATATTATGTCTATTTAGAATTTTATACTTCTCTGAAACTAATCTCCTTCTAAGTGGTTTTAAAGAGTTTGAAAAATAGGCATATACTTATTTCCAAATTGGTTTAATGGTCTAAGTTTATTTTTTTAAAGATGGCTTCTCCGAAACTATTGTATATTACATCCTGTTTCCAAATTGGGTATATACTGCAAACATCTGGGTGAAACTGAAAAGACTGAAGCCTGTCAGTGTTATTCAGTATCAAAATTTGTAACAGTGTCTCTGAATAACTTGGAAGCATTCACGTTTTCCTAGATTATGTTTCAATCTGAAGCTGTTTCTCTTGATCGTAGAAGCTGTTTTAAATGAGGGAAAACATAATCAGTTAGTTTGGGAAGCAACCTGTCAGTGGTATTTACATTAATGAGTTGATTGACCTTTTAAAAGTCAATGAAAAGAACCATTTTCCATCCTATAAGTATTTTATACCATTCTCCTTTCTTTCATCCAATTCTGTCATTCTGAGGCAATTAAGATAATCTACCAATAAGTAGAAAAGCCTCTCTATAGAGAAGTAGACGTAAATGTAGATGTAGATGATGTAGATGTAGATGTAGGTGCAGATGTAGATGTAGATGATGTAGATATAGGTGTGGATGTAGATGATGTAGATGTAGATGACATACATGTAGATGTACATGATGGTGCAGATGTACTGTAGGTATAGAGGTAGGTGTAGGCATAGAGGTAGGTGTAGACGGATGTGTGTGTATATACATGTATATGTATACATATATGCTATCTACTTGTATGTGTCTCCATAAGTAAAACAGTTGATATGTAACATGTCTTCTAAAGCCTTGTAAATCTAACTAAGGTTTTGTAACATAGAAATCGCCCCCTCTTTGTTTACCTATAACCATTGAGGTGACATTAATGCCGTTGCAGACCCACCTTGCCAGACAGAGCTCGGCAGTATTCAGAAGCGGCTCGGGGTGAAGAAGCTCCTCGGTGAGTAGTGGATCATTCTCTGACACCTTTACGGCTTACATAAATAACCCTGGGGAAACAGCAACACAAAATCGATATTAATCCAACAAACGTGGACCTCACTAAATTTCAGCAACAAAATTTATGACGTTTTTGAAAAGTCATTAGCCTTACTTTTATTATCTTACCTATTGAAAGATATGATGTCTGTTTTATTACCCTAACATAATGCTCATTTTGAAAGTTATTAAGTAAAAAAGAAATTTAAACAATGCTAAAGGTAAAGCAGCAGAAACTTCAGTTCTAATTCTGTGGTTGACAGTTCATGAATTGATGGCATGTATGTATGTAGAGAGAGAGGGGAAGAGAGAGGGAGGGAGAGAGAGAGGTGGTTAAAAGCGTGGTCTGAGTTCCTCAGGAAAATTTGAACAGATTTTTTAGTTTCTCATCAGCAATTTTTATAAACTTACTTTTACTAAGTAAATGTATGTAGTAGATGATAAATAGATACATAGATACATAGATAATTCCAAATTTCACCCAAAGCCTTGAAATATTAGAATGCTTGGCTATTAACTGATTGTTAAACTATTACATATGATTATTTTCTTTATTTTTGTCAACATACAATTTTTCAATAAACTCTTTTTGGGATAATTTTAGATTCAGAAATTTTACAAATACAGTAGAGTTTCCATATATCTTTCACCCAGCTTCATCTGAAGTTACCATCTTACCATGTATAGATTAACTATCGTATATTTATCAAATCTAAGAAATTAACATTGCTATAATCCTATTAATTAAGCCTCACATTTTATTTGGATTTCACCAGTTTGTCCACACATGTCCTTTTTTCTATTTTAGCACACAGTGTAGAACACCACATATGCAACATTTGTTGTTGTTTTTCATGTATGTTAATACTCTTGTGTATTTAGTGGCACATAATTTTATGGTTTTAGATCTGATTAATCTGTATTATGATATGCTGTGTTTGTAATTACAATATTCTATGTTTATATGAGAAGATTTTTCATATTACTTGAAAATTCACAGTTCAAAATAAATAGGCCAAAATTTTTAATACAGCATTTTAGATGTGAAGCCACATCATTAGATAAAAGCTACAATGTATCACATTTCTTTTAACTCTGTTACAAGATGCACCTTTCCAGCTCACAGGTGGAAACGTTACCTTGGTACCTGGGTTTGTTTTTTTCTACAAATCGAAGTTCAGCCATGTGCAGTGGGAAAAGCCATTGACATTCAACTGGAAAATATCTTCGACTTGGTCAAGGTCTATTAGTGTCAAAAAGCTATTAACATCCAGGCTTTGATTATTTGATGTTACAAAAAATGAAAACATATTTAGAGCCCAATTGAGAGGAGTCACCTTTATTCATCTTATGTAATAAAAATGAAAGTCATTACTAGAGAGCACTGACCCTTCAATATTCCTTCTGAAATGGGTAGGAAAGCGTCCTTCTCTGACAGTCTGTCCACTGTTACGCGGTAGCAGGTGCGATGCATCCAGGCTGCAAGCTGTCTTGGTGTCTGCAGTTCTAGGCTAATTCCTAATAATGCTCTTCTGTTTCCAAAGTGTACTGGCAGAGACAACAAATTAAATGGCCACACTGACTGTCCATCTTAACATTTTTATGTCAAGTATGTCAAATTATGGTATTTTTTAAGAGGTAGAGATAATAATGTTGAAAATCTTCCTTATCTTTCCTGCTATAAATCCACAGAAGGTGTTCTCGAGTTTCCCATATTGGTGATATCCGGTCCACCTCACTGAAAGACCAGAAGTTCAAATCTTTCAAGTGAATTATAATTTTTAAACTAAATTGATTATATATCAGAATTTTGAAACTTTTTTAAAGGGTTAAATAATGATCCCATATTGTTGCAAGACTAAATGGAACAGTTTCATGTTTTATCTGTTTATTAGTCATTGTTTTTCCTTTTTTCTTCCACCAAGTAACTATAGTGTGTCTGGTCACTGAGCAGACAATTGGTCAGGAAAGACAAGAAAATTGTCTAATCTCCTAAAGCTTACACTGTAGTGTGGGAGTGTTTATTGAAGAATGTGAATTCACTTCTCAATTATTATTGCACACTTATCACTAGCAGTGTGCCAGGTACATGTTAGATATTATATTATGAAAGTAAGTGTCTAGCTTCCCACTAGACTGAGTGTGAGTTGTTTGTATAACAATCAAAATCAAGAGAACCGCAAGTTCCCAATACAGAGGGTACCCCAGAGTAGTGGTGAATGCATGCAGTGAGAGACACACACGATGGAAGAAATATATCAGAAACCCTCCAGCCTAACAGAAGCCGGTCACATTTCAGTCAAGTTTTACATTGCAAGAGGGAGGGAAGGAGAGGGATCCCAGCTGAGGAGAAGATGCATAGAGAGATGAAGCAGGACTGGATTTGTGGAAAACAGCTTGATGTGGAAAGAGCTGAGGATACGTGAATGAAAATTGGGGGACATGAAAGCCAAAAATTGGCAGTGATGAGACGGTGAAGGGTCTCGTACGCCCTGCTGAGTGGTCTGGGTGACTCATCATGCATGGCGTTCATCAGCTCTAATTCTGTATATTGTACATCTGGAAACAGCCCCCTTTGCAGAGTGATTAAAAAGACAAGACGGTAAATTTGCTCAGCAGAAGACGTGCAAGGAGTTCATTGTGACAGCGCCTGCTTTGTTCTACCTGCGCCGTAGCCCGTAGCCTGGAGCCGGAGCTCATGTGTGTGTGTCTTGAGTGAGTCGGTGCCTGGTTGGTGACTCGTTCCTCCCGCATGTGCGTGTCTCACAGGACAGTACGTCCCCCAGTGTGACGCAGATGGCTACTACAAGCCGACGCAGTGCCACGGCAGCGCTGGGCAGTGCTGGTGCGTGGACCGATACGGAAGGGAAGTCGCGGGGTCCAGGCGGCGCGGTGCTGCAGACTGTGGTAAGGAGGCGGGCCGCGCGTGCCACGATTTCTCCCCCGCGGGATAAGTGCTGGAGAGTCGCATTCTCTGCCCGACTCGATGCAAACCCTACGGAGTGTACTGGGCGGGGGGCAGGAAGGCTCACTCCTAGCATGTTAGAAAAAGTTGCATAACTGACAAGTAGAACTGCATAACTTAGATATTTTAAGGACGAATAATGAAAGGTGGGCCGCTTTTACTCCTTCAAGTACGGGAAGGATGTCGCATGCCTTCTGTGTTGCTCTCGGGTAAGGCAGACTGTGTCATCCATTCTGGGCCCTGTCACCCGGCCCTGGTGGGTGCCGTGTCACCACACAGCACCCTCCCGTCTGTGTGCCTTTGGAGAAGGTCACTCAGGGAGAACATGGGAGCACCAATGAAAGAAAAAGTAACCTTTTTAAAGTAAAGGTCCATAAATTGCAGCTGTGTGAGCATGTTTCCTTACGTTTGGGTGAGAAAATATAGTTTTAATTGTTTGAAGGGTAATTATAATTAATATTCTAGTTCTTTTTCTGAGCATGCATTTTATATATAAACCTAAAAAAATAATATTACAGTTAAGTTGAGCGTACATACACACACTGTGAAGTTTTAAGTGTGATGTCTTTTGTGTTTCATGAAACGTTTTTTCAGAATGCAGGTTTCAAGTGAGTATTTCTGTTTGTACTGTGGAGAGTTTTCACTACGAAAGCCACTTAGCTGTACACACACACACACACACACACACACACACACACAGACGGAATTAATGGATTATGTTTCAACTAATACAAATGACCAAAATGTAAACAAAGTACTTGGTCAGTCTTGTATTTCAGAAAATGTTTAGTTTTCTCCTTTATGCAATTTTTAAACTGATACACTGTGATTGTTTAGAAATAGATAAATGGTAAATGGTATAAAAGCAATCACGTTTAATGCTTAAATGCCTGTTCTGCATTTATTTATTCCACAACACTTGTAATAGCTTGGTTTTGGCTTTCTGGCCACCGTTTTCAGATTCCGTAGGATGGAGTGCAGTACTCAATTACATGCGGAGAACACAGCTTTGGAACACATAGTTTAAACGAGTTGCACTATTAGTTATTTCAGTTATCCGTGATGGATAAACAATGTCAGGTGTTTATTTTATAAATAATAATTATATGGAGATGAATTCAATAGGTGACAGGGAAATTGTTTTAGGAACGTGACTTGTGAGTTTTCTTGGCACGTTGAAATTGTTAAGAAAATACAAGAAGTAGAAGAGTACAAATAACATTTTCTTCACAAAAGGTATGAACTTCAGTGTGTTGTATTGTGAAATCAATCAGTTCATAAGCACTGGATGACATTAATAGGATTTGCTATAATTAGCTACCAAAGAATTATTAGACCAAAATATTAGAAAGGGTAGAAAATAAACACACTGATACTAGGGGAGTTGGGAAATGATTACATTCTGAGATATGTGTGCATTATTGCCTTCATAGTCGTTATAAATTTCTAAACATTTTTTAAAAATACCTACTGGCTGTGTTAGTTTTCTGTTGCTATTGTAACAAAATCCCTCAAAGTTAGTGGCTTAACCCACACAGATGTGTGATCTTGCACTTCTGAACATCAGAAGTCCAGCGTGGGCTTCCCCAGGCTAAGGGCAGGGTGTCTTCAGGGCTGCTTCCTTCTGAGGCTCCCTCCCGATGATAGTGTTTCCTGGCCTTGTCCCAAGACCACTCACGTTCCTTGGTCCAGGGACCGTTACCCGGCTTCTGACTCTTCTTCTGTAATCACACTGCCCTCTGACTTCATCTGGAAATAGTTCTTTGATTTTAAGGATGCAGGTGATCACCTGGGCCCACCCAAGTTACCCACAGTAACCTGTCAGCTCCAGGCCCGTGATTTCATCACATCTCCTGAGCCCCTTTACCCTGTAAGGTCACATAGTCACAGGTTTCAGCCATGAGCAAGTGAACATCTTTGAGGGGCAGCTATTTTGCCTACACACTAAGAGAAGAAGTTCTCAATTCTTTGTAAAATTCAAAGTTTGATATGGACTTTATAAAAACTGGGCTGAGCTCAGTATTACTGAAATGGAAATCTTACATATCAGACCTCAGCAACAATTCCGCTTTTTAGCACTGTATATTTTAACAAATGATAAAGAATGGATTTTACCTTATTTTTGTTAAGAAAGCTAAAGAGCAAATTAAAATTCTATTTTATTTATCTTTTTTAACTTTTTATTTTTTCTTGGAGTATAGGTGATTAACAATGTTGTGTTAGTTTCAGGTATACAGCAAAGTCACTCAGTTTATTAATTTCCTCAATTTTCATCAGAATTTTCTGACCCTCAGAAATTATCCCACCACTCAGTCACATAACATTAATGTTTACTTTTTTCCTAAGCTATTGATTTTGAGATCTCTGGAGATTTTGCAAGTGGAGATTTCCGTGAATGGGCTGCTGATGACGATGAAGATGACATTATGAACGATGAAGATGAAATTGAAGATGATGATGAGGATGAAGGGGATGATGATGATGGTGGTGACCAGGATGGATACATCTGATGGATGAGAGCTGAGAGCAACAAATTCTACGTTTCTTTTATTTACCAAGTGATCCCCTACTGAGGAGTACCTTCTTGCCCCAAAACAAAATGATTCTAAAACTCACTTATATTTTGTATAATTATTTCAAATATTGCAACTAAAGTCATAGAACTTTATGTTTAGAGAAGTATCATTTACTTTGAGTTTTTATATGAAAAAGAGAACACATATGGAGTCCAGCCAGACAAGAGAAAGTTATGCAGAGCTACTGATCTATGTGAGTCTGCCACAAACAAAACAACCAGTTCTTGAGGTCATATGTGATATTTTTCTGGGAGAAATTCTAAGTTGAATCTACAGTAACATACTAGTGACCTGGATTCTAAGGATTTTATAAAAATATGCATGACCTTAATTGCAGTTTCCAAGTAGACTCTTCCCAGAGCTGGAGTGATTTAGAGGTGAGTGAGGGAAGAGCACAAAGTGAGAAGAACAAAGTCACCATCCTGGAGACCTCCACCATGTTTGTATGTTTTTAGTTATGAAGTTTTAGTGATGTTTTTAGTTATGAAGTTATTCTGGATGTGACCAGATATCTTACAAAATGGCCAGTAGGGAAAAACCGTGGATTTTGAAAGTTAAAAACATAGTTGTCCTTTCTAATCTTTATTTTAATTTGGACAGCAGTCTCATGTTGATTTGTTTGATAATCTTAACCAGCATGATTTCTTTATCTTTCTAGGTTTCTTTTTCTTTCTGACCAGCAACTTAGGGTGCAGAACTTAAAGTGGAAAGACAAAGGGAAAGATTCTTTTAAACCGTATTTTTACAAAAAGTTTGTCATTTGCCCCAATATCAAACTTAAAAATCTTCATTCTTATTTTATTTCCTGTGTTAGATAAATATTTGCATTTAATCTAAGAATTATGCCATTTTTGTTACTAGTGTCGAAACTTAGAGAACATACTGTATGGTGCCTTGCAAAATAGAAATAGAAAGGTTTCAGCATGCATCCCCACATAGGACATTAGGCCATAGATAGGCACACCTAATCACAAGTTAATACCCATCCTGGTACTGCTGCTGGAATGAAGAAAATAGAATACTTTCTTTCTTTTTTCTACTGTTACATAGTTACCATGTGGACTTGTTTATGATTATTGTGTGGAGTAGCATTTAAGATTTAACTGCAACAAAAATTACTTTAATTGTTGTATTTAAGTTAGCATGTTAATTAATCATGTAGCCCTTCTGGTACACCATCACTTTTAAGGATATCAGACCTGTGGTTTTGTGCCCATAATACAAGTGGAAAAACCTGTTGGGTGTTACACACTGGTGTCACCATTTACACAGTGGGTCAACTGGTTTCCCAGTCTACAATCCACTGAAATAAAGTTGTTGGATTCTTTCTATTTGATTTATATACACTAAGAAAAAAATCTTTAATGTTAACTTTATGTAATATTTAAGGTAAAATGCATTTTCTTTTTTACTGTTTATGTATAGTTTACAAAATAAAGAATCTTGCAACCAAATTAAACTGTTCCCTAATGATTTTCTGGGGTATAGATAGTAGCACGCAGGATTCTTCATCTGTTTCTTGATTTTTAAAAAGCATACATCACAGACTAGCTAGAAAAGTTTTTTTTTTAATTTTGAGTTTCAAAGTCAGAGCTCTTGACATCTTGCATATTGTTTTATTCGATACGTTTAAAAATATTTTTCTTTGTCAGATGTTTTAATTGTTTTCATTTGTCATAGCATTGCAAAGTAGATCATTTCCTTTGTTGACAGTGGTATTTTTAAGCCCATTTTTGTGGTATTATACTTAACATATTTAGCTAAATTTCTATAGCAGCTGCATTTTTTGAAGAGTGACAGAATAACCTTATCTGTATAACAAATGTATAGAAATCACAAAATGTAACTTGTGGATTGGTTGGAAAAAGAAAAAAAAAATCAAATGCTATATAGAGGTTTAGCAAATGAATTTAAAGTAACAAATATGGTGGTCTTTTAGTGAAGCTGTTTTTTTTTAATTTTTATTTTATATTGGATTATATTTGATTTACAATGTTGTGTTAGTTTCAGGTGTACAGCAAAGTGATTCAGTTATACATATATCTATTCTTTTTCAAATTCTTTTCCTAGTTTATTACAGAATATTGAGTGGAGTTCCCTGTATTATACAGTAGGTCCTTGTTGATTATCTTTTTTTTTTTTTTTTTTAATTTATTTATTTATTTATTTATTTTATTTTTGGCTGTGTTGGGTCTTCGTTTCTGTGCGAGGGCTTTCTCTAGTTGCGGCAAGCGGGGGTCACTCTTCATTGCGGTGCGCGGGCCTCTCACTATCGCGGCCTCTCTTGTTGCAGAGCACAGGCTCCAGACGCGCAGGCTCAGTAGTTGTGGCTCACGGGCCTAGTTGCTCCGCGGCATGTGGGATCTTCCCAGAGCAGGGCTCGAACCCGTGTCCCCTGCATTAGCAGGCAGACTCTCAACCACTGCGCCACCAGGGAAGCCCTGATTATCTATTTTATATATAGTAGAGTGTATATGTTAATCCCAAACTCCTAATTTATCCCTCCCCCCTACCTTTCCCCTTTGGTAACCATAAGTTTGTTTTCTAAGTCTGTAAGTCTTTTTGTTTTGTAAATAAGTCCATTTCTATCATTTTTTTAGATTCCACATATAAGTGATATCATATGATATTTGTCTGACTTCACTTAGTATGATCATCTCTAGGTCCATCCATGTTGCTGCAAATGGCATTATTTCATTCTTTTTTTATGGCTGAGTAATATTCGATTGTAAATATGTACCACATCTTCTTTATCCATTCCTCCACTGATGGACACTTAGGTTGCTTCCATGACTTAGCTATTGTAAATAGTGCTGCAGTGAACATTGGGGTGCATGTATCTTTTTGAATTATAGTCTTGTCTGCATATATGCCCGAGTGGGATTGCTGGGTCATATGGTAGCTCTATTTTTAGATTTTAAGGAACCTCCAGATTGTTCTCCATAGTGGCTGCACCAATTTACATTCCCACCAACAGTATAGGAGGGTTTCCTTTTACCGATACCCTCTCCAGCATTTATTGTTTGTAGACTTTTTGATGATTGCCATTCTGACTGGTGTGAGATGATACCTCATTGTAGTTTTGATTTGCATTTCTCTAATAATTAGTGATGTTGAGCATTTTATGTGCCTATTGGCCATCTGTATGTCTTCTTTGGAGAAATGTCTATTTAGATCTTCTGCCCATTTTTTGATTGGGTTGTTTGTTTTTATGATATTGACCTGCCTGAGCTTTTTGTATATTTTGGAGGTTAATCCCTTGTCGGTTGCCTTGTTTGCAAATATTTTCTCCCATTCTATGGGTTGTCTTTTCGTTTTGTTTATGGTTTCCTTTGCTGTGAAAAAGCTTTTAAGGTTAATTTTAGGCCCCATTGTTTATTTTTGTTTTTATTTTCATTACTCTAGGAGGTGGATCCAAAAAGATATTGCTGCGATTTACATCAAAGAGTGTTCTGCCTATGTTTTCCTCAAAGAGTTTTATAGTATCCAGTCTTACATTTAGGTCTTTAATCCATTTTGAGTTTATGTTTGTGTGTGGTGTTAGAGAATGTTCTAGTTTCATTCTTTTACTTTTAGCTGTCCAGTCTTCCCAGAGAATGGGAAGAGACTGCCTGATTCCTCCAGCTCCGTTTTTCTTTCTGAAGATTGCTTTGGCTATTTGGGGTCTTTTGTGTTTCCATACAAATTTAAAATTTTTCTGTTCTATTTCTGTGAAAAACGTCATTGGTAATTTGATAGGGATTGCACTGAATCTGTAGATTGTCTTGGGTAGTATAGTCATTTTAACAATATTGATTATTCCAATCCAAGAACATGGTATATGTTTCCATCTGTTTGTGTCATCTTCTATTTCTTTCATCAGGGTCTTAACAGTTTTCAGAGTACAGGTCTTTTGCCTCCTTAGGTAGGTTTATTTCTAGGTATTTTATTCTTTTTGATGTGACAGTAAATCGGATTGTTTCCTTAATTTCTCTTTCTGATCTTTCGTTGTTAGTATGTAGAAATGCAAGAGATTTCTGTGTATTAATTTTATATCCTGCAACTTTACCAAATTCGTTGGTGAGCTCTAGTAGTACTTGTTTTCGCTCCCTCGGACTGCAGCATGAGTCCCAGTAAAGCTTTGCCTGAATTCGTGGTCTGGCCTTTTATCAATTTCTGTGGATTAAAGCATCCAAGAACCCGGCTTGGTAATTGAAGAGGAGGCAGGCAGGCTTGGGATGGAGGGAAAGCGTGGAGAAGGAGAACAGTTGATGAGCAGAGCGTGAGCTGGTGAGAACAGGAGAAGGATCGAGGCCAGACTGGGAGGTCCCGACATGCCGTGTCGAGCAGTTTGGAGTTATCGCAGAATCTCTGGGGAAATCATCGAAAAACGTTTATTAAAAGAAGTTACAAGACCAATTGAGGGTGGTGAAACTAAAGACATGGCCAGAGATTTTTAAGTGGTGGCCTTGTGTAAAAAAGATGAGCTGGGGCAAACGTGTTTTCTTTCTCATGAATTTGGGAAATTGAAGGAATTTCAAGCTGATGATGGAAGGTGAGAATGGCAACCAAACTTAGGAGAAGACAGGCTCAGTGAGATTGGAGACAGAGAGTCATCTGTTGAGTGAGGAGGAGCTGTAGGACCCAGGGAAACGAGATGTCCATGTCCCTCGTGGAGCATCAGGGTGAGATGTGCACATCTGCTACCCTGGCCTCCAGACCTGCCTGGGCTCCAGCCCCCAGGGGCTCTGCTCTGTCCTGGATTCTTTCCATGGCTTCAGGCAACATGCCTGTCTCCTAGACGCTTCCTGTGTGTCCTTAAAACAATCCACCCATTTGGGAACTTGAGAGTTTCTGCTCCTTGTAAACCAAATATCTTAAAGCAGGTGGTAGACTGATGGCCATATGTTATCAGCAGGTCACATGAACGTCACACAAGCAGTCATACAGGAGGAAGCATGGACCATGGGACATGGAGGGTGAGATTACCCTGAAGGAGCAGGAATGTTTTAAAGTTGCACGTTCTGAAAGAATGCATACTTCAGCTACGGGGAAATTGTTCGCTCTGTTCCTGCATTTCAGTTTAGGGCAGCAAATTCAAACTGTTTGGCTTGAGAAAAGCACCTTGGGATGTTTCCAAATGAAAGATGTTATCTTAATATAAAAGGCTATTTTTCAGTCTCTGGTATCATATGTTTCTCTTTTAACAAGTTTAGCTGCTTCCGGGCAATAACATCTGTTATATGAGGCAAGGTGTCTGATGTGTATCAAGATTCCTGTTCAGCGTTTTATCTTGTGTGAGATCCCTCGGCTCACAGTTATTTGGGGCCTGTGGGAAAAGGGATCTTGGGTGACAGAATGACAGATTGAAACATTTGACAATCTTGTAGCAGTGTTGGTCCCTTTGGGATCTGAGGTCAGTAGAATTGTGGTGATCCAGTTCAAGGTGCAGGGAAGTACATCTGCAGATGCAAGTCAGTGATAGATTAGAAATGTAGTTTTCAATTTACTGTGCTAACACGGGTTGAAGGATGTGATGGAGGCATGAAGGGTGAAAGCAGAGGGCCTTTCCTGCATGTTTTGTGATGTGGGTCAGGCGGAGGGCAGTCACAGCGGCCGCCACCCCCCAGGGACAGCGTGGTCCAGAGTTAAGCCCTGGAGCAGAATCCCTTCACATGCTTGGTACTTCCGGAATCCCAGCCACGATCCTTAGTTTCCCCAGCTCCTAAATAAAGCCAGAGCCCTGCTTTCCTTGCTTCAGAAGTGCCTAGCACTCTGAGTGAAGCAGACGCTTAGCTGTTAAGTGGAAGACTGTTGTACTAACCACACAAAGCTCTGAAATAAGAGGGCACCATCTCTCCTGGGTACATTTGGCAGGATATGCCAGACCTAGATTATGCAATACTAAAATTTAAGTTACTGGCTATTACCTCAAGGAATTACCTGGTTTGAAACATGGTTTGAAACACAAATATAAAAACTGAAACTGCGTAGTAGTTGATTATTGAGATGTTCTTAAGAGGGAGACTTTATATATAAAAGAGGATATTTTAAATAGAATGGTAAATAGGATAAACAGGATACATTTGAATTTGATAAATGATAAATAAGATTTTAATAAGTATTAATTAAATTGATTTTAATGGGTCATTTTATTATAACTTGATACCAAGAGAATTGGTGAATCCTGGAAAATATTTGTGGCGGAGGTAGAACTGTCCCAGGAGGATTCAGAATGAGTGCTTTTCACCTCTGCCTTGGTGGCTTTCTTTGATTGACACACTTTAGACTGAGTATTCTTTTAAATTGTTTGCAAATAAGTTTTGCTGATCTGGGAGCCCACTGGTCTTTTTAGATATGTGTATTTCCTTTTTAATCAACCTATTTTCTGCTAATGCGCACTTTTCTCCATCTGGAAGGCACCCTGCCCTTGACTATGGTGTGATGGTGAAGGGCTGTGAGTGTTCTCTGCACGTCCAGGGGTGGGGTAGGGACCCCCCCAAATGCTGATACGTACACTGCGGGCTCTCACGTAGAACAGCAGCAAACCAGGAAGAAGAGCCACCTAAGCTGGCTTAAAAATTAGGAAATCAAGTCTGTCTTGTTGTTTGTTCTAGAATCTCGCTGTCTGATACATTTATCACCAGTTGATGATAAAATGGCAGTTTCTGATACATTTATCACCAACCAGTGTGGCTCATGAACACTTGAAATGAGGGCAGTGCGTCTGAGGAGCAACTGAATTTTTAATGTAGAATTTGGAATTTTTAGCAAAAGAACAATCAAATTAACTGTTTTAGTTAAAAAAATTTTTTTTTACTGGTCAGCCTCTGGATTTATTCATTAATTCAAAAAGATTTGAAAATCCGTATTTTTCATTTATTCATCAACTCTCTTCCCATCTCCAGATTTAGTGACATCACTTTGGAAGATTCAGATTGGTCACAGTTGGAGTATTTTTGCCATGCTAATGACAAAACCTACAAATCGGGGCATTTTTTCTCTTTACCAAGAGCTGGTTGTAAACTACAGCACAGTGAAGGCACAACTTTTATAGAGAACTGCTTTGTGCCAAATAAGAATGACTGTTATCTCTGTCTTGAAAATGAAGTAGGCTCAGTGGGGTTTTATAATTTAAGAACAAATTGCCCGAATCCAGACAAGTAATAAGAAAGCTTCCTCCCAGCCTCTTTCTTCTTGACAGTGGAACTTGGGAAACAAAGGACTGAAATGATCTCCAGGTATCTCTTCAAGGAAAGTCCGATGACAGCTACGTCACCAAATCAGGAACCAGGCTGAACTCTTGCTGGAAAGAAAGTCTGTCTCCTAAGCAGGACATGTGCTTACCACTAAGTGGTGTGGACACAGAGACCACTGGTAAGTGAGTTTTTATCCCCAAATTATTCCTCAGCATTCCGTCCCACTCCCCATAAACATGGCATCAAAATAATGATGTTACAAATAGGATCGATATTTTCATTATAAAATTGGTCCTACTTGGATCATTTCTATTTTTTTAAGCACTTGAGATTGTGGTCCTTTCTGTATGATGGCACTTACCCAATTTCACCTACTTTATACCAAATCCGTCATGGATACAAGCAACGCACAGAGTCTTACAAAATTTCCTAGGAAGACAGTATTCTTATTAAAATAGACTATTACTTGCTGAATCAGCTGTCTGCTTCCAAGCATTAGCTGTTTATACATAAAGCATGTCCTCTTTCTTCAAATATATGAGGCATGTAATTGGCAGCGGACTTTTTATTACCAGCTACTTCATTCGTTTTTTCTTAACGTTAGATTCATATATATCGTCCCCCAAGGCTGTTGGGGAGGAACCTGCGTGACAGATGAATGACTTGGCATATCCACTAAGAGAGACCTGCTTCCATTGGGTGATCTTGAAAATAAATCATATATATAAGGTTGATTTATATATGTATCTAAGATTTATATTTATATATCTGATTAGAAATGCATTTGTGTGTATTCTAACCAAAGTTATCTCTAGTCTCATTACCCTCAATTAAATAAATAATGTCCCTTTATGGCTGTAATGATGCACAAATTGCACATTTACTAGGTGCAAAAAACTTAGTTACTTCAGCTATGCGGTCTTACTTCACCGCACCACAAACCTACGTACTGGCTATTATTTTCCATGTTTCACACATTCGTGAGGAAACTGAGGCTCATAGAGTATCTTTCTAAGCCACAGAACAAGCAGGGAGGTAGGATTTAAAACCACGTTTGCCTGTCTGCCTAATTCCAAACCCATTATATTCACATTATATCATGTTACCAGTTTCAAAGGAATGAGGTAGGGTAAGCTTTGTTACCCTGGTATGACACCTCAAAACTCAAAAACTGTTACTTGTTGATAAGAATATAAATTTCAGGGGTTTCCCTGGTGGCGCAGTGGTTGAGAATCTGCCTGCCAATGCAGGGGACACGGGTTCGAGCCCTGGTCTGGGAGGATCCCACATGCCACGGAGCAACTAGGCCCGTGAGCCACAACTACTGAGCCTGCGCGTCTGGAGCCTGTGCTCTGCAACAAGAGAGGCCGCGATAGTGAGAGGGCCGCACACCGCGATGAAGAGTGGCCCCCGCTCGCCACAACTAGAGAAATCCCGCGCACAGAAACGAAGACGCAACACAGCCAAAAATTAATTAATTAATTAATTTAAAAAAATATATATATATATATAAATTTCAGTTTAGCTCAGTCTGAACAGAACAGCAAAAAGATCAGTGGGCCTATTGTTTTCAGGTTTCTTCAGGGAGAAAAATGAAACTGTCATAAGAAAAAGTATATGCAGCTTACAGGCTATTTGAGTCAGTAATTGTTTCCAGGAATTTTATTTTTTTTAAATGTGGCTTTTCATTCATAGTATAACAACTTGAACACAATTAGGAGAAACTAATTTAAAATGACAGCTTGTTTCTAGCAAGAAAATCTGAACACAAATGGAACCAATGGAGCCTCAAAGGTCAGGATGCCAAGCTTTTAAGAATATTTTAGGTTTGCAAATAACAACTAATATGCTTGCAAATCTCAGGAATATATTTTCATTCTGAAAAAGAATATACTTTTCCAGAATTCTTCTCCAGAATCCCAACGAGAGATAAATAACAAAATACATCTGTGTAATTTATTTACTTAATTGAGCAGAACTAAAGTGTTAAAATATTTGTTTCTTTTATAAACTTGAAAATATTTAAGTACACTTGATATTTTAAAGTGTTTTTCTGTCATTTGTAAAAGAATATAATCATTCAGTCTACGGTAATAAAAAGCAAACAAGACTACAGCCTTGAGCGCAGTAACTTTGAAGACTATTACAAATTTAATTTAAAATAATGGTGCTATATTTCTTACTGACATTTTATAAGCACTCAATGTAAGCTATCCTTCCACCAGTCCTTCGCTGGTCGTTGACCTTTTGTTTTGTTCGTGTGTTTAAGTCTTTACTACCAAAGCAGATGGCTGAGTTTGCCATGAATTCAATGAGATTTGAGGAAAACTGGCATCGAAAGTCACTAGTGTGTTTTCTCAAAAATGAATAAACATGTCATCTCTGACCTATGCCTTCCTAATTAAGATGCCTTTAAACATATAAAGTAAGAGTAGATTGAGTTGTTTTAAGATCATGCCCATAAAAGACATACTATTTATTTTAACACTTTTACCAAGTTTTCTGGAATTGAAGGACCAAGGAGATGTCTTTGTCTATGGATCATTTTGAAAGCATCTATGAGTCAAACAGCAGAAGTCTGGAAGAGCAACCCCAGGTTGAAACAGGTGAGACACCAAAACGTCTGCAAACACCAGAGAGGTAGAATTGAGGTCAGGGTTGTGAAACCAGTAGGTGGCATTTCGGGGGCTCCGGGGAGCTGGGTTCTTTATGTCTTAGTGCAGAAAGAATTCAGCGAGAGGCAAAGTGATACATGAGAAATGATTTATTAGAATAGCACGCTCCGGATACTTACAAGTGGGCGGCAGAGAGGGTGCCACGCCCCCCAGAACTTTGATGGGCAGGCAGGTCACTGGGTGGAAATGGGCTGGTGCGTGAGGAGCTTGCCACTGGGGGTCTCCACTCCGACGGCTTCTGTGCCCCAACCTCTCCCCGTGTCTCCCCTCGAAGACAGCGCGGTGCCCGTGCTCCTGTCAGCCCCGGAGCGTGAGGTCACCTGCCCGGGAGCCGTAGGGGGCACCAGCCGCCCCCCCCCCCCACCCCGCCCACGCTGCCAGGAAGCAGGACCTGAGTGCCGGGCTCTCGGCGGCCCTGAGCAGGCGCCACCCGCAATTGGCCCGCAGAATGGACTGTCCCGCCCGGGCTTCCAGTGCGGCCGCCTCCAGCTGGAAGCCTGGGACACTGGAATCAGGCCGCTTCCTGTCTGTCCTTGCAGGAGACGGGGCCGCACTACAAGCTCCAGGCTCAGCCCTGGATCCTGACCATCACGTAGCCAGAGAAATTGGCAACATTTTTGTTTTGCCTGTTGAAATGTTTAATGACAAAGATTTTGTTCAGTTTCCTGATGTGGATGAAGTGTGGAGCCCGATGTTGATTTATTCTCCAAGAAATGTACATCCTACTTCCCACACGGGGGTGATCAGCCCCCTGTCCAAAGGTGAGAGACCCATGTGTGTGGCCTGTACCTCCTATGAGATCAGCCCTAAGCCAGTTTAAACCTGACCAAGTTCTGTCTACACGGCAGATTTAGACCTCTGCATGTCCTGTCTACACTGAGTATGTTTAGACCTGACCATGTGCTGTCTATAATGAGAACATTTAGACCTGTGTTCTGCGTACACTAGGACTATGGAGACCAGGGTAGAGACCTGTCCTGGCCTCAGTCCTGGAAAGCTCGGTGCCTGTGTCTGAATGTCAGTGCTTAGACGTCTGGGGTCTGGAGCTCAGGTGGGCTTGTCTGGGTAGCAGCGCTCTGTGCCAGCTGTGGTGACCTGGCTCTCCCAGGGGTCAGTGCTGTGGCCTTAGTCTTTACCCCCGTAAGGTTCACCTTCCCTGGGCCTCGTGGAGACTCCTCAGGTGGGCTACCTGGAAATCATCCCAATTTACCAGCCCGTGCATGGTGCGTAGGCAGGCAGGTTTAGCTGGTGAACTGATTGCAGGGCGCACGGATTGGGCAAAAGGCTGCTGGGAAGCAGGTGAGGCTGCTGCTGTAATCTACTTCCGGTCAACCATCGCTACTCAGCAGAGACCAGAGCTGCCCCTCGGCTTTCAGCCCTGCTGTCCCGTGTGTTTTCTCAACACCTCAGCGAGCCAAGAAAGGACTGAGCCTGCCAGAACCAAGGTAGCATGTTCAACTTATCATGAAAGCTTTAAAAACAGTTAAAATATCACAGAACCAAAGTGAAAAGAGGAGGACTCCTCTGGGACAAGTATGGGGAGAGGAGACCAATCCTACACTTCTTCTGCCATTGCAGGAGGTCCCAGGAACGCAGCTCGCTTCCACATTAGGGGGCCAACCAGCAGGGCCGCGGTGTCCTGACCAAGGGGACGTGTGACCCCAGGTGCAGGGTCTGGGGAGGTGGGGTCACCTGGCGAGTGTGGACGTGTGACCCCAGGTGCAGGGTCTGGGGCGGTGGGGTCACCCTGGCGAGTGTGGGCATGTGACCCCAGGTGCAGGGTCTGGGGACTGGGGGTCTCTCCCCATCTGCATGGGTCAGGACTACGTGTACGGGGAGACCCCCTGTCTGCTCTTTGCCTGCAGTGGTTCTTGTCCTGAGATTTCTAACGTCTGAATTGAGGGTGTTGCTGTAATTAACCTGTGGTCCTCCTTCTTCTCTTAATCTTGTTACCTTCGTGTGAGGACAGGAACCTTTGGGCAGTTTGCTGCTCCGTTCTGCTGAGTGACCAGTAACCCTTGGTGGTATTGCTTCCAAACCAAACTCGGGTCCACTCACCCGTGTGCAGTAAAGCCAGTCTACTGACCCTGGGTTGTGGTACAGCTTTCGTTGCAGGCGCCAAGCAAGGAGTCCAGGGCAGCTTATGTTTAAAAGGCCCAAACTCCCCTAAGGCTTTCTGGGAAAGGTTGTTAAAGACAGGGTGAGGGAGGGGGGTTGTGGGGTGTGTGGTCAGCCGATGGACACCCTTCTGATTAGCTGGTGGTGAGTCAGCATCATCAGCCTTCTGGTTCCAGCTGGTCTGTGGTCTACGTGCTTGTGGGCAGCATGCAGTTAACTTCTCCCACCTGGTAGGGGCTTCAGTATCTGCAAAACAGCTCAAGGGACCCGGCTCAGAATATTATCTACAGCCCTCGAGGAGGAACCAGAGGTCCTTGGCTTTGTTTAATGGCTGCAGTATTATTACGTTGTCTTGTTTGGCTGTTTTCCCTCCTGCATTTTCTCATTTCTCTGATTAAATGTAGTCTCTGGAACTCGGGGAAGCCTGGGAGACTGAAGTTTTTCTACAGACAAGAGGCAGGCAGAGGACATGGGGCAGGGGGCGCTGTTCTGGGAAGGCTCCACAGGGTCCTGCTCGGTTACGGAATCATGTTAATATCACAGCATATCATCTGTCTAATCCATGGGGGTCACCACTGTTGGGGTCCCCTGGACAAGGCTCAGGTGAGCACAGACTAGCCCCCCTAAGAATGGTCTCCCATGTGCCATGTGAGGGTACCATGATGGCCCTCAAGGTGGGGGACGGTGCTTGGGCCTCTGACATTTGTGATGAAGCGGAGTCGAAATGGAATCTCAATTAACAAGAAATCATTTTTAAAATTTATTTTAAGCGAAATAACACACATCACATACCCTTCACCATCATCACCATTTTAAGTGCACGTTTCTGAGGCATCAGATATATTCACCTTCTCGTGGAGCCATCACCACCATCCCTAGAACTTTTCATCTTGCAAAACCAAATTCCACGACATGCCATTCCCCACCCCTTCCCACAGCCCCGGCACCGACGTCCACCTTTGGTCCATGAGTTGTCGACACCAGGGCCCCCATCTGAGTGGAATCCTGCAGTGTTCACTGACGGGTCATTTTGGAAGAGCTGACTTTCAGTCTGAAGCTCTGCTTCTTTGCATCTGAAGAATCTGCATTTCGGGAGGCTGTATGAGGAAGGGGGTGTACGAGGGACAAGGGTGTCCGGCGTGCAGATGAGCCGGGACCTGACGAGCTGCCTGTTGGGCCCTCTGGTCCCTCTGGTCCCATTTCTTGGGCTCTGCCTCATCTGCGTCATTGCTGTCTGTTCTGGGCTCCTGGGAGGGGCCTGCTTGCTGGGTGGTCGCTGCTCCTGTGGCAGGGAAGATCCTGCAGGGCTGACCCACAGAGTGTGGGGTGTGGTCCCAAGAGCTTGGGGCCCACATAGGTCACAGCGTTGGGGCCATGACAGGTGCTCAGGCAGCCTCATCACTGACAGGGAATGTTGCTGAGATCCTGCTCAGGAGGGCGTGGTGGGTGGCCTGGGACCCCCAAGGCCCCATTCCTATCCTGGAGCTTGGAGAGTGCATCCCCCAAGGGCTCCAGACTCACCCTATGTCTCAGCCGTATCCCTCTGTCCTGTCTTTGAACTCAGGAAAACGACCTCTACTGATCATGTCCACAACATAGGCCTGGTCCTGTCGGTATTAGGATTCTTTAATTTAGATGTCCTGGGATAGCAGCTCTTTTTAGGCCTAAAGGAGGAACAGCTCAGGAGTGTAAAACATTTTCAGATGAAACTAATATTCAACGACTATCTCTATACTACGCGGTTGTTGACTTCTATTAGTCATAATTCTCCTGGTTTTAGCTCTGATGTGGGAATTACAGAGGAGTCAACATTTAAATCTTCATAATCTGTGTATTCGTAGCTTCAGTATCATTACTGACCCCTAGTTTTCATGGTTCGGGAGGAGTTATTGATTTCATGTATCATGTAAAGGATTCACAGTGATGACAGGGCAATTAAGATTACAGATGGCTGGTAAATTGTTCAACTTTTCTCTACCTGTGCATCTATTGCATGTATATGGGTCAGTTTAGTTGTCAATATTAGTGAAATAATATAGAGGACTAGAGAACTTATCCAAGAAAATGATTATTAATGCGTAATCATGAAAATGTAAAAGTTCTTCCATAATCGGTGATGTTGCATCTTGAGACCCTAGATGAAATGGATATGCCTTAGTGATATACAGGATTTTAGCCTATGATTTAACTTTGACAAAGTTACATCACTTTTTACTTTTATCTCCTTTATCGAGAAAGACATGATGGTTATGGTGTTGGCTTGAAACTGGTTGAAAAGGACTTGAGTCCTTCCTTCCTGATTTTACATTTCCATAGGTAGGCTCTTCAAACATAGGATATGGTGGAGGGCATCCGTGTAACCATTCTAGGTTAGGAGTAGCAGTTTCCACTGCTGAGACTTCTTGTTTAGACGCAAATGCTTTTCAAAGTATGAAGATTATTAGCATTACTGCTGCTACTGAGAGGAATGAGCCTAAAGACAAAATATTTCATGTTGTGTGTGCCTCAGGGTACTCAGACTAACATAGTGACATCCCTGAGAGGCCAAGGAAGTGCTGCAGGAAGTCATATTTACTACTACAGATATACTTGTGAAGTGAATTTTTGCTCATGCTGAGTTAGCTGTATAACCTGAGAATAGTGGGAATCAGTGTAGAAGCCTCCTATAATAGTGAAGACTGCTCCCATGGACATTACGCCATGGAAGTGTGCTACTACATAGTATGTATCATGGAGGACAATGTCCGGGGATGAGTTGGCTGAGATGATTCCTGTTAAACCACCTACTGTAAAAAGAAAACTAAAGCCTAAAGCTCATAATATAGTGAGAGGTCACATAATATTACCTCCGTGAAGAGTTGCTAATCAGCTAAATACTTTTGCTCCTGCAGGGATGGAAGTAATTACGGTAGCTGATGCAAAGTATGCTCATGGGTCGACAGCTATCCCTATGGTAAACATATGATGGGCCCACAAGAGAAATCCTAAAAAGCCAGTGGACATGACTCATACTACTCCTAAATAGCTGAAAGGCACTTTTTGTCCTAAATAGTATGTAATGATATGTGAGAATATAACAAACCCTGGTAGGCCATGAATACAGACTTCACGGTGACCAAAGAACCAAAATAGGTGTTGGTATAGGATTTGGTCTCCTCCTGCAGGGTCAAAGGAAGTAGTGTCTAGATTTCTATCTCTTAACAGTATGGCAATTCTGGCTGCTCGGACTGAGATTGGCAATTATAGTAATATGGCTATAGTTGGGGAAGATTAAACAAATAATGGTGTTTGGTACTGGGCTATGACTGCTGGTTTTATATTAAAGACTATAGTAATAAAAGTAATAGCACCAAGAATTGAAGAGACCCTGCTTGATTGTAAAGGAGAAAATGGTTAGGTTGACAGAGGCTCCTGCGTGGGCCACATTGCTGACTACAGCTGAATACACGGTTCCACTGGTACCAGAACCAGCTTCTACTACTGGTAATATGAGTAGGAGTAAGAATGATAGGGGAAGTAGTCAAAAGTTTACATGATTTATTCGGGGAAATGCTCTATCACGTGCCCCAGTTATTAGTGGCACAAGTCAACTTTTTTTTTCTTTTTTTTTTTCTTTTTCTTTTCACAGATCTTTATTGGAGTATAACTGCTTCACAATACTGTGTTAGTTTCTGTTGTACACCAAAGTGAATCAGCCATATGCATACGTATGTCCCCATATCCCCTCCCTCTTGAGCCTCCTTCCCACCCTCCCTATCCCACCCCTCTAGGTCATTGCAAAGCACTGAGCTGATCTCCCTGTGCTATGCTGCTGCTTCCCACTAGCTATCTGTTTTACATTTGGTAGTGTATATATGTTGATGCTACTCTCACTTCGCCCCAGCTTTGCCTTCCAACCCATGTCCTCAAGTCCATTTTCTATGTCTACCTCTTTATTCCTGCCCTGCAACTAGGTTCATCAGTACCTTTTTTTTTTTTTTTAGATTAGCATATGGTATTTGTTTTTCTCTTTCTGACTTACTTCGCTCTGTATGACAGACTCTAGGTCCATCCACCTCACTGCAAATAACTCAATTTCGTTTCTTTTTATGTCTAATATTCCATTGTATATATGTGCCACATCTTCTTTATCCATTCATCTGTCAATGGACACTTAGGTTGCTTCCATGTCCTGGCTATTGTAAATAGTGCTGCAATGAGCATTGTGGTACATGTCTCTTTTTGAGTTATGGTTTTCTCAGGGTATATGCCCAGTAGTGGGATTGCTGGGTCATATGGTAGTTCTATTTTTAGTTTTTTAAGGAACCTCCATACTGTTTTCCATAGTGGTTGTATCACTTTACATTCCCACCAACAGTGCAAGAGGGTTCCCTTTTCACCACACCCTCTCCAGCATTTATTGTTTCTAGATTTTTTGATAATGTCCATTCTGACCAGTGCGAGGTGATACCTCATTGTAGTTTTGATTTGCATTTCTCTAATAATTATGTTGAGCATCTTTTCATATGCCTCTTTGCCATCTGTATGTCTTCCTTGGAGAAATGTCTATTTAGATCTTCTGCCCATTTTTTAACTGGATTTTTGTTTTTTTGATATTGAGCTCCATGAGCTGTTTGTGTATTTTGGAGATTAATCCTTTGTTGTTTCATTTGCAAATAATTTCTACCATTCTGAGGGTTGTCTTTTTGTCTTGCTTATGGTTTCCTTTGCTGTGCAAAAGCTTTTAAGTTTAATTAAGTCCCATTTGTTTTTATTTCCGTTACTGTAGAGGTGCGTCAAAAAAAGATCTTGCTGTGGTTTATGTCAAAGAGTGTTTTTCCTGTGTTTTCCTCTAAGAGTTTTATAGTGTATGGTCTTACATTTAAGTCTTTAATCCATTTGGAGTTTGTTTTTGTGTATGGTGTTAGGTAGTGTTCTAATTTCATTCTTTTACATGTAGCTGTCCAGTCTTCCCAGCACCACTTATTGAAGAGGCTGTCTTTTCTCCATTGTATATTCTTGCCTCCTTTGTCATAAATTCGGTGCCCATATACGTGTGGGTTTATCTCTGGGCTTTCTATCCTGTTCCATTGATCTATATTTCTGTTTTTGTGCCAGTACCATACTGTCTTGATTACTGTAGCTTTGTAGTGTAGTTTGAAGTCTGGGAGCCTGATTCCTCCAGCTCCGTTTTTCTTTCTCAAGGTTGCTTTGGCTATTCGGGGTCTTTTGTGTTTCCATACGAATTGTAAAATTTTTTGTTCTCATTCTGTGAAGAATGCCATTGGTAGTTTGATAGGGATTGCACTGAATCTGTACATTGCTTTGGGTACTATAGTCATTTTCACAATATTGATTCTTCCAATCCAAGAATATGGTATATTTCTCCATCTGTTTATGTCATCTTTGATTTCTTTCATCAGTGTTTTATAGTTTTCTGACTGCAACTTTCATCTCCTTAGGCAGGTTTATTCCTAGATATTTTATTCTTTTTGTTGCAATGGTAAATGGGAGTGTTTTCTTAATTTCTCTTTCTGATTTTTCATTGTTGGTGTACAGGAATGCCAGAGATTTCTGTGCATTAATTTTGTATCCTGCAACTGTACCAAATTTATTGATTAGTTCTAGTAGTTTTCTGGTGGCATCTTTAGGATTTTCTATGTATAGTATCATGTCATCTGCAAGGAGTGACAGTTTTACTTCTTCTTTTCCAATTTGTATTCCTTTTCTTTTTTTCTCTGATTGCCATGACTAGGACTTCCATAACTATGTCGAATAAGAGTGGCGAGAGTGGACACCCTTGTCTTGTTCCTGATCTTAGTGGAAATGCTTTCAGTTTTTCACCATTGAGTATGATGCTTGCTGTGGGTCACAAGTCAGTTTTCAAACCCTGCAATCATAATGGGTACAACTATAAAGAAAATTATGACACGTGCAGGGACTGTATGATGTTACAGATTTGGTCATCTCCAAGTAGCGCTCCGGATTAGCATAGCTCAGACTGGATTAACAGACTGGAGGTGGTGCCTGCTACTCCAGCTCAAGCACCAAATAGTAAATATAAAGTGCCAATATCTTTGTGATTTGTAGCAGATAATCAGTTTATGAACAGAGGTAAAATGACTGAGCTAGCATTAGACTGCAAATCTAAAGACAGAGATTGAGTCCTCTTTTTGGCAAACCCTGTGGTAAATCAACACATTGAATTGCAAATTCAAAAAAGCAGTTCAACTCTGCTGGTGCTTTTCCTGCCTTTTTTTTTTTTCTTCCTTGAAAGCAGGAGAAGTAGATTGAAACCAACTGACTAGAGCATTTACCTGTGAACTAACATTTCCTGGGGTGGAAACTCATCAATCTCGTAAGGATTTGGCTTAATTAAAATCTTTGATTTGCATTCAGCTGATATAGGATAGAGTCCTGCAATCCTTATTTTTAGAAATTAAGTAAGTTGTACTTGTTTAGGGTTTTGAAAGCTCTTGGTCTGAACTACCCTAAATTCCTAGTGCAGCACGGATAGAATGGGTATTAAGGGTAGTAATTGAGTGGATATTACGATTAGTAATGATAGGAAGGTTATCTGTTTTGTATGTTCAAATTGTTTTTTTATTTTTGTGTTGTTTAATGAAGGGAATATAGTTAGTGATGTGGAGTATGTTAGCTGCAAGTAGAAATATATGCTGAGGACTGCTATGATGGCTATTAGTGTTGGTAGAATGATGTTATCATTTTTGTTATTTCTTGGATAATTATTCATCTGGGTAAAAACCCTGACAGTGGTGGGCTACCTCCTAACAATACTATAATGGTGAGGATAAGGATTGTGATGGGAGGTGTTTTATCTCATGTGTGTGATAATGATACTGTTGTCGTACATGATCTGGGCATAAATAGTAAGAAGATAGTGTTGTTGTGATATAAATTAGTATGTTTAGGATTGTTATAATTGGAATATACGTTATAATAGCTGTTATGCATCCTATATGGGCAATTGATGAGGAAGCTATAATTTTTTCTAGGTGAGTATGGCTAAGTCTGCCTCAGCCTCCAATTATGATTCATAATATCACTATGATTAATACTATGTTTAGGGTGATGGATGGTGACATGTGGTATAAAACCGATAGGGGTGCAATTTTGTCATGTTAATAGCATCAGGCCTGCTGTTCATGGAATGCCTTGTGTTACTTCAGGCACTCAGAAGTGAAATGGGGAAAGTCCTACTTTTGTTACAAGGGCTATTGTTATGATGGTGGATACTGCTGAATTAAAGATTTTTGTAATTCACTGTGTTCCTTGACCAGAGTATATTAGATTAATGATAATAGCCATTATAAGTAGTATTGACATGGTGGATTGTTTTATAAAATATTTGTTGGATGCTTCTATAGCTTATGGGTTCATGTTTTTTATTAGAATGGGGATACCATTAACCAGCGTGAGCTTGTTACTACAATTATGTTTTCTGAGATAATGGGCATAGAGTTTATCAGTACAGGAAGGATATACGACAGTATTTTGGGGGTATGGGCCTGATAGCTTACTTAGAGAAGCTTACTATATAGCATGTGGTGTAACGTGGTGGCATGGGGAACATAAAATTCTTAGGAGTAAGTTCACTTCCAGGAATAAGAGCATTTAAACCTCTGTCATTTTCTCTATCAAAGTAACTCTTTTGTCAGACATATTTCTTAAGTTTGTGGTGGTTGTCTGGTATGATGACAGGTAGTGAAACCTCTTATATACATAGGACTAATGTTAGTAGTAAAAAAGTTTTTATAAGAGATGTGTAAGTTGATCATATCAAAATTATGGGTAGGATGCTCGAATTCATAGAATGGAGATTGTTAGATGTGTTTTAATGATGACTTGGGCTGTATATAATCCTGGCACGTAGGGGTTGTGAAGTACTCCTAAAAACAGATTGTTGTGGAAATGTTTTTTATAATGATATTGACATATTCTCTAGGAAGCACAGGGCGAATAGGCCTGCTGCATTTTCTACATTGAAGCCAAACACAGGTTTTGACTCTACTTCTGTTAAATTGTGTGGGGCTCCATTGGATTTCTGCTAGTACAGAGATAATCAAATTGAGGGTAGGGGTCAGGAGAAAATTAGTCATACTTGTTCTTGTGTAATAATTACTGTTGAAAGTGTAAATGATCCATTTATCAGTAGGACTGAGAAGAGAATAACTGCTAACGTTACTTCGTACTGCCTGTAGAGCTCCAATGAGTATTTTGAATCTGAAGCTCATCCAGATCAGAGGATGGAATAAATGGCTAGGCTTTATATGGCTAATATAAATAGTATGCCTACGTTTATATTAATTAGTGGATAAGATATGGGAAGAGGAATTCATGTTGTGAGAGCCAGGGTTACGGCTAGCATTGAGGCAATAATATATAAATTGATGATATTGATGGTCACAGTGGTTCTTTAATAAATAATTTGACTGCCTCAGCAATGGGTTGTAATAATCCATAGTGGCTGATGATTTTTGGCCCTTTCTGGATTTGTATATAGCCTAGGATTTTCCATTCAGTTAATGTAAGGAATGCTATAGCGAGCAAAATTGGGTAATTAGTGAAAGAATGTTGATGATAAACGTATTCTTAGGAAGAGGACTTACCTCTGCAGATAAAGTTTAAGTTTTATGCAGTTGCTGGGCTCTGCAAACCCTAACAAACCCTGACTACAGTAGGGTATGATAAATTAATTCAATTGAGCTTTTACTATCAATTAGTTTGAAGTCATCTTGTAAAATAGGTCTTATTTTCCTTGTCCATTCATACTGGGAGAAATTTGTAATAGACAGAAACCAACCAGGATGACTCCAGTCTGAGCTCCGATCAGATAGGACTTTAATTGTTGAACAAACAGACCATTAATAGCAGTTATACCACTGAAATGTCCTGATCCAACATCAAGGTCATAAACCCTATTGTCTAGAACTCTAGAATACAATCACACTGTTATCCCTAGTATAACTTGTTCCGTTGATCAGTGTTTTAGAACAACAGGTGATAAAGCATTTTGACTAGTGGTTCTAAATTTTAATCACTGAGAGGTGGTTTTATTCTCCAAGGTCACCCCAACCAAAATTGTTAATCGATTAAAAGCTATGTTATCCCTTAAAGTTCAGGCTTTTTTTTTTTTTCTGGATTAATTAATTAATGCTCCATAGGATTTTCTCCTGTTATTCCCACCTCTTCCTGGGAAGGTCAATTTCACTGATTAAAAGACACAGTAAAACTCACATGTGGCCATTCTTGCAAGTCCAAGTCCTTATTTAGAGAACAAATGACTATGCTACCTTTCCACACTCAGGATCCCATGACAGTTAAAGCGATGTCACTGGGCAGCCAGTGTCTCTAATACTAGAAGTACTAGAGGTAATGTTTTTGGTAAACAGGCAGGAATTGTGATTGCTGAGTTCCATTTACTTTTTTAATCTTAAATGCATGCCTGTGCTGGGTTAACAATTGTTTTAATAAATACTTAGGTATTGGTTTAGTTTTACTTTACTGTTAACTGTCAGTGGGTTATAAATTCTGATATAAGCTTATGCAAGGAGAAATATTTCTTGTTACTCATATGAACAGTATTGCTTCTATTAATTGATTAGTCCAGTATTAAATTAGCAGTTGATTTATTTATTATTGGTATTAAGGTGACTGTGTGGTTGACCTTGAATGCTTAATGCTTTCTTAACTGGTGGCTGCTTTTAAGCCAACCGTGGTATTGTATATGCTACTCTCTAGGGAAGGTTGTATTCTGTACCTAAAAAGCTGGACCATTTTTGAATAACATTTAAAATTACGTTAAAATTATGTTTTTAAAGTAATATTTAAAATTGAACTAAAGTTCTTTTCTGAACCACCATCACTAGGCTTATAAGGCTTATTAGCCCTACTCATAAATCTCCCTATTTTGCCATATGGATGGGTTTTTCTTATAAACTGTTCATAAGTAGCTCCTCTGGTTTCAGGGTATTTAACTTCTTTCATCATTCCCTTATAGAACTTTATCTGTAGCACCAGATTTAAATTTCTACCTTCTATACATAGATGCTAAATGAGTCTTTACTTATGATAGTTGAATTTGGTGGGAGGTTTGGGCTAGTTTTAGTAGAAAGTGTTCATGAGGTATAAAATCTCCTGGGCATAAACTAGGTGCTTTCCTTTAAGCTACAGTTTGATTCATCCAGGCACACTTTCCAGTATGCTCATCTTGCTAGGACTTGTCTCCTCTTATGTATTTAGAACTTATTAATGGGTTATGAAGTTATTGGTATTGGAGGGGATGACAGTGCACATGCTTCACGGCCTGATTCAATTAAGCTCTCTATTCTTAATTTACTGCTAAATTCTCCTTTGGTTTTTCATTTCATAAAAACTTTCCTATAAATTATTTTATGTTCCTGAGGTACAAAATGTAGCCCCCTTCTTCTCCTCCCACAGGCTACACCTTGGCCTGACGTTTTTATGTCTGATAATTTTGCTTACTATTGTTCCCTACCAGGGTGTCCTGAGGATGGTGGTATACAGGGCGGGTGAGGTTTATCAGTTTGTTGATCACAGAATGGGCTCCTCTAGAGGAGTATGAATCACCGTCAAGCTCTTTGACTTTTAGGCTGATGGTAGTCGTATTCTGGTGAATAACTTTTTTGTTGTAATTATTTGAATTTAGGGATAAGCATAGTGGGACATCTTAGCTATCATGTAATCAGAAATGGTAGTCACTTTCATAGTTTATTTTTATTTTCGCTATGGCTTTTTACAGCTTAGCTAGGACTTTATTTTAGTGTAATCTTTAACATGCTTCACACTGGATTTCTATTAATATGGGTTAATCTTATGAGCAAGGTGGCTGACATGAAATGCACCAACCCTAAGTAGTAATATAACTTACTCAGACTTTCTTTTACGGCTCAACTTTTATCACTCCCGTTTCCCATGGGGATGGAGTTAAGCAAGGCATTGTGAGCTACTTTGTAGTGTGCTTGGTGCCTGCTTCTTTTAATTTTTTATGATTTGAGGGCATTCTCACTGGGGTGCAGATACTTGCATGTGTAATTTTATTAGAAATTAAAAGGCCAGGGCCACACCTATGTGTTTATGGGGTTAGTAAATTCATCTGGGCATTCACAGTGCTTCACTTTAATTATTAAGCTACAGCAACAGGCTGAGTAGGACTTCGTACATATAGGATTTATGTATTTAAGTGACATATTGGTATTCAGTGTAGTAGTTTGGGTTGTGTTAAAATTGGTACTGAAATATTTAATATTTTTTCTTTTGGATTGGGATTGACATATATACACTAGTGATATTATGTATAAAATAGATAACTCATGAGAACTACTGTATATAGCTCAGGAACTCTACTCAATGCTCTGTGGTGACCTAAATGGGAAGGAAATCCAAAAGAGGGGATGTATGTATATGTATAACTGATTCACATTGCTATAGAGTAGAAACTAACACAACTCTGTAAAGCAGCTATACTCCAATGGAATTCTTTTTTATAAATTTTAAAAACGTACTTTATTTTTTGTTTGAGGTACACGGCAGATCTAGGGGGTACATGGCAATCAATCTAAGTGATTGACTGGTATTATGCAGAGGCTAGTTTGCAGTTATACTAACTTTGGGTTGTTCAGGTAAGGGCAATATGTTTGTTAAATGAGTTAGTTGACTCACGCAGTTATATGCTTTGCCTTGTTTGGGGGGATCTGTCAAGGCGATCATAGTGTACAAAGTATGAGATTTAGTGGCAGGTGGGAGGGTTTGATTAAGGAAGCTGTTTACCTGAAATGCATGTGCGTATGTACGTGTGTGTGTAATTGTTCTATGTCCTGTGACCATTGACTCAGGATGATGTTGGCAAATAACATTATGGTTGATGATGTTGGCAAATAACATTCAATTTAAGCTCAGCTACAAGTTGCTTGACTGTGTTAAGGCCTCTGATGGCCACAGCTGAGTCACAGCAGCCCCCAGAATTAAAAAATACCAAATGCATGAAACCAGTTAGTTATGTGTGAGCATAAGCTGATATGATAGTCCATCGAGATGTCTTTTCTTTCATCTTTTTATTGAAGTATAGTTGACTTACAGTGCTGTGCCAACCTCTGCTGTACAGCAGTGACTCAGTTATACAAATATAGATATCTATATCTATCTATATAGATATCTGTATCTATCTATATATATAGATATCTAGAGATACACATTCTAAAATTTCCTGGGGTGGAAGCTCATCAATCTAGTAAGGATTGGGCTTAAAATCTTTAATTTGCATTCAACTGATGTAGGACAGAGTCTTGCAATCCTTATTTTTAAGAATTACGTAAATTACACTTGCTTACGGTTTTGAAAGCTCTTGGTGTAAACTACCCTAAGTTCCTAGTCCAGCACTGACAGAATGGGTGTTAAGGGTAGTAATCGTGTGGCTATTACGATTAGTAATGATAGGAGGGCTATTTGTTTTGTATGTTCCAACTGTCATTTTGTTTTTATGTTTTTTATTGATGGAAATATACTTAGTGATGTATGTTAGCTGCAAGTAGACATACATGCTGAGTAACTGCTATGATGGCTATTAGTGTTGGTAGAATAACGTTATCATTTTTGTTACCTCTTGGATAATTATTTATTTGGGTAAAACCCCTGATAGTGGCGGGAGACCTCCCCGTGATGCAATGATGGTGAGGATAAGGATTGTGATGAAAGGTGTTTTATGTCATGTGTGTGATAATGATAGTGTTGTGGTAGCTGAGCTGGGCATAAATAGGAAGAAGA